>NW_023276807.1:93004501-93752036 GCF_003668045.3 Cricetulus griseus
CTTTCTGTGTGGAATCCAGGCACTGCAGTATGTCTCATGGAGTCTGGGCTACATCTGCAGCAGAGCAGTGTTCATGAGGCTCCTGTCTTCTGCCCATTTGTTCCTGTGGCTGCCAATCAACTTGGTAAGAAGACGTATTACTCCAGAAGACAGCACACAAGCTGTCAAGGCTGACACTGGAGCATGTTTCAGCATCCATGGGCTTCTCTTTTTCTTTTATTATTATTTTTGAGGGTTTTGAGACAGGGTTTCCCTGTGTAGCCCTGGCTGTCCTGAAACTCACTTTGTAGACCAGGCTGCCCTCCGAGCTCACTGAGATCTGCCTGCCTCTCCCTCTCAGGTGCTGGGATTAAAGGAGTGTGCCACCACTGCCTGGCAAGGGATTTTCTTTTTATCCTATGTAGTGCTGCCTGCCAGGCTGCTTCAAAATACCTTGAGAAACAAGGACACTGTATGTGCTTTGTACAATGTTATAAGCAAGACACTGTTTGACATAGAAGGATGAATGCAGGCACAGGCTGTTTGAGTTTCTTCTTTTTGCTTTATGGTAACATGTCCCAAACTATAAAATGTTCTATGAAATGTTTTTTAGAAAAAAAAATGGTTTCCAGAAAGAGGGAAAGAGGTTGCAGTAAAAGTAAAAATTACAAACACGTGTAGGAAAATCGCTGAGAGAAATCCAGAAAATATGATAGCTGATTACACTCTCTAAGAATCCCAAGCATGGGCAGATGGATAATTATGCCTCTTCATCTAGCTCAGGCTTTCCTGGGTGCCTTGATCAGCAATCCCATTTTTTTTACAAGAATTAGCAAGCAGCAGGCTATTGTTTGACAGTACATCACAAATGCTACTCAGAGACATAGGAAATGCAGACATTACAATCTTCCTTCTACAGATGAGAAATTTTGGACTCAAGCCACATGACCTAGCTCATTGTCACTGAACTTATTAAGATTTTCACTGTCTTCCATTCAGCATTTCTAAATCCAAAATTCTCTCACCTACCACGGTATTTTTATTGCCCATATCTCACATCTGTATAGATTCTCCTCCATGAGGACAAATCCACATACTGTCAGGCCATGACTGGTCCCTGTTTCCTTAAAACTTCCACTCACAAACCCTGAAACCATCTACTTGCAAATCTGGACCCCAGGGACAGACTTACCCATACTATAAATAGCAAGCTGATTCTTGGTTTGCTCCTCAGGAGTCACTTTAAAATGGACATAGAGATTGAAGAATCACTTGTTGAAGTTTTAAGTCTCAACAAGTTACTAGGGCTGTTGGTTAAACCTTATAATTGTCTGCTGGTTGAAATCACTGTTTTTCTGTTGTATTCCTACATATAGTCATTCTCTTACTGTTAGTGATAAGACATGTCCTAGGGAGAGTCAATGTACACATCTACTAATTCCAGATAGGGCACCCATGGCATACCAAAGTACAGATAGCACCAAAGAAAATATGAACCAATTAATTTTATTAGCATTACTTACAGAAATAAGGGTGAGAGATGACTTATAGGAGCAAAAATGATCCAAAGACAGCTGTATCATCAAAGACTACCCCAGCATTGGTGACAAAAGCCTAGAGCACACTATGCAGACTGCATGCAGCTCAACAGGCTAGAGATGGACCTTTCCACTTGTTCTTAACCTGGCCTTTGTTTCTTTCAAGCTGTTTGCCTGTTCTCTTTTCTTCTTTGTAGCTTGACTTGTCTGAGAGCGACTCTTAACAGTCTTTATGGTGTACTATTAGGAGGCAGGCACCTAGTGAATCTATTCAGTTTCAGGGACTTCCTGAGCTGTTTTGAGTTGTTTACTTTCTTTCTTAAGGAGCTGGAGGATGCAATGTTTCCACCTCACAACAACTTACATTCAGGTCCATGACAATACTCTTGCCTGAGTGTCTACTATACATCTCCACACTAATACCCTTTTCAGAATAGTCAGGTGATTCTGGGGAGATGCAGGAATTCTGCCACTACTGTTTAGATAGTGAATTTCCCAAAAATACCAGATTAGCAAAGGTGTGGTCCTCTGGACTATGGTGTTACAGAGAGGTGATTGAAATTTTGAGAAGTCTTGGTTGTCTAGATGGTTAAGAGCTGTTGCTGAATATTCCCAGTACTTTTGTTTCAGAACACAGAGAAATCCAGTTAGAACTAGCCTGGAAACTTCCTCCCTGCCAGCTAGCTTTAATAGTACTAGGAGATAATAGGTAGGTAGACTACTTGGGGAGAAAAGTTATCAATGGGCTGACCCAGAAGTGGGCCCTGCTTACCACATACAAACCTTCCAGGCAGATGTGCTTAGAGGTGCCACAATTGCATTAATGTTATGGGGGTAACAAGCCATTTAAAAATTTCATTTGAGGCCTTCTTCTTGGGAAGGAATTCATGGCTAGAACTAAAAGCCAGATCTAGAGCCCACATCCAGGGACATCTTAGACCCAAGGGAGGAATTTACTACTAATGTTTCACTAAGTAGAAGTATCATCAAACTGCCTTTGAACATCTATTTATTTCCATAAATTAGTTATGCTCTCCACCTGAGTTAGGGAAGCTCCTTTGTGAAGTGGTTGGTGGTTAACACAAAGACTCAGAGCTGGTCAAAGTACTAAATGCTCAGCCCTAAATGGAACATCTATTCCAACCCACCAACCCTCAGCAAGTCTCAGGAACACCTCAGAAGAAGGGACAGAAAGAGTGTAAGAGCCAGAGAATGGGGAGAAGTACTATGAAATTCTGTCCTGTGGATGTGGCATGACTATTGTATTCATAGAGCCACAGAAGCTATATTTAACCCCCACAAGATCAAGACAGTCAGCATTCTAATATGGATGGGGAAAGATTTCATGAGGTTCCAATCATATCTAAGGAGCAATTAACAAGTGATTGTTGCTGGGAGAGGAGTACTCATTTTTTTCCTCAGGAGTGTGGCTGTTGGTGAGTTGCCCATACTCCAGTGGATGGCACCATACCCATATGTATGTAAACCACACTAAATGTACTGACACAAAAGAGGACATGAAGGTGTTAGAGGGAAGTCGTGGACAGATCCGATAAAGATACATCTTATACATATATGAGTATATAAAAATGTCAAATAATAAGTGCAGATATTCTTTAAAAAATACCCTCCCACAGCCATAAAACAATCTCCAAAGTGTGCAATAGGAAGTAAGAAGAGATCTTCCTGAGGGTGGGTCTGGGCCCACTGACCTACTTACAAGAGACAGAATAAGGCATGGGTCTCTATGATTTGCAAGCATTTTACTTTAAAGAAGAAAAAAATGGGGGAAGGAACACCTTAGGATCAAAATATAGAAATGAGACCTTGGGATCGGAGTTTAGGTACATGAATACATGCCTTTGAGAGAGATTCATGAGGAATTAGGATCCTGTCACTTCCTCCTCTGTGTGTGTGTGTGGCTCCTATGAGATGAGCAAATCCCTTCAATACCCATTCATGTAATAATATCTTGCTGTACCACTGTATCAGAAAACAATGAGCAATTCAAAACTATGCCGAAATCATCAAAAAACAAACAAACAAGCTTTGGATCCTTAAAAGTTTATCTTGAGGGTTTAGATACAATAATTGAAATATGACCAAGCCTAGACAAAAACAAAGGACATAGTTCATGCCTTCAATGACTTTCTATGCCAAGGACATGCCAGTTGCTGTTCATCTGAGTTTTCTTCATTCATAGTCCCCTTTTGGATTTATTTTTATTAATTTTAAGTTGTGTATGTGACTCTGTGTGTGTGTGTGTGTGTGTGTGTGTGTGTGTGTGTGTGTGTATGCAAGTGAACATGAGTGTGAGTGCATGCAGAAGGCAAAAGCATTGGATCCCCCTGGGTCTTGAGTTACAGGTGGTTGTGAGCAACCCAGTGTAAGTTGTGAGAATCAAAATTGGATCCTTTGCAAGTACAATACTTGTTTGTAACCATGGAGCTATCTCTCAAAAACCTTACACATAGTCTCTTGTCTACTAATCTACCACCATAATAGACACAAGGACTTGAAAGGCCAATGGATTCCCTGATAGACCAAAGCATTCTTTACTATAATCTTCAACTATATTTTCCTAATTAAACATTCTTTCTACTTCCTACAGAATCATCACTTATTCTTTCATGTTTGCTACAAAAACAAAACCCAGAGACCAGAAGAGGTAGCTCAGTGGTCAAGAGTGCTCTTGTGGAGGACCTTGGTTCCAAGTGGTTCCTTCACTTGGAACCACTTGGCTGAGCCCTGGTGGAAAGAATGAGTAGGCGTACTGAGGCTGCTGTGACTTTACTTGACATGCCACTGTCCATTTAAGGAAAACAAAGTCCAGGTATGAACAGGCTAAATGGCAAAGGCTTGCAGGGAAAAATATCTTTCCTCACGGTTATCATTTTTATAAAATATGGATTTTGTTATGTATTATGCATGTATATGTATGCCTGTGTAGATTTATGTGAACCACATGCATGCAGTTGCCCACAGAGGCCACAGTGCATTGGAGCCTCTGGAACTGGAGTTGAAGGTGGTTAAGTGACTTGATATGAGTACAGCAAGCACTCTGAAACTCCAACCATTTCTCTAGCACCTATTTTTAAATGTATTTTATTATTTATCATTCATGCACACATGTGTGCACCTGTGTGAATTTATGTGTACCATGTGCATGTAGGTGCCTGAAGAGTCCAAAAAAGGCATCAGATCTCCTGGAGCTGGAGGTAGAAGTGAGTGTAAGCCAATGAGTATGGGTGCTGGGAACTAAATTCAGGTTCTCTGCAAGAGTAATACAGGCTTGTAACTGTTGAACCATCTAGCCAGCTCCTCAATACTCCATCTGAGACCTAAAATGCCCTCCAATGTCCCATGAGTTTAAGTCTTAAGTCTTTGCCAAAAGAAAGCCATTTCACTGTTTTTCTGGGGACTCTTACAGGACTCCTGACTATGGGATTCCAGGACTCACTCATGCTGGCAGCCCCTGGGTTCTCATGCCTTATACCTTGAGCAGGTTGTACTATGAGATCTCCTAGTTCTGAGGTCATCTGTCTTAAAGCAGAACATATTGTGAGGAACCCAGCTCCTCCAAGCATAGATAGCCTATTGCAGGACTTTGCCTTCCCCAAGATAACAGACACAATTCCATTAGTAAATTCCAAATATACACAGACATTTGCTATTGGTTCTATGTCTCTTGAATACCCTCCCACAGGCATAAAACAATCTCCAAAGTGTGCAATAGGAAGTAAGAAGAGATCTTCCTGAGGGTGGGTCTGGGCCCACTGACCTACTTATAAGAGACAGAATAAGGCATGGGTCTCTATGATTTGCAAGCATTTTACTTTAAAGAAGCAAAAAAAGGGGGGGAAGGAACACCTTAGGATCAAAATATAGAATTGTGTGAAAATGAATATAAACTTTGTGTGGATACATTTCAAATGGATGCCAGTAGAGAAAACAGAAAGAAAAAAATTAAGAACAGCATGTATTTGACATAGCATAGGGCAATATAATCCTCCTTTTTAATAACCCCCATCTATTCTGCATTCTTTTGGAAGAACGCAATAGAAGAAAAAAAACAAGGCCTTATTACATTATGGCTATGACTAGCACAATTCAAAGTGATCAGGGCAGAATGCTTGCCAGGCATTACAAACATTTAAAACTATGCATTTGTGCCAAGTGAGAGAGGTTCATTCTATTCTTTCCCAGCCTCATAAGAAAATATGCACTTGCTTAAAGGGGTCATTCAGCTGCCAAGGAAATAATAACTTCAGGTTTTCAGAATAAATAACACTTTAGTCTATGTTCCAATTCACAATATCAAGATCAGCAATGTGTGCCCTGTGTCTACAGAGGAACTCGCAGCACTTCCACACAAGGTCTAATTTACCGATGTAATAAAGCAGGAGTGGGCGCTTCAAAGTCTGCTTTGCAGGTGGTAAAGACATGAGGCAGAAGGGTGTCAGTATTGTTCAAGGTCACACAGACCCACCCACTCCTAGTTCACATAAATGCCTGCTATAGCAGGAATCCAAACAATAAAATAAAATGGCTCTTTAGTCTGGAACCAATCATTTGTCGGCCCTACACAACATATATTTCTCTTCTCTTTCTGCTAGAGTAATTATTTGTATTTGTAAGGTAATTTTATTTCCTTATCAATCACAGTTCTCACACACATTTAAGAATTTCCTTGAAATGATATTCCACTGCCATGGAGAAAATAAATTGATTGTGATATGTTTGAAAGAATTAGGTGCCCAATTTAAAGCAATTATTCTCATTGACATCTTATTTGGCAGGAAGCTGGGAGATGGAGCCCAGGACTGTAGGAACAGAGTACTAGCAAAGACAGGCACGGGTAGAGTTTCAAGCCAGGAGGCAGCTGGCATGCTAAGGCAAGTCCTACCTTACTGGAGAGTAATAACCTGAATTTATTCATGCTCCTGTCCAAGTCCCAAGTTCCTCACGGTACAAGTGCCTGGGCCTTCAGATCAAGGTGATTAGTTTTGCTGGATTTTTCAAGAGAAGCAAGAAATTAAGTTGTTTACAGGGAGTCTCCAAATTTTTTAGTGCCAATTTTCAATTCATTTTCAGAGCATCCATGGGCCAAACCAAACCCAAATGCAGATCAAATCTTACAGGCCCCCCCTTGCATGAGATCAAGTCCCAGCTCAAGCTCCCTGAATCCCACTGTGGTTGATACTTTTGTTTCCAGGCTGGTAAAGCAACCTATTGGCTTCTCTCTATGGTATGTCTGTTGTAAGGATAACCTTTAAACAGTAACAGAACTGGGGAGTCCCCTTGTTGATCCACAGGGTAGGTGACTGATTTGCTTCATTTAACCTTAATCTCTTAATCCAATGGTCCTTATCCAGTTCCACCCCTTAACATGGTGCATGAATGAAGCCCTCTACGGAGGCCTTACCATTCTCATCAGTGTGCTTTCTTTTCCTGTGGCATTAAGTTGACCTTTTTCAGCATGGTACAATCAGACTCTTGTTCAGCAGGTTACAGCAAACTTCAGATGAACTTGTCTTATACTCTTGTCACCTGGGGGACAGAAATGCAAAAGATAAGGTGAACAAACAAGAAACACAAGTGTCTAGAGCCAGCAGTTAGAACTGCCAAAACCCAGCCTAAGGGAATGTTCTGCTCATGTTGCCAAGCAAATAACAGTGCAATAAACTCACTCTTTCAATTTAGACTTAAGTAAGCTAAAGTTCTTACACTGGACTTGGTCAGCCACCCAATGACTCCACCCACTGCCTCTGCTGCCTCCTTTGTTCACTAGAGGACAAGTTTCACAGGCCACACTCTGTCTTCAATTTCTTGATTCTCTCTTGAATCTATCTTCCCTCTAAGTGAAATATGCTGGGAAAACAGAATATAGACAAGTGCAGAATAGTCATGTGGAAAAAATAGAAAACTTCATATTTTTGTACCTTTAAGAAGGGAAACAATACTTTCTGTTATATATGCAAGCTAGGGAGCCTGAGTTGGTAAGAAGCTATTCCTCATTAGCTTAGGCTATCCTTGAACTCCCTATATAGCTGAGGATTACCTGGAATTTCTGATCATCCTGCCATTACCACCCAAGTGCTGTTATTACAGGCATGGGCCATGTCACAGGTTTTGTTCATGGCAATTCACCAGTTTCCTACAGACATCAATTTGCTGTTTTACCATTTAATCCAACTTTGGCAGAGTTGAAGTCTTGGTACCAACACTACAGAGGAAGGCCAGACTTGCCAGACTTACCCCATTGCAAGTGCCCAACACAAGGCAGACTTTGCTTTTGACTTATGACTGAGGGAAGCTAGGCCAGGAGCTCAAGGCAGCAACCTGAATGAATGAATGAATGAATGAATGAATGAATGAATAAATAAATAAATAAATAAATAAATAAATAAATAAACTTGAAACAGAGGCCATGGAGGAATGCTTGCCCACCTTTCTTTCTTATACAGCTCAGGCCCACCTGCCTAGGGATGGCACTGTTCATAATGGGCTGGGCCCTTCTGCATCAATTAGCAATTAAGAAAATGCCTCACAGACATGGCCACAGGCCAATCTGATTGAGGCAATTTTTCAGCTGAGGTTCTCTCTTCCCAGGTGACTGTAGGTTCCTGCCAACTTGACAGCTGAAGCTAATTATGACACTTACTATTACTGGTTTATGATAAAGGCCACAGCTCCAGAGCAAACAAATGGAGGAGATTATCAGGGCAAAGGTAGGGGGGAGTTTTTGAGGTGCACATGGAGGTTTCTAGTGCACCACCACTTAGCTTAAACCTTCATGGAGTTTTCTGCTATGCTTTGGAAGGGTCCCTCAAAGGCCCATGTGGTAAAACTCCATCACTAACTTGTGGCACTGGTGAGAGGTGATGGAACCTATAGCAATTGAGGTCTAGTAGAGGAAGTGTGACCTAGGGCAGCCTTGCTTTTCTCTCTTTGCTTCTTGGCTTTTGTGAGGCAAGTATCTTTGTTCCACAATGTTCTCCAACTCCTGATATGCTTCAGGACAAAAAGCAATGAACCCAGCTAAGCAAAGATTGAAGCCTCTGCATCCAAAGCAAACTCTTTCTCTTTCACTTATCTCAGGTACTCATCCCTGTGTACCTAAGATTGATTACACACAATATGTCATTAGAGTTCATGGCAACCAGCTCCCAAGGTTTTCCCACTTGCATCCACCCAGGTAGGGGCAAGAATGGTTTATTACAAATAACCAAAGATGTTCCTCTCAACTCTGCCTACTCAGGGAATCGCAGGGGTCTTGGAAGCTATGTGCCAGGAACCAGGGGCATCACTGAAGAGATATTTTATTGGCTGTCACAGCTCTAACAGTTTTCTTGTCTCCTTAATCAGAAGGCTCAGCATTTTCATTTTGCAGTGAACTTCACAAATTTTAAATCATGTGTAACCTACAGACAATGTCTTGTAGCTTTGGTGGGCCAAAAGAGAGGTTTGCAGCCTTCCTAAACACAAACCACAGCCCTTAGACTGTACCATAATTTATCCTATCCTCACTGGGTAGGTAATCTTGCTCCAAAGTCATTTGAAACCCATCCTGTTCAATGCTCTAACCTTACTAAGTGCCAGAGAACTCTTAGGGGAGTATGCCTCCCTCTTTGCCTCTTCCTCTCCCACTTGGGATCTCTCTCTCTTTCTCTCTCTCTCTCTCTCTCTCTCTCTCTCTCTTTCTGTCTTTGTCTCTGTCCTGACCAGCAGCATTACAAGTAGAATGAGCAGTGAGAGATCCAGACCTTCAGGATCCAGGCCCCTCTCTCATTGGCTACCGCCCAAAGACAGTCATGGCAAACATTTGCTCTATATGAAACTCTCAGCCTGCTAAAGACACATTCACAAGGGTGTGATGTGTATTTTAAGGACTTACTGGGAGATTAAATTTATTAAATTTGCTTTCCTCAAATTCCCATACTCTCTTGTGGGAAAGCACCTGGTTTATTTTGATTACATTTTTGTCAATTGCTAAACTTGGCCTCTGAGCTACACAAGAGTAAGCAGCATCCTTGGCTACTGCCTCGGCAGCTTCTACCCAGCTGGTTGTTTTTATTTTCACCAACCATGGTAGAAACATGCCATTTTTGAAAATCCTGATTCAACTACTGCTCCCTCCTGAGTCCCTCTAATACTCTTGGCACTGCAGATACAGTCTTGGAAATAAGTGATTTTCTGCAGCACCCAAACTGCAGGCTGGCTCACCAAAGAGCCTCAGGGACTTTGACACCTACCTGAAATGTGTTTGTACAATTTCCTATGTGTGTATGTGTATATGCCCATTCATGTGTTGTTTTAGAAATAAACGTTGCTTGAATACTGAGAGAGAGAGAGAGAGAGAGAGAGAGAGAGAGAGAGAGAGTAGAGGAAAGAAAAAGAAAGAGAAAAAAAGTGCCAGGTACTAGTCAGTACATTCTCCATTCCTGAAACAACTACAATCAATTCTGCCACCGGGTAGAGAGAGTCAGGGACAAAAGGCTGTTACCACTTTCAATGCTAAATTGTCCTCATGAATGCTCAAGTACTCAAAATGCTTAGGAAGAGACTCCCATCTGCTGCCCTGTGGTAGTGGAAAAGTTAGATTAGCTCTCTCAGCCTATTTCCCCATCAGTAAAGTGAAGCTATTAACATGTTGCAGGGACTGCTGTGAAAATGTAATGAGATAACATTGTATGGCAGTCACTCCCATCCCCAGGTCACTATGGGCTTGATACATCATAAGTCCTTGGCCCTCCAAAGGGAGGTTCTTTCCTGATTACCAGTCCTCACCACCTATATTCTCCATGCTGCTGTGCTTTGCAGTTTCCAGAAGTTTTAGCAACATGACCCTCCAGCCCAGAGATAAGATGCCATGGAATTGCCTCTGCTGCTCTGAGCAATTTGATATATTACTAACGGTCAGCTGCTTTGCCAATGCTAGCAGTTCCATCCTATGTACACCACCATTATATCACACAGCTGTGAGTGAAAGTGCTGTCCTGTCTCTCCTGGCTGTGAGTCCATAATGCAAAGCCGCAGAGGACACTCAAGTAACGTAGCTCTGAGGTTACCCAGCCCTTTACTGGTCCTTCTGCCCATCTACAGCCCCACAAGAGTGTTTGCACCCTAGATGGCAGACCCTCAGCTCCTGAGAGAGCAGGTGACTTTCCATGGACCATACCTAGCTAAAGCTATTCTGGGAAGGTCCATTTCTGGTCTTCCATGAAGAGGTCTTGGGAAAGTCGCAGATAAATTGATTCTCATATGAACCAGTATCTTGTTAGCAGAGAGCCTCACATTCAGTCCCCTCTAAGCAGTGCTGCAGGACAGAAACATACAAAGTCCTCCTTCTGTGAGACCCTGGCTCTCAGCTTGTAGGCTTCCAACCCTAACATCAATATCACATTATCTGAAAACACAAAGTCCTGAGTTCTGGTCAGGCCTCCTGATTCAGAAATGCTGGGCTTACTCAGAGGGTCAAAACAAAGGACAATGGTTCTAAGGTAGCTTCTAATATGCCATCTGGGTCTGCTTGGAATCAATCCCTCTCTCTCTCTCTCTCTCTCTCTCTCTCTCTCTCTCTCTCTCTCTCTCTCTCTCTCTCTCTCTCTCTCTTTCTGATTCCAATATTCATCTTCCTTAGGAGTCTGTCCAGCTATTGCCTAGTTTCATTTGTTTTGTTTTGTGACATGGACTGACTATGTATTCCAAACTGGCTTTGAATTGACATTAATTCTGCCTCAGCTTCCTCAGTGCTAGGATTATAAGGATACAGTACCATATTTGTCTGCAATGTAGCTGAGGCTTTCCAAACATCCTGATAACTAGGAAATCTCTAATACTTAAGAAAATCAATGTCTCTCTCTTTGGGAATCTGTAACATTTTCCATCTCTCTCTGCCTCTGTCTCTGTCTGTCTGTCTCTCTGCCCCCCCTCCTCCACCCCCAGTCATACTCTACTGCTCCAGAAGACAAAGGGTTTTATAATTACTACTCATTCATATTCTTCCAAACCGAGCTCCTTTCAATAGACAGTGGCTCTCTGGAGTGTACAGCTTCTCTAACTGGAGGGGTACCCTCAGAACCAGGACCAGGGAAGATGGCACATATCCTCAAGAGCAGTCCCACTCACAACCCTCATCTGGATAAAGTGTCACTCCTCCCAGTGCTGCTGCAAGGTGTTGCTGATCATAGGATACAACAGTACAATTCCGATGCCCCACATAAATGTCTTCAGTGTGTTTTGGGTTTTAACAGGGACTTGCTATATAGCCCAGACTGGCTTTGAAGATCCTCTTGCCTCTACCTCCCTATTGCTAGGATCACAGGCATGCATTAGGTGGAGTTAGCATTTTTGAATAATCGGATATAATGTTCAGTTTGGTTTTTAACCAGGGATTACTAGACACCGGAGGATGAATATGTGTGTGTGTGTGTGTGTGTGTGTGTGTGTGTGTGTGTGTGTGTACACAAAGAGAGAGAGAGAGAGAGAGAGAGAGAGAGAGAGAGAGAGAGAGAGAGAGAGTCACAGTAGTGCCTCATATTCTTAGTGTGGTCTACTGTGTTACTCTTTGTATCTACTTCAGATTGTTTTATGATTAATGTCTCATGCAATAGGCTTATGAAACCTTTCTGAATTCCCTTACTGTGCAACCCTGATTTAACAAGTGTTTTGCCACTGTAATTGCATAATTATCACTCGAGACAGTTTGGGTCTTTTCAGCCTGAGTTCTCTATCTTTTGTTCTATTCTTATTCGCACATTCCAGGCTTCTTTGGATGCCTGTCCTCTTTTCTATCTCCATTCTGCCCCTTGCTTTTGTTCTCAACAGCATCTGACACAATGCTGAGCAAATAGCCTAATGTCTGACTGTCTCACTCCAGATCATTTGCCACTGTTGAATAGCTTGATTGGTCATGTTCAGCTTACACAACATTCCTGGGCCGTGCAACACACCAGCACC
The DNA here is from genome assembly GCF_003668045.3 of Cricetulus griseus. Classification (NCBI taxonomy): domain Eukaryota; kingdom Metazoa; phylum Chordata; class Mammalia; order Rodentia; family Cricetidae; genus Cricetulus; species Cricetulus griseus. The sequence goes on from NW_023276807.1 coordinate 93,016,981, forward strand.
TTCCTAACTGGCCACAGGCTTCCCACAGACAGGGATGAGTCCTACAAAAGTCCACATCTGACTGACTGACTGGGAGGGGCAATGCAGTCACTTGCCAGGTACTGGCTGCATCTCTTCACAGTGGCTCCCTGCATTGTGACTACCCAGCAATAAATGCAACAGTCTTCTATTATGTTCTGCTTGCTTGCCAGAGCCATGAGCAAAAGACACATACCCGCTACTCAGAAGCTGTAGTTAGCTTGACCTGAGACCTAAGTATGGGCATTTCTAAGCTATATTATGCTCTATTTGCACCTCATTTCTCTTTTATGTTCATGTTTCTATTGATACATTTCACCTAGTTGTATGTCATAGACATATAAATAAAAAGACATATACAGGAATTCATTAGCACTGTTTATAACAATTTCTTTAGTAAGTAAGATAAAAACAGGCTAAAATTGGGTGAAATTTTTAAGTTACGTACCTGTAATCCCAACAGTGAGTCCATGATCAAGAGTCCAAAGTCAGCCTGAGCTATACAGCAAGATCTTTTCAAACAAACAAGCATGGGAAGGTAAGGTTGGAGGAGTTGGAAAGAAACGATGGAAGGAACAGTCAGTGAGCTACTTGCTTCCCTCTAACAGCTGTCCACAGATACACAGTGCTCATCTTCCAACACATAACTGGTGTTTCTCCTTTGGTCAAGGATAGAAACAATCCATTATAAGATTCCAGGATCCGCAAGACAAGAAACAAGACTGATGCTGACATTTAGACCTGGGAGAATTCCTTCTTTGGGCCATTATGAATGGATGCTGTGCAAAATAATAGATGCCTCTAGCCTACATTCATGTATTCATTACAGATTTATTGATTTACAGTCTTTCATTCCTTATCTGAAAATATTAAAATGAAAATAATAACACAGGAGGGATTTTCTTTCCTCTAGTCTCTGAATAATCTTCAGCATCTCCCTTTATGCAGTGAAAGGTTTTAACCTGAAAGCATATTTTTCAAATGAACTTGACGAGTCATTTTTTTCAGGTCATGACTTCTTTTTGTGCTTCTGTTAATATTGTGCACATCCATGCCCCGACAGCAAATGTGCTGGCTTGTGATTAGAAGGTTTGGGAGATTAATGCTGGATGAATAAAATAGCCTTTTATTTCAAATGTATGTGGACATCTTCTCATGTGTCATTTTAGTAAAATACAAACTGTGTGGATCTGAATATTCCTTTTTCCCTTGTGTCCTTTTAGACCTTCATTTAAGTGGATTTTCTCAAAGAACTGCCATTTTCCAGAACATCAATGCCTCCTTCTGTGTCTGTTCCCCTTTCTCATTTGCTTTGGATTCATTCAACCTCAGATGTGTGAGATATTCATGCACGCATGAGTGTGCATGCCTGTGCACATTCCTGAATGCACACACATGTACTCACACATGCATCACACACACACACACACACACACACACACACACACACACACACACACACACACACACACACACACAGATGTCTGGAGCGGGACTGAGTGCCTCACAGTGAATCAGAAAAAAACAAAGAATGTAAGGGATTTGCTCTTAAAGGATAATAATTATTAGTAGCTACAATTTAGAGCCGTTAGTGGTTTTCAGCCCGACAAAAGTAAGGTTTGATCAGATGGCCACAAAATAATCACTGTCCTCTCAATGTTTACACTCGCCAAAGCACCTCCAGGACACTACACATTTTCAACCGTCTGTCTCCCTAGCAGCCTTCTGTGAAGATACACAGACCTAAGAGTAGGGCGCATAGAAGCACTGGAGCTTCATTTCATAATGGGACTCCCCATCCCGTGGGTTAGGAAAGGCTATTTCTGTTGAACAAGTGATTAAGTGTTTCCAAGTGAAACATTTTTGAAAACATAAGTGTGATGTTTTTCATCTTAAGCCTCCTTTGCTCAGTTTCTGTGGTTCAGCGGCGCCACCCAGTGGCAAAGCGTTTCCGTGTGAAAACTCTCTTGTGAAAGTGCATCACAGCGTGGGAAATCCCACCTGAGAAGGAAGTGGACATCCACAGAATGGATAACAATATGCCTGGGCAGTTAGGAGACGTTCTAACCTAATGCCACCACAGTCACCCAGGAAGCAAAAGGACCTTCCAGTCCAATCCAGTTAATAACAGGGAGCAGGTCAGAATTATCCCAGTCAAGTACTCAGCAGCATCCAGTCAGTAAGAGCCACAGAGATGACATCTTTCACTTTACACCTGCAACTAAGACTGAGAAAAACTGTACACTACCCACAAATCCACAGCCAATGACTTTTTAGGTTAGATAAAAGTGTGCACCACAGCCAGACAGTGGTGGCGCATGCCTTTAATCCCAGCACTCAGGAGGCAAGGGCAGGCAGATCTCTGTGAGCTTGAGGCCAGCCTGGTCTACAAAGCTACAAATAGAAACCCTGTCTCAAAAACTATAAAAAAAGAGTGTGTGCCACTCATTTCCTGGGGCATCATTCTCAGCCAAAATGTAAAAACACGTGATGACCTAGTTTGACAGTGAATAAAGAAGTATATGGGAAAACGTAAGAATAAGAACAACTGGGAGACACAGTCAGGAAGATCTCAAGGAGTCAGCTTGGCCTACATAGTCAGATATTGTCATGAAAGAATGAAGAAAAAAAGTAAGAATATATTTTCATCTCTGCATTTTTTTAAAAACTCTAATATTAAAATTCTTAAAGTTTGGAATTAGCAGAGTTCTATATATAAGATTAATTAGAGATAAAATCACATTCTAGAAATAACTTGTTCTGATTCTAAAATGAAAGTAGAGGCTGTGGATATAAAGCAAAGCAAGAGATGCTCTAAAGACTCATGCAGGCTGGTTACTTGTTTATGATATTCTGGTCTTTGTATAGAAAAGCCCTTGATGGTGCCAGGGTATAGACATTTCCTTTCCCAACAGTAATTAGATGTGTCCCACTGCAGTTCGCCATAATTCTTAGGATGTGTTTTGTTTCCTAATGCGTGAACAGCAAGCAAGTGTTATAATGGAACCTAGCAACCTGGATATGAATGGAGTCTTCTATTGTTCATTACTTGAATAGGTGCTCAGCTTCCTTAGACATCATGTTTCTGGTGGCTTTAATCTTTTAACTCTGTGTGTGTGTGTGTGTGTGTGTGTGTGTGTGTGTGTGTGTGTGTACATGCACACACATGCATGCCAAGGAGTGTGTGTGGAGGTAAGAGAATCAAATCTCTTTCCACCCTGTGAGTTCTGTGTATAGAACTCAAGATGTCCAGCTTGGTAGTAAGTGTCTTTACCAGCTGAGTCAACTCACAGGCCTTCCTTCTGACATATCTTTAAATATAGCAGTTAATGAAAATAAGAGCAAGTTCAAAATACCCAGTATTCAACTGAGAATTGTTTTCTGACATTATCCTGAAAAGAATCTCGAACATGTAGAAAAATTGGAAACATTTTCCTATATGCACGTACCATCTCACTTCTGCAACTATTTTTCACTACACTGCATTTAAAACAATACATATGTACCTATTGTACCCATTCATTGATGAACCTATATTATTTATAAGTGTACCTCAAAGGCTCAAACATGAGTTATTTTCTACATGACATTTTATTTTGCAAGTAAAACTTACATGTAATGAAATACACATTCTCTCTCTCTCTCTCACTCTGTGTGTGTGTGTGTGTGTGTGTGTGTGTGTGTGTGTGTGTGTGTGTGTGTGTGTGTGTACATGAGTGCATTGTGCATGTGCACAAGTGTGAAGGCGGGGGCCAGAGGTCATTTGGTCTTTGAGACAGTCTCTTACTGGGACTCACCAATCAAGCTGGGCTGGCTGGATGGAAAGTTCAGAGGATCCCCCTGTCTCCACTACCCCAGCACTATATGAGTGTAAGCTCATACCACTGCACCCAGTGTTTTCTTAAGTGGATTCTGGTGATAGAATTCAGGTCCTAGTGTTTGCGCAGAGGCACTTTATGACTGAGATGACCCCCTGCCACACAAATAACTTAAGTGTGCCATCTGCAGAGTTCTGACAAATACTCATATTCTACTACCCAAACCTCTGTCGTGGTACCTGGAACATTAATGCCACCCTCTAGAATGCTTCCACATGACCCCTTCTGGTAAACTTCTGATGGAATAACCAAAGTGCAATGGCATCCTTTCATCACACATTAGTTTTGCTCCCATCAAAAACTGGACCAATGGGACCCTGAGCCTGTGTTCTCTTAACTGGAGGTTCTCACTCATTAACCAACAAGATTATACCCAGACAGGTACAGTCTTCATTAGAGGTTGCTGCTAGCTTCCTATGAAGTGTCACATCTACAAGATGACAAACACAATCCCACATACAAATCAAGACTCTTGTGTAATAGTACAGCAGTCTGTCTTTTTTCTCTTTTCTTTTCTTAAGATATATCCCTACCCTTCCTCATTACTCTCCAGTCTTGGTGATTCTCTTCCCAGTTTGTCCCTTTTGTATTTTCTTTTTTTTCTCAATTTTTTATTTGAATTAGAAACGAGATTGTTTTACATGTCAATCCCAGTTCCCTCTCCCTCCCCTCATACCCTGCCCCCCCAACTAAAACCCTACCTATCCCAAGCCGTTTCTGCTCCCCAGGGAGGGTGAGGCCTTCCATAGGGTGTCTTCAGAGTCTGTGATATCCTTTGGGATAAGGCCTAGGCCCTCCCCCATGTGTCTAGGCTCAGGAAGTATCCCTTTATGTGGAATGGGCTCCCAAAGTCCATTCCTATGCTAGGGATAAGTACTGATCTACTACAAGAGGACCCATAGATTTCCGAGGTCTCCTCAATGACACCCACGTTCATGGGATCAGTCCCATGCTGGTTTCCTAGCTATCAGTCTGGAGACCAAGAGCTCTCCCTTGTTCATGTCAGCTGTTTCTGTGGATTTCACCAGCCTGGTCTGGACACCTTTGTTCATCACTTGTCCTTCTCTGCAACTGGATTCCAGTTCAGTTCAGTGATTAGCTATGGGTGTCTGGTTCTACTTCTACCAGCTGCTGGATGAAGGTTCTAGGATGGCGGATAAGCTAGTCATCAATCTCATTATCAGGGGAGGGCATTTAAGGTAGGCTCTCCTCTGTTGCTTGGACTGTTAGTTGGTGTCATCTTTGTAAATCTCCAGACATTTCCCTAGTGCCTCATTTCTCTTTAAACCTATAATGTCTCCTTCTGTTATGGTATCTCTTATCTTGCTCTCCTCTATTCTTCCCCCAATTCAACCTTCCTGCTCCCTCATGTCCTCCTCACCCCTCCTCATAAAGGAATATTTTTTTAATTTTATTTTATTTTATTAGTTCTAGTTAGGGAACAAGCTTATTTCACCCTCTCCCTCCCCTCACCCCTTCTCCCTCTCCCTCCCCTCACCCCCAAACTTTCTCCCCCACCCCAGCCCACCCCCCCAACCCCATCCACCCACTACTCCCCAGGCAGGGTAGGGCCCTCAACGGGAGCTCAGCAAAGTCCACCAAGTCTTCCTATGCTGATCCTGGGCCCTTCCCCATGTGTCCAGGGCCAGAGTGTAACCCTTCATATGGGATGGGCTCTCAAAGTCCCTTCTTGCACCAGGGAAAAATACTAATCCACTACCAGAGGCTCCCTGGAGTGCAGAGGCCTCCTTATTGACATCCATGTTCTGGGGTCTGGATCAGTCTTGTACAGGCCTCCTGGACAGCATCTGGGGTCGATGTGCTCTCCCTTGTTCAGGCCAACAGTTCCTGTGGGTTTCTCCATCCTAGTACAGACCCCTTCGTTCTTCATTCCTCCCTCTCTTCAACTAAATTCCCGATTTCGGCTCATTGTATATTTGTGGATGTCTGTCTCTGTTTCCATCAGCCACTGGGTGAGGGCTCTAGGATGGCATAAAGAGAAGTCATCAATCTCATTTTAGGGGGAGGGTTTTTAGGTTATCCTCTCCACCATTGCCTGGATTGTCAGATCGTGTCATCCTTGTAGGTCTCTGGAGATCTCCCTGGTTCCTGATCCCTTCTCGGGCCTACAGTGGCTCCCTCTGATATCGTATCTCTCATCTTGCTCTCTTTCCTCTATTCTTCCCCCAACTCAATGTTTCTGCCCCTCCATTTCCTCTCCTCTTCTCCTCTTCTCTTGCTCTTATTGTAGCAGCTCCTTCCCCCCCCCACCCTCATGCCCCCAATTAGTTCGGGAGTTCATGCCACTTCCATTCCTGGGGACCATTTAACCCTTAGAGTCCTTCATGTTTCCTAGTTTCTTTGGTGAAGAGCATTATATACTGGTAGTCTTTTGTTCTATGTCTAAAATTCATATATCAGTGAGTACATACCTTGCTTGTCTTTTTGTGACTGGGTTACCTCACTCAGGATGGTTTCCTCTAGTTCCATCCATTTGCCTGCGAATTTCAAGATTCCATTGCTTTTTTCTGCTGAGTAGTACTCCATTGTATAAATGTACCACATTTTCTCAATCCATTCTTCAATAGAGGGGCATCTAGGTTGTTTCCAGGTTCTGGCTATTACAAACAATGCTGCTATGAACATGGTTGAACATATGTCCTTGTTGTAAGTACATGCCCTATTTGGGTATATACCCAAGAGAGGAATGGCTGGATCTTGAGGTACACTGATTCCCATTTTTCTGAGCAACCGCCATACTGATTTCCAGAGTGGTCTTACAAGATCGCACTCCCACCAGCAATGGAGGAGTGTTCCTTTTTCTCCACATCCTCTCCAGCATAGATTGTCATTGGTGTTTTTTATTTTAGCCATTCTGACAGGCGTGAGATGGTATCTCAGAGTTGTTTTGAGTTGCATTTCTCTGATGGCCAATGATTTTGAGCACTTTTTTAAGTGTCTTTCAGCCATTTCAGATTCCTCTGTTGAGAATTCCCTATTTAGTTCTGCACCCCACTTTTTAATTTCGTTGTTTGGTGTTTTGGTGGCTAGCTTCTTGAGCTCCTTATATATTTTGGAAATCAGTCCTCTGTCAGATGTGGGATCGGTGAAGATCTTTTCCCATTCTGTGGGTGGTCGTTTTATCCTACTGACTGTTTCCTTTGCCTTGCAGAAGCTTCTCAGTTTCAGGAGGTCCCATTTATTAATTGCAGACCTCAATGTCTGTGCTTCTGGCGTAATGTTCAGGAAGTGGTCTCCTGTGCCAATTTGTTCAAGGGTAGTTCCCACTTTCTCTTCTAGAAGATTCAGTGTGACTGGATTTATGCTGAGATCTTTGATCCATTTGCACTTAAGTTTTGTGCATGGTGACAGGTATGGATCTATCTGTAATTTTCTGCATGTCCGAATCCAATTGTACCAGCACCATTTGTTGAAGATGCTGTCTTTTTTCCATTGTATAGATTTAGCACCTTTGTCAAAAATAAGGTATCCATAGGTGCGTGGGTCGATATCAGGGTTTTCAATTCGATTCCATTGGTCTATCAGTCTATTTTTGTGCCAATACCAAGCTGTTTTCAGAACTATGGCTCTATAGTAGAGCTTGAAGTCGGGGATGGTGATGCCTCCAGAAGATCCTTTATTGTAAAGAGTTGTTTTGGCTATCCTGGGCTTTTTATTTTTCCATATAAAGTTGAGTATTGTTCTTTCAATGTCTGTGAAAAACTGTATTGGGATTTTGATGGGGATTGCATTGAATCTGTAGATTGCTTTTGGCAGGATTGCCATTTTTACTATGTTAATTCTACCTATCCATGAGCATGGGAGATCTTTCCATTTTCTGGTATCTTCTTTAATTTCTTTTTTTAAAGTCTCAAAGTTCTTATTGTACAGATCTTTTACTTTTTTGGTTAGTGTTACCCCAAGATATTTTATGTTGCTTGTGGATATTGTGAAAGGTGATGTTTCCCTGATTTCTTTCTCATTGGATTTATCATCTGTATATAGTAGGGCTACTGATTTTTTTGAGTTAATTTTGTATCCTGCTAACTTGCTGAAGGTGTTTATCAGCCGTAGGAGTTTCCTGGTAGAGTTTTAGTTAATCGAATTTCACCCTTTTGTATTTTCATGTGTTCTTTTCAACCTATCACTTTTGCATTGACAATGAATAGTTTGACCACTAGATGGCAGGAGGAATTCATTGTTTCATATAAACTTCAGTGCTTAGATCATTCCCTGTTCACCTATCTTGACATTTAATTAAAAATACAGATGCAAACAACAACCAAGAATGGACATATTGATGACTAGGATTTATGCACAGGAAAACTAATAAGCAACTGAAGAAATCCACAGAGGAGGCTAATTAATAGATGAGAGATTCCTGAGTGCCTGTGCACCTGTTCTAGGGCTCTGGGGCAGCTTCAGATGGGGTATATGGTATGCTATAGATGATGTGCCTCTGAGGACTGCTCCTGGAGTGCTGACTGCAGTCAGATGGTGATAGCTAACAGTGCCCAGAGAAAGGACTTTCACATCTGCTTTAAAAAATACTGTGGATAGCTAACATGCTTACTCCATCTCCACTCTCTCAAATAATGTTTTAAATTCACAAGAAAATAGACAGAGTGAAAGGCTTGCATTTGAATCATCATAAATAACATTAGCCACATACAAAGATGGTTGAAGAATTCAGAACACACAGAAGTTAGGCTCAGGGGTCAACTCACAATTTGTGACATTGATGATAAGGTTTGCAATGTAGGAAGCACTACACTACTTTTAGCCACCAAGGACAGCACTAATGCAGTGGTTCTCAACATTCCTAATTCTTTAATCCCTTAATACAGTTCTTCATGTTGTGGTGACCACCAAACATAAAATCATTTTCATTGCAACTTCATAACTGTAATTTTCCTACTATTATGAATCATAATGTAAGTATGAGGTATGTAAAGAGTCTTAGGCAATCCCTGTAAAAGGGTCACAGGTTGAGAACCACTGCTAAAAAGAACAGGTTCTGAAGGCAAAATATCTTCCCAGGATTAGAAACATGTGCTCTAGTTCTGTTGCTGTGATAAACACTATAACCAAAAGTCAGGGCTCTCTTTCATCTACAGGTACATCAATGGAGGAAATTCAAGTCAAGAGCTTAAAGCAGAAACCATGGAGGACCTCTGTTTATTGAATTGCTCACAGGCTACCTTCATTATATAGCACAAACCCAACTGCCTAGGGATAGGACCACCCACAGTGGACTGAACCCTCCTGCGTCAAGTAGCAATCAGGAAAATGCTCCCACAGACGTTCCTGAAGCCCAAACTGGCAGAGACAATTCTCCAATTGAGATTCTGTCCTCCAAGGTATGTCAAATTGGCAACCAAGATTAACCCTGCAAAAGTGTGACAAACTTCTTTTCCTGTATTGCATTTCCTATCATTCAAGTGCAAGGGTCAGAGAACTGTGAGATCAACCCAGTACCTTGTAGAAAGAATTTGAAACTTGTACCATCTGTAGCAAGCTCCAGGATTTCCATGTGAAAAGCTTATTTGGGAAGGTGCTTAGATAAATACTAAATAGCAATAGCTCGAGGTAGCCAACAGCCAACTGCATCCTGAAACACCACACCAGTTGATCTCTTGGAGGTACTGAATCACAAGCTACATTTAGCTGCTCATGGCTCCAGAAAAACCAAGAGACTCTCAAAGCATTTCCTGGGCTCCCCTATTGAGCCCTTCCTCACCTCACAGAACACACAAAGCCTAACACCCTCACAAAGCCACTCCTGGATTTCCAGTGATATCCACATATATTTTTCTTAATAGATAAAGGTACTTAAGTAAAAAAATGTAAAACATACATTTTAATTGATTATTTGGGAATCCACATCATGCACCCCAATTGTGTTCACCTACCTGTCTTCCCATGTCTGCACTTCTTCCTCACGACCTCCCTCCTCAAAAAAAAAAGTTGGTTTTGTGTTGTCCTGTATTCACTGGATCATGGAGTATGGTCAAATTCCTATGGTCAAGACCCTCAAGGGAGAAAGAGTCTTTCTCATCTGCTGAGGAGAGCATTGGGTGGTGGCTGGAGCAAGGCCGGGTTAGCTTTCCTGAGCCCACACCACCAACTGCACTGAAGCGCTGAGGGCTGGCGACAGGGCCAGCTGTCCTGTGAGGAGCAAGACGAGCTCTCCTGCGCCCACACACCTTAACAGGGCTTCAGGAGGCAGCCCCAACCACTGGCATCTGCAAGGGCTTTGGTGGTTAACACTGGCTACAAACATCAACATGGCCATTTGCTACACCAGGACCACTATCCTACTCATGGCCCCCAGCGGCTGATGAGCCTCAATGTGGCCTCAGATGGTTACTCACACCACTCATCAGAATGGCTGTCCAAGGCAGCAAAGCCTGAGGATATTGCCAAGGAGTCAGGCAGCAACACAAACTGCAAACCTCCATGTGGATCTCAGGCTTCATGGCGGTCTGGGCAGCAGCATGGGCCTCCGATACCAACATGGCCTCTGGTGGTATCAAGGACCACGGTGGTCCTTCGAGGAGGTCCAATCCAGAAAGTGAAACTCTCCTATCTCAGGCCTCCATCGATGCCCAGAGCCAGGGAGAATCCCACAGCTAGGTGTCTGCATAAGCTCCAGACTGTTATACACCATCCCACCAACCCTACTTGGCAATGGCAGCACGAAGCCCTCAGCCCTCTCTCTGACCTGTAACCACCATCACTTCTCTGGTTCCACCTCTCTTCCTAGAGCATGCAGTACTCAGTTATTATTTTTTCCACTTCTCTGTAACATATTTGTTCATTGTAGTGGCACCTGCCTACCCTGGGCTGAGGGTCCCGGGCAGTCCTTGGATGTGTCTTCCAGCTCCCTGTAAGACATTTTTAAAGTAGGAACAAAATTAGCATGAATTATAGAAATGACAGAAATATGAATGGAGTACACTAATTAATGAAGTACACTAATGACAGAAAGTTGAAAAAAATTACCTCCCAAAAGGAGCTCTTTTTAAAATTATGTGGTCAATATTTTAAAGAAAGTAATAAGAAATTACAATGCAAACTATGGCCATAGTCTTAAGTTCATGCATTTATTTATTTATTTATTTATTTATTTATTTATTTATTTACCTTTATCTATTTCTATCTATATATCTCTATCTCTGTCTCTCTCCATCTCTTTATAGGAGCACAAATGCAGACACAAAGCTTCACCAAGTGCATCCCATGACAAAGCATTATATATTGGTGTCTTTTTTTCCAAGCTCTCACTAAAAATTAAGTCCATTATAGCTAAGTCCAGGGTATCGATGTAGTTCAGTTGTAGAGTGCTTGTCTAGTGTGGTACTAATATTACAGTGCACTGGATTGGGATGAAGAAGGTTAATTTTGTTGGGGCGAAATCACTCATATGAGAAACCGATAACCCAATATCAGTTCTCTGAGCATGCAATCTCAGTCCCGTGTTGTCGTTGTCATCATCCCCGTACCCCGTCCACCCCCGTCCCGGCCCCCACCCACCACGCCCAGAGCAAACCAGAACCCAGAGAGAGTCCTCTCCTCTGTTACATCCTCACCTGTGACGTCACCCAGTGCTACAGGTATGGGCGAGATGTACATCTCACTACAGTTTAGCACACAGGAAGTCTTCAGTTTGATCCCTGGGACCTCATAAACCAGACCTGGTGGTGCGTGATTGTCATCTCAGCACTTGGAAGGTGGAGGCAGGAGGATTGTATCCTCCACTATATAATGGAGTGAAGGCAAAGTTGGGAGACATGAGATTTTGTCAAATAAAAAAACAAATACTCGGTTTCTCCATTTAAATGTTCTCTTTAACCCAAAGCTGTTAAAGAGACCTTGGTGTATTGATTGTCTCAGGATGAAAGTTCCTTGCCAGTGATCTATAAATTTATTAATCACTTGCAACAAGAGTTAAGATCACCTTAACATATGATAGTACAATGACATTGACTTCGATTCCTTATGGGGGCAAGAAGCCCATATTAAAGGGCCATTATGAGTGAATAACTGTTAAGTACTTAAGTGAATATATGAATACTTTAAGAACAGTCATAGTGTGGCAGGGGATTGAAAGCTGAAACATCAAGGTTAACATATGGTTTGTGTATTTTAATTGTTTAAAATTAAAACATAATTACACCATTTCCCCCTCCCTATCCTCCCTCCAAACCCTCCCATCACACCTCTTATCCTGCTTCCTCTCCAATTCATGGCTTCTTTTTAATTATTATTGCTACATATATAAACAAAAATATATACATACAATCTGCTGAGTATGTTTAGTGTTACTTGAATATATAGCACTTACATAGAACTTTAGCACTGACCATTTGATACTGGATAACCAATTAGGGGACTCATCCCTGGAGAGGACTAATTCTTCTCTCATCAGTTGTTAAATGCCTGATTACTTATAGCTCTTTGTCTAAGGCTGGGAACCAGTAAGATTCCCCCCTTTCATGTTATCATATCTATGGTGTTGCCATTGTTCAGTGTGTGTATGTGTGTGTGTGTGTTTTTCACATGAAAAAGCCAGGTTGCAGAAGACTGAAAGTCCTATCTCACCTGAACTTTATGCAATGAATAGAGCAAGCTCAAGGAGAACCAGCAAAACACAAAGGGCATTATGTAAGTATATGATAAAAGGCTATAAGCCTCTCGACCCGGTGTTTGAGACTCTTTCCTTGGTTCACTAGCCCACTCCCATTGGGTGAGATGCTTTCCCTTTCATGAAAAAGAAATCATCTCTTTCTTTTTCTGTCACCCCAGTGCAATCATTCGTCCTTGGACACAAAAGCCTGGAATTGGGTGCCCCTGAACTCAGAACTCAAGTTCAGCATTGAACAGGTTTTTTCTTCTCATTTTTTCTCTGTTTTTGGATACTGACTTAAAATCTAAGCTTGCTTCCCTGGCAGCCTTGACCTTGTTTTTCTGACTCTGCGCCTAACTTAAAAAACATAGTTTGTTGTGTTTTGTTTGTTTTTATCTCCTCTCCTCCTGGCAGCTGCCAGGATTTGCAGCTTGCCTGTCCTGATGATTTTCTCTCAAAATTTGCTGTACTTGGGCTTCTTTGAATCTTTTTAAAATTATTTTATTAAAGAGACTTAGAATCCAGAAGAATTAGAATTTCAGTTCCCGATAACCAAAGGACCTGTGAGCCTTCAAAAGATGTCTTCATCATTCTCTGGAACCGTGAAAATAGTAATTCAAGTGCAGATATGCCAACATGCCCAGTTCAGATCAGAAAAGTTAGTAAATGTGTACATTTGTGTTTCCTTTGTCTGAAGGAAAATATCGAGGACAGTAACTCTCAGTGCAACTTTGATTGCATGAGCAATGAGTCCATGAGGCGCTCATTGCTCAGGAAGGATGACTTATGGGCCTGTCTTCTCAAGCAAAGGGGCCCAACATGAAGGAAGTCAGCTCTGTGACCACCTCTGTTCGAAAGGTCTGTGTAGACAAGAACTTAAACAATGGTAATATTAATAGACATAGTAACACAAAAGGAAGAAAGTCTCACAGGGTCACACCCATAGACAAAGTATTATAGGTAACTAATGAATGCTGAGAGAGAGAATCAGTCTCTCTCAGAGATGAGTCCCCCAGTTGGTTATCCAACAGGGATTGGTCAGCTCTGAAACCACACACACACACACATACAGCTCTGAAACCAAACAACAAGAAAAATAGACTCGGCTAGTTACATTTATATATTTGTGCATACAATACAACAATAATAATCAATGAAAAAGCTATCAAGTTTGAAAGTGATGGGCATATTGGAGGAAGGAAGAAGTAATGTAATTATATTTTTATTCATTTTAGATTAATAGAATTATATCAATTTCCCCTCCTCCTCCATCCTTTTCATGCCCCTATTGTCAAGTTGATAGCCTCTTTTTTATTATTGTTGTTACAGTTATGTCTACATATGTATGCATATGCACAAATATATATATATATATAAATACAACCTGCAGAGTCTGGTTTTATTTGTTTGTTTGTTTGTGTTTTTAAGGCTTACTATTCTGCATTGAACAGTCAATAATGAGGCTCATCTCTGAGATGGCCTAATTTTCCTTCTTACAGCAGTAGTCAGTTGTCTGTGGTTCTTTGTCAAAGGGAAGGACCCCCTGAATTTTCCCCCTTCTACATTAACTTGCCCATTGATATTACCATTGTTCCAGTCTTGGTTTTGCTGCCATTCCTATGAGAGACTACTTGAGGCAGACTTCTTGCTATTCAGGCTCTTACAATCTTCCTGTCCCCTCTTTCTCTATGTTTCCTGAGCCACAGACACAGGAACTGTGACGCAGATGTATCCATTGGGGGTGTGCTCTTCACCATCCATTGATATTTGCCTTATATCCAGTTGCAATTTTCTGTCATGAACTCAGGTTTCTGCAGAGAGAAGCTGCTTTGATGAAAAGTAATAGCTACACTTAGCTGTGAGTATAAGGATAAGATTTAGAATTTAGATAAGGAATTATCCTGTCTCTCTGATCTGCAGTTCCTAGCTTCAAATCTTCAGATGTGAGTATATAAGTAACCACAGAAACCAGGAAAGTATAAAAGAATGGTGTGGAGGCTTGAGGGGATGATATAACAAAATATAGGTGATATGAAAGGGGAAAGGGGAAAATCAGGGCAGAGGCTCTAAATGGGAAGGACAAATAACACTGAGGTCATTTGATAACTCAGCACAGTTTTAAAGATACTTCCCTGCTTGATTTCTGCTAGACACTATTTCATAATGAATTATGAAAACTTTTATAATTTTGGTTCTGTTAATATTAGAGATCTTCCCAGGAAACATATTTACAAAAAGTTTGCCTTTATTGGTTCTTCCCTTTCCTTGGTCTTCAGACATTTGACAAGATTTACTGATTCTACCTCCTTGATCTATTTCTGACAGTCTCAGCACCATTGTATTCACCACCTTAACACCCTTGCATGGCCTTCTTATACCATCTACCTAAACCCAAGCCTTCCCCTCAATGCAGCTAAACAAAGCACTATGTAACACTTGTCTGACCAGGCTCTTGGCTTAAATAACTTCAATGATTTCTCTTTGCCACAAGGTGGCACCAATAAGAAAACATTTATCGCCACAAAACAGAAGTAAGAAGTCATTAAGTTAAATAATATACATGGTGAATTTACCAATTAAGATGTTTTAAAATGGTTAAGATTGAAGACATGCAATCTTTCAAGTTCAGCATGTAGAGCAATGTATGTTCAATCAGGTATGTGTGGCTGTGAAAAGTATGCAATGAAGTTGTGAAGGTAGAGGCAATGAGGTTACCTCTTCCCTGTGATGCCAAGTTAAGATTAAGCCTAAGTATCCTCAAAACACTCAGCCTGGTGCACCCAGGGATAGGGAAGACCCTCCTCAGCTCCCTCCCCTAGTAACATTATATGAAGACAAAAAAAAATACCATGTACATGAAGCAAAGACCAATTTGGACAATAACACATACTTCTGCCTCAAAGTTTGAAAAAGCTGAGAGCAAAAGACAAGATTGTGGTAAAGAGCTTGGGCCTTGGCTATCCAACTGGAGCAAGTTCACCACCCACAGGCATAAACCAAGAAAGCAAACTCCCTGTGCTCTGCCTCTGCAAGGACATGCCTATGCCTAGAATGCTCTCTTGGTGATGCTCTAAGGTGATTTGAGTTGCTGTTGATGTCAGTAGTTTGCTGCCTGGCCACTTGTTCTTAGTTTGCCCTTGGGGAACTTCAAAATAGGAGATGAACCTCTGCCTTTAGGGAAGTCTATAATCTTAATTACAGTCCATTCCCCTTCTACTTTCACCAGTACCAGGTGCTGCCCCATCATCCCCCATTCTCTGCCATTCTCCACCTCCAGTTGTCCTGTGCCTCTCAACAAATCTTGTGGCCTCAGAATCCTTGCATGTGCTCCTTAAGGAGCCAGAAATGGCCACTTCCATTCCCTCTTCTTAGACTGACTCAGAGTCAATAATTTGGGATTTTAGCTTTAACATGATCTTAGGAAGGAAGAAAGGCCCACATTAACTCAAACATTTTTGGGGCACCTCACTGTTTCCTAATAGCCATCATCTTTATGATATTTACAGTATTGAAAATTATATTTAAAACTGCACTTGATTACAGATGCACTGAGTTGTCATAACTTGGAGAAGAAAAAATAAATTTGTTATCAGAGAAAGAATGTACTTATAAGAGGTTTATATACAAAAATGTTTGAAAATAATGAAAAAAGTAACATAACAGTAGACTATATCATAATTAAATATGCATTTCAAAGACTGGCAGGAAAGACAGAGGTTGTAAATAGAGGGGGAAAATACTGAGAATTTTTAAAAATATAAACAAAGCTCAGGAAAAAGAAGTCCATCTTCTAGATGTGTTCAGCAGGGGAGGTGGAAAGAAAAAGGTTCAAATTAAGGTAACTGTCACTTCTTGCTACATCTTAACATCATAAATGAAGTGTCCAAAAATTTCTCATTGTCTAGTTCAAGGAAAACACAGGCGTAAAGATGACACTCTTATAGGCTCTGCTTCTGGTGAAGAGAGGCCACAGCAGGAGACTGGCAGGTGGCATTGGCAGTCCTCCAAGGCTGGGGTTTCAGTACCACATCATGACTGTCTCCCTCCAGTGTGTGAACACAGAGAATACCCCCACATCCACCCGAGCCACCTCCATGAGGGTCCTCTCTAGCAGCACTAGGTATGTGGTCCATGTTCTATAATCACTCAGCCTGTGGCAAGTGGCCAGCTTCTTGAGATTGAATCCAAAACAGATCAGAGTGTGACTTCACAGCAGGATCACACCGAGAAGAGAAGGCACTTACTTGGAGAATTGGACTTGTTTCTCATTGTAAAAGAATTTTAATCCCTTTAAAGCCTTAACCCAAGGAATTTATTATATATGTTATAGCAAAATCAATCAGATAAATGAAGTATTTGGTCTTAAGTAGAAGGAAGAACTTAATCATACGGTCCCTGTGAAAATTTGTAAATTAACTAACTATTCTACCACCTTGCATCCATTAACATCTGCCATTAAAGAAAAATGAAATAAAATAATATACACAGGCGAGGATGTAGAAAAATTAGAACTTTTATTTGCTGCTGAAGATAACAAAAAAATGGCATAGCTCCTAACCATATGTCATAATGTTACTTCTGTTTGTATTTCTAAAATAATTAAAAGCAAGAACTCATAAAGATCTTAATACACACAAAAACAACTTATTAACAATAACCAAAAGATGGAAGAACTGAGTGTTTATTAAAAGACAAATGGAAAATTAGGTTATACAGTTTACAGTTTTGAATGTTGCTTAACCTATAAAGGAAGAAAATGCTGGCATCCTGACAATGGTGCTGCAACATGGAGCTATCTGAAGGACCAAAGGCTAATTAAAATAAGCCAATAACAGAACAAAAATTATATCATCTCATGTACTACAAGTATCTAGATCAGTCAAATGTCTAGAGACAGAAGGCAGAAGATAAGGACCAGCAGTTATTAACAGGAAGGAGATTTATTGTTTAAGTGTGTTGTATCAATTACTTTTCAGTTGCTGTGATAAGACACCACTACTAAAGGCAATTTATGGGAGAAAGATTATATTTGATAAAAGTCCATTTATGAGGGAGAGGCATGGCAGCAATTATGGCTGCAGGAACAGAAAGCTGAATGCTTATATTTTAGCCACAAGTATAAAACACAAAATGGAAAACAGGAATGTCACCAAACTTGTAACCTCAAAGCCCTCCCACAGTGACCCACTTCCTGCAGCAAGTCTGCACCACCTAACCCTCACCAAATAGTGTTACCAACTGGGTACCAAGTGCCCAAATGTTCAAGACTATAGGAAAGATTTTTCTCCTTTAAACTACCACAACTATAAAATTTCATTTGTGCATGGTGAAAAGTTGATGTACAAATAGTGTTAATGGTAACACATATAACTATGTAAACATTATTAATGTCAGTGAAATGTATGTTTCAGAATGAATCAAATCCTGTGATAGTTGGAGTTATCTGGAGAAACAGAGTCAATTGTGTGTATGTGTGACCAGGGAGATTACATCATGGAAGCCAAGTCCTAAAATCTGAAGTTGGCAAATTGGAAGGGTGATAGTATAAATTTCAACCCAGAGGATACAGGCTTCAGACCCAAGAAAAGCCAATTGTTTCTATTCATATATGTCATCAGGCAGGAAAAGTTCTATTGCTGGAGAGCAGGGGAAGCTTTGTGTTCTGTTCTGCCATCCAGCTGATTAGATGAGGCCTTCCCGAAACCAAAAAGGAGCATAAACTTCTCTCATTGCTAATTAAAATGTCAATATAATCTATAAACTCCCTCACAGAAACATAGACCAAATATGTGAGCCCTACATGACGCTACCAAGTTAACACACAAAGTGAACTGTCACAGATAGAAACTTCTATTAGGTATATATGTACTTTATCACAATTAAAAATGTCTCTTAAAAATAAGTGAAGCTCCCAGAAGAAAATAGAAACCAACCAAAAGACAAGACAAAGAAAATATCCCATAATGGAAAGGCTAAGAGACAATGTGATTATTATGTTAAGATTTTACTAAACATCCTGTGACTGAACATGAGTTGTTTTGCTCCATTTTCCTTAATAGCATAAGTTCTAGTTGTGCTTCTATTGCTATAATAAAATAATTCCTTGACAAAAGGCAGCCTCAGGTAAAACAGGTTTATTTGGCTTACAATTCCAGAGAAATATATGTATGTATGCTTATTGGTTTGCTTGTGCTCATGTCAATCTCAAACTCCTAATGCACCTGATGCCTAAAGAATCGTATCACCCATAGTAAGCTAGGTCTTCTCAAATCAACTAACTAAAAGAAAACAAAAAAGAACGCACAAGCATTCCCACATGCCAATCTAATGTACACAACCCTTCACTGAGACCTCCCCATAGGTGATTCTAAGTTGTGTCAAGTTAATAATTAAAGCTAACAATCACAATGTATTTATTCCTTGGTTGCTTGATATATTTGAACAAACAATACAAACCAGGTGAGAAAACCACAAGCATGCCTAAGAATCTTTTCTGCAGCTTGACATGTCTGAATGTGAATCTCAGCAGTCTATTGTTTACTCAGGGCATGAGGGCAAGAGAGGTGGGTAGTGAATCTGCTCAGTTTCAGGGACTTCCTGGAGGTATTTTGAGTTGTTAACTGCTTTTTAAGGAGCTTCTCTGAGGATGAAGTATTTTTATCTGTAGGAAACTACTATGCAACAGTGCTCCATAGGCAGTTTAGCTCTAAGCATGTTGTCACTCTGCTGAAAGAATATACCAAGCATAATTCCTGCTTATTTCCCTCCATGCTCAGCTGGCCTTTAGGTAGTCTCATCTCTAAATGACTAGCATTCTCTCCTCCTTGTTCTTGTTTTCTGTCAACCACAGCTACTCACTCCCAAGGTCACATGGTATTCTGTGCTATTGTTAACTCCCCATAAGTTTTATCATGAACCATAAATTCAGGCCTCTCCTACTCCTTCTTTCTAGCACATTTTTCCTGCATGTCTTCCAGGCTAACATCTTGCCACAAGTGGATGTGAGTGTGTATTCAGAATCAGATACAGTAGCATGAATTCTAATTGGTCTTAATAATAAAAATACAGAGTCAGATATAGGGGTTAATGTTGAAGATCCAAGACAAAAAGCATCCAGCCACTACAGAGATCTCACCTTTACCAATGCTCAGACCAAAGGAGCAATCCTGCCCTCAGACTACTTAAGACTGACTGGTTTAGACTGCACCGTTTCTCAGACAGCCATGCTCCTCAAATTGCCCTGCTCCTCAGACTGCCTTATATTCCTCTCTCTACCCAGGCATATCACTCCTGTCTGCATCTCCCTAGTGCTGGGACTAAAGGTGTGGGATCCCAAGTGCTGGGATCACCTTTGTGTGAGCTCTGTTTCTCTTTTAGACTGGATTGATTTCATGTAGGTCAGGGTAGACTCCAACTCACAGAGATCTGTCTGTCTCTGTCTCCCAAGTGCTGGATTAAAGGTGTGTGCCACCACTGCCTGGCCTCTATGGCTAACTAGTGTGGCTGATCTTCAGGCAAGTTTTATTTGTTAGATCATAAACAAAATATCACCACAAGATACAAAATGAGAAGAAAGAACACCTGATTCAGGAGCAAGCCTGGTCTTTCACTCTACCATGGTTGAGAGCATGCACCAGAGACCAGTGATGATCTTAAAAGAAGGCATCCAGCCAGCATGTTCCCATGTTCACTGCAATGCCCATGCTCACAGCTCACAGCTGGTCTCTTCAGCAGCTCTTCCACCCGATGCCTAACTCCAGAGCACAGAAGCAGAACTTTCCATCCCTTTAGTAGCAGAACATGGTTGTATGTTTTCCACACTTTCTCTGATGTTGATCTACTTGATTCTAATATCTCCCCTTCTCCCAGAGAGTCCTTGAGATGAGGAATTTCAGCTATCTTTGATTCCCAATCTAGAAAGTTAGTTTGCGTATAGAAATGGTATAATGAATACTATATGGGGAATTAGTGGCAGGGATGGCTTTCAAAGGGATGCAGAATATTAAGAATTCATGTCCCACTCTTCAGAATTTCAAGAGACTTTTTAAAATCATCTTTCCATTACAGAACCAAAGATTCCAGGACATTTTAGCATAAATTATGTTGGTCATGCCATCTGCTCTTTACCCACTCTCTGTTCCAACTATCAGTCTCTGGGGACATAGTCACCTTTGCATCAGTTGCTTATGTTTTGACTTTGTTAATTAAGCTGTTTAGAAATGAATTCTGCCACTAATCATGCATGCGTGGAAGAGAACCCAATGCCTCAGAGGAGATGCCAGCCCCAGCCAGTATCTTAATTGTAGCCTTCTAACATCCTAAGCTTAGGAAATGGCTCAGCCATTCTCCCTGTTCTGACCCATAGACACTATGAGATAACAAATATATGTTGTTTAAGCTGCTAAATTACAGCAATTTGTCACATAGAAATAGAAAACAAATACAAGCAATAAGCAATACTGTAGCATTATGGTAGAAATACTACTTTCATTCCATGAAACTCTTATGTGCAAAAGTGTAACTTTACTAACTTAATCTCTATTTAAAGTATCATTCCTCTTGCAAAAAAAAATTGTTCAAATAAAACCTGAGTCCCTCAAGATTTCTTGTTTTGTCCCTAATTTTTTGGCCACATTTTAGTGTGATGGTTAACATTGTGTTTAAAGTTTAAACTTACTATGCTTGACAGACCAAAAGCAAAAATGTCTCTATCATGTAAGCTTCCCATAGCTTGTACAAGGTGTACCCTAGCAGCCATTATCTTTCTTTCCCAGATGTTGAAGATTATTCTTAAAATTGACTGATCTTGTAAAATTTGCTGGTTTTGCAAGATAGTATTTCAAAAGGTTAGCTGCTATTTCTGCTTTTGTAATCAAGCTTGTTTACTCTGCTCAGAAAGGTAATTGTTAAAATAAGACCCTGTTGACACATAGACAGAATACATGAAATCTTGTGGGATTTGTTTTTATAAGCCCCACTAGGCTGGTATGGTTAACTGCTGCATCTGGGGAGCATTCTCAGGTACAGTCCTAGCACCATTCGAGTCCAGGAGCCAAAATCTAAATTAAAAGCCTCTCTTGTTAAAATATTATTCATTGTCAGATTCCTGGATCTCTGAGCATCTCCAGTCCAATGACATCAGTAGCAGTGGAAATGGGGCTGGGCAGATGGGTAAGGTGTTGGTATTTCTGTTGAACAGCTGATCATGTATGTCCTGAGATACCATCTTACTCCCGTTAGAATAGCTAAAATAAAAAACACCAATGATAGTTTATGCTGGAGAGCATGTGGAGAAAGGGGACCACTCCTCCACTGCTGGTGGGAGTGTCAACTTGTACAGCCACTTTGAAAATCAGTATGTCAACTCCTCAGGAAAATGGGAATCAATCTACCACAAGATCTAGCAATTCCACTCTTAGGCATATACCCAAAAGATGCACATTCATACAACAAGGACATCTGTTCAGTGATGTTCGTAGCATCACTATTTGTAATAGCCAGAACCTGGAAGCAACCTAGATGCCCCTCAACTGAAGAATGGATAGAGAAAATGTGGTACATTTACACAATGGAGTACTACTCAGCAAAAAAAAAAAAAAAATGAATCTTGAAATTTGCAGAAAAATGGATGGAACTGGAAGAAACCATTCTGAGCGAGGTAACCCAATCACAAAAGGACAAACGTGGTATGTACTCTCTCATATGTGGATTTTAGACATAGAGTAAAGGAATACCAGCCTACAATCCACATTGCCAGAGAAGCTAGTAAACAAGGAGGACCCTAACAGAGACAAACATGGTCCCCTGGAGAAGGGAAAAGGGACAAGATCTCCTGAGCAAAGCGGGAGCAAGGGAGAAGGGGCGAGAGAGCTAAGAGAATGAGAAGAGGAGAAGAGGAGAGGTGAGGAGTACATGAGGGAGCAGAAAGGTTGAAAGGGAGAAGAATAGAAGAAAACAAGAAAGGAGATGCCATATTAGAGGGAGACATTTTAGGTTTACAGAGAAATCAGGCACTACGGAAAGGTCTGGAGATCTACAAAGATGACACCAACTCACAATCTATGCAACAGAGGAGAGGCTACCTTAAATGCCCTCCCCTGATAATGAGATTGATGACTGTCTTATATGCCATCCTATAGCCTTCATCCAGCAGCCGGTGGAAGTAGAACCAGACACCCACAACTAATCACTGAATTGAACTGGAACCCAGTTGCAGAGAAGAACGAGTGATGGGCAAAAGGGTCCAGACCAGGCTGGTGAAACCCACAGAACCAACTGACCTGAACAACGGGAGCTCTTGGTCCCCAGACTGATAGCTGGGATACCATCATGGGACTGATCCAGACCCCAAGAACGTGGGTTTCAGTGAGGGGACCTCGGAAATCTGTGGGATCTCCTGTAGTAGTTCAGTACTTATCCCTAGCATAGGTGTGGACTTTGGGAGCCCAGTCCACATACAGGGATACTCCCTGAGCCAGGACACACATGGGGGTGGGTCTAGGCCCTATCCCACAGGATATGATAGACTCTGATGGCCCCCTATGGAAGGCCTCACCCTCCCTGGGGAGCAGAAAGGGGATGTGATAGGTAGGGTTTTAGTTTGGGTGGGGTGGTAGGGGAGGAGGGGAGGGAGTGGGAACTGGGATTGACATGTGAAACAATCTTGTTTCTAATTCAAAATAGAGAGAGAGAGAGAGAGAGAGAGAGAGAGAGAGAGAGAGAGAGAGAGAGCTAGCCAATAAGAAGTCTGTGCCATTGGCCAAACAGTTTATAAATAATATAAGCCTCTGTGTGTTTATTTGTGACTAAATGGCTTCCGGGGTGGGAGAGACTTCCATCAACATCTCTCTGTGGTAGAGGTGTGTGTGTGTGTGTGTGTGTGTGTGTGTGTGTGTGTGTGTGTCTGTCTGTCTGTCTGTCTGTCTGTCTGTCTGTCTGTCTGTCTCTGTGTCTGTGTCTGTGTCTGTGTCTGTGTCTGTGTCTGTGTCAATGTGTTGTTGGTTGCTGGAAATTAACCTGAAGACCATGCCCATGATAAGCATGTGTTCTACCACTGAGCTACATTCCTAGACCATGACATAAATTTTCAGTGTTTGTTTTATTCCAGACAAAAACACTTTTAGAACAAGGTTTGATGATATGTTCTCTAGCCCTTTGGAACACTGGAAATCTCAAATCTTGTACCAAATATTGAGATCATAATCAATAAACCCTGTTTGACCTTCAGCAATAAATACAAATCCTGAGGTTTAATACATGAAAATTTGCTTTCACACATATAGCATCGATCTTAGCAAGACAAGTCTCATGGTTGCTCCATGCTGTAACTCTGTATTCAGGTAACTTTCATTTCAGGGCTCTGTCTCCAATGTCAGCTCATACTGACTTGTTACAGCTGGGTCTTTTTATCTCCTCTCATCTCTGCAATCAACGATAACACATACTAACATAATGTTGGGGGATCCCAACATGTTGATTTACATTTATCAGAACACCACTAATGATGTATTTCAGCACATAATCACCATGGTAACAAACACAAAGGAATATATATCTTGAGAGTGCGTTGCTAGGTATTACATGACTCAATCTGCATAAAACACGTTAACTCCAATACTAGCCTATTGACCAGTACATGCCCACTACCTATGTCCAATACAGAGAAGCAAAGAAATGTGACATGGCATATGGGAAGTAAAGGCCCAGGGGACACAGTAGAAAAGGCATTATCAACTACTAACATCAAATTCCTGGATACCTCCTTGCAGAAGAATCTGGATGGGCTTACTTGGAAACACAGATGAAGAGACATCTTACATAGAAACATCAGAGGGATACCAGCTAGTTCAAATGTAGAATAAAATGTATAGAAGTTGCTTATGACATGGAATTTGAAACAAATTCCATCTGTGTGAAGATGCTAATGGTTTTGATATATGTCTCTCCAAAATACATATGCTGAAATCTAATCACAGAGACAATAGTATTAGAAGGTGAGGGCTTTCAGAAAGAGATGACGCTATGGGCTCTTCTTCCACAGACTGGTTTAATGTTTTTATAAAAGAAAGCTTCAGAAAGCTGTCACATCCATCCATCCTTTCTGCCATGTGAGTACACATGACTGTTCTCCTACAGAGGATGCAGCATCATGGTGCCATCTTGAAAGCAGAGAGATTATATACTGATCGGACTCCAAATCTTCTGGTGCCTTAGTGTTTGACTTCAAAAAAACTGCATATCTTTGAAAAATAATTCCTACTTTCTGTAAATTATCTAGTCTCAGGCTTGTTGCTACAAGCATCAAAAACAGAGTGTGGCAGAGTGATTTTTACTTAATAGGGTTTGGTTTAAAAAATGAATAAACTGGGTCTTCAAAGCTAAATTAAGTAAGTGGACAGAACTAAATGCTAAAATGAAATGAAACAGAAACAAAGAATTGTATAGGAGTATGAACAGAGGCATTCCCTCCATTTAGATTAGACAAAGAAGACTACTACTACTATTCCTGATGATATTGAACAGCAATGGCTAATCACAAGAAGAAACAGGAGTATGAGCAAGCCAGTGAGTGAATAGTCTAAGACACTCATGACTCCATAAAATAGTGTTATCATAGTCAAAGCTCAAAGCCACTTAGCCAGTTAGGGTGCATCTTGTCAAAAAAGTCCCAATGGTAACACACTGTTGTGTTGAGATAGTGACTTACATAGATTTCCTTTGGCTCCAAACTTCAGTGACTTTCAGGTGGGTGCTGGGTATTTGGGAGAAGGATAATAGTTGTTGTCAATTGGAAAATAAACAATCTAAGAAAAAACTGGGGGGGGGGGCGGATTATGCAGGAACTCTGAAGAATGCTTGCTCAGTGAGCCTGTGCCTCTGCCTCCATGACCCAGTCTTGGTTAGAACTTCTGCTGCCTGGAGCTAGAATGGAACACAGAAATTCCCCCTGGCTGCCCTTAGGGACATTTTCTTTAGGGAAACAAAGTAAGTGAATTAACATAAAACATTATTCTAATGTCCTCTTGGCCAAACAATCATGAAATACTGGTTCTCCCAGAGCAATGAAAAGACTAAGAAATGAGAAATGAAAACAAAGCATTGTGGACTGAACAGATTTGGCTGTATTATTTAGGCCTCACTTACTGTTTAATTCTAAATAGTTGCCCATCTGCGGTCTAATTGTTCATTTGTTTCTCTTTTTCTTCTCTATCTAGACACTCTTTGCATAGCTTCTTGTTTCTAGGGAAACATTTGAAAAGCCACTTTGCCTCCCCTTGGGTGCAGGAAGTGGCTACTTCGAGCACCAGCGAGGGAGCCCAGGAAGCTGTAAATCCCCCAAGTTTTTCACACTTTGGCTGAAAAAAGGCAGACAGCTTTCATTTCAGGGCCAGGCTGCTGATTTGTGAAGGTGACTTGCCCTTGGGGCAGAGGCGGGGGTGGGGAGGGGGAGGGGGCGGGGGAAGGGTGAAAGTGGTCAATAACGCTTACTCCACTAAGTCTGTGTCTTGTTCTTTAAGCAGTCCTTGCAATTTGTGGGCTGTATTTTATCTCAGTTGCCACTAGATGGAAGTGGTTTCCACAGATTTGTTTCCAAGGGTTCTGAGGCGAGCCTTTTTACTGGCTCAAACTCAGGCAGGCTGGCGAGCTGCCTAGGGAACCCTGCAGGCTTCTCTCGGATGATTGGATGCAGCCTTACCGAACAACCACTGTGTGGCTCCCTCTTTTCCTCTGCCCCGCCCCCACCGGGGAGAGCTGCCCTGGAAACCAAACTCTGGAGCAAATAGCTGGCAGCCATCCCCCACATTTAGAGTCATGCTGTTCCCATGGTGCTGCTCACACAAGATAGCATGCTGCCTTTCAGAAACCCTCCGAAGATGGGGCAGATCCTGACGGTCTGTAGGGTTGGCCATGACTGTGGATAACACTTCCTGGGACAAGGCCTACCTGAGCCAGTGCAGGCAAAATTTCTCCACGAAGGTGCCTCCCATAATCTCGGCAAAGTCTCTGCTCCAGCTTCAGACTCTTTTTAAACTACATAGACCTCATGTCTGTCTCTCTAGCTGCCAACTCCCAGCATCCCTTTTGACTGCACAGTCAGTCGCCTTTCTTCCCCAGTTCATTGTCTCTCTGTCTGTCCATCATCTACACCTCTATGACGTCCACCTGGATTCCCAACTTTGAGCCTGGTTCAAAATTGCTCGTGGAGGAGACGACTCCCAAAGCCTGGCCAACTATGTATAGTTGGTAAAGCACATAGCTAAGATTTTAAAGCTAATTCCTGCGTGGGTGCGTGCGTGCGTGCGTGTGTGAGTTACTGGGTATTGAACCCAGGGCCTTCCACATACTGGACAAATGCTTTACCACTCAGTTATATATGCAGATCTTCTCCAGTTTTTACACTGTCATGGACCAACTGTGCCTCTCCTATTAAGTCCACACTTGAAAACGCTGTTCTGTGCATCTGTACACTTATTTGACGGGTGTTGAAAATGTGGGCTGCATGTTCTGTGCCCATAGTGGACTTTAGTAGCTCTTCATTTAGCCCAGGGGAGGCTTCATCCAGCCTTGATACCAGTGACTGGCTACCCCAACCTAAAAGCACTTCTCCTTAGCTAAAATAAAACTCCTATTTCTCTGATCTGAAAGTGATTTAACCACCTCTGCTTTTATAAATGTGTTTCTGATAACAGCTTCATCAAAAAATGCAGGCAAGTATTTCTCCACCAGAACAATTTAGTCACATTTTCAGGGTGTCCTTATAAGACAAGAGTCTATTTTAATAAGCCAACTTAGTAGGTGCATATACTAAGCTTAGAAGCAGAGAGAAGTCAGTCAGAAAACAAAGGTTTACAGTTCTGGGAAGTGACAGTTGGCAGAGTGGGAATTATGATGACACTAAGGAATTAGCAAGCTTCTGGGAGAATTCCAAGGAGCTGTAGAGATTCTGGGTGTCCCTGATGGGACTGGAGAGGGCACAAGGCAAGTGTTCTGTCTCACTGGACACCTTGCACCTAAGGCCCAGTTCTCACTGGTTTCCAGATTTATAAGCCCATAAATTCTATTTTTTATAAGTGAAAGTCATTTAATACAGATAAATTGTATCATTTAGAAGTGTAATGCCATCTAAATCCTCTTCTGAGTACCAGCCATCAATGTCCTATAACTCATTATTTGAATAGTATGAACACCCCACTTGCTGATTTGGCTTGTCTTCAGTTTTTGGATTACAGGCCCCGTTCTATAAGGCTGTGGGTGCCTTTGCTAGCTCCACTTTTGTTCTTTTTAGTTTGTTCATTTCACTGTTATTTTCTTACTTCATGTACAGACAATGTCCTCCGTTACTCTAAATTATGCTGTTGAATCTCCCACATTTGGAGAAGTCATGAATATCAGCAAAAGTGAAGCAGCACGGACCTAATCCTGGGGAAAAGAACGTCTTGATCAAGGCATCTCTCTTATCAGGTAAACATCATCATTTTACTTTTAATGTGGACAACTCTAGAACAGAGAAACTGAGGAAAGAGGAGACAGTTTCCTTATAGCAGTCACCCACTTGAGCAGCATCTCCCTCCATTTGCCCTGACTTCCATTCAGATTTTGATAGGGCAATTTCCCAGCATCAGGTATCTAATCTCAAAACATATAAACATATTCTTCTATATGGCAAGTATTATTTTTAAAAAGTACACCCAGTCATTCCAAAGCTAAATTATCAATTATTCCTAATATCAGCCAATATCCAGAGGCTGCTTGGGTATCTCTGAATGTCTCTTTATTTCTGTGTTTATTTTTCAAATAAGATCTATGTTAGAGCTTGCTGATATTGGTTTCCAATGGTCTCTTTTAACATGAAAGGTTCTCTCTCTCTCTCTCTCTCTCTCTCTCTCTCTCTCTCTCTCTTTCTCTCTCTCTCCATCTTTCTTTCCCATAAATGGATCTGTTAGAGGAATAGAGTCATTTTTCCTCTTCCCCAAGCCACTGCACATTAATGAAGATAAACATCTGCAGTAGTATTGAATACTATCTTCCAAATCACACATTTTCTGTGGCTCAATCATTGAATCCAGGCTTTGTGTGATTCAGAATTTTTTGGTAAAACTACATAGACAGGGACTAGGCCTAGGTTAGCACGTACTTCATATGTCTGAAATCTCACAGTCAATCCTTGTCAATAGCTTTTGTCAATTTGATACAAATTTTACATGCTGAGAAGAGGGAACTTCAGCTGAGGAATAGTTTCCATCAGCCTGGACTGTGGATATGTCTGTGCAGCATTTTCTTAATTTCTGATTGATGCCGGAGGGCCCAGCCCAGTGTGGGCAACACCACCCTGCACAGGTGAACCCAGCCTGTATAACAAGTGTAGCTGAGCAAACCATACAAAGGAAGACAGCAAGCAGAGTCCCCCTGTGGTCTCTGCTTCAGTTCCTGCTTCCAGGTTCCTGCTTTGAGCTCATCTGTAGCCTTCCCTCGATGAATGACTGTAACTGGTAAGCTGTAATAAACACATTCTCAAGTTGTCATGGTATTTATCACAGAAACAGAAAGCAAACTAGGATGATCTCCAACAACAAAAAGTAAACACATTCCAACAAACATGAATGGTTTTGCATACTTCTATTCTAATATGACTGATTGTATCTTGTGATATCTGTAGAAATCAAAGATTATGATTAGATCCAGAACAATCATTTTTTAATTCTTCAATGTAAAAATTATGAATATAAGTATATTTTTGGTTTATTTGCTTAAACATCTGAGTTCAAAAAATATTTGAGGCCAATATGATACTATATTACTCCTGGGAACTCCATGGGGTCACTATTTCACTGTTATTAGCAGAAAGAAACATCAATCCAGAATGTTCTGTTTGGGCCTTAATGGATGTTAGTCTTTTACATTTATTCCCAATTGACTTGTAACTCTAGGGTCTGTGTATCAGGCAACAGAGGAGGTAAACACAGCTGGGTGGTGGTAAACACAGCTGGGTACATCTGTGAAGAAGGGTCAAAGGGGAAGAAGCAGAATGAGACATAATGAGACCTGGAAAGGGGAAAAAGGGTCAAATCGGTGAGTACAAAAGATGACACAAGAAGGATTGAATTTTCACACTGGGCCAACCTACTGAGATGAGCCCAAGGAAAAGGAAGAATCTGTGATGATGAATAAAAGCAATTCTTCTTGGAGGGCCTTAAACAGAGGTGCTGTGGTGGGTTTGCTGGGCTACATGGTTGTTTGCACAGCCCCATCCCCCTGTTTCTCCCATGACATAGGCAAGAGGCTCCACTCACTCAGTGGGAGTTCACAGAAGGATGTGGGTTTCCTCACTCTTCCTGTTTCCACCCCAGCCACTGCAGGCACTGCTTTCTCAGGGACCACCCTGGAGCTTCGGAGAGGACCTCCCTGTTCAGGTCCCCATTCCCGACCTGTGGACAGGGCAAGCCGCTGAGGCCCAACTAGACCGCAGTGGCACAGTAGGATCAGATAAGGCACAGGAAAGCAAAAGGGCATAAGTATGTTTATAAAGGAAACAGCTGGCAATAGTGGTGATGGTGGTGACTGTCAATAGTGTGAGTGGTGAAGAGGTGGTTGTGGTAACTGCGGAAATACTTATGGGAATTATAGTAATACACTATTACCTCAGTCAGGCCAATCTTATAAAGAAATATGTTTAGCTTATAGCTTTGGAGGATCATGGGCATGCAACTTGCACCTGCACAGCCCTAATAAGGGCCTTATCAGCTATGTCACATCGTGGTGAGACTGTGTATATAAGGGAGAGACGAAAAACAAGAAACCAGAGATAGTCTGGGGTCACAGTATCGCTTCTAAGAGCATATCCTCAATCAACCTAAGGACCTCTTATTATGGCTTACCTCTTTGTAGTCCCAGTAACAATACAACTATGAGTCAAGCCTCTAAGTCATTATTCTTAGAAGACAAACCACAGCAGAGATGACATTGGTGAAAGTGATGTGTTGATGGAAGTGACGATGACCGCAGAGTTGCTGATGGTGATCGTAATGAGGCTGATGATAGTAAGGATCCTAGTAATGCAGGAGATGATGTAATTATGGTGATGGTGTGGAAATGATTCTGCTGACAGTGACAGTAGGCAAGTCATAGTATCTACTGAGGAGTTACCATAAAGCACCATAAGTGTACCACATGGTTAAATCTACTTAATCATCATAATTCACATCTGAGCAGTACTCTGTCCCCAAAAGTGAGTGTCCTAGAGGAATACCCAAGGCTCATCCATGAGAATACCAACACTATCAATAAGTTGTTACAACCAGTTAGAAAAGAGCTTGGTGATGCTCAGTAGGGGTGTTTTCTACTGTTATCTAAATGATAACAAAGTACAAGAAAAAAAGATGTTAGAGGCTTTGAAAGTGCCCAGAGAATGTGTTCTATTTAATATTTTGAGCACCCTTGGTATCTAATGGGCAGACAAACAGATATTCCAAAGGCTCCATCACCAACAAATATGTATATATAAGTTTAAGAAAGTGTGGTAAGCAGCAGCTGGTGGAAGTAGAAGCAGACACCCACAGCTAAACACTGAACTGAACTGGAATCCAGTCGCAGAGAAGGAGGAGTGATGAGCAAAGGGGTCAAGACCCGGCTGGTGAAACCAACAGAAACAGCTGACCTGAACAAGGGGGAGCTCTTGGTCCCTAGACTGATAGCTGGGAAACCGGCATGGGACTGATCCAGACCCCATGAAGGTGGGTTTCAGTGAGGAGACCTCAGAAATCTACGGGGCCTTTTATAGTAGACAGTACTTATCCCTAGCATAGGAATGGACTTTGGGAGCCTAGTCCACATAGGGGGAAACTCTCTGAGCCTAGACACACTGGGGAAGACCTAGACCCTATCCCAAAGGATATAACAGACTATGAAGACCCCCATGGAAGGCCTCACCCTCTCTGGGGAGCAGAAAGGGTATGGGATAGATAGGGTATTAGTTGGGGGGGGCAGGGGAGGATGAGAAGCAAAGGGAACTGCGATTGACATGTAAAATAATCTCGTTTCTAACTTAAATGTGGTAATTTAGAAACTTTGTCACCCACGGTCTGCATTACTTCCTTGGGACAATATGAATTCCTGTGAGCATTTGCACCAGTGCAGACACGTTTTCCCAATCTCCACAAGTTTCTGATAGGAAAGAAGACCTGTCTAAAACAAAGACACACTCAGCAACACTCTTATGCTGCACCCTCTCATTTGATCTTAAAAAAAAAATCTCATATCTGAAATAGACTGAAATGGGTGAGGTAAGAGTTGCCACCAAGGTTAAAATAACACAATATGCACGAAAAGATCTACAACTGAGGTACTGAGTCTAGGGAAAAAAAAAACAGCCCAATCCTCAAACAGATAATGAGATCCAATGCTAAAATACTGTAGAGAAGTGATCAATGTCCAAAGGCTATGTATCTGGACACCATCCCCAACACATACACAAAAGATAACATTGGTAAAGGATGTAGTGTCCATGTTCAAGGGTGTAATGCCCATGCCATACTACGGAGACAGTTAGTCAGTTACAGAACAGTACCCTCTTATGATCATGTCTATGATGGGCAGAGTCAGAATACTGGAGTGGGTGCAATATTTCATGACCTCCCACCCTATTATTTACCCAGAATACAAATATCACAAAGGATGGCAGCCACGCAGAGTCCCACAATAAAATGAGCAAGGTTCAGTTCCTGAACATAGGCTTCCAATCAGACTCATGGCTGTCTCTCCAGTTTCACTCTTCCCAAAGCTCCTAGATATATTGTCACTGATATAACTGAGGATATCCCACTGGGTGGAAGGATATCTACAGCAGGACTTCACCAGATTGCATGGCTGCTAGTACAAAATCTCCAAAATAAAATTCAAAATGACCTGCTACTGCCCTGGCATGATGGCAACAGAATTTCAGGGCTTGTCACAGTCATGTCTGTCAATGAAATGTGACTCTCCGATGGTAAGGAATTATTATTCCCACACAGGTTGTTTAATGGATTGTTTTTTATTGTGATGAAGATCCCAGCAATAGGCTTGGAGGGGGAGGCCCTCACTTAGAGAACAGTGAGTACCAGGAAATTACAGAATCATTCTGTACTGTGGAAAGCACAAGTAAGATGTAGTCAGTCAGGTTTTTGTCACTGTGATAAACATCAAAGTAAAACGACTTCAGAGAAGAAGGATTCTTGGTTCAAGACAAGAAGGA
Organism: Cricetulus griseus; assembly: GCF_003668045.3. Lineage (NCBI taxonomy): Eukaryota > Metazoa > Chordata > Mammalia > Rodentia > Cricetidae > Cricetulus > Cricetulus griseus. Next base: position 93,049,736 of record NW_023276807.1, read on the forward strand.
TTCACCATGCCTCAGCTTCAGAAGTGTTATTCAATGGTCAACGGTTCCATGGTAAGAAAATCACAGCAGGAGAACAAGCCAGAGAAAAGGGGGAAGGGCTTTGGTTAAGGTACATCTTTCCTGGGTACACTTTCAGTGGCTTGCTTCCTCCAATTATGCACCAGTAATGTCACATTAGTAATTCCTCAGGGGATTAACTCTGAAAGCAAGTCAGAGCTTTCAGGAACCCATCATTTCACCAAAGCCATTCTGAGCACTGCTTGTATCAGGACCAAGCCTTCAAAACATAGGAGTCTTTGGGGGACACTTCATATCCAAACTATAAACCAATATGAGTTTACTGGTTAGTTGCCAAAATATTCAGGAACTCAAATAAGACCAAATTAGTATTTGTTCCTCTTTAAGGAGATCAGATTCCTAGATAATTGTGGGAGGAAGACTAAATGCAGGCAGTTTCAGAATGCTCTGTAGTCTCCTGCACATAATACATGTCTAGTTGGGATAATGGCCAAGTACATGCTGTGTACTTGCCTAAGGAGATTGTAGAGTTGTTGTCCAGAATGCCAAGGCAGACAGACATAGAACAGGCATGCCTGCAAGGCATCTATCTCCTGCATTTGCCACTTCTGCTAGCATAATTGGTTTGCAGGAATGTTTAACTTTGTAAATGCCTACACACTAAGGAGGTAGAACAAGTGCTAGAGACCAGACAAGGCCTGTCTCGGATGGTAAATACATACTGGAGGTTGTAATCATCTAGTAGACAGTCTTCATCAGAAGGCCATCACTATGCTAGATAAAGGGGATGTCCAGATAAGTGGTTGTTAGTGCCTCTGCATCATACCTTGACTTTAATCCCAGGGTCTTTGATAGATATGGAGAGCTGATCCTAAGTGCCTGCCCATCAACTTCTCTAGCATGCCTTTGCTGGAGTGTTTGGGCTGCCATTAAAAACTAGCATAGAGTAGATGGTTTATGAACAATAGGCATTTGTTACAGTTCTAGAGTCTAGGAAATTGAAGATCAAGGCATCACCAGAACCAGCATTGGATAAGGATCCATTTCCTGGTTTGTAGCTGGCCATATTTTAGCTGTGTCCTCACATGTTAAGGTACCTTTGTAAAGGTAATCACATTCATGTGAGTGAAAACCACCTCACTGGGTAGTAGGGTTCAACATAAGAATTTTAGAGGAACACAGCAAACCATAGCAACAACATGACCAATTTAATTTAGCTGAATTCCTTCTTCACATACCTGGTCAAATACAACACTATATTGAGACACTAAGGATTAGAACTTTAACATATTAATCACAGGGAGTGTAATCAGCTCATAACATTAATAATAATACATTAATCATGTACAAAGTGATGATAAATGCAAGGGGAAATGAAGTAACGACAAAGAATTAGGAAATGCAATTTTCAATATATTAGTAACAGATCTCTCTAATAAGGTGACTACAGGAAATGAATTTTCAGAGAAGAACATCCAGAGTAGGATAGAAAGATGGAAAGTCACAGAGCAGAAGGTCTCCTCTCTGTCCCAGAGGTAGGGAGACTGGTCTCATCTTCCCAAGCTACTGCCTTAGCTTCCTTAGTGGGCATATATACATGCAAGGATAAGTCAAAGGTAAAACCAAGGACTTGCCTTGAGCCACTCACAAGAAGGTTAGATGGTGTATCACCTACAGCTGGCTTCCAGTAGAGAATCAATCTAAGTCCCAGAGACATTCAAAGTAGGCATTTGAACAAAATCCACCTTGAATTTTAGAAAAGCTGCCCAGAAGAGCTTTCTGTTTCTAATACAACGTATACAACAAGTATACACTTGTGTGTTGGAGAAAAAAATGGGGTTTTAAATACAATTTGATATCAGTAAATACTTCAGTGATGAAGTATTTGTCATCATTAATCACTATAGGGAAACAAATTACTATTCTACTTACCAGTCAAAAAAGACAAGTCTGATAAAATAATAAAAACTATCATGCTGAAGAGTCAGGGGCTCTGTAAGAACAGTGTATGTGAGAGACTGAATCTGAAGGCATCTGATGTGGTCAAAACAAATGGAAAGATTGTCCTTTTTTTAAAATTTTATTTTGCGCCACCATTTACTTACTGTTTGTTCAAACGATAGGCAAAGTATACCCTATTGTTTCTACAGGAGTTACATGCCTATCTGTAAATTCCCTGAGAACATGGTCAAGCATGATTCTTTTCTTTGAGAAAAAGCAGAGTAAGGTCAGAGTATGACGAAGGCCCATGACACCTTTTGCTGCTTTCTGAACCCTGTTATAATTTGTTACAGAGGTCATGTAAAGCAAATAAGAGGAACCAAATTTCCACATACGTATCATCTCAGAGGTCACTTGGAGAGAGCGAACAAGCAGACATGATATATAAAATGACAAGTTAAACACCAGGGGGAAAGGAAAAAAAAAGCAAATGAGGAAATCTCACAACTACATTGTGATTGATTATTCATGAATAAAGAGAAGAAACTGATTTATGCGAGATCCTGGGCCATGAGTGATTTTCTGAGACAGGGATGGCAGGCAGCCAGGCCCCTCTACTCCTGAGACAGACTCCTGCAGCCTTAGGTAGCTACGGGCTGTGCCCTGCTCATATGTCTTTATAATGATCACCATGCAGCAGAGGCCTCCAAACACCAGCACCTGTGTTTATTTTTACAATGACTGGAAAGGGCAAGGCAATCTCACATGCAGATAGATACCCCTACCCTGTCTTAGAGACCTAGGGGGATGTCATTTGCATGAACAAGATGAAAACCAGGCAAAAGCACACCATGCATTCCTTCCAGCACATAAGACCTGAGCTCAGAGAGCAATAAAATATACAGAAATCAAAGACTCTAACTGACAAATTAAACCTTATTTTCTTGAATGCTTCAAAGATCCCAGTGAGAGCATGAAAACAAATAACTTATATTTGTTTGCTTTTCCCTAGAGACTCAGAGACAGACATTTTGCTTGGACTCTGGACACTTGACCTTGATCTGTTCCCCGGCTTTATTTCTGCTTCCCACAAATCCTTCCATGTCTACACCCAACTCAAATCCTATAGCTTGGTGCAGCCTTTCCCAAGACATCCTTTTGCCAGGTGGAAATTTCCAGCACTTCACAAGGCAGAGATTATCTATACATAGAGTACAGTCTCTTTGCTTGCAGCGGTTATGTTCAACCCTCAAGAGATTTCCTAAGATTTCAACTGGCTGGGTTTTTCCCCCTATATAGTTGTCACTTGGTTTCTGGGAATACCACTGGCTCTAGGGTACCCTGCACTTACCTAGTCAGAAGATGCTTAAGTCCCTTTCACACAACTGCAGAACATTTTCTTATAAGCCACCAAATATCCTGATATATCCTCTAAATCATCTATAGAGTGCTTACAACACTGAAGACAATGTGTATCTGTTAGTCTTATTCTTAGAGAATACTGGCAGGAAAAAATCTGTCTGTGTTTAGTATGGAGGAGATTTGTTTCAAATACTTTCTATCCATGATTGGCTGAATCTGTGGATACAGAACATGCAAGTATGAAAGGTTGATTGTGCATACATATCTATTAGAAGGTTTAATTTATAAATTTGGCACAGTAAGAGATTTGTTACAACAATAATAAAAGAAACTGTAGTATAATGATATGCTAGAAGAAAGTATTTTTAGCCTATGTGGATTATTTCTATAATGTTCCAGATAATATTTTCATACTGTAAATGACTATGGCTTACTGAAACCACAGAAAGTAAAACCATGGATGAGGAGAGACCAGTGTACTTAACATTACATTATTTGTTCTTCAAGATCCGTGTGTGGTATCAAGTACTCTACCCCCGAGCTACATCTGTCATGCTGGTATTTCTACTGTTGAAACATATTGAATCTTACAGAATTAGATAAATGTTTCAGATCCATCTCAAGATATACTTCAGCTCAGTTTTAATAGTTACCATCCTAAACATAAAAGGTAGAAATTAAAAGTTGCATTCTTTTATAGTTTGTATATTTGAGGAAAATGCAGAAACAACACTGAGGCCTGGGAGCTCCATTCTTCAAGATCCAGTGGTAACTCAAATGCCAACAAAGGTTAAGTACAGTGTTGTGGGAAGGTGGGTAAGCCTGTACCATCATTCTTCTGTGAGCAGAGCACAGAGGCCAAAGATATGTGGGCCAAATATAAATGGGCAGTATTGGAATTTAAGTCAAGGACACTTGGTACCATCACAGGTAATTTGTTTCATGTTCAAACAGACAGAGGGGTGTTGAAGAGAGAACTCAGTCAAGTATTTGCCACACAAGTTGAGGAACTGACTTTGATCTACCAAAGCCATGAAAAAAAATAAATAAAAACAGGCTAAGGTGCACTCATTTGTAATCCTAGCACTAGATGAACAAAACAGGTAAATCCTTAGGAATCACCAGCCAGCAAAACCTAGAGTGAGCTCCAGGTCAAGGAGAGACCCTGGTTCAAAAAGCAAAGTAAATGTCCCCATAGAAACATTTGAAGTTGACCTCCCATATAAACCTCTGTAATCACACACTACACATATGAAAGCATTTTTAAATAAAACAATAACAGAGAAAATGTAAAAGTCATGCATTTAGCAGACGTTCCACAGCTACTTTTTATGATTAGATGAAATTGAACTTTTAAATAAAAATGCATTTCCCTAGAACTGATCCCAATAGAAATGGAATGCTTAAGACCAATTACCACAGAAGAGATGTGCATAAGATGTTTCTTTATAATAAAAACCATGATCAGAAACTTCCTTTTCTTTGTTAGACACATACAGGTGTATGTGTGCATGCGCACAAATATGAATGCAAACAGACAGACAGAGGGAGAACCAGTAAAGAAAAAAAGAATGACCAATATGGTAGACTTTAAGTAAACAGGATACACACAGAAAACCCACTAGTATCTAAACACTTGTGTATGTACGGGGCGGGGGCTTGGGGGGGAGGGACAGACAGACAGAATAAACAAAAGAATGACCAGTATGGTAGGGCTTTAAGTAGACAAGGAACCACACAGAAAACCCACCAGTATCTAGAACTGACTTCTAAAGAAACTGGTCAACAAAAGGGAGGGGATTAAGATTTGAATGTACAATTGATCAAGCATAGAGTTCTGGTGAGTATAACCTTTGTCTGTGATAGAGGTCATAGTCACTTGCATATGCCCTCTCACAGTTGCCTGATTATTATCTGAGTTCAAGGTCTTAGTCTCAGCACCTCAAGTATAGCCTACCACAGATTTGATCAAAGACAATGATTTGCATAACTGAATTCACAAGACCTGCATGTAGAAATTAGACTGTGCTCTTCTTTAGTTGCGATGAGCAGGCATCATCAGGGAAATGGAATGCAATATACGGTGAGGTCTCTGTTCTCACATGCCATAATAGTTGCAATCGAAAAGACTGTCAATACCACGTGTTGGCGTCTATGCTAGCAGGAAACTCCACTCCATGTTGCCAGCAGTATAGTCTTCGGAGACCTACTCAGATGAAGCTGGGATTCTTAATGTACACCACAGGAAAGAAGAGCATCAGGGTAAGCCAGTATAAAACAAAGTTGAAGTTTGTTAAGAAAATAGTTTTAATGTGGATGTAAGTGTGAATGCTAGGAAAGATGCTGAATAAAATTCATTATAGTAAATAAGATTACAGTGTGGTTTGTGAGATACATTGCACAAGTGTACAGGCCAATACAACAGAAGAATAGGTCAAAAGAGTAAAAGGTATTTTTACCCTACAGGGAAGTCAGATCATACGTTTTGGCTATGCACATGGTTCATTGTTATTTTAACATTCTTATTTGAAATATTTCTCAAAGACAAAGGAAGATTGTGTCTATTCAGGCAATCTTCACAGGGGAGTTTGTTGTTAGTTTTATTTGCAATTTTTGAAGCTGCGCCAGCAAGAGACTTAAACTAGGTTCCAGGGTAATGGCTCATTTCCCTTCCCAGGTGCTTTTACTTTTTTTCTGTATTTCTATCCTGCTTCTTAGGGAACAAGCACTCGTTCACAATTCACTTGTGGGACTTTAAATTGGCATGTCTACCATGGGAACCTATCAGTAGCATCTAAAGCTGAGCAGGTGCCTTCCCCATGGTTCAACAATCCATTTCCTGGATAAGACACTAAGGGGAGCAGTTATACAATTCCACACAAGCACATGCACTAGAAAGGGCATAGAATCTTTACTTATATTAGCAAAAATTTAGGCAACTCATATGTGAATTGCTACTATGCTTGACAAATACAATAAAATGTTTTCATGCAATGGAATATGCAGAGCAAACAGCTAGCCATGCAACTCCATAGACAAAGTTCATAGAAAGAGCCACACAAGAATACATAGCCTTTCTTTTGGCTGCACACACAGGAAAAGAACACCAGGCATCCAGAAAATACCCTCTGTTCTCTATCCTGCCTTCCAGTGTGATAACACAGAAACATACACTTTTGAAGATTAGGAAACTATACATCCACAATAACAGAGCCTTGAGAGTAAGCATGGCATATAACAAACATAAAAAGTGAAAGAATTTAATTGGATGTTGAATGGAGTTTGGCAAGAAAAAGTAAAATGTTATCACACAAATAAGACCCATTTTCTTTGAAAACAGAATATCAGACCCAAAGAGATGAATCATAAAAGTTTCCTAAAGACTAGAAGCCCTGTCTCTTGAAGAAACTATTTCAAATCTAATGCAGCACACCCTGGGCTCAGAAACATTTTCTGGAAAATAGTAGGCACTAAATAAATGTTGGTAATTAATAAATAGAATTAATAAACCAGCATTGATCCAATTAAAAATACAAAAGATAAGTACTTGGAGATTTAAACATTAGTTTAAACCAGTATATGAAACAACAAAATGATACTTTATCAGCTTGCTCTCTCTCATTACATATATTTATTTAATTTGCAATGAGTTTATATTTGAGGTAGAACGGAGGCTCGAATGTGTGGCTCCACTACAACTTGTTTCAATTTGTATAAATTTGATACATTTTGGAAGCCTTCTAAACTTTGTATGAATTCAATTAGGAAATTTTGGATGGGGTCCAAAGTTTCAGGAGTCCCCAAAGAAATAACAGTAACCTGAAACTCCCAGGGAAGATAATAAAAGCTGCCTTTGTCAAACTTCTCCATCCCAGTTAAACCTGCCTTGCAGGGAAAGTGTGGAAACTAGAGAGTGACCTCACGATCTGCCAGTTTCAATCTATTGTAGAAAAGAACCATTTAACATACCACAGGTAGAATGAATTCCAATTAAGTTTTCTCATGTGCTGTACTCAGAGAAATGGCATCTCACCCAAAGATACTGTCATCCAATGGCCTGAGAAACTTGTCTGCACAGACTATTACAAGTTATAAACCAAAATAAAATGTGTGTCTGTTTTCTAGGGCTGCAGTAGTCCACTCATAAAACACCAGCAACCACATCTATTCCATCATCTGAAGAATGTCAGGGTGACTGTCATGTGCAGAGTTGGAGTAGGGATGAAACAGGTTCTCAAAACTCTCACTCAGTCCCAATTATGTGAACTCCAAGACCCATGCCTTTGAGCTGATCGGCCACCTCTAAGTACATTTTTGTGGTTATGATTTGTTTTTCATGCAGACTTTGCAGCCTGGTGGTGTCTGCCTGAGTAGGTCACTCCTAGACTCAAGGGAACACACAGTACAAGGGCTTAGTACTGTCTGCAAGAGAAACAGGACAAAGGAGATTTAGTTCTACCCATGGGTCTTACTTGAAATGTAAAGAAGACTAGATTAGGATTTGGTGGAGTTGTTCTGACAAAAGTTACGGGATGGTGCTTTTAAAGGAGGTACGTGACTGACATCTTATGGTTCTTCAGCATTGGTAAGTCACTGAAATTCAGGATCTTAAGAGTCATTGACCTTCAAGGGGGAGATTTTCATGTGTATGTGAACTTGATACCAATTTGTTTAAAGAAAAAATTCCCATTAACCAAATGCACAAGAGGACAATATAGGAATAGGACATCCACTTGTTAAATTGTGATGAGACATGTCAATCTTAAGAGGTGATAGTAATTACACTCAGTGGGCTTCATGCTTCTGTGGGAAAGTCTGCACATAAGCCAATTATACAAGACAGAGTTTTACACATTCAGAGCTGTACATCCCTTGTGGCAATTGCTATAAGCTCTGAAGCCCATCAACTATGAACTGAGATTACCTGCTGAACTCTCAGGGTGTTATGTCCAAGTTCTTAGGAGTGCCTCATGTAACAATACCATGTTGACTGCCCACAGCCATCTCTTTATTATGACAATAAATAGTTCTGTATCTTGGGCAAATCAATTCACCCTTTTTTGGAACAAGATTTAGAATCTATACATTTTAAGGATATAGGGAAAAATAGAAAAGATGGTTTCTTGAGCATTTTTTTGAGCCTGAAGTTTATGATTTCCAGGTAAAATAAGTGTAAAATTTACATATTCTCATAAAGCAGAGCTAGGATGTGTACAGACACCACTTAACATATGACCCATATCCTCTTGTATAATTCCTAAAGGTCTTCTGTTGAAACTCTCTCTTAGCCATCAGATAAACTGCATATCATATAATCCACCTGTCATACAGTAGTTTCTTAGATCATTTTGGCTTGAAAACCAATGACCTAAGTGTGTTTCACTATATGAATCAATGTCCAAGGCCAGCAAACAGCAAACATGTCCCAGCAATTATGCCTGAAGCAAGAACATGGGTTTTGCCAATTCTTAACAATCATATAAACTTTTAATTATTACTAAAAGTATTATCCTTATTTTATATATTAAAACTAACTTCAGAACCTTTAAGTAATATGCCCTAGCTTTCAATCCCTGATAATTACAACCAGTGGGTCAAATCATGGAGATTCCAACTTCAAATCTGTTATATTAGCCTTTTCACAATTATAGACAACCTTAGCCTGACATATTCCCTTAATACATCGCTTTGGTTAACACAGTCAGGAAGGACAGCAATCCAGACAAACACAAAAGGTCTCAAGCAGAACTTTGGATATGCTCCACCCTTGTATTCCAGAAATAAGAGTGTTCCACACTAGGGAAACATTGGCTAATGATACAGGGAATTTCGGCACCGCCCTAAGTGTCTGAAGTTTCCGGAAGGCAAAAAAGGGAAAGATGTCAGGGCCAACCTGACACCAGTGATCCTGTACACTCTTCCTCCTGGACTGAAACCCAATGCCTGCCTTCACAGCACACGTCCAACAGATCCTCTTCCCTATTTGGAAGGGGCTATCACCACACTAACTTGAAACCCAAGAAGCCCAGCTTCTGGACAGGCTGTATTGTATGTCCTGGGAACATCAGATCCAGGCAAGCTAGGTGTTCCTGCACTCGTTGTTCTGGGAGGCTCTGCTCAGGAGTCTCTCTGGCTTGGGGAGCAGTTGACTGAATATGTTTCAATGTACAGGCTGATGGTCTGATACCAGTGAGCTGTAATTGTGGCCACAGCTGAAGCAAGTGGGCAACTGTGAAGACTTTCTCTCTTTTGCATTCCATCAATGTAAACAGATTGGTTAATCAATAATGCTTCTGTCCAATCAAATCAACTCCTCCTTTCTTTGGAGATGTTCCTGAATGCACATGAGAAAGTGAAATGGAGTTTACTTACTATATCTTGGACCAGAGAAGCCAGAGATCTCATGTCTTCTTATCTGCTCCAGTTTCCTTCAATCCAGAGGAAGAGAATTGGTAATGTGTCCATTCACAAATGCAGATGTAAAACAAAGCCAAATTTAGAAATAAAAATACATCAAAAGGTATACAGCACTTGCCTAGCATGTAAACTCAGAGCCCTGAGTTCAATCCCCAGCACTAGGAAGATGTGAGGAATTTGAATATTTATAATAAAGCATCCTGTTATATTCACATGACTGCCAGGGATGTGAATATTGAGAGATTCCATTACTGCTCTGCCTTTGAAGTGATCCTGAATCTTAGTTAATACTTTCAAGTATTTATAAAAATTCACATATATAGTACATATGGAATTACACAGTTCATGTAGGCATAAAACCACAATAAATCCCAACAGAAATAAGCATTCTTAGTGCGTATGTCACTCTAAGTATTTGGGGGCCCATAAATGTGATAGTGAGTGAATATCATTTCATTAAAACAAATTTGTGAAAGAACTTTATGTGCAAAACAAGCATAGTTAAGATACCTGGGCAGAAAAAACAAGCAAACAACAACAAAAACAAACCAGGATGACATTTCCTAGTATTAAACTCACACACACACACAAAAAAAAAAAACATAAAAGGGTCCCATGGTTTATGCAACTTCACCGAGGATATTAAAGGACCATCCAACACTGGGAAAGAAGTCAGCTTCCAGGGCTGAACGCTAAATAGGTGATGGTACCAACTAACCCCTAAAACTAACAAAACGACTGGACTTGGAACTGTAGTTTTATTAATGTCCTTAATAATCACAGTTTACATAAGTGAGAGTTTTAAGAAATGAAGTAGAGTGTAATGTTAGAGCGGGATTCCTTCTAGACTGATCTCTCCCTCAGCATGTGGGTGGAGCAAGCACCAGGCCTGTGGGCAGCTTGGTCCTTCATGAACAAAATGTACCACAGGGTTAATGTGTGGCTCAGTGTCAGGGCATCTGTCTGGCAACCCGGAGTCCTCAGTTCCATTCTGGCATCTCGCCCTCCTCCAAGGGAGGTCAAGTTCGCAGCAAACATCCCCAGGATCTCAGCTGAGTACCTCCTTCCACGTGAACTTCCCAGAACACACCAGGGCAGGCCTTGCTTCTGAGGTATTGAAAGGAGAGCTACTGTATTTAGTGCTTCGGGTTTTCAAGCAATTGTTCGGTCAGAAGATAAAGGGAAGGAGGAGGACTTACTTGTGATGATGCCCCCCCACCGTCACCTTTAAACTCTGCTTTTTAAAATTAAAACGGAATGGCCACACACACACACACACACACACACACACACACACACACACACACACACACACAAAAGATACCTGGGCAGTGATCATATTTTAATACTAACATCATATTTTATCTGGTGGCATATGTAAGTTCTCTTATGGAAATGTATGACTGGGGTCTTAAAAGCTTATCATAACCATTTCCAGTCTGCAGATGTTTGTAAGAATTTGATTAGACATATTATATATTAAAGGCAAATCAAAGAGCAATTGTTAAGTTGAAAAGAAATAGCCCAATATTCTTGAGAAATGTCCAAATAAGCATGATTGACATGTATTCATGACTTCAAAACACTAGAACTATAGAAAAATGGAATTCTCAAGTGGTTGTGATGTGACCTAGAGGTTTCTTTTCGGGGTGGGAGGCTAGCCTCTGTATAGTGAGATTATAGGACATGTCACCAGAGCTATGAGTCCATCACAGTGAGCAAGGAAGGTGATCAGAAGGTACCCATCATCCCTCTGGTTATTAGAGACTGACAGCAGCTCACTTCTCAGTCCACTGGCAAAAGAGTTGGTATTTTGCATTGAACTAGTGTATGCCATCTGGTTTCATTGTGACAGCTGAAGAAAACTCCACCATGGAACATCACTGTTGAGTGATGAACAGGAGAGGCTGCAGCTGCTCATTTTGTTATTGTGCACAATTAGAGAAAACATTTACAGTATATAGTAGCCCACATGGCTAATGACTGTTTATTTTCCTATTTACGGACTATCTCTAAGTTACTCATCTCAATACAACACAGAGAGCAGACTTAACAGAACCAAATGACACCCTAGACAGCTTTCTTCATTGAAGCAGGGCTTTCATGGTCTCTGTTAGGAGGTGTGTTGTTCCAAATCACACATTCTCCACAAGGTGTAGAGTCTTAGATTTCCTGCTAAACAAAATTGGGTTTATCATCTGAAGTCATGTACTCCACTCTACACACACACACACACACACACACACACACACACGCATGTGCATGCATGCATGCACACAAAGAAAGATATTAAAGGGGTGAATTTTTTTATTTTATTAGTTCTAGTTAGGGAACAAGCTTATTTCAAGTCCCTTCTCCCTCTCCCTCCCCTCACCCCCAACCCTCCTCCCCCACCCCATCCACCCACCACTCCCCAGGCAGGGTAGGGCCCTCAACGGGGGCTCTGCAAAGTCCACCAAGTCTTCCTATGCTGGCCCTGGGCCCTTCCCCATGTGTCCAGGGCCAGAGTGTAACCCTTCACATGGGATGGGCTCTCAAAGTTAAAGGGGTGAATTTTAAGATATACAAATTATATTTCAATGGACAAGTACCAAAGGGAATCCCACCTCATGTAACCTTACTTATGAAAGTATGTTTGCATATTTTTATGTTTTTTCTTGCTTGCTAAGCTTTCATAGGAGGCACAATGTATATAACATAAAGCCTAGCTCACATCAAAGCAGGATGTTTGTCGCTCCTCTATCCCCAACAGCAACACTTCCAGTGCTCTCACAAGTCACAACTCCTGCTGTAAACTTTTAACACTTACTCAAAAAAGCTTGGAATTTTCTTTTTCTTCCTGATTTATTTTTAAGCCACATTGACAAGCAATTTGCATAGCCTTAAGGAACCTACTTTTTTCACTGTTCTTTTATTGCTTATTTTATGTGGCAGTAATCAAGCCATGGCCTTTTGCAGTGGACCACTTTCCCACAGATCTCCATGAGTTCTTATTTCCACTATCAAATCCCTCACCACTTGCCCACCCCCCCTGCCCTGAAGACATACTGTCTGCTGTACACTCACAGGTGTTCCTTGCTTTTTGCGTGTGTTGCTTGCCTGCATGCTTGCCTTTATTTCCTACCACACTCACTGCAGCACCAAATAGTGGGAGCTATTTTTGCCAAGGCCAATATGAATTACAACCATCCTCTCTGGAGCCCTATTTGTCCCCATGTGGCTCTGCATCAGCTGCAAATATAGGAAGTCATGATTCCCATGACATTTCACCAGGTCTTTGACAAGGCTGTTAAGCAATGCTGGGCCCAGGCTAGGGAAACACCTGCTTTCTAGTTCCAGGTATCACTGATAGGTGATAGCTGCTCCCAGTACTGACCTCTGGGCAGTCAGCCTGTCATCCCTGAGGTGCATTTTCCTCCTGGTGACTTTAGTGAACAGGAAACAGTGGTCTGTTCCAAGGTGCTCAATGGCCAAGATACATACACAGTTGCAATTGTAGACTAATATTTAATATTATGATTAATCATTTGCTGTGTGAAAGTGTTTATGAATGTATCTTGTATATAAAAGAAAATAAAATAATTAACTGTTGCATAAGGGGCCACTGTTGAATAGGGTACCCTTTGCTCTGTAATTGGGAACAAACTCCAGAAACTATTGGCAGACTATCCATAGCAAGCATACTCTGATTAACCTTCAAGAATGGCACAGAGTCGATGGTTTTTATAACAGTCTCATCTTAATTTTTTTCCTTAGAACGAATGTTCTTCATTTTGCTAAAATTTATTTTTATTACCTTTGGCCATGTATATTTGTGTATCTATGTGTAGATATGTGCACATGGATGTGGGTGACTGAGGGGCACCAAATAGTCCCAGGGAGGAGTCACAAGTACTTGTGAACTGCTCAACATGGGTGCTGGGAGCTGAACTCAGGTATTCTGCAAGAGCAGCACATACTCTTAACAGCTAAGCCATATCTCCAGCCTTTATTTTCCTATCTAGCAGCACATGACTCAATGGAATCATCCCAGGTCATAACTTGTGCCTTAAGATAAAAGTAGGATGCAAGAGAAGAACACCTTAAAGAGTTAGAGCTCAAGAATGAGGAAACTTTTGACAATTTCATCCTGAGATTCTTTAAAAATAAGGTACAATATTTACCCATGATAGTTTAATATGTAAGCACAAGAAGGGATGAACAATAATAATAAATAGAAAATAATAATAGTAGTAGTAATGAATAGAATATTTTAACAATATATTGAAATAAGTTGTTTGGGTTCAAATGTTTTTTTTTTCTTAGCACAAATGAATTACATATAATAATGTACTTTACCAGGGGCTGTACCACTGAAGAAGTCTTTCTGATTCGAGTCAACCATTAGCTGTCTACAATAAACATGAGGGTGGGGCCTCATGGGCTCTTCTCTCCTCTATGACAGAGTATCAACAGGCCCCAACTCAGTGAGTTCTTGTGTAGGTAATCACAGCTGCCATTAATTCATGAATGGAATGTTTTCTGTGGGAATGGAAGACAACAGTCACAACACTCCACCCCTTCCTCCAGCTCTCACATTCTTTCTGCTCTCTTTTCTGCAATGTTCCCTGAGCCTAACACTGGATAGTGTAGATGCCGCATTTATGGCTGAGCATTCAACTGTCACTGTAATCGTGTCAACTGGTCATCATCTCTGCTGTAATTGCTATGCCCTGAAAAAGGAAAACTTCTTTGACCAATGCTATGTCACCTCTAATCTGTGGCTATAAACACAGTTATTTAAAATGCAATTTGATGGTAAGATCACATGTAGAAAATTAGACTCCTAGGTTCCCCACTAGTGCCTATGACTTCCCGAACCACAGGTTTCTGATTGAGTTTACCATACCAAATGTAAATTCCCTTCCATAGAGCAGAACTCAAATCCAATCAGAAAGTCGCCAGTTACCCCCATAATAGATTTGGAACTATTGAGCCAGTGGGCACATCTTGCTGACAAGTAAGTAGTGTCACAGGAAGACTCCATAGCTGAGCAAGACTATTGACAGCCAAAAGTACAACTCTTACCTCAAAGTGATAGGAGACATTTTATTCTGGAGTCAAATGTGAATAACTATGGCCTGGGGACAGAGATTCAGGGTGCCCCAAATTCTATGCTCACATATGGAAACAGTTTCATGGGGATTATATAGTAACAGAATAAGGAAAATCATAGCACCATTAATATCTGTTGGTAGAAATATCAGGTGAGCTGGTTACAGGAAAATGGGGGAAACTCAGATATTTGACGTAGATGCTATCTCAAGCCATTTGCAGTCTGTTGGTTGGCAGAAACTAGTGGTTGGTGTCTATATTCCAAAGGATTGACCCAGTAGTCATAGGGATGTTGGGTGGGACATGGAGTTCCTGGTGGACTCTTTGGAATGAGAATAGTATCACATATAATAAGGAAAATGGTTCTTTCTTTCTTATTCCTTTCTTATTTGTAGCTCTTTAACTTCCTTCTCTTGTTTTACCACCATCATTGCTCTAGCTAAGACTTTAAGTCTTTGTTTAGATGTAAGCCTTTTCCTTTCACAAGTTGGAAGGTTAGCTAGGTGGGGTCTTCTCCAAGGGCACTCCTTCCTTTTCTTATTGTGGATCAAGCCTCCTTCTAATCTCTTTATCAGTTTTGGAACAAACCTTGGCTCTTACATCAAATTTCCCAGTGCTCCTTTTCTCTTCACATTACATGCTTTGTATTTCTTTTTGTGTCATTTGCACTTTCTCACTGTAGACCTACACAAACCTGGTTACTAATAACAAGGCAAAGGAATCCATTAGGACAAGGGTAGAAGGCAGCCACATTCTTTGCCAAAGTTTCACAAGAACAGTCTCTAGCCCATTTGCTAACAGTCTTTGCCTCTAAAACCTCTTGAACTTGGCCTCCACAGTCTGCATGGCTTACTTCGATGTTTTCCAGACACCTATTAAGATGATTCATCAGACTTTACCTATAGCATTCAAGTTAAAAAAAAAAAAATGTCAGTTATGTCACAGCAATAGCTGACTTCCTAGAATCTTAGTGTCAACTCCTGGATTAGTTATGGTTTCTATTGCTAGGATAAAACACCATGACAAACTCAACTTGTAAACAAAAGTGTTTAATTGGGCTTACAGTTTCAGAGGGCTAGAGTCCATGATGGTAGAGCAAAGGCATGGTGGCAGGAACAACTGAGAACTCACATCTTGAGCCACAAGTAGAAGTCAGACAGGGCACAACTGGGATTACATGAGTCTTTTTAAACCTCAAAAGCCGCCCTCAGTGGCACACTTGCCTCAACAAGATCACATCTCCTAATCTTTTTCAAATAATTACACCAACTGGGGACTACATTTTCAAACATATGATCCTATGGGGGGGGTCTTTCTCATTCAAACCACCTTAGAAGCTGTGGTCTTTCAGAAATGCAATAACATCATCCAAAGATCTTTTATCTTTTAAAGTTTGCATAAGAAATCATCTGTTATTCTGATGGGCTTGCCTTTGTATGCAATATTGTGTTTCTCTTTTGCAGCTTTCAATGTGTTTTCTTTGTTCTGTGCATCTAGTTTCAACTATAATATGTAACATGCTTTTTTTTCTCATTCTGTCTGCTCTCTATAGTTGTTAAACCTGCATGGGTCTTTCCCTAGATTTTAGAAAGTTTCTGTAATGGTTTTAGTGAAAAACATTTCATATGCCTTTGATAGGAATTCCTCCAATGCCAATAATTCATAGGTACAGTCTTTTTATGATGTACATCCTGCACATTCCACTCCAACATTTGTTGTCCTTGACTGAATCTTTCAACTGGCCTCCTTTGTCTTAAAGCTCTGATATTCTGTTCTGATATTGCTGAGGTTTTTCATTCCATTTTATATTTTACTTACTGAATCTCTCTTTTTGGTTTATTTTTCAGTACTTCTATCTCTTTACTGAATTTTTTTACATATCTTATGTTGAGTTTGTTATCTCATTTAGCTATTTGTTTTTCTTATGATTTATACATGAATTCATGAGTTGTGACCCCAACCCTCGGCCTCCATGTGACCTTTGGTGTCGATGCAGGACCAGGAGGACTTCAGCTGCTGACTAGGGTCATATCTAGATCTATGGTCCAGCTGCAGCTGGGGTATGTGTTGACTTCTGTAGCCCATGTTGCCTCAGGAGGCCTTAGGAACCATGTGAGATGAAATCAGAGGGCCATGCTGAGCAGGGCCCAGCCTCCACTGGCCCTGGGAAAGCTGGCCTTGGCTCTGGCTGGTCACTACAGCAAGAGCTCTGGCCCCTGCACTGAGGACAGATAGCCCCACCTCTCACCACAGGTAAGGGTGAACTGTCTCTGAGGGCATGCATGCAGGGGAGTTGGCTCCACCCCCTCACTCAAAGCAGTTGGCCCCAGTGACAGGGGCTGACCAGTTTGGCTACCTCCTAGGCCCACTTCCAGGCCTTGGGTTGACTCACCCTAGCATCTATCCCATCTAGAACCTGCTGGAGCTAGTGAAGAGACTGGTCCTGTGGAACAATACCAGCAAGATCTCCAAGACTCAGAGTGGTCACAGGATATCCCAGAGGCATTCTGGTGAGGATCCAGTGATGATGGTGTACCAGAAGCCAGAGGCCTTGACCAGTGACTCATCACAATGAACATTTGCCAGTAAAGCTGATGGTACAAAGGGATATACTATATGGCACACTCAAGCCTCCAATGCCACCAAGACAAATGTAAGCGTGTTCAAAAGGAAAAGCAAAGAAGGAAAAGCAAAGAGATTTTCTGTTGTTTTTCTGTTTTTGTTTTTGTTTTGTTTTTGCTTTTGTTTGCTTACTTTGTTTTGTTGTCTTGGGGGGCATAGAAGGGATGAGGGAAGGATATGGGGGGACTAGAAGATGAACAGGATTGGGGTGAGTGATACGAAACTCCAAAGAGTCGATAAAAAAGTTAAATAAAATAAAAAAGTAAATATTGTGATCACTTTTTTGAATTCCTTGTCCACAGTTTCTTCAAACTCATTTGCACTGGCAGCCTTCATGCTGGTATTTGTGAGTTTATTTTTCCTTTTTTAAATTTCAATTAGAAACAAGCTTGTTTTACATGTCAATCCCAGTTCCCTCTCCCTCCCCTACCTCCCCTGGTCCCCACTGACCCTTCCATGGGGTATCTTCAAAGACTGTCATACCATTTGGAGCAGGGCCTATACCCTCCCTGTGTGTCTAGGCTGAGAGTATCCCTCTATGTGGAGTGGGCTTCCAAAGTTCATTTGTGTACTAGAAATAAATACTGATACATTACCAGAGGCCCCATAGATTAACCAGACCTCCAAACTGATGTACTTGTTCAGGGGGTCTGGAACAGTCCTATGGTGGTTTCCCAACTATCAGTCTGGGCTCCATGTGCTTCCCCTTGTTCAGGTCAGCTGTTTCTGTGGGTTTCTCCAGCCTGGTCTTGACCCCTTTGCTCATTACTCTTCCCTCTCTGCAACTGGATTCCAAGAGTTCAGTTCAGTGTTTGGTTGTGTGTGTCTGCCTCTGCTTCATCCATCAGCTACTGGATGAAGGCTTTAGGATGGTATATAAGGTAGTCGTCAATCTCATTATCAGAGAAGGGCACTTAAGGTATCCTCTCCATTATTGCTTAGATTGTTAGTTGGGGTCAACCTTGTAGATCTCTGGATATTTCCCTCGTGCCAGAATTCTCTTTAAACTTATAATGGCTTCCTCTATTATGATATCTCTTTTCTTGCTCTCCTCTGTTCTTCCACTGACTGGATCTTCCTGCTCTCTCATGTTCTCCTCTCCCCTCCTCTTCTCCCCTTCTCTTTCTCCTAACTCCCTCTCTGCTTGCTCCCAATTAGCGCAGGTCCCCAGGAGAAGGGGAAAGGTATTATTATTATTATTATTATTATTATTATTATTATTATTATTTTGTGTTTTTACATTAGGACTTGCACATCAGGAGTTATATTGTTGAACTCTTCAATTTAAGTCATTTTTTTTCTTTCAGTGAAAATATCGGCAGTGTTCAAGAGGATTTGTAGTAGGGTCAGAGTTTCATTTTATCTGTTAAGCTCTTGTTCAGGGCTCCAGGCTCTATCCCTCATCCTCCATAGAGCATAGAATGTGCTCTTTACAGCTGTTACTCTGCAGGGATAATTCCACCGTGAAACCAGTGTAACAATCAACTGCAAAACAACTTCTCCTAAAGCATCAACAGTTTTAGAATTAAAGGACACTGCTTGTACTGTGTGTGTCATTGTACTTGTTATTATAGATGAGAGGGGGAAGAAAAGAAGCAAAACACAGCAAGACTAGTGATTAGTGCTGGGAGAGTAGAAGAAGGAATGTAAATTAAATGGGGATTGGTAAGGTCAGGGACACACACAAGCTAGAGGATATGAAGTCTGACTAAAGGAAAGACTAAAGGAGAGATGTAAAGATATGATATCATATGACATATAGTAATCTCTCTCGGGAGCTAAGCCACTGAGACCCTGAAAACCAGGCCAGGAAAAAGAAAAAGGGAAGTATAAGGAGAAAAAAGTCATATAAGGCAAGAGCAAAGCTGGCCTGCTAAGTAAACTTTAGGTATTAAACAAAGAAGAAACATGCATAGAAAGAAAGAGAGCCAGGTGAGGAAATATGGAATGAAACTAATTGGCCTGGTGGCTGAATTCCTTCTGGAGTCTCTCAGGTTCCCTTCCTGGCTCCTAGAAGCCTGTCTCCCTGATGGGACCGCCTCTGTGATGAAGTGGTTCCCTGGGACCTTTGAATCTTCCTCTGGATGGTGGCATTACTGATGTTGTCACCATCCATGGGCAACACATCACAGGTGGCATCTCAGATAGTGGTACATCTCTGTGAATTCCTTCAGGGAACACTGGCTTCGCCTGTGTGGAGCCCTTACCAATGGCCTGTGTGCCTCGTCTGCATGAGTTTCCCTGTAAAATTTGGCTACCACCAGAGTTTAACTTCACTGAATGCTGTGAAGATCTGTTCCCTCCCTCCCTCCCTCCCTCCCTCCTCCCCTCCCTCCCTCCTCCCTCTTTCTTTCTTTCTCCCCTCAGCTGCTCTGTATTTTCTTGCTCAGGTTTCAGTGCATAATGCTAAAACACTTCATTTGAGTTTCCTGGGAGTGTAGGTCACAGAGGGTCTTGGGCTGTCAAGAGCTACAGCTGCAGATGTGTTTTTGAAATGGCATCCTTTCTCTGCTCTGTAGGAGAAGGTTTTCCGGGTGTCTTTTCTATTAACGCCTGCTGCCCTGGATATGACCTCTTTTTTTCCCCATCTGTTTAAAGTGTTTGTTGCTTTTCTGATAGCTGGTTTTCAGCCTTCACCTGATTATTCCCTGGTGATTCTCTGAGGTTGTGTCTGAGTGTAGCCTGCAATCTTGAAAGGGATAAAAGAAAACAACAACAAAAAAAGCGTGGAGTTTAATTTTGCTTGATCATCAACTTACACAGTTCACTAAACTCTGTCAAGTGATGTTTTGAAAGTGTTCCTTTCCAGGGCTTTCAGAGACTTTACAGATATCTCAGCCCCTCATTCAGTGGTGGTGTTAGAAGTTTCTCCTCTTTAGACTGGCCATGTTGGCTAAGGACTACAGTGGCAACACTAGGGAGGAAGAGACAGAAGGACCAGGCTAGCTAGTTTATGCAGCCATTCAGTCAGCCAGGGGGCATAGTGAAACTTGGTGTCAAAAAGCACTACTACTGACACCACCATACACACAGATGGGAAGAAAAACATTGAAGTTTTTCCTTCTCTCCTTCAAAGCTGAATTGTTGGATTCCCAGCCACCGTTGTAACTGGACAGTCGTCGGTAAGGAATACACAGGCAACAGGAACGGGGCTTATGCCCCCACATTGTCACTAATAATCATGCTATGTAATAATTGGGCAGATGCTTAACTTCCTAGTATTTCTCATTTGTAAAGCTGAAAGAAAACCATCAATATGAGGGTTTTAAGTAGGTTAATATATCTTTTTCTTTTTTGGTTTTTCAAGACAGTATTTCTCTGTGTAACAGCCCTAGCTGTCTTGGAACTTGCTCTGTAAGACCAGGCTGGCCTCAAAAATCAGAGAAATCTGCCTGGCTCTGCCTCCTGAGTGCTGGGACTAAAGGTGTGTGTCACCACAGACTGGCTGGTTAATACATTTTTGAAAACACTTAGGATAATGTCAGTCATCTTAAAAAACAAATCTATAAATTTATGAGTGTGCCTTATCTAAAATGTTTGAGACCAGAAGTATTTCCAAAGGATTTAAGGAAAAAATTAGAGTATTGTTATCATACACATAATGAAATACTTAGGGTGTCTAAATGTAGAATTTATTTATGTTTCATATACAACATTTTATTTACACAACCTAAAGATAAGTCTAGACAACATTTTAAGCAGTTTTGTGTGTTAAACACAACTTCGAGGGGTGGAATTTATGGCTCCTAAGGGTCATGTTGTTACTCAAAATGTTTTTGATTTCAGATTTTCAGATTAGGACTGCTTAACCTATATACTTTTTATCTGGAGCCTTGGTGACATCAGGGCCCAAGCATCTGCCAAGGACCATGTCTGTATCCATGGTCCTGCAGCAACTGGAGTCTGTGTTGATCTCCATGGCCCATGCTACCACAGGGAGCCATAGGAACCATGCATGTGGAAATTGAAGGCTTCAATGAGCCAACACTGCCCTTTGTTGTCCCTGGGAGAGCTGACCCTGCAGCAGAAGAGCTGGCTCCAGCCCTCACGGGAGAGATGCCCCACACACACTTGAGAGAGATGGCCCTACTCTTCACCATGGGCATGGGAGAGCTAGCCCCCATGACATGGGCATAGAAGAGCTAGCTCTGCCCTACACCTGATGGGGGTGGTCTCAATGGCCAGAACTGACTAAATCAGCTACCAGACAGACCCACCTCCAGGGCTTTGTGTTGGCCCATCCCAAAATCTACCCTATCTATGACCTGCCTGAGTACATGAAAGGACTAGTTCTGCTTACCCATAGTGACAGGATCTCAACAACTCAGCACAACAGTACAATATCTGAGAGGAGTTTAGTGAGAGTCCAGTAGCATAGTGTACCAGAAGCCAGAGAGGCCTTGAGCCAGGCCAACAACTCATTGCAACGAACATTTGCAAGTAAAATTGAATGGACAACCACTAAGAAGAATGAAGAAGTTTAGAAGAGCAGGAAAGACAGAGAAGCAAAGTGTTTTGTGTTTTGTTTGTTTACATATCTTTTCAATTCATAACTTTGTATGTTTCTTTCGGAGGGAACACCACGGGGGAGGGGGAGAAGGAAAGATATAGAGAGAGTGGAAAGTGAACAGGATTGGGATGCATGATGTGAAATTTCCAAAGAATCAATAAAAAATTATGTTTAAAAAAAGACAAAAAAATAGAGAAATATTTATTTGCATTAGTCAGAAAATATCAAAGTTGAACTGAAGAAATATCTTCAATTGTAGAGGACTCTGGTGAAGTGACAACTAAATGCTGTGTGGGACCCTGGAGTAGATTTGAAAATTAAAAAAAGAATAATAAAGAGATTGGCAACTTTTAAGTAACTGCTGTAGGTTAATAAATAGCCTCATACAAATGTCAATTTCCTGGCTTGGATAATGATGCTATTGTTTATAAGATATTAACTGAGGAAATTGGTTGAGGGCACCCATGGAAGTTCTGTACTGTTTTGAGATTTGTTAGTAAGTCTAAAATGTTTTAGAAACATTTTGAAATGTTGTGTTTAGTGTTAAAAACTCATAAGTTTCAATTCAGTTTTTAAAATTCTGCATATTTTAAAAGCAAATTTTAAATTTCCTGTTGCTCTTGAAGCCTTCTTTCGTATTTCTATGATTGTAAATGGGTGCAATTTAAAGAGGGTAGCATGAAAGGAAAAGACCAAGAACTGGCTGGCCATTGGCTTTGCCCATATGCAGGACCTGGTGAGCATAGCAGGGAAATAGAGTTAGCACAGGATTGAAGAGGAGACATGTGGGAGCTGGCAGCAGCAAGCACAGAAAGTGCTCTCAGAGGGACTGTTTTTGAAACACCGCAATGAAAGGGGGAACAAAACACCAGAAGCTGGAGATATTTGCTAAATATGGATTCTGCTAAAATGTAGGCTTGGTGACAGGAGTGATCCAGGAAAGGGTAATTACCGGGGAGTGGGGGTGTAAAGGTTGGGGGAGCAAAGCCCTAGGTAGGAGAAAGGTATCCTTAGCAGTTAGGACTCTGAGCCCAAGGTGAGAAACAGGCTTATAGGCACATAGATAAGTCACCAATAGGTTAGGGAGAGACTGCAAGGCTCTTCCGATTACAGACATTCCTTGGCTTCTAGTGGCTTGATTCCATGATGGTATGAAGGCAGCATGCATATGACAGAGATGGTCTTTGAGGTTAGAATGTTGATATTTTCAGTCCAGTGACATATTTGGCTTATACTACCTCAGGGTACAGAGTATGACAATGATCCACAGCTCTACTCAGCTTCTCTGGACTGTGGGTGCTTAACCAAGACTCTGTTAAGCCCTGCTGTTAAGCAAGGATGTGCAGCATAAGATATAGTAAATACATTTCTGATTATAGTATCTTGAAGTTAATGACAGGCTTGTCAGTACATAGCCCCATCCCAAGCTTGGAGTAACTGTACTTATGTTTCCTCATGACGTAATCACCAAGGTTGCTAGTTCTACTAGTCAGAATTTTTAAAGAACTTGAACAAAAAGAAGCAGATACAGGTATCTATTTAGCCATTTACGTCTCTGCATTCTCAGGTCCTGCATCCATGAACTCAACACACTGGGTCAAAAGTATGTGGAATGGGAGGCTTTAGAGATACCTCAGTGGTTAAGAGCATTTGCTAATCTTACAGAGGACTAGGTTTAGCTCTTAGTGCACACAAGGCAGCTCAAATGGTCTGCAACTCCAGTTGCAGAAAATCAGGGCCATCTTCTGGCCTCCAAGGGTGCCAGATTTGCACAAAGTGCACAGATTTATATGCAGATCAAACACTTATATATATACAATAAAAACAAATTAATATTTTTAAAGTGTGAGAAAACTGTTTGTCTGCATTGACTATTTATATATACATAATATCTAGATTTCCCTTAATCATGTCAACACATATAATTAACTGTCAGAGCAGTGAACAAAGAATCAGAGAGAGGAGCACAGATCTTAGGAAATTCCAATGATATCAAATGGTGTCATGATAGGTGGGCCAGTGACACCACTAGGGAAATGTAATCAGGGAGCAGTTCCTGGGTTCCCTTGAGGTGAGAGGTCATGAGTTTAAATGAGTTCCCTCTCCTGTACAGTGTGTTTTGCTGCAGCCACATTCAATTCCATGAACAAAGCACAGAACTGCACTTTTGTTGCAGAGAGAAGCAGGTGGGAGAGACAAGAAGGAATGGGTATGCAAAGGAATGGCTCCCACAGTTCACCATCAAGTCAGCTGAGGATGTAATGTAACATAATTTAATGTAATTGGTTGGTCTCAAGAAGAAGAGTTTTATTACGTTAAGTTTGTTTGTTTAGTTAAAACACTTAAAATACTGTTCCCTCCCATGTCTTAATGACCATGTAAATTAGATGGCAAAACCTGTAATCAGTGAAATCTCTACACATGCATAATAGGTAAGGATGGGAAAGGCTGAACTGACTCACCCTGGTCACCCAGGCTCTGCTCACTGCATTTCCATTCTCAGTAAATTCCACTTTTCATAGGCAAGTGTGTTTCCTTTCAAGTTCTATTCTAAGCATACATAATTAAATTTTGACATCTCTAACAAGAGTTTATAGAATCCCTGTTTTAAAAATTATGATATTGTCTTCCAATTATTTCTTCATTTTATTTTATATTTTAGTTGACTGGGATGACATTTCTACAAATTTATAAGTTATAATGCAACATTCTGATACATCTGTCCAATATATGCCTTTGCAGAGTGCAGAAACCATGAGGTATGGGATGCTGTGGCAGTTTAAACATGGAGCCCTAGCAAAACAGATCAGCAAGGTTGGGCAGGATACGGTGTGAGCCTTAACTAGGCACTTTTACTATCCTGTAAACACTGAATTCACTTCTTCTACATCATTACACCTGGGGTAGGTTCTCATTTCTCCTTTAAATTCATACAAAAAATTTAAGCATATCATGATTGGAAAAGCAATAGGCATCCCATTCACTCAACAAATTGCTAAAGAGTATAAATTCCTGTATAGTGGGAATTAACTCCTTTCCCACCTTGTTAGTTTGTTTGTGTGTTTGATTATGATGCAGAGATACCAGTGTTCACTTTATGCCTGAGGGTTCTGCACCCAGGAAGCTTAGTGGATCTAATCCCAGATGTGTCTGCTCTTAGTTCACAGTATATAAAGGATATCATGATAAAGGCTGAGCGAAGTATACTTGAAAAATCAAAAGAAGCATGAGCTTTTTGTCAACTTAGATAAGGAATGGAAACTCTGAGCTCATGGTGGAAGCATGTCTGGACTTGGTTAAGAAACCTCCTTTTACCTTCTTTAATAAACAGGATATTTTCCCTTAGAAGTAGATTAAACTTAAGATATATGTGTATCAGGGATGTCAGTTCTTCCTTTGTCAGAGATCATTGTGTGAGCAGTCCAAGAAACATGGCAGGGAGTCAGGAGGAAATTGTGTGTGTGTGTGTGTGTGTGTGTGTGTGTGTGTGTGTGTGCGCGCACACACACACACACACACACACACACACACTTGGCACCACCACCACACCACACCACATACTTTGATTAGATTCAGACTTCCAGCCTGACCTTACATTTAAGGGTGATATGGTTGGGCTAATAACGAGAAGAGCCATAACTTCTAACATGGAAGACTGCTACCTCCAGCATTCTGTTTTCTCGGAGATGAAGTTAGCACTTGTTATGTGTTTGGTTAGGTAGTATGTTAAGTTTAGTCCTTAGACTGTTAAGCTTTGACTGACAAGTAACATTGTGTAGACTATTATGAGTTTTTCCATTTGCCTATTCTGTATATGAGCTGTTTTCAGCTTGGGAGTACGACAAATAAAACTTCCTAGAATCCCAATCTATATATAATATAGATATATTTCCATCTCTTTTGGGCAAATACCTAGAAGCAGAATGGATGGATCACCACGTAGGTATATGCCACTTCTCAACTGTCTACCAGGTAGAATCTATTCTAATTTATTTTCTCTTTCTGTGACAAAACACAGATCAAAATTAAAGTTACATTCCATCATCAAGGGAAGCCAGGGCAGGGATTTAAGACAGGAATCTGGAGGCAGGAACAGAAGCAGAGTCTATAGAGAAACAAATGCTGCTTACTGGTTTGCTCCCAAGCTCAAGTTCAGCTATCTTTCTTATACAGCCCAGGCCCTCCTGGCCCAGGGTGACACTACCCACAATGGTTTGGACCCTCCTACATTAATGAATAACTAATAAAATCCATCACAAACTTTTCTATAGGCTGATTGATGGAGGTAATTCCTCAACTGAAGTTCCCTCTTCCCAGGTGGACCCTAGCTTTGTATTAAGTTGGCAGCCAAAATTAGTCATCACAGCATCATTCCACACTCCTAGAAGTGCATGAGAGTGTAAGTTCATTTTTATTGTCCTGGTACTCTTAGTAAAATCAATCTTTCTTTTGCTATTTTAATCCCCATGTTGTAATGTTTTGTAGAGTTCTGAATGGCTTACAGGTTTTGAGCATCTTTAATTCTTTATTGTAAACCTATGCATCTTCATTGGTGATATGTATCGTCAAATCTTCTGCCCATACTTCAGTTGCATTGTCTTTGTCTTGTGTGTGTGTTTGTGTGTGTAAGAGAAAGAGAGAGAGACAGAGACAGAGACAGAGACAGACAGACAGACAGACAGACAGACAGACAGACAGACAGACAGAGGGAGAGGCAGAGAGGTGCCAATGTTTTCTGACATTCTGGAGCTTTTTTTTCTGTCTTCCAGGAGCAGAATTTTAAATTCTGGTAGAGTCCAATTTGTATTTTTTCTCTTATTGGTATTTTTATTGTCATATCTAATAAATCTTACCTAGATCAAGGAACACAGTTTTTTTCCTCTATTATATTTCCTCAAAGTTTTATATTTTATTTTGAGTTAAATTTTGTATATTTCAAGAATCAAAGTTTACATTGATATTTTAAAATATAAATATTTTCTTATTATAGTATTAGTTGCTGAAAGGTGTGTTCTTTCTATATGGAATTGACCATTTATTGAAAGCCAGTTGCCCAGGTGTATGTAGAATTACTTCTGGAATCTTATTTAGTATAATTGTAGCTTCTGTACAAGGTGTGGTTTTATTGCTTGAACAAAATAGAACATCCCTGTTATGCAGTTACTGATCTGGCAAATGCTCTTTCTATATACATTATTAAAGACTTCCAGAAGAAGTTTGGTTTATGCTGACAATGTCAGCAGTGTACTTTGTCTGTCTTAGCTCTACTCTATTGCATTCAGTTATAAGAGAATTTTATACTCCCTTTCTCCTCTATGGGATGTAGCATGGTGCATCCCTTTATGGCACCACCGTGTTTTCATTTTATAATCAAGAAAAGGAAGCTGTGCTAGATGTGTTGATAATACACATACATGTCCCAGGTTTCGACATATTTTATTAAAGTTCAGGAGCCTTCTACCTCAGTAAAATATTCAGGCAGGGTGAGACACCCATTCTTTTTTTTTTAATTAGTTCAAGTTAGAAACAAGCTTGTTTCACATGTCAATCCCTTATCCCTCTCCCTCCCCTCACCCCCATGCCTCCTCCCCCACCTCCAACCTACCCCGTACCCTATCCACCCTCCACTCCCCAGGCAGGGTAGGGCCCTCAACGGGGGCTCTCCAAAGTCCACCACATCTTCCTGGGCTGGGGTGGACCCTTCCCCATGTGTCCAGGGCAAGAGTGCATCCCTTCATGTGGGATGGGCTCTCAAAGTCCCTTCTTACACCAGGGAAAAATACTAATCCATTACCAGAGGCCCCATAGAGTGCCGAGGCCTCCTTATTGACATCCATGTTCAGGGGTCTGGATCAGTCCTGTACTGGCCTCCAAGACAGCATCTGGGGTCAATGTGCTCCCCCTTGTTCAGGCCAACTGTTTCTGTGGGTTTCTCCAACCTGGTACAGACCCTTTCGATCTTAATTACTCCCTCTCTTCAACTAAGTTCCAGAGTTCAGTTCATTGTATATCTGTGGATGTCTGTCTCTGCTTCCATCAGCTACTGAATGAGGGCTCTAGGATTGCATAAAGAGAAGTCATCAATCTCATTTTAGGGGAAGGGCGTTTAGGTTATCCTCTCCACCATTGCCTGGATTGTCAGATCGTGTCATCCTTGTAGGTCTCTAGAAATCTCCCTAGTGCCAGATCTCTCCTTGGACCTATAGTGGCTCCCTCTAATATGGTATCTCTCATCCTGCTCTCTCTCCTCTATTCTTCCCCCAACTCAATATTTCTGCTCCTCCATTTCCTCTCCTCCACTCCTCTTCTCCTGCTCTTATTGTGGCAGCTCCCTCTCCCCTACCCTCATGCTCCCAATTAGCTCAGGAGTTCATGCCACTTCCCATTCCTGGGGTCCATTCATTTATCCCTTAGAGTCCTTCATGTTTCCTCGTTTCTTTGGTGGAGAGGATTATAGGCTGGTAATCATTTGCTCTATGTCTAAAATTCATATATGAGTGAGTACATACCATGTTTGTCTTTTTGTGACTGGGTTACCTCACTCAGGATGGTTTCTTCTAGTTCCATCCATTTGCCTGCGAATTTCAAGATTCCATTGCTTTTTTCTGCTGAGTAGTACTCCATTGTATAAATGTACCACATTTTCTCTATCCATTCTTCAGTTGAGGGGCATCTAGGTTGCTTCCAGGTTCTGGCTATTACAAACAATGCTGCTATGAACATGGTTGAACATATGTCCTTGTTGTATGAATGTGCATTATTTGGGTATATACCCAAGAAAGGAATGGCTGGATCTTGAGGTAGACTGATTCCCATTTTTTTGAGCAACCGCCATACTGAATTCCAGAGTGGTCTTACAGGTTCGCACTCCCACCAGCAATGGAGGAGTGTTCCTTTTTCTCCACATTCTCTCCAGCGTAGGTTGTCATTGCTATTTTTGGTTTTAGCCATTGTGACAGGTGTGAGGTGGTATCTCAGAGTTGTTTTGAGTTGCATTTCTCTGATAGTCAAGGATTTTGAGTACTTTCTTAAATGTCTTTCAGCCATTTCAGATTCCTCTGTTGAGAATTCTCTATTTAGTTCTGCACCCCACTTTTTAATTTCATTGTTTGGTGTTTTGGTGCCTAGCTTTTTGAGATCCTTGTATATTTTGGAAATCAGCCCTCTGTCAGATGGAGACACCCATTCTAAAGTGAAGGCTACATCTCTGTAGCCTTTCTTACAACCAAAAAGGGGATACGTTGCATAGTGGGCCTCATAGAATACTACAGGTAACACATCTCACATATGGCTGTGTTGTTTTATTCCACCTAACAGGTAGACACAAAAGCTGCTAGTTTTGAATGTGTTCCAGAACATATAGAGGTATTACATAAGTCCTTGCTGCCATGAGTTGATCAGCTCTTTGGGCCTTGTGATATGACAGATCCAATGGCCTTGAAGTGTCACTGGAGATACATAAGGGATTTGGAACATTTGCCATTCCTTTATAGTTGAACTGTAATATAGACCCTTGTGATTTTGGAACAATGCCCTGCCATCATCTGCAGATATCTTCTTGTTAGACGGAGAATGATTTGCCTGCTATGGTTCCTTAATAAAAAGAGAATTATGATTATGGGCCACCAAGTTCCTATGCACTATTAGCTGTCTTTGGTAAACTGGGTATTATCTGCATCATCAAGCTTTAAATCTTGGCATACACAGCAATATTTCATCATCAATTGGAATTGTATGTAAATGATCAGGCTCTGAAGGTATAATTAAGCTGTGGAAAATTAAAACAAATACCCATGGTCCTACTTGGATATACTGCTTTCTGTCTGTCACTCCACACCTTATTAGGGATTCCCTGAAAGCAGGTATAGAGATTGATTTTGGCAGAGTAAGAGAGAACTAAAGCCTGTTTACAAATGGCCCCCTGTGATAAGAAATTTCCACCTAAAGTAGATGTCTTCAGTTCTACAACCCCTCTCTGTCACATCTCTAAGGCACAGTAATAGAGGGAAATCCTCTATGTATGAAGAACTTTGAGCAGTATATATGCTTAGAAGAAAAATTATAAGACATTTGGATATATTCCTGGGTTTATAATTCAGTTCAATGGTTTGGCTGAATAATTATAGAATTAATAGGAAAATGGTTCAGAAAATAGTGGCAAAGAAATTTGGAGAAAAAATCTGTGACTAGACTTCCTTTTCAGGAATGGGGAACAAGAAGGTATTGGTGCACACATGCCAATGCTAATCAAAGCAGGATTTTGGCAATCAGGTGCATAAGGTGGCCATTCTGTGGACCCCAGTCAACCTCTTTCCAGGCTACATCCATCATCATCTATTATGCAATGATCAAGGTGCTATGTTGGCAAGGATGAAGTTAGTCTAACATGCATAATACCTAGCTGACCTAGCACCAGCCATATCGGATTCCGTGGATGATGTTATTCCACGTAGTGATCAGTTATCTGACAGTGTTTGAATATATTGTATCACTTCTTTAGTGGGAGAAATATCATTATATTCTTATTAAACTCTTACTAAAAAATGAATTTGAGTTTTCTGCCTACATTGTCTTTTTTAAACCCACATCCTTAGAATTATAGAAAGCCTTATCTGTCATGATGTGGTACACAGCATTGGCTCTGATCATAAATTTCCTTTCACAGCCAAAGAAGTATAGCATTGGTATCATGCTCATGGAATTTAATATGAACTTCAGAACCCTGAAGCAGCTAAACTGCAGAATAGTGGATGGCTTCTGTGGATAATATCATTTGTTCATTGACATGTCTTGTAAGCTGGACATAGTTCTTTAGAAGGCTGCTTATACCCTAAATCAGGTCCTGGTATATGGTGTTATTTTTCTCATAGCTGTAATACATGGGGCTAGAAATGAAGAGGTGGAGCTGGGAATGGCAGCACACAATCACCCCTATTAACCTACGAGAAAGCTTGTTTCCTCTTCCCACAGACTTATGCTCTGTTGGCCCAAGGTTCTTAGATCCAGATCAAAGAATATTCCACCAGGTAACAAAACAATGATTCCATTGAACTCAAGGTTGACACTGCCACCTGGCCACTTTGGGCTCCTTGTGTCTCTGAGTCAATAGGCAGAGAAGGGAGTTACTATGTTGGCTATGGTGATTGATCTAGACTGCCAAGGGGGAAATTGTTCTGCTATTTCACAACAGAGGTGGGGAAGATGTGTTTCTGAAGCATGGGCCATTTCAGAGGGCATTTCTCAGAATTGCAACGCCATGTGATTAAAGTCAATAGATGACTACAACTGCACAATCCAGTTGGGACATCTGACAGCCTTTCAGGAATGCAACTGTGAGCTACTCCACCAGGTAAAGAAAAAGGTTGCTTTCTGGAAGAACACAGAATTAACAGTAGAAGAGTATAAATGCCATGTGACTCATCATAGAAATGAGGATTCTAATATCCATATTTAATTGAGAACATGCTTATTTGTATATGTACATGCAGTTAGCAAGCATCTTTGGTTTTGCTCCTGTCTTATTCCAGTAACATGAAGGGAAAAAATGTTCTAATTTTTATGTAAGTCAACATTTAAGTGTTGTTTGTTTCCCATCATAGCACTTAAGTTATGAGCCCATCATAGCATGTTCTAATTTTTATGTAAGTCAACATTTAAGTGTTGTTTGTTTCGAGCTTCCAGAAGAGTTAACATTACTCAGAGTCTTTACCATTGATTATAGGAAAGGATTAGTCAGTTTGCATTGGATAGAGGACAGTTGGGTTGTGTTAGGTCTAACTAGAACTTTACAATTGTCTTTATTTGGCGGTTTAGTTTGAACTAAGGTGATGTGAATGTGTTCCAAGTTGGTAATAGGTGAGCTTTAGATCATTCCATTTATGCAAGCTAAGTTTCAGTAAGCTAAGTTTGTCCTGATATCTGGAAAATAATGATATATATTTGTTGTTTTATTTTTAGGTATGTGTGTGTATGAACATATGTGTGTATGCATGCATGAGTACATGTGCACATGTATGCACACATGTGTGCTAGTGCTCATGGAAGACAGAAGAGGCCATAGACTTCCTGGAGCTTGAGTAACAGATGACTATTTATTATACAGTGTGTGCAGGGTTCTAAACTGTGGTCCCACATAAGAACAATGAGTGTTCCTCTCTGCTTCCCCACCTGCATATTAGCAGTAGCAGTTAAACTAGTCTTTCAAAAAATAATTTCTTTTTTGTGTGTTGAGTTTATGCACCATAGTGACTGTGTGGAAGTGAGAAGATCATTTGCAGGAATGGGTTCTCACCTTTCATTCCATGGGGCTCTGGGATTGAATTCAGGTCATCAGGCTTCATGGCAGGTGTCTTTAGTCACTGAGCCATCTTGTGGGTTCCTAAAAGTAAGATCTTAAAAGGATAACTATACTCTTAGTTGACAATGGGATGCACAATTGCAAAGTGATGGCAGTAATCCAGGTAGCAGATATGCACAATGCTATATTATTTAGCTTAAAATAGGGTATGCTGATGCATGCTGCAATGTACATGGACAGAGGACATTAATCTATGTGAAATGACCCAGTCACAAAGAGATCAGTACTACATGATTCTACTTCCATTCAGTCATCAAATTCATGGATAGTAGAATGGTAGTTACCAGGCCTGGGGGGAAAGAAGGAACTTGAGGAATTGTGGCTTAATGGTTACAATAAGTGCTCTTAACTGCTGAGCCATCCCTTCCCCCAAATGATGTGTTCTTGGAGAGTCTGTGTGAGAGTTTGGGAAAGAAATTAACATTCAAATGAGGTGACAGAGTAAAGAAGATTGCTCTAATGAATGTGAGTATCCACAGAGGCCTTGGTTAGAAACAGGAGGAGAAAGAACAAATTCCTTCCTCTGTTTATGCTGGAGAATGATCTTCTACTTTTGATTTGGGGGGAGGGCTCTGGACCAAGAAAAAGACTTAACACTATTGTCTTTTCTGGTGTTCACATGTTGAGGGTTGCAATGAAACTGTGTTACTGACTTTCCTTGGCCTCTGGCTTACAGATGGCACATGGTCATTTCATGGATTCCATAATCATATAAATTAATCAATTATCTTAAATCTTGGTCTCTGTCTTGTTTTCTCTTACTGATTCTGTTTTCTGCAGAAAATCTTCAGTTACCGATTGTGTATCTATAGTTGCATAGTTCTATATTCATGGTAGTGTTGGCTATTCTCTCTCTCTGAGTTGTGTATCTCTCTCTGGTTTTGTTATTAGGACAATTCTGGTGCTCCTGAAGAAATTAGGAACTATCATCTCCTCTTCCATTTCTTGGGGAGTTTGTTGGGAAGCATAATCACACACAGAGAGAAACATGTTTACACACATACCCACACATATATATACAGACATTCACGGACTCATATCACTCACACATGCATAGACACACGTAAACACATACACACATTTCTTTGGCCAGCACAGTAGCTGAGATTATTAGTTGAGAATGTCTAACCCATGCCGAGTGGTGTAGAAGTCATGGGATTTTCTCTTTTCTGTAATTTCTGTTCTTTGCTTTTGTTGGACTATATATGCCACTGAAAGCTGAAGATACTGACAAGGAAAGGGAAAATTAAGGCAACACATAGCTTCCTTTCCATTTAATCTTCCCTTATACAGTCATTGACAGAAATGAAAAAAAAAGCAGTTCAGTTAGTTTTCTGAAATTTTAGCAGGTACTGGGATAAACAAAATACATCACACATGGGAGCTATAAAATATATGCTGTGTCATTTTGATGAGTCCACATATAAATTAAAGACAATTTGTCTTTTAAAATTTTTATGTATATTTGCATGTGCATGTCTGTGTGTATCTGTATGTACCATGTGTATGCAGGAGCCTGAAGAGGGCAGAAGAGGTATAGGACCCCCTGGACATGGTATCAACAGAAGGTTGAGAGCCACCATGTGGGTGCTGGGAACTGAACCTGGGTCCTCTGAAAGATCAGTCAGTGCTCTTAACTGCTGAGCCATCTCTCCTGGCCCTGTCATTTTTTCCATTTAAAAGTGCCATTACACAGTAGAAAGATCAAAAGAAAGTGTATGTGCAAGATTTAAAGTTTCAGGATGTTCTTTACTGGGGATGACAATGAACAAGCGGAAATCATTATAACATGTTGAAAGAAATATTACAGAAATAAAAGAAAAGAAAAGCATTACATTCAGAACCTTAAATGCCCCTGTTCAAATATTGGGAACCAACCTTGGTTTGTGTTTCATTTTGCACTAAGTTTTAGGGAAGCCACACTCCAGACGTCCTTGAAATTGGACGATGATGCCTGGTGACCTTTGAGGAAGATGTGAGGTTCCTACAAAGTTGTGTCACTGGTAGTCACCAGTGTGAAACAAAAGTACAAATAAACTGTGACTACTTCAGTCCCAGGGACTGAAGAGATGACTCAGTGACAAAGAGCACAGGCTGTTGTTCTAGAGGACCCAGGTTTGATTCCTAGTACTCACATGGTTTCTCACAACTGGCTGGAACTCCAGTCCCAGAGGATCTGATGCCCTCTCTGGGCACAGCAGTCACATGGTGACCAGACATACACACAGGCAGCACACACACACACACACACACACACACACACACACACACACATATATATATATATATATATTAAAATAAGAAAATAAATAAATAAAGTATGGAGTTAGGTAGCATTTCGTGAAAAGTTCCACAAGTGCCATTATTGAAATTTTGGTTCATAATTCATGGCACTTGTGCAAACGGTGGAACCTTTAGAAGTGCAGGACTAGTAGCAGGAAGTTAGATCTTTCAAGGCATGGTCTTAAAGGGATTGTTGAGATGCTGGCTTCTTCTTGTCTGTCTTTGATTTCCAGTTGTCATGAGTAGACCCCTATGCCATTTGCTCTCATGATACACTGTGCTGCCACATACCCAAGACCATAATCATGGACTGAAACTGGAAGCCTCGATAAATGTCATGAGTTGATTTTTGAGTATTTTGTCACAATGATGGAAAGCTGACTAGCATGTAAATCAGCAAATTCTTGCTACTATTGCCTTTTCATGTTAGCTTCTGCTATTAGTAGTCTAGTTTCCCTTATATAACCTACACTGCAGATTCAAGACCCTGAACATCTGATCCAGAGGACCTGCCATTGTCTTGCTTCCCTAGATGAAAATGATGAAGTCATGATCCCACTTTTATACTAGTGCCAACAAAGTCGAATCACTGTCTCTCAGGTGACCCTGAGAAACTTTGTTACCTTCTATTCTTTAAAGAGTGACAGCTGCAGCAAGGCCCAAATGGAGGTCTGGAGCCATCGAGAATTAGCTATCTCATCTTGTCTTCTTGCATTATTTCAATGATTTCATTAGTTGTGCAGATGTAGGACATCAGGTACCTTTGACCTTGGAGAAGCAACACCGAAAGGACTGTGCTTTGAGCAGCTTTAATCCTATGACAGCCTGACTGGAGAAGAGATGAGGGTGAAAAGAGAAGTGATCTTGGGTCTTTCCATTCCAGAATTCAAGAGTCAATCACGCCCCTTCATTTTCTCTTCTGGTTTTGAGAGGCAAAATCTGTACTCTGGGAATGCATCTTTAACAATAACTACCCTGGGATGTATGAACATCAGCGTCTTCACGAGTCTGTCAGGGAATTTGTGGGGCCAGCCGGCATCAGCCCATTCTGAAAGACCCAGATGCACAGGATCTGCAGCACCCATTTCTGCATGGGTTGATGGCGATACATCACTTCAGCACTGCAGCTCCCTCTGAAGCTAATGCTAAGCAAGTTCTTACCTACCTCATAGCTTTCCCACAGGGTACTTGGAACATTCAGCAGGGACTGGACCCTCACATGAAGAAATCTGACTTTCACCATAAAAGGAATGTGATGTTCATGTGATCAGTTGGAAAAATAAAAGTAATACCTTCTGAAGAGTAAATACCACAAAGCTGCCTGTATTTAAGATCTGTTTTCTTGGAATATCTTTTAATCTGGAAGTGTGGGAAGCAACTCTTTCTGCAGGCTAGCATGCTGATGTTGGCATGCCCTCCATGAGAACGCTCTGTCTTTTAATGAGTGAAACAAAGGAAAACATTGGATTAGCAGTTGAGTATAATAGGCTGTGACATTTCCTGCACTGGGATTCCAAAGTCTGCTTTTTCATTTTTAAAAATCCCAGAAGATCTAGTTAAGATGGGAAGTGTGATTTCACCAGAAAGGATGAGTTGCACACCCAGGGAAGCCCTCAGCTGTTGAGATATACCATCACCTCTAGATATTTCAGTCATGGCATTTCTGACTTAGCTAGCATAAGCTGCTTTTACAGCAAAAACCCTTTCAGTTCTGTCTGTTGTTTGTGTGTGAAGATTTGCCAACTCTACAGTGAACTCTTGTGGGAAAGGCATGCACACCTGCTAGAGAGTCCTTTTCCATGGAACATTATTCTGAAGGAGGCTGGGACCCTCTATCACCATTTCTGTCACCATAAATCTGCAGAGTCTTGAAGGTCTTTGAAAATATTCCTGGAGAATTTGTTTGTCACACAGCTGAGATTCTCTTGGCTGTCCTACACAATGAGTGAAAATAATGCCCAACTAGCATAACAAGAGAATGTCATCGCCTCTATCGTAGTATCCTTAGGGAACTCAAAACACCCATAGCTCTGAAACTCCCCCAAGATATTTTTTTCCATACTTCACAGATCAGTGCTCCTGCCACAAGTGGTGGCTTCCCAAGATCCTCTTGTTTAGTCAATGACCATCCTTGACATGTTTGTCTTGACAACACAACTCCTTCTTTCATTTGGCATGCCTGGTCCAGCTTGAGGCCAAAGTATGGGTGCTGTCTGGAAGCCCTGTTAAATATTAAATTCTTGGGAATGCAGGAATTCAGAAATGACTCCTCCTCTTTCCTCTTTGTGTAAATGTAGAGTTTTGGCTTACTAGGAAGATGACATTTTTTTAATTCAGGCTAGAATCTCGTGGTTTAGTATAAAACCCCACAAACATTCAAAAATATAATAAAGTTTAGAATGTAGTTGCATTCACTAGTGCCTTCATTCTTGATCAAGTTAGGAAATAGAGTTTGTGGCAATGAAGAAGGTATATAAGAAGAAATGGTGATAAATCCAGCTTTGGTTTTCAGAATAACATTAAAGTGGAACAGAATGAAGCTATCACAGAGAACAAACTTATCTGTTGACTACTGATATTTTCTTCTGACTTTTAACTAGGCAAGTTCTCTGAGGCTTAATAATTCATAGAGACAGAACACACACAGGCCCAGGTCGGGAAGTCCTCTTTATTCAGAAAGGCTTGATGCCTTTTCTGTGCAGGCTCCTATTTCCGGAAAACCCTGCAAGGAATCCTACACGTAGTTGCATAATCCTTGTGTGGGCTGAGGGTGGAGGTGCGATGTTATATAAGTTCATCCGACTGCACATCAAGACAGAGCTACCAGGCGATGCTTCCCTCGACCAGAAGCAGAGCTCCCAGAATGAGCTCATCAGTAGAAAAATGATGACAGCTGGTAGCTTAAATAAAGCTTCATAACAACGTGGCAGGAGAGCCACACCTACACATTCTCTCCATTTGCTCTTTGGCAGTAAGCACAGCACACACTTTCCGACAAACTCTAAGTGTTGGCGCTACTTCTGTGTTGAATCATCATCAGAAGAGCTGGGCGGCCTGCATACATGAGAGCAACTGTGCTTTGGGGATGGTGAAGAGCCTAGTGTGCAGGGTAAGATTCCAGGGAACAAGTCCTTGCTTTGTGCAAACATGAGTAACTTTGTGGGGCTCCCAAACTATTGATTTTTTTTTCCCAACTATGAAATGGTGACAGCAATGGTACCTATGTTTTGTGTTGTTCTCCTTTAGAGGGCAGTACTGGGGATAGAACCCACATGAGCACTTTATCACTGAGCTGTATTCACGCCCTTTGGGGTTTCTTTAAACAAACATTAAGTAGTTAGGATCTGTTAACAAGTTTATCATAGTACCTGGCAACTAATTGTCATATTTTGATTTTGTTTTACTTTTTGCAGTGTTGGATGCTGAATTTCATCTATATGCTGGACCACACAAATGTCCACCACCAGCCCTGATAGCCACTGCTTTTAAATGTTAACTTTTTCTATGGTTCAACAAACATTGGGGTGTTGTTCACTGGGTATATGAAGTTATTACAATTTTTACTCTAACAGAGGAAGAGTGTCTATACTGTTTAACTGCTGGGGGTAGCTCAAAGGAAATAAACAAGGCAAAGTGGAGACATGGATTCAGCTCACAGACTGTGATTTTGAAGTGGAGTAAGACAGAAACTTCTCCCAGAAGCTTCATCCATTGCTGGCAGGTTTGTAAAATAGTGCCAGCATTTTGAGAAACAGCTTTACACTTCCTAGAGGGAACCCTGGAAGGACTTAGTGTGAAGTTACCTATTGGTCTGGCAATGCCTCTTAAGTACATATCCAAAGAGAAACCAAATTATATATCTACACAGAATTTTCAACATGTATAGCATGGCAGCAGCATTTATAATGTCCATTTACAAAACCCAACCAATATTTATCAACTGATCAACAGTTAAACTCAAGAATGTATCCATGAGATGGAGTATTATTTGATTATTAAAAGATGAGGTTAACATGTGCTACAATGTGGATAAACCTTGATGATATTATCCTAAGGAAAATACTCCAGTCATTAAAGACTGTGAGTTGTATGGTTTTATTTATACCATTTATACAAATTATCCAGAATAGGCAAATTAATAAGGTAGAATGGTCCCAAGGAATGAGTGCTAATAGATACAGGGCTTATTTTGGGGTGATTATAATGTTCTCAGATTAGATGGTGGTTGTTGCAAAGGTCTATGTACATATAGATACCTACTAAACTGTATTCTCTCTCTCTTTCTCTCTCTCTCTCTCTCTCTCTCCCTCCCTCTCTCTCTCTCTCTGCGTGTGTGTGTGTGTGTGTGTGTGTGTGTGTGTGTGTGTGTGTGTGTGTGTGATTCCTTAGTTGTACTCCAGTTTTCGTAAAACAAGGCTTCTCATGTGGCTTGGAACTCATCAATTAGGCTAGACTGGTTGCTTGACAAGCCTCAGAGATTTGCTCATTTCTGTTCTCTAGTGCTGGGATTATGAGCATGTCAGACCATGCTGCTTTTTTCACCTAGATTCTGGAGATCAAGCCCAGGTTCTCATGTTTTGTATGGCCAACACATCACCAACTGAGCTGTGGCACCAGTCCCAAACTGTACGCATTTAAGGAATGGCTTTTATGGAATATAAACCATATTTTCCATAAAAGTAAAGCAATATATACAGATATTTAAGGCATTATTAACTAATGGTTTCATGTAAAATATGTCATTTAAATGATTTGATTCTGCTATGTTTTAGATATGATTTACCCCCAAAGGTTCACGTGGTAGAACCTTTGTCCCTAATGCAATGGTGTTGACATACTGGGACCTTTGAGAGTTGATTAGCTCACAGAATGCCACCTTAGAAAGGAGCCATGCAGTTCTTTTAGAACCATGTTTCTCCTACTTAGAGTACATTGTTATAAAAGTGTAAGACTGTTCCCTCCCTTTATTCATTCCTCACCCCGCTGTCTCTGCTCCTCTGTAATGCCATCTACCATGTGGTGATATAGCCAGCCTTATGGGATTAGGTAACATAATCCTGGAATTTTAGCCTCCAAAACTATGAGGTAAACAAACCTCCGTTTTTTATACATTACCTAGTATCCAATATTGTTATAGAACACACAAAACTGGCTAAAACATGCTGCTAGCTAGCTTTTGAGTTTGTGTGACAGAATGCATGAGGTAATCTAGGAGAAGGAGTATTTCTTGCATATGGTCTCTGATGTGCCATTTCTTTGTGGTGGAGAGGATGTGATGAACACAGCAAACACCACTGCAGCAACTATTGAGATAGAGAATGCTGGCTTTCTCCTTTTTCACAGTTTGTTTCATTCAGAGAAACAGTGAATTCAAAGTAGGCCTTCCCCTCTCAGTTAACTTCTCTTCTCTGGAGTTGTCCACACAGACACAACCACAGATGTGTCCCCTAGTCACTTCCCAATCCAATCAAGTTGACATTCAAAATGTGTCATTGGAAATGCCATCCTAAAGAGAAAGCAATTCAAACTTTGCCACGAAGCAGAGTTAGGAATGCAATAGCAAAGTGGATGCCAGGGCGTGGGTCATCAGGTCTTTCCCCAAGAGACTCTGGGCCTAAAATTAAAGGCTCCTTGTTGCAGACTCCACCTGGATGTCATAAGCTGCACAGAAATCCCAAGCAGTTTCAGCTGTAAAACTCACACTTCACCCAAGAAAGTGGTTTCTAGGGCTTCAAGCGCCCAAGCAAGATAGCTGAAGAAGACTTTGGACCCAGAGTTGCTTCTTTACCTTCATTCTCATGAGGAGAAAAGCATCCCCTCTCTGGCAATGTTTACTGCCATTAACCTTCCAGCCACTGCCCAACTCTGGCCACCTGCCAGAGCCAAAGACCTGGGTGTGGCTTTTGTTTATGTCCTAGCAGTGGTTCAAGGAGCTAGAACTCTGTTTGCACATTTTTCAAGGGAACTGTGTACCTAAAGAAAATGAATATCTAATCTGTGCAATCAGAATTAAAATGGATTGATTACTTGGAGTGCCAGGTGCCACCTTAAGCAATTGATATGTGATATCTTATTTAATCCTTACCCAGACACGTGAGATAAATATTACTCCTTATTCTTACCCCTGGGGGCTGAATTATTGATATGCTGCCAACCCATCTGCCTGTAGTGGTATGTCAGCTTTGAACAATTATTTTAATGGCTTATTTTCTAAATCTTTGTCAGTCTGTTCAGACTATAATAACAAAATACCATGGAATTGGTAGCTTTAAAAACAGAAATTAATTTCCTTATGGCTCTGAAGGTTGAAACAGATATGACTGATACGCTGTGGGGCTTGTGTTCTGGCCAGGGCCTTCTCTCTGGGTTGCACACACCCTCTCACTCTGTCCTCAGGTGGCCTTTGCTGTGCATGCTCTGAGAGTGCTGGTATTTCTCCTCTTGCTGGAGGACACCTACCACATGGGGTTAAAGATTCAACAGTATGGTATTGTTTTCTCTTACGTCCCTAGAACCATTCTCTAAACACTGTGGATTATAGACTTGGACTTTAGCTTATTATTTTAAAGGACCATAAAATTCAATCCCATACAATAAATAACCACCTTAGGATCACAATTTATAGCAATCATGTTATTTTTAAGAGATTCCTAAAATCGTGTAAGGTGGAGGCCCCACAAAACCTGGATCCATTTAGCTTGCTCTCACATTGCACAGAAGGAAATGAGTGTTCAGAGAGAAAGAATTTGCTGCTGGCAACCCTACCAGTCAGTGCAAGATCAGTCCAGAAACTACTGTGTGTGTGACCTTCAGTCCCTGGGCCAGCAAATTTTGCATCCCTGAGAGCCCATTAGGAACCACTCACTGGATCAGACTTGGCATCCTTTGCACATTCAAACTGAGGAAGCACTGACAGCCAG
This sequence comes from Cricetulus griseus, assembly GCF_003668045.3. Classification (NCBI taxonomy): domain Eukaryota; kingdom Metazoa; phylum Chordata; class Mammalia; order Rodentia; family Cricetidae; genus Cricetulus; species Cricetulus griseus. Next base: position 93,091,260 of record NW_023276807.1, read on the forward strand.
ATTCACTTCTACCCATTTTTATGTGCCCTTGATGTGACCCTGGGCCATACCAGGCACCTTGTATATGGTCTGGGTATACACTAGGAGGGTCTCTGAGGTCCCAGTTGTCCCTACCAGGGGAAAGGTAAGACTTGAGAAGAGAGGTACAAGAGAAAATGGAGGATTGGGTCAGAAGAAGACAAGAAAGTCCCTCAAGTGACCTGTACTATGGTGCTAGCTCTTTCCCTGAGTCAAGAGCTCAGTGAACACCAATTACAGCCCTGAGATGCACAGCAGGTGCTTAGCTGTGCTCTTTGACAAAGGGGACAAGGGTACAGCCTTTGTGTAGCAGACAGCAAGTTGAGATCTGAAGAAGTGGAACCAGGTTGCCTCTCCCTTCATTCAGAGCCATCTTAATAGGAGCCTGAGATCATCAGTCCATGTGGACTAGTCACATCCTAATCTCTCAGCAATCACAACTATTTAGCAGAATATCTTGGCTCTTTGCATTTCTGTAAAATATTTTGTGATGGTCAATATTTGAAAAAGTGCTGATTTGTTGAAGGACCTTTTAAAATGCATGTAGGAAGAAAGCATCCTGGAATCAGTGTCCTAACATATCATTACCTTATTTGTTCTACTCAAATCAAGGAGTACATGAAAGTACCAAGTGACCACAAAGATCAAATCATCTTGGCAATTAGTACTGTACACAATCCCCCTCAGACCTTTGTTTTACAGCCTCTGTCTGGAAGAGTTAGCTATGCTTTCTGTTATTTCTGTTTATCCTATCTAGTTCTACCTATTACTGGCTTCCCTATATATCTGTGGGATGACATGACTTTGGAAACAACTGTACATAGATGGATCTGTTGAGACCCTTTCCATAAGGGAAGCTGGGTCCTGATTGTCAGGGCTGGCCTATTTATACTCTAGCAGAGGCATTGGGAGCTTAGACCCTCCTACTGGTATTAAGCTCCAACCATGCCTTTTGCTTCATTGTGATAAGCCTTCCCAGTTTCTTCCACCTACTCCATTTCCCTTTTGGGCTTCTCAGCCTGTGGTGTTTAGTTGCTTCCCTAGAAATAGAAGTTGTCCAAGCCCAATGCTACCAGGGCCTTTTTCCTAGAACAGAAATCGAAGCTCAGTCTTGAGGTGGACATCGCCTGCCTTCCTCTAATTCTTTTTTGTGTGGTATTCTTCCCCCGCCTCTCTCTGACAACCAGCTGCCTTCTGTGCTCATGACTTCTAGCTGCTATCTCAGCATACCATCTGAGCCACTGCTACTTCTTGAGATATTCACTGGGGTCCAAGTCCCTAGTTCTTAGCCTGCTTGCCTCTCCCAGACTACCCTTTCCCACAGTGGTGTCCAGAGCATGGAGAGAACTTAGAGATTCCAGGAGACATCTTCAAACACCCAGAGCTTGGAAAAAGACCTAGGAACTCATTCACTTAATGTTCTTTTTGTGTAGTGATCCCTAATCCACTCCATTCACTGTCCTAAATGTTGATAGTAATGAAAAATCAGATAAGGCTCACTCTTCACTGAGTCCCATTCTCGGTAAAGAGACCCATGTCAAACACATAAAAACAAACAAAAAAACCATATCCAATATGATATGGACATATGCATGTATTTATATCCCATGTATATGTAATTCATATATCTGATTTATATAAATATAAAATTTGTATGCATATACATGAAAGCAATTTATTTATAAAATATAAAACACACACACATACACAAAATAAAGTGATAAGCATCCATGAGGAAAATTGGGACAATGAGCAAGAGTGTCAAAAAAAATTCAAGACATTGGACAAGAAGCTGGTGGGAACTGAAAGTGGGGACGTGCTTTGGTACAAAGGGGTCACAGGTATCTGAGGAGAGCATGAGATCCCAGAGGCCCTAGGGTGGGAAAGTGCTCTGAGTATGTACATTCAGAATAAGGCCAGGTTCTGCTGCAGGTGTGAATGGTTCACCTGTTCTGAGTGGGGCACTGGGGCTGGAGCCCTGGGGCTGGTGGCCTGGCAGCCACCGCAGGACTTACATTTTGAACGAAGTCTGGCCTTCCCTCTTTCCTAAAATATAAAGTTGGGGCTCAGAGGAAGAAAGGCTTAGTCTAACTTCCGGAAACTGAGTTCAGTACAGAATCTTGCATCTTACTGGTCTTGTATTCCAATCCTAAAGACCTAGTACAATTGCTGTATTTGTCGGGCCCAACTTCATAGCAACCAGTTCGTTTCCTGTTTCCCTGGGGTCAGCAAGCAGAATGGAGCTGTGAGGCATGGTGGATCTGGGCCTTCAGGTTGACTTGCCCTGAGGCCTCAGTCAGTACCTGCTGCCTCTGTTGTATTTTTGCTCACCAGTTCGCACGGGAATCACCACAGTAAGGTCCATTACTATCCAGCCAACCAGGATGGAAACAGAAGCATGTATCCAACCCAGTGAAGTTCTTGTTGGCACAGCAGGTCGCTCTCCATCTTCATTGCTTTCTGACTTCTCAGAAACGTGTATCTGTACCCCAAACTGCATCCCCAATTGTGGGTGCTGCACATCAAGAACCTCACGGACCGACCACTCTCTCAGCCCCTGGCAGTAGCTCTGTGGCAACTGACAAAGGTTCTTTTAGGTTCCTCTGCAGAGACTGGGGCTCCAGAAACTCGTCTCTATTCCCTTCAACTCAATTCTCGAAGCTAGTCCGCCCGCCTCGCCCCACACCGCTACAGGTGGCAGGTGTTCCCCTGCCCAATTCGTACAGCCCGCCTGGCAAGCGACCTGGGTGCCCACAGCCGGGTGCGCGCCCCGCCCAGGTGCGCTGTGGCGGCGGCGGGGGCGCGCGGGGAGGCGGGCGCTGGGGGAGCGGCGGCGCGGGGCGGGGCGGCGCCGCGGGCGCGGCTGAGCCAGCTTGGCGGGGCGCGGCGCACTTGCTCCACACCCGGGCCAGCCGCACCGGTCCCTCCCCGCGCCCCCGCCCGCCCGGACGCCTCAGGTCGCTTCGGTCCTCTCGGCACGGCCGCTGTCCTCGCTAAGCCGGCGTGGGAGGACGATGGGTCAGCGCGGAAAAAGTGAATGAGGACGGCGGCGCCGCAGCCAGCGCCTCACTCGGCCGCCGGCAGAGCCCCGCGCGCAGCCCGCCGGCTCCATGGACGCGCCTCGTGCACTGGCGGCCAAGCCCCCCACCGGGTAAGCGGGTGCTACTGGAGGGCAGGCACGGTTCTCCGCGAGGTACTGAGGACTTGGGGCACCAGGGTCGTTGCACCGGTAGCCGTGGCAGGCCTGGCCCCGAGCACTTTCTGGGAGTGGTGCTGGTGTGAAAACCCTTGTGTATATGTGTGTTTGTTTGGGGGTTGAGGGGTGTCCCTCCGTGCAGAGCCTCAGCCTGGAGCTGCCTCCTGTCCCTTGCGATGGTGGCCGCTGCAGGCCGAGGGGACAAGGGAACTCCCGGCCTCGGACTCCAGTTGTGCCAGTCTGGTCCTGTGTGTGGGTTCCTCCAATCACCCCTGACAGGCCCTGTAGCCGGGTTGCTCCCTCCTTCATGAGTACTTGGACTGGTGAGGCTCATGTGGCCAGGCGATCGTGAGAGGTGTGTGTGGAAGGGACTTCATGAATACTGTTCCTCGTGCTGGGGCCTCCCTTGGCTCTGTCGGGTCAAAAAAGATGAAGACCCCTTCATCGGACCAGGAAGGCAGCACTTGTCATTCCTGTCTTCCAGTATTCTCTAATGTCCCAACCTTTTTAGTTGCCTTTTGCTGTTCCCACACCTTGTAACAGAGATTTTCTGTCACACTGAGTATTTTACTTGCAGAAAGAGAAACTTACCTAACACGGGTCAAACAATCTTGCCCTTTAACCCCACTCTAGAATCCTGCCCATCCCTGTCAGGACAGTTGGCAACCCTTGTGGACTAGGTAGTTTTCAGAGAGTGCCTTGGGGCCGACCTTTGACCTCTGCTCTCTGGAGCAAATGTGTCATGAGTATTGCGAATGGAATGAGTTGGGGTGGGCCCGCACCTGCTCCCGGAATGGCCCACTTTCCACTTGAGCAACTGGGTTTTCTGAGGCAGCATTGGGGACAACAAATCGCTTTTCTTTTGCACTTATGTCCCACTGAGTCACCCTATCCTGTGCCCGCAGATGTTGTTGCCCAACTGTTTATAAAACCCTTCCAAAGCAGCTCTTTATTATTTCTTAAAATCTCCCCCGGAGGCTTCCAAAAAGTAAACTACGTTAGTAACTCATAACCTTGAAGCCAAGGAATGTTAAAAAAAAAAAAAAAGACTTTTCCCCACTACACTTAGGTGTGGTTATATAATTTCTTTGAAAGAACAGATTCCCCTTAAAGAAAATTAAGTACAGGAATACTTTTTCTTGGTAACCGGAAATCCCAAAAAGACGTGGGGAGATGTAAACAGAATTGCTTTTAAATTTTTGGCTTTTCTAGATTATTGTATAAATCTATCACATTTTCTTATAAATAAATATGAAGGGAATATTTAGGAGGCATACAAAATTTCCTAGAGCAAGAACCAGTGAAGGAGTCTGGTAATAGTGAAACCACCTTCTTCTGCCTGATCCCTAAGCAGCCAAGAGGACAACCAGGCCTGCCTTCCTCACTTCGAGTCACAAAGGAAAATCAAGGACTTGTACCATGGGAGTGATAGCAGAGCTTATGAGGGTTGATGTCTCTGCACTCCCAGCATAGTATTTGCTTGCTTCAACCTCTTTGTCCAAGAAATGTAGATCTATGTTTTTTGGACCGTCTATTATTGCCGTTTGTCACTTGTTTACACTCTGAGTAAAGGAACACCAAGAAACTATAAATATGCTTTTCTTTTTCAACAAAGATTACAAGTTCAGTATAAAGTATTTTGTGTTAGAATTTGAAGAAAGAAATGGCACTACGATTTTGAATATTTTATATTGCTTAGTTGTATTGCTTATTGCTTACCCCTCATAAAGGATTGTGACATTTCTGGGCTTCACAATGTTATCGGAAGCAATTAGAGTTTGTTGACTTGTATTTGAAATTACTGTTTTCTTTATCTCTTGAGGCTAGGCAGTGTTTGCAGTGTGCTTGAGGGAAGTTTGTTTTCTATCTGATACCAAGGAGGCTAGTTATAAAATTAAACATTGTGTAAACTATCATTTTCCCATGTGACACCAGACAACTGATGTGGTGGAGTTTGTTATTATTGACAAAAACTAGTCAGGCTTCCTTGTGCTGTGCAGACTGGTTGGAATGGGCAGGAATTTCGAATTATAAAGTGTGGATCAGTGAAGGGACAGATGGGCTGGTGAATGTAAAATCATCTTCTTAGAGTGTCACCTTTGTTAAGAACACAAATGCAAATTTTACTTAGTAATTCCATTAAAGCAGAGAGTGTGATATGCATCTGTCTGGGGAAGGCATTCTTTTATGAAGGAGATTGTGTGTAGACTTGATGTGTTGCTTATAGAATTTTAGAGCTCATTTTAAAGGTGTGTGTGTGTGTGTGTGTGTGTGTGTGTGTGTGTGTGTGTGTGTGATATGTGAGCACACATGTACTGTGGCGCATATGTGGAGATTAGAAGACAACCCAGGAGTCAATTCTCTCTTCAGGTTTCTACTAGCCAGAAGCGATAGCTGGTGGAATATTTTAGAATAGAGGTTTAGGCAAATTGCCTTTTGCTGAAGTTTTAAGATATAGTTAAGCCATACTTAATGTATGTTAGTGTAACTGTGTATTGGGATCCATCTTAAAAGCTGGCTGTTATAGAACTAGAGGCTGAGTTCTGTACTGAATACTATGTGAATAAGGGAGAGAGTGTTTGGCATTTGGCAGGATAGTGGATATTGATTTTTTTCTATAGAGAAAATGCATAATTGTGTAGAACTAGAAAGTATCCATTGACATGGAATTTCAAATTTGGTACATCGGAACAAAAGCTGAGTCACTCATACAAACTCAGTGGACTTTGCAATGACATAGCTTTACTTTTTTGTATCTATTTTAATAGACTTATTGGAACAAGAAATAATTTGAAAATAATTAAGTGGGTGACTTTTGTTGTTGTTGTTGTTATTTTGAGATGTAGAGTCTTTCTATGTAGCCCAGACTGGCCTTGAACTTGTGATTTTCCTGCCTCAAACCTCTGGGATGACAGGATTGTATCACTAGGCCCAGGCCAAAGTGGGCAATGTGAGTCACTCTTACCTTTCAGCAGCCAACACAGTATTGAGAAAGAGGGCCTATCCCTTTTGATGGTAATATGACCAGCCACACTCATGTTTTTGACCAAACCATAGGTGTTAGTAAAGAAATAGTAACTACATACCATAAGACATTTAGATTTGCTTTTGGATAATACACTGTAGAGTGTCTAGATCCTCAAGAATGAGAATCTCTGTTACAAAACTTCAACACTAAATTCAAGCTACATTGTTAAAATGTTACTCCAAGTTCTTCTTTGTCCCATCAACCCACTTAAATAATGTTAAATTTCTGGAGGTGGACAGTATTCCTGGGTATTTTACTTTTTGTAGCCGTGGCTTTTATCTATGAGGAATTGGGCATTTACAAAGTCAAATAATCACAGATCATTTCTATTACATTTGAGTAGCTGTGTTCAGATGATGGATCTAAAATACCATGAACATTGCTTCAAAGATATTTGCAAACTTTTTGAATCACTCCTGTCTCGAGGTTCTAGAATGCAGGTCATCCTTTGGTTTTCTCTCATGATCTCCCATGCATGGGATATTAGATTATTATTGGGTGGCACTGTGACCTGGAAATGTAACAATCCCCACATTTATGCAGGCTTGGATTCTGTGGCCTCTTTAATTTGTGACTTTCAAAATGAGGCCATAACATGTGTGCACCCAATTATAGGTCTATAATTATTAAGAAAACAGTGATTATAGGATGTATCTATATCCCATAATAAGTGGCTTAAGATACTAGGTCTTTTGAACTTTGCGATTGAATTTACAATTATATTTGCTTTTGCAACTGATCAAAGGTTTTAAAAACCGATCAGAAATATTTGATACCAAATCAGATTTGAAATACACAAACATGGTTTTATTTACACTTGAACCAAGAAAACACATTCAACAGAGAGTGTATTTATGATGTGTCCTTTTGGCCCCATCCACATTGAATGATGAGGTTGGTGGATTTTATGTATCATCTACTTAGTGTGTTTTAATCTGTGCTGCACCACAGCACAGCTGTCATATTGTATGACCCACTGAAAACACGCATGTCTTCTCATATCTTACTTTTCTTTATTTAAACTATTTAATATTGACTTATATTGTTGATATAGATAGTGTATTTTTAAAATGATTTTCATTTACACAAGGGAATTGTAAATTTTAGCCTTTATTCCACCTTTGATCTGTGTGTCTGCTGTCTTCTGTCTTGCAACTGTATTGTTAAAGGGCCTCTTACAGGTTTCCATTTGCCTCCCCTGCTTCCACCATTCCATATTTTCAGCGATTTTTCTTGCTAGGGGGGGGGGGTCTTATGTATGCTTGACATGGTTTCAGTCTTGTTTTATAAAGCTAAGAATGTGATTTCTTTCAAGAATTGTACTCATCATTCTAGATCCACCTTGGTATGCACTTTACAGTGACAAATGGCAAGCTTTCCCCAACGGTATGTTCATTCCCCACAGTCCATTCCCAGGGCCTTTCCACAGTGACTTCTACAGGCCAAGTCCAATTAAAATAAGTTCCTAGCCAAACATATCTCTATTAAAAAAAAACAAACAAACAAGAAGCTTTAAGATCAACTGTCAAAATATATTTTACTTAGGCTCATTTGATTAAACACATTCCCAGGTCACAGAAGCTCGAATATAAATGCTCTTGTAGATCCAGTTCCCACCTACACCAAACCAATTGATGCATTTTAAGAACTCCAGCTGAAGCTTGGCATGGTGGTGCAGGCTTGCAATCTCAGCTACTTAGGAAACTGACGTGGGAGGATCACAAGTTCAAGGCCAGTCTGAGCTACAGACTGAGTCCAGTTTCTTCATGGGTTTCAGAGTGAGTCCAAGGTCAGCCTGGGCAGCATAGACCCTTTCTCAAAATGAAAATCAAAAGGAAGGTTGGAAATGATCTCTTAGGATTCTCACTCAGTGGTATAACTCCCCACTACCACCCTCCAGAACCCAAAATCAATCAAATAAACAAACCCTGCATACAACAATAAAAATCTACCTTGAATTGATTTAGAGAATTCAATAAGCCCTTATCCCTTTAAAAATTTCCAACTATAAGTGCAGCTGAAGTCAGGAGTCCTACTCCTCTACCTCCCTTCCTTCTCGCCATAGTTCCTGTCTGGTCTTTGCTGCTCTAGACCCCAGTTAGGGAGCCATTGTTCTAGAGGAAGCCCCATGTTACTTCAGACACAAGGCAGCAAGGATACCCATTTTCTTTCCTGCACCAAGAAAAGGTGGGGTTAGTGGGTACCACTGAGGTGACCAGGATCTTTGTTTGTTACTCCTATTCTGCTGTGGGAAGCAGAGAGACCACTGGAATGAGGTTTGGGTGCTAGTGATCATGTACACCTTTGGTGGTCAGCAGCCATCCTGACAGGGCTCTGCATGTCAGTCAGTTAAACTGTCTGATCTCATATTCAGTGAGGACAAGCTGACTGTACTCCAGCAAGGCTGCTCTGTGTAAATGGCCAGGGCACCTGAAGGACAGAGTCCATCACCTGTCCTATTTTCAGTTCATTTTAAATGTAAGTTACTCTGTGTAGCTTGGAGGTCAAGTTCAGGATGTCTCTGGTGGCCACTGCAGCATCTTCTTTCCCCCATCACCATGCCTCGACAGCCTTTCCTTCCATCCCAGGATGGTTCTGAGCAGCCTTCAGACCATGCTGGCTTTCCATCCAAGGCCTCCAGTGCCTTACAAAAGTTAGTTCACTGGCATTTCCCCTTGCATCTCCAGGCTTTCCTCTGTCATAACCCTTGTAGGAATTGTGATTTTAGTTTGCTAATCTCTTTCCCACTGAATTCAGAGCTACTCAGAGGCAGGCACCATCTTCTGTGTTAGTGTCATCTGCTTGTGGCACAGGAGACAGCTGTCATCTAGTAAAGCAGCTCTGCTTCCCATTTGTGGCTGGATAAGACAGTCTTAGAACTCATGGGGTCCTAGTGTCATATGATTCAGTGTGTTCCCAGAATATGCCAAAGCCTCTTTAAAAAAATGACATTTTCTTAAATTTCCGCATACCTTTGTTTCTGCCAGACTGAGTGTGAACAGACAGATCAGCTGGCACTGAAGGTTCTCTGCTCTGATGAAGTTTGCCAGCGATGTGGCCCTGTTCTTGAGAGGTGTTAGATGCTTTATTGAGCAACACAGAGCAGTCGTGTCTTTGGAAGAATGTTTCCTCAGTAGCTGATTGTCCAGTGAGTGGGCTGGGGTTGTGGTCCCAGCTTATCACAAAGCTCCTTCCTTGCCTTGCTCTTTTGTCATGGCCAGCATGTGGTTGCCCCATGTTCTAGCCCCGTAGAGGAGCAGGAAACAGAAGCACCTGCCCTTTTCCTTGTGACATGGTTGTACATATCGCTTTTATACATGTGGCCTTGGCCCAACTCCCATCATAAGTCACTAAGGAGAGACTTGGCATAGTGGGACACAGTCCCTGACACAATGGTGTAGTGAGGGACAGGAGAAGCTTTTCACAGGAGACTGACAGGGAACAGGTGATCTCAATACACATGTGACTCTTCTCCCTCCAACCAGGGGCCTCAGAAGTCAACTGTCAGGAGGTATGCCCAGATGACCTCTAGTCTGTGCTAGAAATGTTCCCTCGTTTTTCTCAGCTTGTAACTGGCAGAAGATGTGCCTGAGCTTCACAGAATGGCTATGTATTGGCCCAGTTCAGGCCTCTTGGAACTGGTGTTTCTGATTTTAGTCTCCATATCAGTCCTGAGTGTGAAGAAAATGCAGAGCCTTCACCCCTGCCATCTCTCCAGGACAGTGTAGACCCAGATCATAAGAGTTCCGTGTCTATCCCCAGGAAAAAATGACATTTAGACAGTCACCCAAAAGGACGGAAGTAACCAGGCCTTTCTCTCTGTCAGATGTCAGGGGACAGGATGCTTTGACTTTTACCATTCCCATCTTCCTTATTTGTGTCATAGTGACTTCTTTTTGTTCATGCTGTACAGCAGTCTAAAACCAAGCAGATTAGGAAGAGAATTCCCTAGCCACAACAGTACACTGTGTCTGGGAAAGTTGGAGAGGCTCTTGTGTCCTTCCTTACAGAATGCAGGATGAGCAAAGAATACCCGTTCTACAGTGACGAGGGTTGTCTACAGAGTTCATCATCTTAAATACTGTGTATGGCTGGAAGAGTCAGAACTGAAACTGAGACATACCCAGTGCACTAGTTTTGCAGTTATGAGTACATAGTTTGAGCAATTAAATACTTAAATAGCTTCCTCAGTCGCTCCTGGCAGTGTTTCCCCAAACTTAATGGTTTGGGAGTTGTTTAAAAATAGACTTGGGTGGGAGTGATAATTCAGAGACGTGAACTCTTCTGTTCAGGTGGTTAGAACCTTGATAATTAAGAACAAAACTCATTAGTGTTCATTAAACAAGTGCTTATCTTGAAAATGGTGGGTGTATTGTAGGCATATTGTAGACATTGGCCACTGCAAATAATTCCTTGTCAAGGTCCCCATCTGTCTGATCGCCCATCTTGCTGTTAATAATTTTTGTGTTGACTCGGTTTTAAGTCAACCGAGACTTAAAAGGTAAAAGTAAAACCTTGTCTGTCCTACTCAGTGCCTAAGCCACTTATTATGTTGTATTGGTTAGTTCTGCTCTAACAGTGTTGTTTGGTTGGAGAATGAATTAGAGATCTCCTTCAGCCCTTACCAAATCATATGGCTTATTTTCAAGAGTGTTAATTGGGGCACAGAAATCTCAGTTTTTCTCATGCTATGTCAGCTCTCTGAATTCCTATCCTTAGCTACTTCTCAGATGTTTTTTGATGTTTTGGAGCGATTCATTTTCAAAGAAAATGCTCCAAATGAAGTTCATGTGCAAATTTCACAACATGAAGAGCCATGAGAGAGGCTGGAATGATGGCTCACTGGGTAATGTGCTCGCTATGCAGGCATGAGAACCTGAGTTCAGAATTCCAAGTCCCCAAGTAAAGGCTGGGTGTGTGGCATGCATCTGTAAACTATAGTATCAGGGACAGAGACAGGCTGATCCCTGGGGGGTTGATGCCATGTCAGTCTAGCAGCTAGATTCTAGCAGAAACATTGAGCTACTGACTCAGTGAGACACCCTGAATCAAGTCATAAGGTGGAAGTGATGGAGGAAGACAGCTCACATGAATCTCTGGCTTCCACACACACAATGACGCTCACACAGATGAGAGTGCTTGCCCACACATCTACACACACACACACACACACACACACACACACACACACACACACACACACACACACACGAGGTGGCGGTAATGAAATCTAGTTAGTAAAGTAGACCAATTGAGTAATTTGAGTTGAAAGCAACATTTCATTTTGAGAAATTTTCTTATGTTTCAGTTTGCCTAAAATTTTACAGTTTTGGAAGGATAATCTTTTGGGTTGTAGTTTTTGTTGTTGTTGTTGTTCTTAAGGAGGGAATGGAAGTGTTCACAGGCTGTCAGTTAGGTGTTACTTATTGGTGGTGTGCTCTAGGTCATATTGAGTCTTTGGATGCTCTGTGAGGCTTGACTCTTCCAGGCTATCCTTTTGATCAGAAAGACAATACTGTTTTTCACCTGTTTGGGGCTTAGATAGTCCTGTGACTTTCAAGCCTGACATGTAGCCTCTTACTCCTCATCCCTTGGTTATACTGCTATACCAGCTGGAAACACAGAACTGGGGCTCTGAAGTCCCCTCTGCTGGGGCCTCTTCTGCTTCCTTCAGGATGATGTGATATCCGTGGCATGCTATAGCTTCTCATCAGCCTTTTGCTAAAGAAACAAGCTTACCTTTCAAGGGGGAGCTCATGGACCCCAGACTTATAGTTGGGAAACCAGCATAGGACTGATCCAGACCCCATGAATGTGGGTGTCAGTGAGGATGCCTGGGAAATCTATGGGGCCTCTTGTAGTAGATCAGTATTTATCCCTAGCATAGGAATGGACTTTGGGAGCCCATTCCACATAGAAGGATACTCCCTGAGCCTAGACACATGGGGGAGGGCCTAGGCCCTATCCCAAAGGATATGACAGACTCTGAAGATCCCCCATGGAAGTCCTCACCCTCCCTGGGGCGCAGAAAGGGTATGGGATAGGTAGGTGTTAGTGGAGGGCAGGGGAGAAGGGGAAGCAGAGGGAACTGGAATTGACATGTAAAACATTCTTGTTTCTAATTTAAATATAAAAAATGGGGGAAAAAAAGGAAACAATCTACCACCAGCATCTTCATGAAACCTCTTCATATCTGTCACCTGGCAGATGCATCAGTCCTGTTGCATTTCCAGGTAGCACACCCCTTGAGACTCTTTCATGGACCTTAATGTTTTGAAAGAAGTATGCAATGTGTGGTGGGAAAGGACCCCACTCAGAAGGTGGTGGATGCAGTCACAGCATGGCTGAATTAATAAAAGCTGGGCTCGGATTCTGCCTTCCATCGAGCAAGTGCTTCTGCCTTGATCCTGGCTAATGAATTAATAAACATGAAAAGCCTTCCTTTGTACTGATGTTACTCGTCTCTCTGTGTCTTGTGTTGACACATTTGATAGAGGTACAGAATTCTGCTTTGCTTAGTAAACTCACTTCCTTCAATATAGAAGCTTGGAGAACCTAAACTTACAGTTATGTTGTCTGTGTGTAACTTTAGGCAACCGTCAGTGAGGGTTGGGTGATTCTTTAACTGTCCCTCTGTTGGTAAGTGGGTTTCAGTGACAGAGAGTGTACTTGAAACTTGTAGGATTGGTGTCCTTCTGCAGGGACATGCTAAACAGAGGAAGGATAGTGTGTTGCCTTTGGTGTAGCTCTTCCTGGGTTATTGTCCCTGGTGTTGCATACATTCTTTCAGTTAACTGATTCTTGTTTTTAATTAGTCAGTTTCTTATTAATGTGACAGTTAACTTACCAGGAGGAAAGATTTCTTGTGGCTTTAGCCCATGGTCTCTTGTTCCTCTTGCCTTGAATCCAGTAGCAGTGGTAGGCAGTACAGTTAAGGAAGCTGCTAAGATCATGTTGGCTGGGAAGCAGAGACACAAAGTGCAGGGTCCCCAGTGATACAACTTTCTCCATCTGGGCTCACCTCCTTAAGGTTAGGCCATGCCACAGAAATGCTAGGTTCAAGACCAAGCCATTAAAATTCCAGGCTTTTCGAGGCTCTCCAAATCCAAACATTACATTGCACATTAAGAGACACAAGAGTGGAACACCATCCCTTCTTCATGGCTAATACATTTTGCACCTAGTGGGAGGTTTTTTTTTTTTTTTTAATCTTCTTTTGTATTACATTCTTAGCTTTGTGTGTGTGTGGGGGGGGGGGGGTCCCTGCGCATGGAACATCTGTCATCCTTCTTTTTTTCAAGTAGAATTCTTTTGTTGTGATGATGTTGGATGGATGAACCCAAGAAGAATCCTTGTTTCGGTTTTAACCAGTTGTTATATATGACTCAGGTGAAGGAGGAAGAGAATACTCCTGACTCTATTTTAGCTGTTGGTCTGTGAGAAACACTGCTCCTTAGACAAGACATCTGAGCAGCAACCTTAGAGGAAAATTGTCTGCTTGAGATGTTTTCTTGGCACTGACGTTTTAAAACTCTGTAGTTTTCTTACATTAGTGATGAATGTTTAACATGGAGCTTAGTGGGAAGTGATGAGTTGTTTGTTTTTAAACTGAGTTGGCCTTCATAATAAACTCCTGTGCCCTGAGGGGAGGGCTATACACTCATTTGCATAACTGTTTTTTGTTTAGAAAAGGCAGTGTTTCTGTAATGAAAAAAATTTATGGGCTTAAAAATATGTAGGTTTTTTTTGTTTGTTTGTTTGTTTTGCTTTACTTTAAAAACGTCTTAGTGTTATATGATTTTTTAAAAAGATTTTTCCCACCAGTCCCTCTTTCTTTTGTTAGTGATGCATGGGATAAGGCCTTGCTCTGTGGGTGCTTTCTGGCTTTGGGAGGGTGGGGTATGGCGCTGCACAACCATGGCTGTGGTTTTTAGTTCTGGTCTCTTTTGTGCTGAGCATGTCAAATGCAGATCTTGTGGGGTGGAAAAGTAAGATCTTCCAAAACATCCTCTGCCACTGAGACAAATGTAACTTGAAGCAGTTGGCTAGTTTCCTTGTCCCCCAGGTCCTCTTGATTTTGGTAATTAAATGGATTATAGAATTTTTAAATGCTTTAAAATTTTATTTATTTTTATTAGTGTGTGTGTGCTCACAGGTGTGCAGGTTTGTGTGTGTGTGTGTGTGTGTGTGTGTGTGTGTGTGTGTGTAAGTAAGAGACTTTCAGGAGCTTCTTTCCTTCAACTGTGAGACTGGGAACTCAAACTTAGGCCACCCCATCTGTGTGGCAAGTGCTTTATCCCTGAGCCATCTTGCTGGCCCTGGATTGTAGAAGTCATGAGATAATTTGACAAGGAGTAAAAGGATCCAGTGGAGTGTCTGCCATATGGTGGTTCTTTTTTTCTTCCGTTACTCTTTTCTACCAGCAAGCCATCAGGCTAAACAAAGGAACAGACACTAGGTACTGGTATGGCACACTATCCCAGAGCATGTCTGTAAGGAGACATCCACTACATTTCCCATTGTTTTCACACAGTAGAGACACAGCCAACGCTACTGTCACAGGAAACGGAGGGCTTAGGATAGTGTTCAGAAGGGTCTGCTGCTCTAGTACAAGAAAACAGCAGTAGGGATACGATAAAGATCATATCTTGTGTTCATGACTTTCTGTTGTGCAGATGTTATGCACACAGCGTTGTACATGGGTCAGGTGGCCTAAGGTCCTGGGGAAATTCTGGGGTGTACAGGACAGGAAAGACTAGGAGCTCTAATAATCATGCTTGGTGCTGTATGAGATGCCCCTTTTTAAAAATAGATGCAAACTGGCAGTAGAAGTTAATCATCAAGAGGTGTAATGAGCCCACATTCAGGCCCTATATATAGTTTGAAACATGATTATCAACATATTTGTTGTACTCTAGGGGGGGAAATGGTTTTATCAGTTTACATAGCAGTAGAATGTGGCTGTGGCTTGAAAGTGTCTTCCAGTCTTTATAGACTGGAAATGTAAAATTTACCTCAATGTTAGTGTGTGAGTATTAGGTAAAGTGCTGCACATGGGGGCAGGCCATTCCAGGAGATTTTTGCATGTGTCCTATTGGGAAGTGGACCAATATTCTAGCTAAATATTATAGGTTGGAAATGTAAAATCCCCAAATTACTATCTTAGTGGAGAGATATTTGGGAGGTAACTGGAATTTAAGATGGGTGGGGGTGGGGCATGCTCACATTAGTGGCTTTCCAGAAAAGGTAGCAGGAACCCAGTTGGCCCACAATCTTTGCTTTATTGCACAAAGTTCAGGATACAGCTGTTATCAGATGCTAAGAAAGTGCAGGTGTCATGCTCTGGACTTCCTGTTTTCAGAAGCATGGGATAAAAGAGTCTCTATTCTTTGTAAGTTTTCTAATCAACAATAGAAATGTCTGAGAGTGTAACTTCTTGTCAGGGTTAAGCATGAGGAAAGGTGCTCTTGCCTTTTTCACTGGTTTCTTCCAATCTTCCTCTGCAGAGAATAGGGTCAAGTCTTTGTCCTTGTTAGCAAAGTTATTTCATAAGGGCCTTTTTAGTACAAGGCACAGTGACTGTCCTCAGAGAGGATGTGAGATTGGAGTGGGATGCAGGTGAAGAGAGGTTGAGGCAGTTAAGAGCAGGCAGAGACAATCAAAGGCAAGGCCTGGCTGTTGCTACTAAGAAATGATGACTTTGGGAAGCTAGGAAGGAGGCTTATTCTTTCACTCACCTGAAAAGGTATCCATCCTGCTTAGCCAGTGTTACTGCAACACACAGGTGGTGGTGACACGGTAAGGGCCAGAGACCAAGGAATGTGAGTGTGCACTGTTTCTGGTACACTGTGCAGCCTGCTCCTTGAGAAGTGGGGGTGCCTGACACTTAAAGCAAGCATGAGCACATGTGTAAATGAAGCAAGCAAGAATGGAAGCCAGTGGGCTTCTGATTAGAGATGTGCCATGCAAGCTGCTTATATTTGGTCTGTGAGCTCATCTGTCCACAATGAGATAAGCATGACTTTGAGAGTGAATTCCCCCTCCAAGAAGTTCAAGACCTTGTGGAGACATCCAGCCACACCATGAGGGAAGATGCTTCCATGAGAAGGATGCATACAGCTTTGGTCTTCTAGACCCAGAGCAGACCACCTGAATCATTGAGTGCTTTTCTTGGATTTTGTCATTCATCTATCTCAGTAGATCTGTATGCAAGACCATTACACTCCCCATTTTGGAGTTGAGCATACTGAATCCAGAGCGATTGAACAGCTAGTTTAGAATAACCTGGAAACAGTACCAGGCTCCCTCCCTAGGTAGCATTTCTATTGTTAATATCACCTGTCCTCTGAATGGGATCACCAGTCTCTGCTGGTTCCAGAGCCATAGGACCCATCCTTATTTGCAATGCTTGGGGAAGCCGCAGATGTGTTCCCCTGGAACCAATGCTGGTGTGCTGGGATTTATTAAACCTGCAGGTGTTTCAAGTTTATGACTTTGGGAAGAAATAGGAACAGACAGGATAAGAGCAAAGTCTTTTGGTCTCTGATGATTATTATTTTTGGTTCCACAGCAAAGTTGCAGCAAAATATCTTTTGTCCTACTTATTGGCTTTTAAAAATGTTTTTGTATAGAATATATTTTGGATCACATTTTATCACATTTATAGGAAAATAGATCACATTTTCCTATACCCCAGACTTTGTACCTACTTCCCCTTAGCCATGTTGGGATTTCTTCTGGCTTGAACTTATGCAGGTCTTATACATGTTGTCACATTCTCTCTGAGTTTCTATGTGCATCAACACTGTGGGGTATGGAAGATGTGTCCTTGCAGAATGTAATGCTTTCTTAACAATGTCATACCTTCTAGGAAGCTAGGCAGTGGGGACTGACTGCAATTGCCAGCTACATTATTGCATTTTTCAGTGTCTTAAGAGTACTTAGTCCTGTGAGGGGTGTGCTGTGTGTGTGTGTGTGTGTGTGTGTGTGTGTGTGTGTGTGTGTGTGTGTGTACAGACCGTGGAAGGTTGTTTTGGCTGGTCCTTGAGAGGGTGTGTTAAATAACTATGTGGCCCTAGGAAAGAGCAGAATAAGACTACATGCTCTTCAGCAGTGCTTGGCTCTAGCTGTCTTTTTTTGGGGGGGCACACCATTTGTACCAGAAGGGACTCTATTCAGATGGTTATTCCTGACTACAGGAACTCTGGCTGTGGTGGGAAGAGTCTTGGAGGGAAGTGTTTAGGGGTGAGTGAAGGAGATCTGAAATGACAGAAATGAGTCATACTGGGATGAGTTAACTGGACTGGAGTATTAGAGTCTACTGCATTCGACACAGGCAAATCTATTCCAAGCTTTCTTATAGGTGTGGATTGTCTGGGATCTTGCCTGCTATACAGAATGCTCTCTGTTGATGTTGTTACTGTTACTACTGGGGTCTGTGTAATGATACTTGATACATTTCACTTGAATTTCATAAAGCTCATGACTGTTCAGGAAGGCATTTCATTCTCTGCTTTCCAGATGGAGAATGTCCAATGTACTGATTAAAAACAGTGAAGTAAGCCAGGCATTATGATTCACATCTGTTATTTTAGTACAGGGGAGGCTGAGGCAGAAGATCTATGAGTTCAAAGCTAGACTGGCCTGTGTAGCGAGCTTCCAGGGCAGTCTGGGTTACAGAGGAAGATATCTCCAAACTAGCAAATATCAAATAAATCAAGAGTGATGAAGTAGCCCATCTTGCTCAGTTATCTGCCTTTGTGCTGGATTGTCAAGCTCTGTGGGGCTGGCTCTATGTTGGCCTATATGTGTAGGTGGTTGTTGCTTACTGTGATGAAATCACATCTGGTCACAAAACAAAGTGACTGGATTTGAGACTACAGATAGTAGTGATCTATTACTTAGTGTCAGTGTCCCAGAACTGTGCAGCTAGCATCAGGAACAGCTTTTCCAAATGTGATATAAGCTCCCTTGTTGGAGCAGCTATGTTTAGTTACTCATATGGAGTAGCTAGGAGATGGCTCCATCTCTGCTAACTTTTAGTGGTATGCCTCAGCTCTTGCCATGAGGTCATCTTTTTCTGTGTGCTTGGATATTCTCACAGCCTGGAATAATAAAGGAGCAAGCTATAAGGGCTTTTGTAACCTAGCCTCAGAAGTCACACATAATAGCTCTGAATTCTGTTGGTGGGGGAGGGTGGTTGGAACAGTTACTATAAAATACCTGTATGGGAATTTCCATGGAGCAGTCAGCAGGATTGCCTTTTCCCAAAGCAACTCTGTCATGACCCTATTGAGGATCCATTAATAACATCTATCAGGTGGCCAAAGAATAGACTTTTAGAATTAAATCCCACTTGAGGTGGGACTGGCACAAGGTATTCTGATAGTTGTTTTTTCTGTGGGCAGAGAACTGCATGTGGTAATTTTCTTTACGTGAGTATATATTGTTGTTTACATAAATGTTCTCAAAATGGTGAAAGCTTGCCTACTGTTAATAACAAAGGATAACAAAATGCTCAGATACTGAAAAGTGACCAAGTATCTCAGTTTTGGACAGTCCACTTAAAACTGTTATCTTCATGTAGTTCCTAATAATATCCACTTTTGCTGTAATTTTTAGTGCATTTCACATGCTTCATTCATGCTGTTTAGAGAAAAGGCAGTTGAGCCCAGATTGCAGGCAAGCTGTTGATGGGTTCATCACTCTCTGAGTAGTCAGCAATATGAAAGTAGGTCTAAAGCCTTTGTAGCTCTATGTTGTGTGGCTACATGAAACTAAAAGTATTGTGTAAAAATACTTCCAGGGTAATTTGGTTAGTTGTTTTCCTGTAAAATTGTTTTTCTGTAAATAAAGTCTTCCTTCCTAAGTAAAAAAAAAGTCAGAGGGTAAGTAATTTTATAAAATCATGTTTCAGTTAAAAAGAAAAGCAAAACAAGCAAAATAAAATTCAGATAAACACAAACAACAAAAAAGACAAAGGAAGTGAAGACAACCTTGAAAACTTTGGATCAGCTGTATTACAGGTTGAACCCAAGGCCTCATACATGACAAGAGCATCATGGGGTTACATTCCTGCACTGGTTGGGTTTTGGTCAACTTGACACTATCTAGAGATATCTTTGAAGAGCAACCTCAATTGAGAAAATGCTTTATTAAATTGCCTATAGGCAGGCTGTAGGGCATTTTCTTGGTTGATGATTGATGTGAGAGGGCCCAGCCTACTGTGAATGGTGCCATCCCTCGGCAGGTGGTCTTGGGTGTATAAGAAACCTGAATGAGCAAGCTGTGAGGAACCAGTGACAGTTCTCCTTCATGGCTTTTGCATCAGTTCCTGCCTCAAGTCCCCACTCCTTATCTCCCTAGATGATAAGCCACAAGCAGTAAGATGAAATAAACCCTTTTTTCTTGTGTTGGTTTTGGACATGGTGATTTATCATAGCAATAGAATCCCTCAATTTGTTTAGATTGAGATTATTTGATCAGGCATCTTACATCATAAGGTAAAATTTAAGTATCAATCATGTCTGATTGTCTTTGTTTTAGTGGGGTTTTTTTAGGGGCATATTTGTGAAGGCTTAATAAAGAAATGATCCATTTTAACTAATGTTTACTACTTACAAAGCTATTTAGTAATTGTATCATAATTATTTTTAAAGTAATTCATCTGTATGTTGCACTTTGGGTATTCCTATCCTGACTAAGCCCATAATATATAAGTGAGAGAAAATCTATAACACATAATTATGACCAGGACTGTGAGCTGGGTGAGTACAAAGGGTTTCAGGAACACTGATGGTTAAAGGACCAATTAGTTCTGCTTAAAGCATAAGGCCCAGATACATCCAGTTTATTTTTGTGAAAGGCCATTTCAGAAAATTCGATATGTGTTTCATTACCAGTAACCATGTAAAGTGTTTTTATTGCAGCCAGAAATCCTGGTATGCACCTCTGCTGTTCCTCCTCCCCCATTGCTCAGTCTGCTGCTGCTGTCAGTCTATATGTGAGTGTATGTATGTGGCTCTGTATATAGCAGTACTCTGTTTTTGTTATGTTCTTTTATTGAACATAATGGTTTTGATATTTACTCTCATGTGGTACTTCTGGGCTTCACACTCTTTATTGGAAGCACTGACCCAAGCACTGACTTGCAACACTTAGTCTAAGCATTCTCCAGTTGACAGATATGTGGATGGTTTCCAGGTTTCCTATATAGGTAAAACTACTGTGACCACTCACATACAGGCTTTATGTGTACATATTCCAGTCCTTTTGGGTGAATATTTGGGAGATGAAGGGCTGGGCCATGTGGTTGATATGCTTTTAAGGAACTTACAGTCTGGTACCCACCTTGACATTAACCTAGCCTCTGCTGTGGCTGGCTTCAGTACTAGATGTTGGTGATTTGGCTTTTTAGAAGGAACACATGGTTGTAGTCATACAGGTTATATGCTGTTGCTATTGGTGACATGTGGCAAGAGGGACAGACACTCAAACCTCAGGGAGGCCTCTGCTAGGGGAAGTGCCCCAGCGCTTCCTAGAAGATTGTGTACAAATGCAGGGAGCGGCATGTACCTGACAGTGGAAAGTCAGAGCTGTATTCTATAGGGAAGTGCTACTCACATATTAGTGGTTAGTACTGTTATTTTGGTAATGCAGTCCTCCTGACGCTTAAGGAGAGAAGAAAAGACAATCATGAGGATTGTTACTGGGACATAGTCATTGCCCTTTCCTTTGTATTTATGCTTATCACTTAAACTTTTCACTTAAGACAAGATTTAAAGGAAGACTGAACACAAATTTTTCAGTGATGTTAACAGGTTGTCTTGTTTTTTTTTTTTTTTCCTGAAGTAGGCTCTTTGAACTGTGACATTTTGTAATTCACATGATCTATGCTAGGAAGATCCTAGTGATAAGGGTTGGGATAGGGTTGTTACAATCTGCTTAGCCTGTGGAACCAAAGTGTCCCAGAGATCAATAGCCAGATTTCCAAGGAAAAGAAATGGTCCTTTGTCTTCTGGTAGCCAGAAGAATATGACACATATAATGCCATTGTGACTTGGCCTTCTATTTTGTAACTAGGATTGGTGTTTATGTTTGAGTGTATTTTTTCCAGTGTAAGTGTGGGCCTTGAGCAGTCATTGCTTCTCCACTTCAGATGGAGGTGAGGCTCAAGTTAACATCCTACTTCCCAGCACCTTCTGAATGGGTGCCTCCCCATAGGATCTTCTAGCTTCTGTGCTGCTCTTCTTTTCTATATCCCATCTGTTTCCCCAAGGCTTTAATAGGGTCCATATGCAAGGATGGGAATATAAATAGAAACAGCAAATCATGCCAAACAAACAGAGTGAAGAAATCCTTGTGCTGTGACTGAGCATCAGGTTTGTCTTAGTATTTTCTGACAAGCTGAGCATAAAGGAAACAATAATTTCCAATATTCCAAATATTGAAAGGAGGACATCTTCATGTTCCTTAAAGGAGGCATCACTCTGTCCTGGCACTAAAAAGGTAATTACTTACAGTTGTTTCTGAAGGCTATACTCGGTAATACCATCCATTTGATGGCTTGCTGGAAAGGGTTACTCAGAATATCCTACTGTGCATGCAGTGTGATAAGTGGTTGATGGAGTTAGTGTAAGTGTTTGTGGAACCACATTGCTGTGGGCACAGGACTCCATTGAGTATCAGACTCAAGAGTATGGGGCTGGCTGCCTGTGATGGGCTCAGTGTTTGTGGTGGTGAAACTTCTAGTAGAAAAGGCACAGTAGAATAACAGGAGCAAGAAACAGAGGCATCTGATGAGAGATATTTACTTATGGATGGCAAGACAGTTGGCATTGCATGAAGGGAGACCAGCAGAAAGAATATTTAGGCAGGATCTCTCCTAGAGGCCACACAGCTTTGTAGCCCATCAGGAGCCTTGGCCAGAGGCACTGGAAGAGCATGAGGGATTATTGGAACCCATCTTAGAAAACTAGCTCTGGTAGCAGTCTAGAGGATGCTGAGACCAGAGTTTATGCTATTGCAGTGTGGCCTAGAGGGAGGATAAAGTGGTTCTGAACCTCAGGAAGGAGGTTGTAGATTGGGAGGAGATTTAGGATGCCTGTCACTGATGGAGCAGAGACCCACTGCAGGTGCAAATTGGGGACAGAAAGTGACTTTTTTGTTCTGTGTGTTATGATTTGGTTGGTCATGAGAGTAGGTGACAGTAGTTTGAAGAGTGCTTTGTGATTGCCTTTGCAAGCATGATATAGCATCATACATGCTTGATCTTCTTCAGAGGACAAGTCCAGTTCAGCCTCACTTCATCGAGAGACTCATTCTGAGTCACATAGCCAGAGTGGTGGAGACAGCCTCCAGCCAGAGCTGCCAACTCTGAGCCATAGTGGTTGTCAAAGCAGATCTGTAATTTCAGCCATCAGTTTGCGGTAAGGATCAAAGTGCCAGCTTTCATATGGAGTGAGACTGCAATGGAGGACTGGTGAGTAGGGCCTGCCTGGAGTGCTCAGCAGCAGCTGGGTGCCTGCAGGGAGTCCATGCTCCTGAATGGACCTTGGAGACCACCAAGTGGGCCAGAGACTAACTCTGATTAAAGGTTGCTAAAGCCACAGTAGAAACCGATACTGCCTGTCTCTTTTTTATCGCCTATCTATCTGGTAGGTCTCACCTTCCTTTTCCCTAAGGATACTGTGACATGGAGGATTAAGAATTTTCCCAGGGCCTGGAAGCTAAGGAGATGGCTCAATTGTTAAAGGGCTTGATGCACAAATGTGAGAACTTGAGGTTGAATCTCTAGTACCTGTGTAGAAAACTGGACATAGTCATGTGCACCTGTGACTCTATTGCTGGTAAGGAAGGCAGAGTGTAAACAGAAGAACATCAGGAGCTAGCTGGTTAGCCAGTCTAGCATAATCAGTGAGTTTCTTGTTCAGTGAGAGATCCTGTCTGTAAAAAGAAAGTGGAGAGACATAGAAGGAGACACCTGATACCAAGTTCTCACCTCCACACACATGCACATACACCTGCATTTGCACTTCCACACAAACCACACACATGCACTAACACACACACACACACACACACACACACACACACACACACACACACACACACACACACACACACACACACACACGTCCTAGAGTTGTCAGCAGTCAGGATGCCTAGTTAAATGAGAGTTTGAGGTGAAAAGCAAGACTTAAAATTAAAAACATATCCTAATTCTTCATTGTTTATCAGAATCAGAAGTTCATATTGAACTAGGCATCTTGTATTTTTGCTTGTTGTTCTTCCATCTATTTGACTCAATTTTCTGACAGTCTAAACTAAGAATATATATTATAGACTAAACAACAAATATTCATTCTGATAATTTCTGGATGATATGAAGCCCCAAATCACAGTGTCAACATGGTTGACTCTGAATCTTGGTGAGAGCCTTCTTCTTGTCTTAGTTAGGGTTTTGTTGCTGTGAAGAGACATCATGACCATGGTGACTCTTATAAAGGAAAATATTTAATTGAGGGCTGGCTTAAAGTTTAGTCAGTTATCACCACGGAGTGGATCATGGCAGACATAGAGCTGGAGAGGTAACTGAGAATTCTACATCTGGATCCACAGGCAGCAGGAAGAGACAGTGAGCCACTATGCCTGATTTGAGCTTCTGAAACCTCAAAGCCAACCCCCAGTGACATGGCCTTCCAAAAAGGCCATGCCTCCTAATAGTGTCCCTCCTTGTGAGCCTTTGGGGTCCATTTTCATCCAAATCATCATACTAACTTACAGATGGAATCCTTCTTCATGTCCTAAAATGGGAGAGATGGAAACACAAGCAAAAATAGAGACGGAGACAGAAATAGAGAAAGAACCATCTCTCTGGTGTCTGTTCTTACAGGGTACTAATCACAATTTTTAGACCCTTCACCAATGGCCTGTGTTCCTCCTTCAAGACCTACCTGCAGATTGCATCATCTTGAGCATTAGGTTTCAACGGGGGGGGGGGGGGCATAAACACTGATTCTCACAATTTAGGTCACAGAGCTGTTACTGTAGTCAATGAAATTGGTCCATCTCTTCTGAGATGGAGCATGGTGTTCTTCAACTATTGCAGCTGTGAGTCCCTGAGAGAGAGTGTGTGAAGTGAGGACAGAGGAGGAACAGGTGTAGTCTTGGAAGCACTGTTCTGGCCCAGATGGCCCCAAACTGTAGATAGCTAAAAGAAAAAGCACTGTCATGAACCAGTTGTTGTCCATTCAAGGTTCATCCAATTGTGAATCCCAGATGCAGTTGGCACACTTGGAAGATATGCAGTGACTGTTAAGTGCCTTTTTCTAACAAATGTGCATATGATGTATTTTGATCATATTTACCCTCACTATCTCCATCTCCTCCTAGATTTACCTCTACCCCCAAATATCCCTACGCCCTTTCCACTGAGTCTAGTTTGTGATGCCAGTATACTCAATGGGCCATCCATTGGAGGATGACGTATTACCAGGGGCCATATTCTTTTTTTTTTTTTTCCATTTTGTATTTGAATTAGAAACAAGATTGTTTTACATGTCAATCCCAGTTCCTTCTCCCTCTGCTCCTCCCCCACCACTCCCCCCAACTAATACCCTACTCTTTTCCCCTCCACTCCTGCTCCAGCGGCACAGTGTGATCCAGTGGCAAGGAGGGACGCCAATAAGGCGTCCGATAAGATAAGTCTTATAAAATATATAGATTTATGATAGTTAAGATTGAGCTAGCAGATGACAAGTCCTAGTCATTGGTCAAGCAGCATTGTACCTAATACAAATTTCTGTGTATTCATTTGGGCCTAACTCGGGCAGGCAGCTGGTGGAGACCTCCTGAATGGCAGTAGGGCTCAAGCGGCTTTTGGCGGAAAGATTTATTGTAACAACCCTACCCATCCCATATTCTTTCTGCTCCCCAGGGAGGGTGAGGTCTTCCATGGGGTGGGTCTTTAGAGTCTGCCATATCCTTTGGGATAGGGCCTAGCCCTACCCCAATGTGTCTTGGCTCAGGGAGTATCCCTCTATGTGGAATGGGCTTCCAAAGTCCACACCTGTGCTAGGGATAAGTACTGATGATCTTCTACAGAAGGCCAGGGGCCATATTCCTAAAGAAAACTAGCTCTCTCTTCCTGGGCAATCATCACCTGTCAATAGCTCCTCAACTAGGTGTAAAGTTTCTAAGTCACTTCCCCCTCCAAGCAGCCATGTTCACTGGCTTGATTTTATTCATGTCTTGTGCAGGCAACCATAGCTGTTGCAATTATGAGTGTGGTAGTCTGTCTTGTCCAGAAGACACTTGTTTTGCCCCAGTGCTTTCTAAACTGTGGCTTTCATAATTCATCTCCTCTACCAAGATGGTCTCTGAGCTCAATTATGGTTGAGGATTCCACTGACACTTATTCTCTGCCCTTTGACTAGTTAGGGGTTTCTTCATTAACTGCCTAGTCTACTACATAAAGGAACTTCTCTGATGAGGTTCGAGGTATGAGATAATCTATGGGTATAGATATGAATTTAGATCTTCCCCACTTCCTACTGGGGCTGTGTTTGTATGGCATCATTATCCACAGCAAGACAATTCATTTTGATGTTTTACAAATATTTTGTATTATTCTTAAAAACAAATTGAGAAAATGAATACAGTATATCCCCTATATCTTCTGGTTCTCCATTTTCAGTTCAGTCACACATGAACTGAAACTTATTTAAAAATTGCATCTGTAATAAACATGTACAGATTTTTTCTTGCATTTTAAACAATGCAGGGCAATATCTGCTTCCATATAATTTATGTTGTGTTAGGTACTGTGAATGAGTTAGAGAGACATTACCGTGTATATGATAATATGTAAATTATAATTAAGTAACATACCCTTTCCATTTTATAAGAGGCAAGTTAAAAGGTACAACTTTTGATATTTAAGGGGTCCTGGTAAGCCAAAGAGTCCTCACTATCTCCATTATGAACAATGACTGTCATTGTATCCAGTGATATTAAGGGGAAGATAGTTTTTCATGGACATTAATTGTAAAAACAGATACTTGAATGAGTTCTTGTTTTTAATTTTTTTAAAAGTTAACATAGTATGCAGTTGATTTATTTTTTATAAAGATCTGTATGTTCAATGCCTGTGTAGTTTTGCTAACACATTATAGATCTGTGTTTATAGTCAGGGTAAAGAACATGCCTATGATTCCTCATGTTCCCATCTCACAGTCTTCCTGACAACTCCTCAGTCTGCTCTTCCTCTCTGTGACTTTGAGAATGCCACACAAGTAAAATCTTGTGGCATGTATGTCTTAGTGTTGTTTTTGTTATGATGAAACACTATTACCAAGGCAACTTGGGCAGGAAAGGATTTATTTGACTTACACTTCCACATCATTTTTCATCTTTGATGGAAGTCAAAACAGGAACTTGAAGAGGGCAGGAATCTGATGCAGAAGCCATGGAATAATGCTGCTTACTGGCTTGCTCCTCATAGCTTCATCAGTCTGTTTTCTTAAAGAACCCAGGATCCAGCCCAGTGGTGGCACCACCCACAATGGGCTGGGCTCCCCCACATCAATCACTAATTAGGAAAATTCAGCAGGCTTGCCTACAGTCTATGGAGGCATTTTCTCAATTGAGGCTCCCTCCTCTCCCATGACTCTATCTTGTCTATAGCTGATTTAAAGCTAGCTGACACCGTCTGTCTCTTTGAGCCTGCATTTACCATTGCATTTGTGATTGTGTGTGTGTGAGAGAGAGAGAGTGTGTGTGTGTGTGTGTGTGTGTGTGGTTATTCTTTGCTGTTGCTCAGCAATAGTCTATCATGTGGGTCCACCAGTCTGTTTACTCATCACTCATTGTTCCAGTGTTGTGTCAGTGCTATAGAGCTGCTGTTAGCATTCTTGCAGGTATGTATGTGTTTGTGTGTTGCTAGGGTGAATATGTTTACTCTTGCATTTACCTGATGACTAATAGTTTCATTTCTTTGCCATCCTGCGTCTATTTAGTAGAAGAATGTGACTAAGACCTTTGCCTATTCTTTTTTTTTTTTTTTGAAAATATTGTTCTTGAAGTTTCTTTATGCAATGTGAGTACAATTCCTAGGCCCTGTATGTGATTTGAGAATCTATTTTTCCCAGTTTATAGTTTGCATTTTCATTTTTTAAATCATTGTTTTCAGAAGAATAGAAGTTTTTAATGAAGACATTTGTTCTCTTTGAACTTTATGTCTTAGACGTGTAGGTACCATGCCTAAGAACACTTGCCTACTCCTAAACAGGAAGAGTTTGTTTTATGTTTCCTTATATGAACCTCATTTTGTGAATCTTTGTATAAGATGTGGGATTTGGGTAAAAATTCTCTTCCTTCTCCACTTTCTCCCCCCTTTTCCCTTTTAGCACAGGATTCAGTCATTCTACCAACACCAAGTGAAAAAACCGTTTATGTTTGTTTGAATGTTTGTTTTGCTTAATTCCTTCATATTTTCTCAAAAAATCACCTGGCCATATTCATGTAGGTGTATCTCTTAATTGATTTGTTTAATGACTCGTAGCAGTTACAAATACCACACTGCTTGAATATTATAACTTTATAATAATGTTTAAAATGGCGTAGTCTAATACCCTGATCATTCTTCATTTTGCAAAACCGTCTTGGCTGTTTTTCCTTTGTTTCTCCACATATACTATTAAATAAGCTATTCTATAGCTACAAAATGATCACACTGACAATGTCTGTAATTTCGTGAAATCTGTAAAGCAATTTCGGTCTCCCAGCCCATGAATATTTGCCACCATTTTTCTAAGTCCCCCTCCATTTCTCCCACCAGCATCGTTTATCAATTTTATCAGTGTTCAGGATGGTATACCTTAATATTTTTCTTTAGGAACCAAAAGTGGAAGTGATATTTTAAAATTCCAATTTGAAATTTTGATTGATAGTATAGAAATTTAATTGATTTTGAATGTGGAACTTGTCCTGTTCCTTTGCTATATTTATTAATTTTGTGGGTTTATATTATTGAAGATTCTTTGGGAATTTATATGGCTGTCTAGAAAACAGGCATGGCTTCATGCCCCTAGTCTAAACTTTATTTCTTTTACACCTTTTCTCTTCCTGTTGCCCAGTGTTTAGGGTTGGGTGAGAGTATTGACTGTCATCCTTATCTTGTTCCTAATGTTAGTGGGGAAACATTCAATCTTTTAACAGCAACCACAACAAAAAATATATCAGCTGAAGATGTTTTATAGATTTTTTAAAATTTTATTTATTTATATTTTATGTGCACTGGTGTTTTGCCATGGGTGTTGGGTTCCTTGTGACCTGCTGTGACCTGCTATGTGAGTGCTGGGAATTGAAGCAAGTCCTCTGAAAGAGCAGTCAGTGCTTTTCACCACTGAGCCATCTCTCCAGCCCCCTGTAGATGTCTTTTTAAAGGCTAGGGGAGTTTCATTTTCTTCTTTATTTGTTGACATTGAACTAAATCATTGTTTTGTTTTAATTTGGTTTTTCTTCAACCGATAGTATAGTTAATTACATTAATCAAGTTTCAAATATTGAACTAGCCCTGTACTTCTGTGTGATCAAACCATTCTATGTGACATATTATTCCTTTTAGGTATTCCTGATTCTATTTGCTCTTTTTTCTTAAGTTTTTTATATATGTTCCCAAGGGCCATTGATATGTTGGTTTCTAGACTTATGTTATTTATTTTTGCATGTTTTTGCAATCTTGTTAATAATAGTCTTATATAATAATTTGTAATATGTTGTCTTTTCTTCTGTTTTTTAGAAATGATTTTATAGAATTAATTTTTTTTAATGTTAAGTGTTTAGTTGAATTTCCCAGTGAAACTACATGGGCCTGAAAATTCTTTTTCCCTAGTTTTTCTAACTACAAATTCAAAGTTATTTGTTACTGTTCATGTTGGTGGGGACTGCACTAGGGCCTTAGGCATGTTAAGCATGTGGCTCAACACTGAACAGCATTCCTCACAGAAAAAAACAAACTTTCAAGAGGATATCTTTAGGTTATCTATCTCCAATTTTTTGTTTCTGGTGGTTTTTTATTTCACCTAGGAAATCTTTAAATTTCTGTGGATTTACTAATGTGTTTTGGTTGGATGTGGTAATCACCAAGAACTTCTTCACCTGATTGTAGACAGGAAGCAGCAGAGATATGATAGAGCCAAAAACAAGAGACCCCTAAAGACTTGCCCCCAGTGACCTCCTTGCTCCAGGTAGGCCTCACCTCCCAAAGTTTCCAGAACCTTCTGAAATCATTACATGAACTGAGGTCAGAGTGCTTAACATGGGAGTCTATAGAGAATATCTCATATTCATTTTAAATCACAGCCATGGTACATTCACCATATGTACAAATTCTCTTCAGTCCTTTGCATGACTTTGTCACTTCCTAGGCATTGTGTCTGTCATGAGAAATGTGGTTTGCTCTGTTTGCTCTCAACATGTCTTTCTCTGTCCTCCATTTTAAGATAACTTAGATCATGATGTCCAAGAGTGTGCAGAATCTTCACTCTGTATGGGGTTTGCTGAACTTTGTGAATATGTAGGTTTGTGTCCTTTGCAGACTTTGGGTAGTTTTCTGTCATTAAGTCTTGCAATAGTTGCTTCTTCTTTCTTTCTAGAATCCCATTGACATGAAACTCAGACCTCTTGGTACCATTCAGTAGATTTCCAAGCCTTCATTTTTGACAGATATTTTTCTCTGAGATTCAGATTGGATAATTCCACTGGCATATACTTAGGCTTGGTGATTCTGTCAAGGACCCATCTCATGGGACGTTTATTTCACTTACTGTATGTTCTCATCCCTCCCTTTCTTCTTTTCCTGCCAGGATGGGGTAGGGCAGGTGTTGGGTGCTTGGTGCTTCTCCAGATTTCTTTGTTCCAGCCCTTGCCTGCCCAGGTTTCAGGCTGTGCTGAGTCCAGGACTGGGGAACAAAGTGGCAAACTAAACTGGTGGTACTTTGAATTCTGATATTTGTTCTCAGTTCATCTACCACTGTTCATGTTCTCCGACTCATGTAGTGGCTGTGCACCCTTAGCAGCTTTTATAGCTGCACTGAACAAATTGTACATTTCTTGTATCTGAGCTGTTCTTCGTTTTCTTTGAAAATTCATGTACTATTCACATCCAGACAATGAAACTTTGTTCAGCACTAAGAAGAAATAATGCATCGAGCTAGGACAGGACATGAGGGGCTGTTAACTGTGCGTATTACTAAGTGGAAGACATCAGTCTCAAAAAGCTACATGCTGTACCCTTCCAACTGACTTCTGGAAAGGAGAAGATAATAGAGAAAGTAAAAAAGATCAGGGGGTGCCTGGGATTAAGGGGAGGGAAAGTGGACAAACTTGTATGTACCTTACAAGGGATTTGTAGGACAGTAAAAGGGCTTATGGGATACTAATGGTGGTTTGTGCCATTGGATCTTTGTTTGCTACACAGCCTACATGATGTCCTGCACTGAGAGGGAAATGTAATGTTACCACAGTTGTTGGTAACAATGATGTCTGCTACAGTGTACCAGTTTTAACAATGCATGACTATGATGGAGAGTGTTGATAGTGGGAATGACTGTGCCTATGTGGGGGAAGTGAGCATATGTGAACTCTGTACCTCCTTTTCAAATTCATTACAAACCTAAAACTACTAAAACATTTAAACTGATATTAAAGTTAGTACATACATCAAAAATCACATAGTCACACAATTGGAATGCATAGAAACTGTAGTTGAAATCTTCAATTTATTTGCTTTAAAGCACAGTGAAATTCAATTCATCAAAAAAAAAAAAGGATGTGTGTGTATGCAGCCTGCCCCCTTTCCTCTTTAGCTGTCAGGATATGACTGTCAGCTGCTTTTATGTGTCTTATTGGAATTATCTGGATCTCATAGGTAATTTGAACATGACAGAACTTCATGATAAATTTAAAGTGTGTACAATGCCTTTGTCAGGACTTTGCCACATGCCACCTTGGTGAATCACTGGGTTTTAAGATGTAAGACAGTGTATTTGTCTCTCAACTGCTGGGCTGCCACACAGGGTGGGGCTTGGTAGTAACTTGAGAATGATAACAGCTGTACTGTTCCTTATAGGACACAAGTGTCTCTGAGGGGAACATTTCCCTGTCACCTGCCTTTAGGCTGCGTGGGTGCTGCAATTAGTCATAACACACAGCCTTGGAATAGTCACAGGCAAGGCATGCAGTAGTTATGTAGAACCTGTAATAACCACTTATCTCCAAATTGAGATAAAAAAAAACAGAAAAATAAAACAAAACCAGACAGTGCATATTAAGAGATACGGTCTCCAGTCCCATCCCTGTTCTCTATGGCTGTCATTTTCACATTATTATTATAGTTTTTGTAGTTTGTTTGTGGGTTTGTTATTGTTTTGAGGGGGTTGACTTCTGGTTTTTTGCTTTTGGAACAAATGAGGCATGAAGAGGCTGGGCTGTAATGCACTGGTTTGGGACGGTGAGAGTCAGGGACTTGTCTAAATATAACACTGCTGTCTCTAGCACTGGAGAAGGGGCAATGGGAGTGACTGTACAAAGGCTGCTCTGTCCCCTGGCCTGGGAGGAGCCCAATCTTCTGCTCTCCCCTGGCCTGTTTCTTGGTTCAACTCATCTGATCAGATAGGGCCCTTTTGGTGGGCATGTATGAATCTATACATGTGGGATTTCTACATTTATTTGTTGATTGATAAGAATTTTGTGTTCTTGTATTTGTGTGTTCTAGGCTGCTGCTGTTTATAGTCTAGTTAGGATTGTTAGACGTGTTCTTATTGTGGTGCAGCACAAAGATCCATGTCAAACTGAACTGCTTACATCATAGACACAGCTCTTACATACATGTTGAACTGAACTGCCTACATCACAGACACAGCTCCTTCATACATGTTGAGCTGAACTGCCTATATCACAGATGCAGCTCCTTCACTTCTTGCATGCCCAGAGATGGTCTAGAATATTGTGGAAACTTGAGCATGTGTTTGAGAGCCCATAGTGGGTTGGGTTCCCTGTCTCCCCCATCTGGTCAGCATTGATCATTCTCATTGGTCAGGCTCTGTGTGCTGCCTCCTCAGTGGCTATAGTGTAATTTCCTGTAACAGCCTCACCCTTTTCATTGGAAAAAAATGTTTTCATACAATATATTCTGATCATACTTTTCTCTCAACCCCTTCCAGATCTTCCCTGACTGAACCCATCTCAGGTCCTCCCTACCTCCCTACCTTCCAAATTCTACTCAGTTTCTCTCTCTTTAAAAAACAAACCACACACACACACACACACACACACACACACACACACACACACACACACACAATCATAAACCAAAATATATATGCAATAGACCAATAAGACAAAAAATGGCTTAACAAAGCTATATGAAATAGAGTATAGTAGTTTGAAAGAAAACAGCCACCCAAAAGAGTGGCACTATTAGGAGGTGTGGCTTTGTTGGAGTAGGTGTGGCTTTGTTGGAGGAAGTGTTTCACTGTAGGGGTGGCCTTTGAAGTCTCCTATGCTAAAGTAATGATACAGTTTACTTCCTGTGGCCTGTGGATCAAGATGTAGAACTCTCAGCTCCTTCTCCAGCACCGTGTCTGACTACATGCCACCATGTCCTACCATAATGATAATGGACTCTGAAACTGTAAGTCATCCAAATTAAATATTTTTCTTTATTTTTCTCTTCACAGCAATGTAAACTCTAAGACAAAGATATTTAATTTGCTTTGTGTCGACCATATGCTTCTGGGCATGGGGCCTGCCCTGAGGTATGGTTGAAATATTCAGTGAAACTGTATTGGAAAAGGTGAATTTTTCCCTTGCAAATGGGGACCAATTGCAGATTACTTCTTGGTTAGTGGTGTGAGCCTGTGCCCTCTTAGGCTATGATCTTCCCACCTGCATTTGGTCTTCAGAACTGTGGAGGAGATAAGATTGTGTCCCAACGTTGCTTCCCCTCCACTGTGTTGATTATCAGTGGTTAGATACTGTAGTCCTCTAAGGGATATTAGCCATGATTACAGAATCTCATTCTAATTAAGGAGGACCAACTCATGCCAATAAAACACACACACACACACACACACACACACGTAATACAATTATTATTTTATCTAGAGAAAAATGAGAAAAAAAACAATATATTCATCATACAGTTAAAAATTTTAAGATGTGACCAAAAATTCTTCTTTGGAAAATAATTAACTTGCTTCAAATAAAGCATCTTGAATTCCTCTTAAATGTTTTGACTTATACATCAAAAACAACTGCATATGATGTAGTTAAGACAGATGTCAGACAGAGAGTCTTGAGGCCCTTGAAGTTCTTGTGAAGTGCCAATAATAGGAGTGCTAGGAAGTGGTCTGGAGGGAGTATTTAGAGTGGTCCTTGTGCACATGAATGTCTTTATCAAACATTACACCATTTATGGATCAACATATTTTGATTTATGGATCAACAATCTAATTTCCTTTGCTTTATATTTTGAATAATATCAGATTTATGGGAAGTTGGGTGATTAAAGAATCTTGAAGAGAGCCAGGCATTGGTGGCACATACCTTTAATCCTAGCACTCAGGAGGCAGAGGCAGACTGATCTGGTTTACAGAAGAAGTTCCAGGACAGCCAGGGCTATACAGAGAAATCCTGTCTCAAAAAACTCAGAGAGAGAGAGAGAGAGACAGAGATAGAGAGACAGAGAGACCACAGAGAGAGAGAGAGAGAGACAGAGACAGAGACAGAGAGAGAGAGAGAATTTTGAAGCATTCTCCCTACATATATTCCTGCCGTTCACATGGATATAATGTTCTCTGTTGTTCTGTCTTCTATTCCTCATTGTCATGATGGGGGAAGTACTTCTATGTATGTTTATCTTATTGATTGTTTAATAAAGTTCTGTTTGGCTAATGAAACAGCAAGTTAGACAGGACTAGGAGTCAAACAGGATTCTGGGAAATGTAGTAGAGACGTGGTGATCCAGGCTGGAAGTGACATAGCAAGGAGACTCATAAGCAAGGAGAAAGAGGAAGAATCCCCTTTTTCCCCTTTTTCCTCTTCCTCCTCCAGCAGCGCAGTGTGATCCACCGGCAAGGAGGGATGCCAATAAGGTGTCCAATAAGATAAGTCTTATAAAATATATAGAATTATGATAATTAAGACTGAGCTAACAGATGAGAATCCTAGTCATTGGCCAAACAGAACTTTATTAAACAATCAATAAGATAAACATACATAGAAGTATTTCCCCATCATTGTCACATGTATCTGTTCATTCATACATGCATACATACTCTTTATCTTAGAGCAAGATACACTAATTCAAGAGCTCACCCTATGTCTTTGTCTAACACTGCCCCTCACAGCCTTCCCACACTCCATATTTATAACTCATTCCCTGGCACTGATAGGCCTGGTTCCTAGTCCTTTAGGTATAATTTCATAGTTCTCCCAGTCCCTTGTATGTATTTAGCTCTTCATCCAGACCCACCTTCCCTTTACCCTCTAAACCAGTGCTCCTCAAAGAAAGGAGATCAGAGGTAGAAAGGGAGGAGGTTCCTTTAGGGAAATGGACTGATGCTTGAAAATTCCACAGATTTTTGAAAATGTGCATTGGGACCTTGGACTTTTGATACATAGAAATGTTATATCAAACTAAACTTTAAAAAACCTGACAATTTTGTTGATCTTTGTACCTTAAATTGCCATGCAACTCCTACATATATTTCCAATGTTTTGAGTATAAAAATACCCAGATAAGTAGAGGCCATAGTCACGTCATTATCAATTACTGACTCCCTTTCATCAGCATCCCTGGGACAGAAAGCCTCTCTCAAAACTCTTGCTCTTGATGTTATCTGTAGAAAATGTAAAGAAGGCAGGGCCTTATGCCACATGGAGCTTCTGGATGGGGAGTGGCTGTGTGCAGACATCTTCTGGCTTATCCACAGATAACAGACAAATCTGGGCTCACAATTAAGACTCATTGCTGCCAAGCTAAAAATCATCACATCATTCAAACAGTGGGAAAGTGCAGGGGTAAGGTCTGTTATTGGCTGACTAACCCCAGCTTTTTAAGAGTACAACTGGCACTTTTGTAATCAGCATGACATTGACTTGAACTCTAGCGCATCTGTAGCCATCATAGAAGCAGTCGGACCATATTGCTGGGCCTTGACAATAGCAACTCATCCTGCATTGAGAGGGATTCTATGCTTGGGGTTCTGTTCCCTGCCTGCTTCATAGGCTGCTGACAGGCCAGGACCAGGAGGACATGAACAATATCTACCTCTGCTCTCTCCCTCCATGTGTGCTTATTGGAGGTTCAGGGCCTTCCTTCCCTTTGGTTTCCTATGCTGTATCTCATAACTCTTACTGGCCAAGTACTACTCACTAATGTATGACTTACCTTCCCTCTGTGGTGAAAGCCAGATTCTCCCTCAGGCATTGGGCCTAGGTGCACTTAAGGCTTGGCTGACACTTTGTCCTGCCTTCCCCTCCTCTTTGCTAACAGTGACCTGAAAAATTTCTTCCCTTCCTTCCAACTTACCTATGCCTTTCCTAGCCCATAAGACACTTTGCCTCTTTGTCCATTCAGAGGTTCCACCACAGCCCTTTGACCAGTGTTTACTCCTGGGGCCTCCTTGCCCTGTGTGGTCTCTGTCTTTCTGGTGGTGTTCTTTGAAGTTTTCTGAAGGTTCCATGACAAAATAAGAAGAGTCACTGCTGACAAGACTGGTAGGAAAGTCCAGCATGGACATTCCCTGAAGTCAAGGCACAGTCTCCATCTGTGACAAGGGCCACCCTCCGCCAGCAGCTACCGTGGTTAGCCTCCTTTCTCAGAAGTTTGGGTCATCCTCCCCTTAACCATAGGCTTCAGGACCCAGAGTTCTCTAGAAGTTGTAACAGGTGAAGGAGTCCCATTCCTCATGTTCTCCAAAACAAAGACTTAATGAGGTTAGAGACCTTCTTACAGAGGCTCAGACGGATGTGTGTGGGCCATCTAACCATGTCTGTGAGTACAGTTGCAAAGAGATTCCCTGTAATTCTTAGTTTACTCTAACAAAAATGGTGTGGAGTATCCTTGAAGCCTGTCTTCATAGTAGATTCTCCAAATTGTACCTTTTGTTTGGAGAAACCAAAGATTCATTTGTAGAGAAAGCAATGCAGGCTGATTGTTATCCAAGAGTGAGTAAATAGAGGATAAATTCCTATACGTTAAATAAGACACTTTAGTTCCTACCTGAAAGGTTAGAGGAAGAGGGAAACAGGTGAAGAATAGGGCTGTGGTATTAGCCAGGCTTTGAGAACAGGTTTTGAGTTCCCACTGGAAGGTGGAAGTTGCAATTGCTAACCTTCTGGGGGTCTGTGAGTAATTGCATTTGTGCCCTTGCATGGCCAGATGGGATAGTGCAGTTTCTCCTGAGCATTGTCACTGACCATGAGGTCAGTGTCTGAGGGCTGCTTGGTACCCTGGGCATCTATAATTTTGTGTCACTCGCTGACCATGAGGTCAGTGTCTGTGGGCTGCCTAGTGTACTAGGCATCTATAATTTTGAGAAGATTCTCAGTGACTCTAATTGATACTAAAGGCTGAGGATATTTGTGTCCATCTCATAGTGGCTCTTGAGCCAGTCTGCACTGTGTGTCAGATATACATGGTTGTCTTTTACTTTGTGTGTTTCCTACATAAAGTCTTTTCTCCTTCCTTGAAGGTACCTCTTGCTGTGGTGGGGTCTTATCCTCATCCTCACTCTCCTAGCAGATGTGTTCTACAAAGGCATATGGCTGTTTGGACTGCAGAGGCCAGAACCTTGGAATAGTATATGACCCAGTTAGAAAGCAGGGCCTGAACTCTGCAGATCATGCCACACTGTGTGCCCTGCCTTGCAAGATCTGGAAACAGTAGTTCCCCAACATCTACCACAAGTGTGCTGACTATGAAAAAAGAAGAAGAAAAAGCTAGAGGATGATGTGTTTGTTGCCTCAGTTTTACATATGTTTAATGTCCCAAGGGGTTTCCAGTTAAGGCAGGGAAGGGAACTCCCCAGTGAAACTGCCAGGCCCTTACTGAAGCTGCCTTTGTGACCCTCTCTGTGAGCTGGCCTCTGCTGTTGCTCTTAAGTGTCTGGCATGGCGGAGTCATCTCTGTAACTATTCCAACTGTTTACCTGCCATGTCAACCCCACCATCTCTGCCATTCTCTTTAGCCATGTCTGCATCTCTTCTCATGGTTCAGTCCCTGATGAAGTAGACTCCCAGACAGCCAAGAGTTCAAGCCAGATTGTTTATATTTTAAGCCTTTATCACGGTGGGTGTTTCTCCTCTCAGAGCCTCATACTGAGCATGCAGCCCTTCTAATCAAGTCAAATTATTGGTGTCAGAGAAGAATTCTTTTTATTAACAGTGTGTCAAAATACTGCCTTGCATTTCAAAACATGACTAAATAACAAAGATTTAAACTAGTGTTTTCTAAAATGAATCTGTTGTTGGAGCCAGGGAGTCCCTATACTTGGAATCCCTACAGGAATGTTATTTACTTGGTTCTGCAAGACAAAGATGGTGTTGAGCCTGTGCAGGGAAGCATGCTGAGTGACAGACAGATTGATGCTGAGCTTTCCACCGTAAGTTACCAAACACATGTAAGAGTTGTCTACTGTGCTTGGCAGCAGACACCTCCCTCTCTGTGGCTTATTTCTATCCTTCTTTCACAGATAATTAATGGTCTCAACTCCATTCCTTTGTTTGAGAGCAAGGAGTAGGAAGTGGGAAACAGTTTGGAGTCCATTGTGACAATAAAGCAAACAGATAAAAAGGAATTTGAGGGTGTGAAAGCAACTTGGAAAAAAAGAGCAATTTAGAGGTCCTTGCTGGTGATGCTATCCTCAGGCCTGGGGTGACTTAGATAAGCAGGTGAGCCAGGATAGTTGTTCAAGGGGTATTCTTTGTCTGAGATTCAGTGAGGAAGTTGAGTATTTATTTGGTTGGGAAGGTGCTAGAACAAGGCTGGGTATGAATTGGAAGTTCATTTGTATTGGAGAGGGCAGTTGAGTGCAAGGCACAACATGACAATGAATTTCAGGCAAAATGAGGCCCTTGTGGGAGAGGAGGGGAAGGCCAGCTTAAGGCATAGAAAAGGTACGACTGTGAAGGAGGCCACTGTGTCCTGTAATACAATGAGAAGGAAGAGAACTGTGAACAAGTGGCCAAGGAAGACTGCCTTTTTACAAGGAATACAGGCATGTCCTATTTTTTGCTTGCTTTTCTGTTGCTCTGATAAACACCATGACCAAGAACAACTTAGGGGAGTAAAGAGTTTTAGTTTACAGATTATAGTCCATCATTGAGGGAAGTGAAAACATGAATATGGAAGCAGGAACTGAAAGAGAAACCATGGAGGAGTGCTGCTTATTGGCTTGCTCTCCATAGCTTGCTCCACTTGCTTTCTCACATAGTCTAGGACCACCTGAGCAGGAGTGGCACCACTGGCAGTGGGCTGGGTCCTCCCACATCAATCGTTAATCAAAAAAAAGCTCCACAGACTTGCCTATAGGTCAATCTGATGTAGGCAATTCCTTAATTGATGGTTTTTTTCTTGCCAGATGACTGTAGCTTGTGTCATGTATGTACACTAAAAACTAAAGCCAAAATAAAAACAAAATAACTGACTAGCACAAGTTCCAATATCAGATGGGTGGAGTTGGTGTCACCAGAGACAGCACTGCTGTATGCAGGAGTTGGGATGTTTCAAGGACACTGAACATAAAAATAAACATCTAAAATAGTTTTTATGAGATGTTGGATTTCCAAGGCCACTGAAGTGATAAAGTATTTTAGGAATTGGTTTTGATTATCAAACAATTCAGGCGAGTTCACTATTTTCAAAGAAGCAAAATTAGTTTTTCTCGTTGGCAAAGGTTGCCATTCTTATTTAGAATCTTGATAGTTAAATGCCAGCTAGACCAGGCCGCTATAAATATGCAGCCGATTGAGCTGCCCAGGCCCTCAGATAGGAGGAGCTAAGGATGGAAGGAAAGTTTTCTGTCTTAAAGCAGAGGACTGTGGCAGGGAGTAAGTCCAGTCCAGCTTGTCATGATCTACCATCTGGAAGAATCTTCTCAGAAATGTCACTGTAGGTACCAGTTATCTTTATGATAAATTTTATGAGAATTTTACATTAGGGGAATTTCTCCTATTAACTCAGACACCTTTGCAGTACATTGATAATTAATAGTAGATAGGTTTCTATTTTAAAATGGCTTTTCAGTTGGTTAGCATTTGACTTATTTCAAACACATGCACATTATTGTTTCTGCGGTTATTGTTTCTGCTGTTGCTTGTGTGACATTCCATGATGGGTGCACACATTGAGGAAAGGGGTCCAGCCTGTGGCATGTCCTCTTTCCTGTTGGGGGTAGATCGTGATTAGCCTTCTGAGCTCACTGGCCTGCTGTGGGCTTTTGTTCCCACATTTCTGGACTCCATGGACAGGTTCTGGTATGGAGAGAAGGGTAGGGACAGCATTTGTGTGGATACCTGGACTCTCCTTGATCCGGCTTGTGCAGCTTGCACCTATTTGAATATTTTAAACATTTGAGGAAATAGTCACCCATATTTTAGGATGTAGACTAGAACTAAATGAAACTTGAACTAGTCTTTTACCAAATTAATTCATTCTTAGTAATTTGGATATTCTTTTTGAAGCTTCAAATTAAACTCAGTTTTTTATTTTACCTGTGGCAGAGGGTCCAATGGGCTAAATATTTCTAACTCTTATCTGTACAAAAATGTGATTTTGGTTTCTTCAGAGTGGGAGTAATAGAGACTTGTGGAAAAGGAGACTGTATTGGATCAGATTGCCTGGGATTAACTGTGCTGCCTCTGATCTGTGAGACCTTGTCAGGCTGAACCCATACTCCAGGTGCAGAGTGGGGAAAAGTCTGCCCCAGTGCAAGAAGTCCCAACTTGAGTGGCTGTGCACACCTGAAATAGCAGGGAGCTTAGCGCTCTTTAGGCCTTCCCTGTGTTAGCAAGAACTCACTTGAATGAGTTAATTTACTGTGTATGTATAAGGATGTGGCAATCTTTTTACAGAGGGCCATGCTCAGAATACATGTCTGTGGGCTTCTGATGTCACCTAAGAGCTGCAAGCCATGTGGTAAGATCTGAGATTCAGTCCTCGTGCTATCAGTCTTTTTCAGTTCCCTCTCTATGACCTTAGTAAATGTCTGTTTACTTGTTTATAATTTTTAGCAGCTCACCCAGGCTTTCCTTAAACATTAAAGTGGAACTTTTGTAAAAAAAATACTTCTACTCTCCCTTTACAACTATATCTACTGCAAAATTATTTGAATAGTATGACTAGCTATTACATTGCTGACCTAAGCAGTTTGGGAATGTCAGAGTTGGCTTTTAGTGAATATGTCCCCATCTCACAATCCAGCCCCTGGTGGAGCCTGGTAGGAGCTCTTTCTGTGAAAGAGCTGAGGAAGTAGTTCCCAGAGTGGCAGGAAGAGGGACAGTCCATGCCTTGGAAAGCCTTGAGTGCCTTGTGCAGCAGTGCAGGAGTCAGCAAGCGCTTTGGCAGAGAGTCAGGTGGTAATGTTTCCAGCTCCATGGGCCATCTGTCTCTGCAGGACTCCTTGGCTCTGCTGTGACATCCATGGCCACTGAGCAGTTCATAAATGCATTATGGCTGGGTTCCAGTGCTGGTTTGTCTATGGACAGAGGAACCTGAATTTCCTGAAATGTGTAACAGGAAGTATTGTTCTCTTGTTTTCTCACCAACCCATTTTAAAAACGTCAAAGTCATTTGGTTGCACATTGGTGGGTGGGAAATTTTATATGCCTGCCATTTGTATATCGTCTTTCTTTAAAATTTTACTTATTCTTGTGTACATGTGTGTAAGATGTGTGTGTGGGAGGGGGGAGGTATTCTATGTTGTCCATGTGAAGATAAGAGGACAGCTTTGTAAGTTGGTTCTCTTCCACTTTTACGTGGGTCTCAGGGATGGAATTCAGGTTGTAAGCAAGCACTTTTACTTGCCTCGCCATCTCAGAGGTCCTCTTACATCTTCTTTAAAGAAATGTCTATTTTAGTCTGTTAAATACCAAACTTTAAGTGTTAGAGAGAGAAGGTTGAGGTGAGACGTATGCTGTAGAGCTAGTTTGGTGTTTCCTTAGGAACCTGCTTCCAAGTGGCTCTCAAGCAGGCACTGCATTAGCAAGGATGCTTTTTTACATATTTGAAACCAATGTTCTGACAAACCTACTTTGTAAGAAGGTCTGCAACTACAACAGGGGGTGGACCAGAGCTTATGAGCCAGTGTGCCAACCCTGCTGGAAGAGGGGCTCAGGGCTGACAGTGCTTGTGTTGAGACCTGGCAGTAGCAGATCTTCTTTGACTGGAAAGGATGCACAGGAGGCCAGATGTTGCTGCAGAGGAAGACCAGCCTGTCTTCATTCCCCAGCTAATACCCTCCCACATGTTGTCTCCACAAATACATTTAACAAAAACAAATTACTAAGAGTTCAGCACTATGTGTTGGTAGCAAACATACTTCTATGTGTGTATGTGTCCATGTGGGTGTATGTGGACAGATATGCATGTCTGTGTGGAAGGCAGAGGTCACCTTGGGTGCCATTCCTCAGGAGCTGTCCACCTTTTTTTTTTTTTAATTTATTTATTAGTTCTAGTTAGGGAACAAGCTAGTTTCAAGTCCCTTCTCCCTCTCCCTCCCCTCACTCCCAACCCTCCTCCCCCACCCCGATCACCCCCCACCCCATCCACCCACCACTCTCCAGGCAGGGTAGGGCCCTCAGCGGGGGCTCTGCAAAGTCCACCAAATCTTCCTGTGCTGGTCCTGGGCCCTTCCCCATGTGTCCAGGGCCAGAGTGTAACCCTTCACGTGGGATGGGCTCTCAAAGTCCCTTCTTGCACCAGGGAAAAATACTAATCCACCACCAGAGGCTCCCTGGAGTGCAGAGGCCTCCTTATTGACATCCATGTTCAGGGGTCTGGATCAGTCTTGTACTGGCCTCCCCGACAGCATCTGGGGTCCATGTGCTCTCCCTTGTTCAGGTCAACTGTTCCTGTGGGTTTCTCCAACCTGGTACAGACCCCTTCATTCTTCATTCCTCCCTCTCTTCAACTAAATTCCTGATTTTAGCTCAGTGTATATCTGTGGATGTCTGTCTCTGCTTCCATCAGCCACTGGGTGAGGGCTCTAGGATGGCATAAAGAGAAGTCATCAATCTCATTTTAGGGGAAGGGCTTTTAGGTTATCCTCTCCACCATTGCCTGGATTGTCAGATCGTGTCATCCTTGTAGGTCTCTGGAGATCTCCCTGGTTCCAGATCTCTTCTCGGACCTATAGTGGCTCCCTCTGATATGGTATCTCTCATCCTGCTCTATTTCCTCTATTCTTCTCCCAACTCAATATTTCTGCTACTCCATTTCCTCTCCTCTACTTCTCTTCTCTTGCTCTTACTGTAGCAGCTCCTTCCCCGCCCCTCATGCTCCCAATTAGTTCAGGACTTCATGCAACTTCCATTCCTGGGGACCATTTATCCCTTAGAGTCCTTCATGTTTCCTGGTTTCTTTGGTGAAGAGCATTATAGGCTGGTAATAATTTGCTCTATGTCTAAAATTCATATACCAGTGAGTACATACCATGTTTGTCTTTTTGTGACTGGGTTACCTCACTCAGGATGGTTCCTTCTAGTTCCATCCATTTGCCTGCGAATTTCAAGATTCCATTGCTTTTTTCTGCTGAGTAGTACTCCATTGTATAAATGTACCACATTTTCTCTATCCATTCTTCAGTTGAGGGGCATCAAGGCTGTTTCCAGGTTCTGGCTAATACAAACAATGCTGCTATGAACATGGTTGAACATATGTCCTTGTTGTATGAATGTGCATTATTTGGGTATATACCCAAGAAAGGAATGGCTGGATCTTGAGGTAGACTGATTCCCATTTTTCTGAGCAACCACCATACTGATTTCCAGAGTGGTCTTACAAGTTTGCACTCCCACCAGCAATGGAGGAGTGTTCCTTTTTCTCCACATCCTCTCCAGCATAGATTGTCATTGGTATTTTTTATTTTAGCCATTCTGACAGGCGTGAGTTGTTTTGAGTTGCATTTCTCTGATGGCCAATGATTTTGAGCACTTTCTTAAGTGTCTTTCAGCCATTTCAATAGAATTTCAGCCAATTCAATGAGAATTCTCTATTTATT
This sequence comes from Cricetulus griseus, assembly GCF_003668045.3. NCBI lineage: Eukaryota > Metazoa > Chordata > Mammalia > Rodentia > Cricetidae > Cricetulus > Cricetulus griseus. The sequence continues at coordinate 93,134,788 of NW_023276807.1, forward strand.
TATGCACCCCACTTTTTAATTTCATTGTTTGGTGTTTTGGTGGCTAGCTTCTTGAGCTCCTTATGAATTTTGGAAATCAGCCCTCTGTCAGATGTGGGATCGGTGAAGATCTTTTCCCATTCTGTGGGTGGTCGTTTTGTCCTACTGACTGTTTCCTTTGCCTTGCAGAAGCTTCTCAGTTTCAGGAGGTCCCATTTATTAATTGCAGACCTCAGTGTCTGTGCTACTGGTGTAATGTTCAGGAAGCGGTCTCCTGTGCCAATTTGTTCAAGGATAATTCTCACTTTGTCTTCTAGAAGATTCAGTGTGGCTGGATTTATGGTGAGATCTTTGGTCCATTTGCACTTAAGTTTTTTGCATGATGACAGGTATGGATCTATCTGCAATTTTCTGCATATCCGAATCCAATTGTTCCAGCACCATTTGTTGAAGATGCTATCTTTTTTCCATTGTATAGATTTAGCACCTTTGTCAAAAATAAGGTATTCATAGGTGCGTGGGTCAATATCAGGGTTTTCAATTCGATTCCATTGATCTATCTGTCTATTTTTGTGCCAATACCAAGCTGTTTTCAGAACTATGGCTCTATAGTAGAGCTTGAAGTTGCGGATGGTGATGCCTCCAGAAGATCCTCTATTGTAAAGAGTTGTTTTGGCTATCCTGGGCTTTTTATTTTTCCATATAAAGTTGAGTGTTGTTCTTTCAATGTCTGTGAAAAACTGTGTTGGGATTTTGATGGGGATTGCATTGAATCTGTAGATTGCTTTTGGCAGGATTGCCATTTTTACTATGTTAATTCTACCTATCCAAGAGCATGGGAGATCTTTTCATTTTCTGGTATCTTTTTTTTTTTTTTAAGAGTCTTTCATTAGCCTGGAGCTCACCAACTGGGCTAGGCTATCTGGCTAGCCAACACCAGAGCTTTCCTTGTCACTGCTCCCCAATTCTTGGATTACAAGGTATACCACCATGGCTGGCTTTTTTCACATGTTGTGGAGGTTAAATTTAGGTTCCCGTGCTTATGCAGGTAGCACTTTCCTGATGGGGTTATCCTCCCCACCTGCTTAACATTTCTAAAATCTTATCATCTTGATTTTTAAAGGTTAGCTAACAAATGTGTTTAGTGTGCTTAGTAATTCTCTAGTAGACGGTTATCAAAACAGCAAAACAGTGTTGAGGTAGGCGGGCTTTTGACTCTTTCACATTGCCTCTGGTGAAGCCTTAGTTTCCATATTTGTTATCAAAACAGCATTGAGCTAGGTGGGTTTTTTAATCTTTCAGATCTTCTTTGGTGAAGCCTTAGTTTCCACATTTATTCTCTATTTTGTTAGCACTTCTAATTTCTATAGAAATCATCCATTAAACTCCATTCCGAAGATTAAAATCTGACAGTGGGTTATTAAATTTAGGTTTGTGTGCTATGACTCCTAGGGATATTTGTGTTTGCATGGTCAAGTTTGTCCAGCAAATGGCATCGTCTCCTTTCATGGTGTCAGAAGTGTAAGCAAGCCAGATGTTTTTGCCCTCTGCCAGAATTGAGGTTTTGCTTTCTTACCCTCACTTTACCATACGACTCCTGAAAGCAGTGCTTGGCACCCAGTAAGCACATATTAAATATGGGACTGAATGGGCATATTGAGAAAATTCGGAACTAAATCCAGGAATCCGAGTTTGGAAGGAACCTTGTTTTGAATGGGACTGCTGCTTCTCACCACCTCAGAGTTTTTCAAACTTCTCCTCCCTTCTGAAAGGATGCCTTTTATTTTGCTTTGTCAGGTACTCCAAATATGCTCCCATTTTCAGGTTCCGCTCAGTGGAAGCATCTGTGTGACAACATAGGTGCATTCATACAAGTCCATGTTCATGTCGGAAACTGGCTGTGTAAGTAGACTCCAGATGGAATCCTATTTTTCCGAAAGGTTTAGGCACTGGCATATTTTCATTCTGCTAACTTGAAGTTCAGCCAGGAGGGAGGAGAAGCTGCCCATAGGCATTTTCTACCCTTTCTCAGGCCAACCTTCACCTGTCTCAGGATTTTTTTTCATTTAGTTTTGTTTCCCCCTGAAGACAGGACAGGCACCTTGTCTGTTCTATGGGTAGTGTTCTATAACTGAACATTGATTTTTCTAATTGAAAAGATAAGAAGACAGAGAAAAGGTTGATAAACAACCCACATAAAAATTATTTCCTTTTCTTACCTCTGGTTGTCTCAAAAGAAAAGTTATGATGATGAGACCAAGAAGTCCACAATTTTTATCCTTTGCTTTAATCTGAACAGGTCTTCTGTGCTTACTCAGAATACACCATGGAAGAGATAAACTAAAGGCGTGGGGTAAGGCTAGCATGGGGCTCCTTCCTGAGTGCTTCCCCACCCTGTGTTACCAGTAAAGCAACACCCAGACTTGAATACATGCCTCACATTCCTGCCAACTGGGCCAGCCGGGGGCCCTGGGTAGTGGCTGCATCTTGTTCCTGTTACTTACAGAACTGTGACAAGCAGGTTCTTGTACCACACACAGCCCTCTCCTTTCCTGCAGCCACTGATGATACGACCTTAGAGCAGGCCTCCAGCTGTGGGTTTCCTAGAGACCCAGCACCTTTCTGGAACATGCTTGAAGGGGGGATGCATTTACTGTTGGGCTGCTGCTGTTTGCACTCCTGGCTCTGAAACACTCATTTGCTGTCCTTGGCAAGGAAGGGGAAGAAGGCTGTAAGTTCCTTATTACTCCACCATAAGATCCAAGCATGGATTTCTCACTTGTTCACTTGCCAGAGCTATGTTCTCCCACATGGTAGTGTGGCATCCTTACCTGTGCTTTTTGATCCAACAGGGTTTTGGCAAGAAAATATTTGCTGTTATCTTATTATTCCAAAGATCTATTTTGTATAATTTTTGTAGTGCTCACAGATACTAATAATGTGCCAATGATTTATAAGTAATTAAACATACAGAAATGGAGGTAATGGCACAAAGTCTTTTCAGATGCAGTCATGATGTAGGCCTTGCTGGGTGTCCAGAAGGAATGGCTTTTGTCCTTTAATTGGATCCCTGGGGTTGTTTTGTCTCCATCTACTGTGTGGAAAAAGCCAACAGCCCTTCAGTTCAGAGGGAAATAAAGGGATAATGATGATGACAATGATTGTTATTATTTTTTCCGAGTCTCACTTTGTAGTCCCATCTGTCTTAGAGCTTATTATGTAAACTAGTTTTGCCTTGAATTCACAGAGATCCTCCAGCTTTTGTGTCCTTAGAGGTGGCATCAAAAGTGTGCTCCACCTTGCCCAGCTTGGGATTTTTTTTTTTTTTTTACTGGTTTTCCTGCTAACACACCCTGTTTATATGAAGCGTTAGTGTGCTAGAAGGAGGAAGATAGATAAATTGAAATGACATCTTTGACTCCTTTGAGGTTTAACCCAAATTCATTTGGAAATTTAACCATGACACAGTTGAAATGTTTTTGCTGTTGTAATTTTGTTAGTTGAAACTTAGAAACTAATGAATGCAGGTTGCAATGGTGTCAATAGGGTAGATAAAAATGGGACTCGGTTTACAAATTTCCCTTTCCATATACATCCCAGGGCAAATGAGTTGCTTTATCTGAATAAAAACACAGTCCTCCACAGTCTACACTCCATAGCACTCGGAAGCAAGTCATAAAACAGGTACATGTTGGTGCTTTGCCCAGAAGTCCATCCATTTGAACTTGGGAGGATAGAGATATCTGAGCACTTGAGTCAGATGTGCAAAAGGGCTGGCAAGCAGCCTGCAGAAAAGCTTTTTCTCACCTTGTCCTTTAAAGTAATAGCCAGTTGACCTTTAAAACAAGAAAAACAGAAAGCTCAAGTCCTGAATGAACTTTTTGCTTATAATAAAGAATTAAATTTCAATCTGTATTTATTATACATTTGCTTTCTGTTACAGAAAATCATAATTAATTTTGTAATTAATTTGCTCATACAAGGTTACTAATTACAAAACAAAATATTTTCACAGCATGTGTCATTAGGTACTTGAAATGCTACAGTTTGTTCTGGTGTCTGGTAAATATCAAATACTAAATATTACATTAACTCAAAAAGGCTTGCAAGATTATAAACTACTGTGAAAGAAATCACGAGTCAAAATATAGATGGAATCATGGGTAGACTGAATTCCATGAGTGTAGGGGAAGCTCACATGGGGTCCTAGTGTTTATTACAAATACAGAGATACTTTTTCCTTAGGCTATATTAGTAGATGCACATTTTGTCCTCTGGTTAAAAAAAAAAAAAAGTCTGCTAGTTCTTGTAGACTATATCAATCTATGTAAATTTTGAGCTCATTGTAGAAGCCTGAGAGCCATAGTAGGGAGGAACCATACAGTAAAAAGAACACTGCTGTAAGTGCCAGCCTTCATTCCCATCCTCCTGCCTTGAACAGCAGGGGTCTCCACTAGGTGGCTAAGAGACCAAGAGTCCATCCAGAGGTTGCAGTTTCCCCTTCTGTCCTCCTCTTTGAACTGATATAAGCTGGAAACACTCTGTCTCACCTCCAGCCACTAGCTCATGAATATTCTGCCCTAATGCTGGTAGTGGTCTGTCTGTAGGGTAGAAACGGGCAGGAGTCAGTGCTTGGGAACCATCCCCTCTGAAGTTTTTCACTGACTCTGTACTCTGGGCTCTCTAGAGGGTGCAGTGATACAAATGTTACTAGCCTTGAGCAACCAAGGGATGCTGAAACAGGCAAGGTCATGATGGAAGAGTCAGGATGCCCCTACCTCTGAGGTTCTGCCTTGTAGGATTTTCTTGAACAGGTTATTAGAAATGCTTTTATGTTTAAGGTTTAAGGCCACTATCATGTGGGCCCCTTAGGAGGGACTCACATAAAAATGAAAGTGGTGATCTAAGCAAGGAGGCTTCCTGGACTTTCTGGATTGGGGAGAAGGTAGGACACCTAGGGCACTCTGATTGCTACAGATAATTTATGACACATGTGCTTCAGCTGTATATAGAGTTTCACACACGTGTGAGTGCAGTGTGATGACACTGTTGTGCATCTCTCAACACAGCATATTTGATTTCATGCACATTTATCCCAGCCCAGCTAGTGTGTTTTGATGCCACAAGCTTAAGGAAAGTGAAGGCATCTTCTTGCCTTAGATGTTAGGATTACTTTAGTCATACACCATTGTGTTTGGCAGTGAGCATCTCCTGTTGACTGAGCTGAGCCAGACCTGAGCTGAAGTTATGGCTCCATCCCTAGCTAGCTATCTTGTGTTTTGACAGTTACTTAATCCCAGTCTCGGTTTCATCTATTAAAAATGGGAAGTAACCCCTCCCTTATGGGTTGCCATGAAGACCCAAAGAGATTGTGTGTCTGAGTGCCTATCTCAGCACTATCTTGGAGTGAGAGTGAGCATTCCATCCGTATTAGTTATCTCCTTTCCCTCCTTTGAAATGGGGGATAACACTACAATGCCGGATACTTCTGCATAGAAATGATTATGAAATGTTTGGAAGTTGCCAACTTGGTGTTCAATGACATTAGACTTGTGTCACCATCAGTGAGACAGTCTAACAAGACCTGTCTGACCGGTTTTCTCTCCCAGGCTTCAACCAGAGTCCTTGAGCCAGGCTGGCAGGGATGAAACCTTGAGCCTCACAGCCATGCCTGGGAGTCCTTATCCTCATGGCTTTGAAATTACTTAAAAAGTGGTTAAGAGTCATCTAAAAGTCGATGTGTACCTTTTGCAATTTACCCTAAAGCAGAGTCCTCTGCCTGCTGCATGATCAAGTCACCAGCTTCTAGCGCGCGCTCGCGCGCACGCGCGCGCACACACACACACACACACACACACACACACACACACACACACATGCCTACCCTTTTTTGTTCAGGAAGAAGTTCTAAATCCAACTGTGAACATTTCCCCTTTGATAGAATCTGTTCCTGAGTAGTCTTAGAGTCTTGACTAATTTCAGACCATAGTTGGAGTGGCCGCCCTTGCTCTGTCTCCCAAGAAGTCCTGACTCCTGTAGAAGCCCTGGCTCCACACAGGGTGTGGATCCTAAAGCATGCTCACAATCTGCAGCAGATGAGGATCCAAGCCTGGATTTGGAGGGACCTTGGAAAGCCACTCTGCCCAGGTAGTGAAGTGACATAGTGAATGTGGTAGTGTGTGGGATTGGCATGGTTGTCATGAGCCAGATAATGTGAGGAGAGGAGAATTCTGACAGCCCCCTGCTCAGCCATCCCTCCCTTTCATTGAGGTCTGCTACAGTATTTCCCTATTCTGTGGTCTTATCCCTTCTGTAAGGTTTGTGCAGCCCTGGTTCTCAGTTCAGGCCCTTGCCAGTTCCTCCTCGGGTTTCGGAATCTTTCTTGCTTCAAGCCTCCAGCTTTCTCACCCATCTTCTCTTTGCTATAAAGAGTTCTTGAAGCACAACCTTCTCTTCCTCCCTCTTCTTCAACAATGTACTGCTCCTTCTCTCTGTCCCAGTGCCACTCCAATGTAGCAGCCCAGGAACATCTGAGAATAAGGGTCCTAGGCTCCAGTCCAGATCTTCTCAGGCTTCTCAGAGCCTGAGTGGGAACGTGCTTTTCTTCCTTTGCCCCAGTGGGGTGAAAGTGACAATTGATTTCTCCAGTAGGACATTGTGGCACTCTTGGGGTTTGGGAAACTTCTAATGAATTAGTAGTCACTCCATATGTTGTCACCCTACTGCTACTAAGAACATTGCCACTGATGCCAGAGTGAGTGAACCCTGATGCCCTGCTCTTGCTGCCTTCATCTTGCTTTGCTCAGCCCACCAGGCAGTGCTGAGTTGCTCTCTCTCTCTCTTTCTCTCTTTCTCTCTTTCTCTCTCTCTCTCTCTCTCTCTCTCTCTCTCTCTCTCTCTCTCTCCATATATACATATATGTATATATGTATATATGGTCTGGGACTCTTTCATCTCAGATGCCTTTTCCGCCAACTTCTTGGAGGTTTTACCAGTGCTCCACACCACAAAGTGTGACTTTCTGCCTGGTTTTTCCTCCTGTTTCTAGCCCTACTCTATAGGGTAACACCTTCATCATTCTTTTCTCAAAACTCTTGAAAAAAGCCCACAGTTTTTCTGTTTTACATTCTTTCCTGGGGATGTGACCTTCTGGGAGCATAAACGCCACTGTTCTGTAGCACTCAACTGCTGTTTCTGGGACAAGGCCTCTCTGTTGTGGAATATTATTTTAACTGGGGAAAAAATGTGTTCCATTTGTTTATGCTTCAGAATATCACTTTAACTTTGTAAAGGTGTGTTTAATTATGGAACATGTGTTGCATTTATTTCACTTTGCCTGCCTAAGGCACCTGATTGGTCCAATAAAGAGCTGGGCAGCCAATAGTTAGACAGGAATGGGATAGGTGGGGCTTACAGGCAAAGAGAATAAATAGGAAAACTCTAGGCTCAAGAGAGGAATGAGAGAAGAGGGGAGAGAATGAGGGAGATGCCTGGGCCCAGAAGCCAGACAGCTACCTAGTATCAGACACAAGAAGCAGTGACAGTAAGATATACAGAAGGAAAGAAAAAGTAAAAAGCCCCAAAGCAAAAGGTAAAGAGAAATAGGTTAATTCAAGTTAAAAGAGCTAGCCAGAAATGAGCCTAAGCATTTATAACTAATAAGAAGTCTCAGTGTCATGACTTAGGATATGGTTGGTGGCCTAAAAGAAAAAGTCTGGTACACCTCTCAATCAGAGACACCTTGAGACAGACACAACATATGCATTGTAGTCTATAAGTATGGCCACTTTACTTCACCTGTTCCTCCCTCTTATTTCTAGTTACCCCTTTCAGCTGTTCCCTAACCAGGCTTGATCTCTACATGTCCCCAGATGGGGCCACACAAGAACCATCTCAGCTAAATTGAGTCTGGACTTCTTATTCCGTCTCTATCCCTGGCATGATGAGAGGCCCTGCCCTTTCCCTGCCAGGCAAGAAAAGGTGCCAGAGTCATTTTGGATTTCTTTATTGACTTAGGATTCACTCTTTTATTGAGTCAGCACACTTCTGCATGCTCAACCTCACCTTTTGTCCTTTGGCCCTTCACAGTGTGTTTAACTATGATCTCATTGTTGTTCATTCATCCAATAGTCATCGTGAATCCATTACTCACACACACACTTAGCACCTGGACAGCCATAGATAGAATGTCAGAGTCTCTTACAAGCCCGACATCTCCATCTATTCTAGTGGGGGAAGGCAGGCGTTAAATATACTGATGCGAAATATGAAAGCAGATGGAAAGGAAGTTTCAGGGCTGTTGTTTGTGTGGAGTGCCTGCAGAGATTTTCCAAGAGCCATTGTGTGCAGAGCTCATTGGAGATAGAAGTGAACCATGATGGGGGTTGGGGCATGTCAAATGATTTGAGTTTGGTAGGTCTAATTAAGGCTAGGAAGGCCAGCAGAATGGTGGCAGTGTTTGGACCACAGGAGAAATAACAGAGGTTGGGGTAGTAAAAAGGGTAATGGTGTAGAAATAGGTGTGGATAGTTTCTAAAGCTTAGGGCATATCTCCAAGAGAGTATGAGGAAAAGCATAGGATGTGCTCTGAGCCCACCAGGGAAATTCTCCAGGGAAATCATGGCTAAATGCTAATACAATCTTATTGTTGCCCTCCAAGGATTTTCTACAACTGCTAGGTTAGCCTCCTAGGTTTCTGCTTCTAGATTTCCTTCCCTAGTGGCCTGGCTGCTGGCTATGCATACTAAGTTGAAGCCATGCTTGCAAGCTCAATTGTTCATATATCCAGCCATGTTTCCCATCTTTTCTTCTTAGTTGATACCCTTCCATGATGAATATTGTTCTGTTCTTTAAAACACAGCTCAACCAGTACCTCCAGATTTTTGCTAGGGACCATATTCTCCTTTTTAGGCAGGAAATGCTCATACTCTCATTTTTAGCTCTTGACTAGTTAGGTATTTTCTGTGTTTATAATGCTGATGGGGTTGAAATTCCCTATATCTCATCATATCCCCACTCTCACAGGGGCCTTTGGCATCATGCTTCTGCAAGGCACTGGCTTTTCCATCTTGTCTCTGGCTGTGATATTCATCATTGTTGTGATTGCTTAGGAAGCTCACAGTCCTGTCTACTACCGTGCAGAATTTATGGTATAATGGGCTTCTGAGCAATTTCAGGGTCTTTCACACCTGTGTCTGTTTTAGGTACCAACATAATGGATAAATAATACTGGTTAAAGTAATGGTAAAATACCAATCCAGGAAACACGTCACTTCTTACCTACAGTAGTAACTCAAGGGAAGCAGGCTGTCAGACAGGAAATGGTCTTAAGCTGAACAATTATGAGATAGTAAAATCTTCTCTGGTGAACCTGTCATCTGTAAACCAGTTGGCCACCCTCATCAAGCCTCAAAGCTTCTTCATCTAGACTTGTATTTCCTGTTAGTGATAATACTGATACTAGCTTTGCCTCCTTGTGGGTTCCTTTTGAGTAGACTATACCTAGAACTATCTATATACTAGACAGAATATATAACAGTAGTGCGGCTAGAGGAGAGCTAAGGCCTCTAGCGTAGGCACTACTGTCAGGCAGCTCCCATGATAGTTTTCCCCAGGGATTCTGATTCCTGAATCCCAACTCAAAACAATGTTGGTGCAGTTGTTTACTTTCCATCACATTCTGAGATTGGGTTCTGCCTCCCAGTGGTTATGTGTGCCAACAGTGGGCTTTTCTGGTGCACAAAGGCTTGCTTGTGTCACTGCAAGTTTGATTCCAAAGGATTCTGGGGAAGAGCAATTGGAGTGACTCCTGTAAGAATTTCATGACTGGAGCTTTGTGCCTTTGGGTTCAACCTTTTATTTAACTCAATTCTCAAGTATATATCAAGTGAGAATGTGAATTTGTTTTTGTCAGATGAAGTACCCAGAGCAGGATGATGCCGGCCAATTTAAAGGCTAGGTTGTTCTGTTACTGCCTAGGAGCCCTGCCTTTGTCCTTGAAACTGACACGGCATCAAAATCCTGCTTGTGGCTTTCCAGAGTGCATTTCAGAAATCCCAACCGAGAGTAATAATGTTAGTGTAGTGGGTAAATAGCCTCTAACCTTGTCATAGAGAGGTAACTACATGCTGGCCCTGGGTCTAAGGCCAGTGTCAGGGTATTGTAGGCTTACTGATAGGATGTGAGCATCTGACTTTGCAGGAGCTTAGGGAATAAACCAGAGTGGGTATGGAATTCATGTGGGTCAGCTGAGTGACTGTGATGGGTGTGGCCACTTTTTGAGACTGAGTCGCCCTTGTATTGGTAGCAGGACAGTTCTGCTTTAACTGTAGTCTTTCATGATATGAGACAACAGAGCTCTGGTCATGATTCATTGTGAGCCTCATATGAATGTCCATGCCATAAGGACAAGGCAACTGGTTTACCAGCAAATAATTAAGGCCTGGATGATGCCATTTCCTATAGTATCTGAGGTCTGGCCATCAATAAGTTTGTTCAGAGGAGACTTGGCAAAGGCTGCAGTATGGCTGCTTGGCTCCTTTCCCAGAGAAAAACGAAGAAAAGCTCTCACAGACTGGATGAATGTCACTGTGCACCCAGAAGTACCCCAGACACTCTTAAAGACATTTCCTCACTTAATCCTCACAGTAACAGCAATGTGAAATAGCTGGGATGATCCCTCTTTCCATTAGAATGTGCATTTAAAATGCTTATTTTTAGACAAAGGAATCTTGCATGTTCTAAACAGCAGTCTCAGAAATAACATAAGATATTCAGATTAATTCAGACTTTGCAGGAATCCTGTGGTTCAGTTTCTTATTAGTAATTTTTGGAAATATAGGCTTGGCTGACAGCATGACCCAGTACTTTTAGTTAAGTGAGTAAGAATACATAGATATTTAAGTACATGATAGGACATGTTAATACTTTTTAAATGTATGTAGGACCTCTGCATATCACCCAAGGAATAAGATACCACTGAATCAAACATGCATCTAGTACTGTGTTGAGGTCCGAGCAAGACACAGGAAACATAAAACAAAGCAGATCCCATGGGATATAGGATCGTGCCTTTACGATAAATCCCTGTCTAAGGAATTCTAGTTACAGCTTTAATATTTGATCTTGAGGATTCTGGAGAGTTTAATAGGCCACTTGACTAGCCTAATGGAGGTGAACGAAAGAGGAATTCAAAGAGAGCACAAAAAGATGGATATGGCGTTCCCTGTGGGTGTTTTTAAATGATTTAGTTCATGTTCATGGGTCAGTGTTGAGGATATGTTTTGGTCTACTTGTAAATAGATAATTCATTTTCCTATTTGCTTTGAATTTAGGATCCAATTAAGTACAAATAACGCCTTATTCTACAGTGACAGTACCGTATTTAATTCTCAAAGGGCAGATGCTTCTTTGTTCTTTCATACCAAGACAATACTCTTACTCCTCTCATTTTCAAAAAGTACTTTGTAGCAGCTGTAAAAATAAAGACAAAAATTTTTGGTAGTTAACACAGAGTGATTTCTAATAGTCACTGTCAGAGAAAAGAACATTCAGAAGCTGTTTGTGGTATGTCTTTGGGGCAAGAAATGAAGGAAAAATGGATATTTTCTTTCTTTGGGGAATACCATAAGAGAAATAGTAGATGTCTGATGAAAATAGAAGTGAGACTCCCTCAAACATTCTTTTTTATATGATTTTGATTTTGAGATGTAAGGTGTTTTACATATTTAGAAAACAAGATAGTACCAAAGTTGAAGTTGAATCATGAATTTGAAAAAAAAAAATGTGGTCTGAATATATAAAATTGATAACACAGTTGAGACTGTTCAACATAGCTACAGTGAAGCCTTTCATAAAACTCAGTCATGATCCCAAAAGTCCTATGGAAATGCAAGAGACCCAGGACAGCCAAAGTAACCCTGAGAAACAACAGTGAACAGCATGCAGGACTTGTTTTACCTGATTTCAGTGCTCGCAAGAAAAGCCTTCCAACCAGTGTTGCTAGCCAACCAGTGTTGCCAGGCAACCTGTGCTCAGGGCAACCAGTGCTGCCAGGGCAGCTGTGTATCTATATGCAAAAGAATGAAATTGGACTCAGTATTTATATTATACAGACATACAGTGGATTACATGCTATAATTTAAATTTATTACTATTATTACTGTGTGTTATGTGCACACATGCACACATAATTGAGTATGGATACATGTGATGTGGTGGAGGGCAGAGTACTATTTTGTGGAGTCAGTTCTCTCCTCCCACCTTTACATAGATTCCAAGAATTAAACCCAGGTTGCTAGGTTTTTGCAGCAAGCACCTTAACCGTGGAGCCATATTGCTGGCCCAGATCACAGACTATAATCTAAGAGCCCAAAATGAGAAAAGTCTTAAAACAAAACAAGAATAGCAACCTTTATCTTAACAAAATGTAGAATACATTCATTGGCAAATTCTTCTGTATAGGACTATCTTTCATTGATATAACAGAGTTCCTGAGGATTGCTGATTTATAAAGAGTAGAAGGATCAGGCAGTGTTGCATGCCTTTAATCCCAACATTCAGGAAGCAGAGTCAGAGGGATCTCTATGAGTTGGAGGCAAGCCTGGTCTACAAAGTGGTTTTCAGGACAGCTAGAGTTATTACACAGAGAAACCCTGTCTCAAGAAGAAAAACAAAATGGAGTTTTATTTTGGCTCCCATCTCTGAAGTATGGAAGTCCAAAATCAGCATCTGTACCTGATTGTGCTCTCATACTGCATCATAACATAGTAGAAAACTAAAACATGTGAGCGTGTGAAATGAGACACAGTGCTAGGGGTGACCTTTCTCATACCTGCATTTGCCAATCATTAGTCCTTGTGGTGACTAATCCCATCCTGAAAACACTGTATTAATCTGGATGACCCATTCACTTCTTGCAAGTTTTTGCATTGCAGGATTTTAACATGCATTATGGAGGGTACAAACCATATTGAAACTACAGCTGGAGTAAGGCCCTTTCTCTAAGCGTGAATGGAGCTTATATAGCTCTCAACCTCAGCTTTCTCAGGGCACCCAGCTCCTGGGACAGGTGAGGCTAAAACCAGCTTGTCTCTGCTTCCTGTTGCATACACCAGCATTGTTGGCATGGAGGACAACTGCCTTTTCCTATATTACATCAAGACCCCTATAATTGTCATGGGGTTTGATACTTAAGGTTCAAGAACATATTTTATGCAATTTATTAATGAAAGAAGTTGAAATTTCCTTTCATAAGGGACAAGGACAATAAAAGATAGTTATACCGAATCAGGGGGAATGCGTTTTCACTTTAGTAAGTCTCATTCTTTCACAGTTTGCTTGATGACTTCTAGGAAGACTATTTTAAAAATAAGGATAGTGATCATTATCTGATTTGTCCACAAAGAATATATAATACTAATATATTAATATTATATATATAGTATATATATATCAGTTGTTTGTTGTTACTATAGTTTGGGTCTGGAATGTCCCCCAGACCCATGGTTAAAGACCTGGTCCTCAGGGTGGTACTTTAGGGTAGTAAAATCCAGTGTAAGGGAGTTAACGTTGTTGAAGGTGCACCTTTCAAAGGGCTATGAATATTCACCACTGGGTCTCTCTTTGCTTTCTAACTACCACTAGATAACAGAACAAGCCTCCTCACCAGCATGTATCATTAAGAACTGTGCCAGCATAGGCCTAAAGCAATAGAGCCCTCCAGCCACAGGGTGAAATAGATAAACCCCATAATTTATTACCTTGCTGTCAGTTTCTACTTGACATAGCTGGGAAGAAGGAGGGTCGGTTGAGGAATTACCTCTATGGCACGAGTCTGTGAGCAGATCTATAGGTGCTTTTTCTTAATTGCTAATTTATGTAATAGGAGGGTACAGCCAACCGTGGGTGGTTCCATCCCCAGACAGGTGGGGCTGGGCTGTATTAAGAAAGGAAACTGAGCGAGCCAGAGGGAGCAAACCAGTAAGGATTATTCCTCCATTGTCTCTGCTTCAAGGTCCTGTATCCAGATTTCTGCTTTAGTTCCTATCCTGAGTTTCCTTAGTGATGAACTGTAATGTCAAAGAGTAAGCCAAATAAATCCTTTCTTCCCCCAAGTTGCTTTGGGTCATGTTTATCCCATCAGTGGGAATCTAGCTAGGACAATTGTATTCCTCAAGTATTTTGCCCAGGTGACTGAAAAGTTTTCCAGAGTTGTTAAATTTATATCTCATTACTTTACCTGATTTTAATTAAATTATATAATTGGTCACATGGACAACTGGTAGTGATAAACGTGAATACATAACCCGTTCTGCTTTATCAATTATCGTAACAAGCTAGTAGGAGGAATTACTGGTGGGTGTAAAGGGTTGAGGGGACTTTGGTTTTGCTTACTAGAGACAGGAGAAGCCGTGTTTGCAGTACTGCCACACGTGGACTTTGGTCAATAGAATGCCTATCATGCACTTCATTTGATAGAGCTATTTCGTGGTCATACCCACCCTGTGCAGAGAGCATGGGCCTCCACTCAGGGCTAGGTCTGCTGACTCCTGCTACTCTGATCAGTGAAAACTGCAGGATGGTCAAAGTGCGTAAATAAATCAGAGTCTTCAGTGAGATGTAAAACTAAGGAGAAAGGAAAGTGTCAAGCAAAAATAAAAGCTGTGGCAGAAATGTGAGTGTGTCTTGCTTGGAGAAGTGACATTGCAAAATGTAATTCATTAAGAAAAATGTTGTTAAAGCTGGGCAGTGATGGCCCATGCCTTTAATCCCAGGACTCTGGGCCAGCCTGGTACAGAGCTAGTTCCAGGACAGGCTCCAAAGCTACAGAGAAACCCTGTCTCGAAAAACAAAAAACAAACAAACAAAAAGTAGTTAAAGGGAGAAACATTGTTATCGTTCTATAATTCAGATGATCTGCTCTTGAAGAATTTCCCAGATTCCTTGTTCTTCCCTCATTGCTAGTGTGGTTTATTATATAAAAATGGACTCACTTTGTGCTGTCTTTCTAGGGTTTTGTTCTGTGGAGCACATGATGAGGATATATTTTCAGGAAAGCCTGTGCAGGTTAAGCAGCAGATTTTTGTACTAGTTTGTGGTTTTCATGTATTCTTTTCTCCATCAAAGATTCCATTCCAGGTTACAGTACTCCTGCTTTCTTTGGTTGACCCCTAGAAATAGGGCCTTCCTCTCACCATATTCTTAATTCTGTGGGCGACAAAGAGGCCAACATCTGGTTGGTGTGACTCCAAGCAGCCCAAGAAACGCAAGAGACATACAGATTGGTTGGAAAGTTGCCCCATTTACATGTACTAGATGAGTATAAAGGCAAAAATTACATAAATAGGCAGCCTACTTTAGCAAAGGGCATGTTTAGGAGTCATAATTAATCCAGTATTTTACTCTATATTAGAAATATCCGGCCACTGAACTTCTACCTAATCAATTTGGTAAAAGTTATTTTTTATTGAACTTTCATTTGTAAGATCTCAAAAACTTTAGCTACAAAAAATACCTTTCTTTCAAGAAAAATACATTCACACACAGAGGCACATACATATACATATATCTGTTTACCTTTCAATACATACGCACACACGCACACACACACTCACACACAGACACACGTAGACAGCACAAGCACACATACAGACACACACACACACCAACACCATCTTCCATCTAGCTGCCTAGGACTGTCTCAAGTTTAAAACTGAGAAAAATGAATCTTCATTTCCTTTACATCAACTACCCCTAAAGGAAGAATAGTCTTATTTACCCATTATATCCAGAGATCAAGAGCCTCAGGAAGTCTTGTACAAAAAGGCAGTGGGAGTCTTTGAGAGGGAGAAATGAACATGATCCCCCCACAGCCTGCAGGTGCCAGGACAATTCAAGAAGGCAAATGACTCCAAGGGAACTAGATCTCAAGCTCACTGTATTTCTAGAGTCAATTCCAGTTGGGAAGTAATCTAAGGGAATTGTTGGCTGGTTGTGTTGAAGTTTCAAATCCTATGATTTTGTAAGTCAGACAAGAAAGAATGGGGTGTTCCTAATTTAGTAATGGAGGGTGTGGACTGTGCAAGTTATGATGGTATTCAAAGTTCACTGATCTTATAAGACATCACACCCTAAAGGTATGCTTCTGGTTTGTAGAGATGCCAGTCTGAGTGAGCTATGATGAGCTTTTGTGATGTGCTGTACCCTAATGGTGCTGACACAAAGTAGGTATGGGGTCCCATCTATATCATTTTGTGAAAACCCTAGAATTTTTCTTTTAATATTCTCTGATGTTTATCATGTAGTTTAAAAAGAATAATTAAAATGCATTCAAGTTGTCTACAAAAGAAGTCTGTTTTTTCATGTCCTACCTTAGAAGAAGTCAGCAGGTATGGCAGTGTTCATAATTGGGATATCTGACCAAGTCAAGGACAATCTAGAATTATAACCACTATAACTTTTATTTCATAAACATCTTAGTGATGTATTAATCAGCATCCAGTGCATTTTTTTTGGATCCAATGTCACACCTTGTGCTGGGCTGTGTTATGTACAGATATAGTCTGTCCTCATCATTGCTGGAACTGGGAGCTGGGCCAAAGTATGCAAGGGTGGGGCTGAGATAATGTCTGATGTATGCCAGAGACTCGGTTCACTCATGTAGCTTTGAGCAATGACTCATGATTACAGATGAACAGTGAAGGCTACTGGGAGACCTGGAGGAGTGGAGTTATTTGGTGCCCTGTAGCCACAGTAATCATGAGACCTTAAACTGGCAGAGAAGAGTTATCGTTGCTGCTGTAGTTCCTGCCTAGACAGAGTGTAGATTATCTATCACTATCATCCAGATTATGCAATGAAATGCTTCTTTCTGAATATAGCTCCTTTGTTTCCAGTAGGGAATTTAGATACTCGGATTGTTCTTTGTGAAGGATAGGGTATTTGAGTTTTCTTGTTTCCCTCAGGAATGATAGAATTTTTCTTTAAATGCTATGAAATCCCCCCTGCTTAAAATTAGAGGACATGCTGCTGTGTGATATAACTGATATATACCTTATTTCATATTTGCAACAATCTTTGTTATATTGAGAATTAACTCTCTAGGGAATATGTCTTTTGTGCCCAAGCAATTGTCTCACAACACTCTAAGTTACTCTTTAGGCAAGCTTTGTTTTTTCATCTAACTTTCTTTTGCATAATTTAATATCATTTAATAATTGCTTTTGAATGTCCATATTTGAATCCTGCCATATGGGTTGCAAGCTGACTTCCTTACTTACTATCATTTAATCCCATGCTTTATTTCAGTTTAAAACTTAAGTGTGCTTCTTATCTCTAATAGATTGTTGGCTTCCAAAAAATCTGAGACCAGATAACTCATGTGTCACAGGCTTCCCAGTGAATCTTCCATAAATAACAAAGTCCTAAATAGTCACCCTTCCATATTCACAAGGGATTGGTTCTGAGACCCAACCCCACAAAATGCCAATTTACAGATGTTCAAGCCTCTAAGGTACAATGATATAGTCTTTGCACAGGACCTATGCAGTACTCCTATAAAGCTTAAATAATCTCTATGTGACTTGTAATGCTTACTATAATGTAAATTCTGTATATGTTGTTGATTTATTGTTTAGATAATTGTTATAAGGAAATTGCTATTTTTAGTACAGATGTTATTTTTATTTTGAGAAAGGGTGTGGTTATATAGTCCAGGTGGACTTGAGTCCTGCCTCTATCTACAGAGTGATGGGATTGAATCCAGTCAGGCACCATCAAGTCCAGCTTCAGTAATTAAAAAAACAAGTTTTCATTCATGGATGTAGTGCACCCATATTCAGTAAGTCGATTTCCCATGTTTATGAATTTCATGCTCTTTGCATGCTATTTCTATGGCTATAATTAATTCACTTGGCAGTTATGCCTCGAGCTTATATTTTCAGCTTGCTTCTCTTAACTATTCTGATTGGTGCAGAGTTTGGTGAGAAGACAAAGCTTATGCCACTTGAGTTGATCAGAGCACATGTTACAGAGCTCTGAGGAAAATCTTGAGAAGCACAGAACTGGTATCCTAATTGGGAGGTTGCAGAAATGGCTTCTCATTCTCACTGGAGTGGGTGGAAATGAAGAGGAAGTGAGGGTTAAAAAATATGAGGTGGTGTTTTAAGACTAGCTAATGTTTTTTTGTTGCACTCAGTAAGAGGTATGAGAGTAGGGTAGTAGACAGCTCCTGAACTCTCAGGAGGCATGAGGAAAAGGGGCCATCTTGGGGAGTAACAATGTATGTAACCATCTTTTCTTTTTCCTGGGGATCAAGCCAGTGGATCTAAGGGTCATTCTTCCTGCGAAGCTTATTAGCTTTCAGTTTCTGGTATGGAGGTTTAGTGGTTTTCTCCCTGAAAAGCAGTCTTTTTGTCAGTTGTAGGGTTCCATCCCTGACCTTATAGTTTTCTGTTTATCTTTAACATATAGGAAAATTGTGCCAGAATCATTCCTAAGCTACACTAAAGGTTGTATGACAGATCCTTCTGTTCATTCTGTTAATTTCTGGGGGGGGGAGGCGTGAGAGCATTAGGGTTGCCTCATCTTTCTGTTTCTTGGGAGAGCTCATGTGTCCTATCCAGTACCCAATGTTGTATACCATAATTGCTCCTTTATCTCTGGAGAGCACATGTGTCTTGTACAGTACCTACTGTTTTATGCCATAATTGCTCCTGTTTCTCAGGAGATCTCATGTGTCTTGTCTGATACCTACTGTTCTATACCATAATTGCTCCAGGTCTGTATCCCTGATCTATTTTAAATCACTTTCGGACAGGAACTGGGTTCCCTATTTTTAGTGCTTCCCACCCTTCTCATGAAAACAGCAAACCTCAATTTTTCTGTTAAGTCAGATGACAGGTCTCTCATGGATTGCCACAAAAGACCTCAGAGTTTCACTAAAATGCTAGTTTTCTTGAGTCTTGGAGGACCAAATAAAGTAAGGCTAAGCCTCTGCTTATATAAGGGAGGGGACACACTTGAAAACATAACCGTTTCTGCTTTCCTAGATAAGAAGCGTACTGGTTGGGATTTTGGCACAGAATACTGAAGTGTTCTATCAGAAGAGTAAAGATGAGACTGGATTGGGGCTGGGTAGGAGCCATTACTAGAACTGGCTACTTGGCTACTGCCAGCCACATCCTCTAGAACTCCCACGGCATTGTAATGTTAAATAGGAGGTAAGTAGGAAACCACCAGAAGTGAACTGTACAACATATAACTATAAAAACAGAGAACAAGTCACAAGAGGGATTGGCCAAAATAAACATAAACAGCAATTCAGTTATTGAATGTACCAGAGTGAATGTTTACAAACCCAACTAAAATGAAATTCATCAAATTTGCGAGGCATAACCAATTTCTAATTACTTCTTATCATCACATTAGTCCCAGAGGAGATATGCTAGCTGAATTGGCACTCACTTTAGATCTAAAATTCTACAATAAAATCCACAATTTTCACATGGATCTACTCAGAGAGCTAGCAAGGGTAGAAGTCAGTATGCCTCCTGTCTCAGGCAAAACAGAATGCCATACTCAGACTTCAGGGAAATATTAAAGATAGTCATTGGCTTTCAACAGGCCACATGGTGTAGATTCCCACCCCCACCCCCATTCAGTGGAGAAAAAATACCAGAGCTGTATTAAATTCCTTCTAACAAAGCATGAAGAAAAGAACCAAGTTTAGTGGGAATCTTAAGATAAAAATGTCAGAGCCAGGAGTTAAATAGGAAGCCATATACTCTGAAACACATTAAGGCTCCTCACTGATAAGCCAGCTCTCTTTCTATTTACTTTTGTAAACTGAAAAGCAAGGAAATCTGACTACATGGCTTTCCACACAACTAGTAACTGATGGGAACTGAACAGAGTTCAGAGAAGTTCTCAGGAAAATGAAGCCAGCTCCCTGCACCTGGGGCTAGGAGCTCATATAACAGAGTGGGTCAAAGAAACAAATGTTCACGTGGTCCACATCCGTGTCTTACAGGACTTCTTTGTTTCTAAGCCTGCACTCTTACATACAGTGTCACATGCTAACAAACTTTTGTGTGTTTGTTCCAAAAGCAGCTAGACCTGTGTATAAATGTACCTACAATTTAATCAAATCACCTTACAATCTTATTTCTGCTATTGTTTTAAACAGAGCTGCCACCTAAAATAGACACAGCATGCCCTGGGTTGGGGTGGGGGTGAGGGAATACATGCTATAATCCAAGATACCTCCAGTACAAACATCAGAGAGAAGGGACAGACACTGTGAAAGCACATCAACCCAGAGTCACTCTGATTCCATATGGACATTTTCTGAACCAAGAGCCAAGTGCTAGGTGCCTTTTAATTCTCTGTTGAAAATATGATACTTGATAACCTCACTGTGACTGTTTCTTAAAATAGGGACTGGGCCTCACAGCAGATGTCTGGGCTGGTGAAACCTGAGCTGAGTGGCCCATCAGGCTCTGTGGGAACAGGCAACACAGCCTCTCTCACTCTATGTCCACCCCTTCTGTATTCCTGAAACCCACCCCTAGGATTCAGAACTCTCCAGACCTTGGAATCCAGCTCTACTCACCCACTTCCCAGATAGCACCTGCAACAAGAAGTCTGAGCAAAGATCACTAACAACAGTAAAAACAAAAACAAACCTTGAAAACACTGTGATGATTGTTCAATGAGAAAGTACTCGCATCATTGGGATTATCTGATCAATTGACCGAGTGCTAGACATGGGCCTGTGAGAAGCATCAGGCTTTCCAGGCTTCTTAGAACAGAGGAGAAGGGGGTGGGGTATTGTTTAGTAGTTTTTGAAAAGACTTTGTGGTGTTTGTGTGTTGTCTGCACTCCTGAATCCCAGGGTCCTTTGTCACTGAGTTCTTGTGATGCTCCAAGCCTGAAGGTGTGTCCTGTCTGCTGACCTCACCTTGCCTACATAGGTCACCAGGAACCCCATTTGTTTGTGGAGTGACTGGAGAAGCGCCAGGTGAGGAGGGCAGTCTGGTGTCCTATCTTTTCTGTAGTGTGCCAACAGGGGACAAGATGCTTGTTGCTGCTTTCCGGGGATCCCCCATGCAAGTGCATTCCTAGTGTCTTGATTATGGGATTCTGGGTCTGCTCTTAGGTTTCAGCAAGTGTGTAGCACAGACTTCATTTTTGCATTGTGCTGCAGGGTTGTTTCTAAAGGCTTGGGCACCAAGAACTAGACTTAGGCCATGGACTTTGAACTTTGAATGGGACTTTGGCCATGGACTTTGAAAATTAGACTCCTGCACTTTTTACTTGGTCCCAGGTTGAAGGGGTGGCCATTATCCCCATCATTCAGAAGGGAAGGAAAGGCACTTGTAGGTTATATTGTCAGGCCATGCATGTTGATAATGGTGCTGAGATTTGAGCCCAGTCAGGGTTAGCCTTACCCCTGTCGCTTCCTCAGGGTCTTCTTTCCTTTTTACTTCCCACTGTGGGACACTTTTACAGCCTGTCATGTATCACTGTTCTCTACTAACTCAGTGGAGGCTAGGAGGGATTAGCAGAGATTAACAGACCATGGAGACTGGAGCCCACCCTGTGACTAGAACCACTGAAGTCTTTGCCATGGATGATGAAGGGAATGATGGGTGTAACACTGCAGTCTTAGGTCAGACCAAGTAGTCTGGATCTGACTCAAGCAGGGAGTGAAGACTGAGACATTTGCATGACAGAGGGTAGCTGGGTGGAGGTTTTCTAGAGAAGAGCCATCTTTAGCTTGAGATATGGAACTCAGGAGTTGGTAAGGCAGGTGGTGGAAATTTCGTAGGGATCCACCCTTAGAGTCTGAAGGTGAGAGGAACCCAGTCAGAGCGTCTGTGGCTCTAGGGACAGGGAAATGCCTTGGCAGAGTTGAAATCAATTTGGACTTGGGGAGAGGAGTGGAACGATGTTGGGAGATATGGAAGGGAAAAAGGAGGAGGAGGGTGCGGGGTTCAACCCTGAGCAGACAATCAAGTACTGGAAGAGGCAAGAGGCAGGGTGGCTAGAAAGTTCTTGTCTGGTTATCTTTAGTGAGTCGGGTGTTATAGTGTTGAATCCTCATGGTGCATGTGTATGTGGAGCCAAGGGGTGTTTCAGTGTGCTGGGTGTTTATTATGAGGAAAACGAGATGGTTTCTCCACGAGGATGCCAGAGGCCTACTCTGTACTTTCCTAGATCTATTTTGGAAGTGGCCTTTGTCCCCAGAGGGTATAAGAGTCTGATCAGAACTGTGGAGGTTGTCAGCCAGATATGCCATTGATTCTGGTTACACAACAGTAGTCATAGAGAAGAGGGTAACAACCAAAGGTGGAGGAGAGATGTAGAGGTTGCCCAGATTCCCTGATCCTGAAACCCGCTGTGTGTTCATTGGGGTTCTCCAGCCCTTGACTGCAGGAGAGCTGAGGGTCCACCAGGCTCACAGGCATATCTGCTTGCATGTGTCCTTTGGATCAGCAGCAACCTTTGTGATTCTGGGACAGGACTGTGAGTAGAACAAAATGTATCTTTCAGGCTTGAAAAATACTCCACCCCTTAAAGAGAGACTACAAAGAAATAACAAGCTTCTGGTTGTATAGCTTTGGAAAGAAGAAAACCCAGAGCTCCTTCAGGAGAGGGTTCTACATCATAGCTGAGAAGATGGAAGAATTGCTATATGCAAATCAACAAAGCCTAAGCACATAAAGCTGGCTGGTAGTATTAGGAGAGCTGACTCATCTCTCCAAGAATACTTAGGCATCTTCCCCATGGGACGCCTTTGCTCCCACACTGCCAACTCCCAGAGGTTTGCAGTCACTTTGGAAGGGTGCTGCCAGACATCCTCATTACATAGGAACTCCGCTCTTCCTCCTGCACAACTCCTGTGTTCTCCTTTGTGCTTCTGTGGGTTTAAACAGGGTGGTGGGGGGAACAATTCCCTTGATGTCATCTTGATGTCATTCTGCAAAAGGCCTTGTGAGTTTTTGCTGAGAACACAGGCAGCAGCAGCCTCCCCACCTGTGAAGTACTAAATTAGGTGACACTCATAGAAATGTCACTGTGCTCCTCCAGCAGACCTGACTGAGCCCAGGGGAATCTTTCCTTTGGTTCCTGGGACTGAACTGACTACCATAGAAAGCACATGCTCACTTCTAAGTATGGTGAGCAAGTTCCCTGGCCCAGGCAGGGGACAGCCTGAGATGTATGCTTATATTGGCTAATAGTTTGGGAATTGGTAAGTTTTCTGTCAGTTTACTTCATTTCATTTTAAACCTCTGTAAACTAGTATTGGCTTGTTTTTAAAAGTAGATACTCCTTTTCTGTAATACCCAACAATACAGAAACTCTAGCTTTTATCCGATCCTCAGAGCAGGGCCTGCCATGCTCAGCCCCAGGGAGGAGTATTTGCTGATAGCTAAGTCATGCACACTACAGGCTTTCTTAACTTTCTAGGAGTTCTGTAATATCTATGAGACCCAGCTCTCAAATGTTCCTCTTTGAATATGTACCTGATGTCTGGTGAGATATCCACATTCCCATATACGCTGGTCCCCAATTTGAGAGACTGGTAGGGGCTAATAGCTTTTGTTACTGTGTTGCAGAGAATCCTATCAGGAAAGTCAATCTTTTTATGGTGAGTTACTGAAAGCTTCCTCCACCTTAGGTCAAAACTAAAATTTTATTGTGAATAGCATTTCTTAGTTTTCAATGTGTTTGCTATGTAAGTGAGCTTTTCATTGTGCACCTAGAAGAATAGGCTAATGTTCTACTCTTACACAGATAAAAGGTTTTTCTTCTAATTCCAAAGAGTAAAGATACTTGTGGTTAAGTAGTGGTCATTGGTCATTGCCTGTGTCCCCATAGGAGTCATCTCATATAATCCTCATGCAAACACCACCTGGTAAACCTCCACCTTTTCTGTTCAGCTCTTAGGGAAACTGAGGCCTACACATTACAATGGTTTGTCCAAATAGAGCCACCTGCTGGAGGATGCACAGTACATCAGTAACTTTGCTGGGTCTGACCTGACAGACTTAATCACTCTGGGGCAGGGAGCCATGCCCAGTACTTGTTTTGCATCTACAAGAGGGTATCCCGGGACTGACTTCTGATGAGGTATTTTTGTGGGTAAACTTATATCCCTGCATTCATTGAGCGACGTGGTAGACAGAACCTCTAAACAGCTCTCTCGCAAGTTATAGTTTGAATGTGTTCTCTTAGCCTGTCTGTTTTATCCATATACACTCTAGGCCTTGCTTATCTGGGTCTTGGATGTCTTCTTAGAGTTAAGTTCTGTTTTGAAAGACAAGGACAGTCATGAAAGCTTTGTCAGAACTTTCCTGGTTTCTCTTTTTCCTTCATTAGAACACAGTCTTTTAATAGGAGCAATGCGCTGGATTGCTGACCCCTGAGAAAGGTCTTAGAGGATATTTTTTAGGGGGGTATCCCTGAAAATCAACCTGTTTGGCAAAAACCATGTTTCCAGGAAGAAGATTTGGTAAATCTTGTTTTTGGAGGCTTTGACCCTAGAGGCATTGAGGAGTCCTAAGGACTAACTGGGGCCTGCATCAGCTCAACTACCTATCATCAGCCTGGACCTGGATTTCCGTGTCTCTTTGTAAGTTCAGTTCTTCCTCCATTTCCTGAGGTAATTTAACAAGTTCCTGACATTATGTCTGAGCCACATGGAGCCTCAACAGTGGGTGCGGTTCTCAAGGGACACCAGTTCTGTTTATAAAGCTTGGTCACAGCCCTGATTAAAGATGATGTATCTGACTATATGCTGGAAATCTTGTCAAAGGGTGGCCTTTATCCAGTCCCAGCTTGTGCTGAAAGGTTCAGAAACATTGTGGCTGAAATTCTGTTTTAGCTGTGGGCTTGTCAGAACGTTGATGAATCTGTTGGATCCTCAATGGCCTCATCAGACCAGAGAGAGGAAACTTGTCACTTGAAATTGCTGTGAGGATTGGATGCATACAGTGTTTGGCTTGATGACTAGTTCATAATTATTCAGGGAAACAATAGCTAAAAGACAGACTGTTGGTGGATTATAGATTCAGGAGTTGGTGAGGGACATGAGGATGCCCCTTAGCTTCTTTCCACCTGACTGTGCTCTGGGTGAGAGTGGGGTTTCTGAAGTCCTTTGTATAAAGTTGAGCACAAGACAGCTGATCACAGGGGATTCACTCCAATAGCCACTCTTTGGCCCAGTAGTTTCTAAGCTGTCTTCCCTGGGGTTAGTATTTTGCTTGTCAGTTTTAAACCAGAATTTTGAAGTCCTTGTTTTCTTAGAATTGCTCTGTGGAGCTGTGGCTACTAACTGACACCCAAACAGAGGCAGCTCACTTTGGTTCCCCCTTCCAGGGGGAAACAAAGACAGGAATCCACAGACCTCCAGGAGAGAAAGGAAACAACCATGTGCTTACAGCATAAACAGATGCCAGTTTGCTTCATGGTGTGATCAGCAGGCAGGACGTGCCAGCTCTACCTGGCTCCACTAAAATGTCTCATGAGCAGGTGCTATTTAGCATCATCTAGGCAGGATATCTGGCTTGGTAAACTGCATACCATCACATACTTGGTGTTTTTTCAAGAGAATTAGTGTCAGGAAGCCTTTAGCTCCTGTGTCCTCTGATCCTATGTGGCTAAAATAATGTATGCCTCTATGTCTGAAGCCGATGGCTCTGATGGAGAGACAGGAAAAACACAAAGTAGATATCCTTTAGATGCTGGCCTTGGGGCTACACAAAGGTGAGAGAGGTGTGACTTTTCCCTGTTCTGTCTACAAACCCTGGGCTTCCTCATCCTGGGCCTCTGTAGTCTGAGTGAAGGCCTTCAATCCCCTATGGAATTTGGGTTTAATTCATCTGTTTGCACAGTACCTGAAATTTGCAGTCTCTGGACCATTTAGCCCATGTCTTCATAGGTCCTCTAGCTTTCAGGGAACAGTCTTCAGGCAGTGAAAAGCTATCAGGAAAAAAATACCAAACAACAACAAAATCTAAACAAAACTAGCTGAGAGCCATGGACTGATGAGAAAATTTGTAAGTACTCAGGAGCTTGGATGTTCCATGGTCTCACATCATTTGGAGCCACAATAATGACTTGGAAATGCCAGAAATGTTTTCTTATATAATATGCTTTCCAGTTTAGAAACATTCCTCCCAGGACACACCCACCGTTTAAACTTGGAGAGCTGGGAAGGAGTTTGGGTTGTATGCTAGTGATTCATCCTCTGAAGAGCCCTGGAAGGACCTACCTGGTGGCAACTGAACAGCACCTGCCCTGGGTGTGCCCAACAGGAGCCAGGCAAGGGCTTAGCCCTCAGGACTTGGTGGCACTTTGGCAGAAGCTTGGCCCTCTCTCATGTACTCCCACATCCTTGATCTTGGCTCCCATAGATTCACAATTTGCACAGATCTTTGAGGATCATCTACTTGGTAGTGCTCATGGTTGTTCGAAACTGAGTTAAGGAGACTCAGGATGTCTGAACAGCAGTGGCTCTCTCTGTGCTGTTCAAAAGTGCAGGAAGTTGGCATTTTCTGTTTCTCATTATGACTGTGTTCTTTTTGTTTGTTTGTTTGTTTGGATGACTTGAATTCCATCTGTAGGCCAGGCTGACCTTGAACCCAGAGATCCTCCTGCCTCTGTCTTCTGAATAGTGGGATTAAAGGTGTGGGCCACCAAGCTCAACTATGTTCTATAGAGGATATTCAGAGAAGCCATGCCTGCAAGCATGGAGAAAGGAAAGAGGATCCATTTGTCCTGAAGCTGTGTAGCTGTGTATTCTATTCACACTAGAAACCTCTGCTCCCTAATTCACACATCTTTGATAAGCCTGACTACAAAATATTTGCTCCAGTGTATTTTTCTTTGATGGAAGATGAGTCAGGAGTGAGCCAGGGTTGAGGCTTCATCATGTTCCGTGCACAGCCTACTCCCTCCATCAGGATCCCCACCTAGGGAACCCATCATGCTACCACCTCATAAGAAACACTTTAAAATCTACTCTCTCTTCAGGCTCAGTGTCCTTGTGTCAGCCTGGCAGCCTGCTCATCAAAACAGCCACCTGTTATGAACATAGGTGAACAAATGCCTAGTCAAGCCTTTGGGGTTTTTGTTTGTTTGTTTGTTTGTTTTTTGTTATTTGGCATCTATTTCTAGAAGGACTTACTAGTCATATGATTATTCTGTCTAATTTTTGAGGAGTCACCTTTCTGTCTCCTGTGGTGTCTATGCTGCTTCTTGGCCCCAGTGGCAGTGCACAGGTGTTCCATCTCTAGAATATCCTAATTGCTTTTGTCAAATGACGTAAAAGTTGTAGCTGTAATAATGCTCTTTTAACATTTGGTTACAATCCATACATTTCAAATGCTAGGATGTAGCTGGTCAGTGACAGGCACAGGGCATTCTTAGCTCCCTGTGGAGTTTCAGACTGAGTACAGAGATGTGGAGACTGTTCATCTTGGTCATAGGTCTTTCCCCAGGCCTGTCACACCCAGAGATGAACACTCGGGAACTGAGGTCTTCAAGCGACCTGAACAGGACAAAGAGTAGGGAAACAGTGGAGTGCCGTGAGGCTCGTAGAGGTGGGGCTTCTTCAAACTGCTGACCAGTTGTCAGGACAGTGGGAAAGACAGACACCAAAGGTGTGGTTATCTGGTGGGGCAAAGATATATGACATCATTGAGATGGAAACTCCTTCAGGCCCTGGAAAGGACACAGCTGACTTTGCTGTAACTATGTTCAGTGCATTGTCACCTTCTTCTTTAACAGTAATAACTAGAAATTATATTGTGGTTGTGATATATCCCATTTATCTTAAATGTTGGCTGACTTGCCACATGCACATACATGATATGCACACACACACACACACACACACACACACACACACACACACACACGCACATCATAGTCAGTGGACTCTACCAGGTAGTTGTGGATATGCCCTCAGATCGTGTTCCCTAAATGCTGTAGAAGAAACCTTAGGGCAGTATAACTGACTCAGAAAGTAGCTGGTTAAGTGACTGTGAGGTTGTGAGGTTCTGGACCCCTGGATTCATGAACATGGTAAGGTGGATAAAGTGATATCACAAGGTAGCTAGGAGATGGTGATAGATTGCTTTTGCAATGAGTGAAGGAATGTTTGAAACCCATTGCCTCACAATAATGCTATGCTCCTGTAATAGCACTGAATACTGAGCTGCTCCTGCTTGAGTGTACTCTGCAAAATTGGAAAAGGTATTTCTTTTCTAAACATTGTAAAATAAACACAATTGTATTTGTGAAAGCACCTATGGGAGGTAATTCATAGAGTAGGCTTCTGGCTTGTAGTTAAGGCTAATTGATGAATGTTTCCTTGTCTTCATCTTTTTAATCTCCAAAATGAGTTTAACTGCTGAGACTCAATAACATTAAATTTTGGACACTGTGTAAATTATTTGGGTTTGAAGGTAGCTCTATATCTTTGTAACTTTGGGAAAATATTCCCTTTGTTATCTGCAACATAGGAAAAATCTTACCCTGAAGAATGGCACAGATAGAATTATGAGTTAAAGATCCAGGTGGTGGCGGCGCACACTTTTAATTCCAGCACTCAGGAGGCAGAGGCAGGCAGATCTCTGTGAATTTGAGGACAGCCTGGTCTACAAAGCTATCCAGAGAAACCCTGTCTCAAAAACCAAGAAGAAAAAAAAAAGAAAAAGAAAAGAAAGAAATATGAGTTAATAAATAATGGACCTTCTGATACTAATGATTTTATTTTACTTTATTTTTTATTTTAAATTTTTTGTCTCATATAGCCAGATTTCCCATGAAAGTCACTCTGTAGCTCAGGCTGGCCTGAAACTTGCTACCTTCCTATCTCAGCCTCTTGAGTGTTAGGGTTGTATGAGTGTACCACTATTCCTGGATATTTTTCACTTTTGTGTATATAAATGAAATGAAATAAGCAATAATAGTTAAAATATAGCATAACATACAAATATTATAATACAAATCTTATGTTTTTATTTTTTGAAGTTAATTTATGACTACTTTCTTACCATAGCAGAGGATAATAGCCAAGTGCCATTCCTCAGTCTGTGTTAACTATGGTGGGGACATCTGGAAGCTTACAGCCTCTTCTGGATCCCATTTCCTGCTTGTTCACATTTATAAATGATGGCTCATGTTTTACAAGTAACACACATTACAGTAGCAAAGCACATGTCATAGCTGGCTTTGCTCAGACACCATCACTGGTAATTGTTTACTGTGTCTTTCTAGACTGTTGTAGAGTCTGTTGCTATAATGTAGTCCTCTCTAAAAATGTTTTTCTAAACGAATGTTTTGGAATTTCTTATTTTTTCAAAATTATTTTCAAAAACATCTGTTTTTGTTATTAAATTTTACATTTTAACTGTTGACACCAATATACTGTTGTAAATTAATTTATTGATTTTTATTGATATGTCCTATTAATAAATTTATTGGTTGATATGTGGTTAGATTATTTATCTATCATTAGAAATTATGTCATCATATTATATAGTATAGTCTCATGAGTTTCTTGAGAATAAATTTCTAGAAACCTGTCTAAAATCTTTGAAACATCACACCAAAATGCCTACAAAAAATCAGTTGGGCAATAGAGCTCAGGGTGTGTGCAGGGCTCCCACCCCTCTGTATGGATCTGTGCAGGATGGGGAGGAAGCAGGCAGTAGGATCATGGAGGTGTCAGCTAGGTATGGTTCCTACCTCTGCCTGATGCTGAGTGATTGTGGGCCTTCAAGTGAGCTCCAAATCAATATGGGCTGCAAAATATTTTGAGATCTGGAAAGTGACTAATGAATGATTAGGTAGTAAACTGTAAAGGTTATTATAAAAGATCCCAATGAATGTGAAATGCTGAGTAAATAATAGCTACACTTATTATAAAATACACAGGGTCTTTGTAAATTAAGGCCCCTGTATATAAATTAATGCTTATATTTACATAAATATATATATGCTTATAAGCACCATATTTCTATATACACGTATATGGATATGCACATATTATGTATACACATATGCATTATTCAATATGTAAAATGCATTGCTTATGCTAGGTGATTTCCTCACTATCTGGAATGTCTATCAGGTGGTGTCTTCTTGACAGGGATTGGGAAATTGCCTTCTAGGTTAAGTGAGCATTCAAACCACAGTTCAAAATAAGGTGAAAATAAAGACAAAGGGGTTGTGTATTTGGGAGCTACCACTTACATCCTTTTGCTGCCCACAGCCACATCCATGCCAATGGCTGTATTAGTGGTACTGGACTGGGGCTTTCTGGATAATGTTATATGGCTTTATTTGGTCTCAGGGCATCCAGTATTACAGATTTATAGATCCAGGCCCTCAGAACTGGTCCTAGTTCCTGAGCTGGAAAGGATGGACATGAGAGCTTTGCAGAAATTAGGGATGACCACCTACTTATTAGTGTTATCACTAATAAGTAGGTGGCACTAAGCTGGCATTTATAATCCAGAAAGGATCAGCTAACTCAGCGGCACACACCTACACCTTGACTGGGTAGAAAATAGGACATGCTGCTTACAGAAGGGAACCACATTTTTAGGATGTTTCTTTTTCAGAAACTTTCAAAAATGCTTCTCATGCTGTTTCTTTGAACTGGCTTGGTTTTTACTTGTTTGTGGGAGATATTATCTATTAGGACTGGAGACTGCTGACATACATATTTAAAAGGTCTCCATATCTTTCAATGTATTTCTGAAGCAAGCCATGAATGCTTGTAAGGATGAATCATTTGGAGGCAAGCATAAAACCCTCATCTGGTATTTCTGTGTTATAATTTTCAAGAAGGAAGATGAAGGCCCGTGCTCCACCACCTCCTGGAAAGCCTGCTGCCCAGAGTGTCCACAGTGAACAGAAACTGCCTCATGATGCCACACTGGGTTCGCAGCAAAGCCTGGTCCACATGAAGGAGGCACTCCAAAACAGTACCGTGGACATTACTGTGGTTCTGCCCAGTGGACTGGAGAAACATAGTGTCGTCAGTGGAAGGTAATATCCTGGTACCTGGGTGGTGGTTCCTGTGTTCCTTCTCATGCATGTAGGAAGAGAAGGAAGAATGAGAATGAGTGTGGGCATGTTAAACTTAGTTCCATATTGAATTTGACTTAGGTTAGAATACGTGCTATGGATTGGTACAAGACCACAGCTAGGGAGATCCAGAACAGTCCCATGGGGAAGAGTGTGGCCTAACTGGCCCTGCCCGACTGTCTGTAGTCTTTCGGGAACTCAGGGCTAAAAGCCCATCCTGGTAAAATTTGGGCTCAGAGAAAACTGTAGATATACATACATTTAAAAAATTTATTTTATGTGATAATTAAACATAATATTGATAAGTATTGCTTCTGGCCTCAATATAAACCCATAAATGGAATTCCTGTGTTCTAAAATAGCATGCCTTTCGTTGTAATAGGTAATATCACATTGTCTTTGAAGGTCTTACCACCAACATAGTGTAAGAAGATATTTTCAGTGGGTTTCCTCCGTGTAACCATTGACACAGTGGAGGAAGATCTTCACATTGGCCTCAAAGGAGGTTCTGAGGCTTGAGACTGATACCTTGTGGCATTTCCTGAGGCCCAGCTCAGAGACCCTGAATAGTAGGAGTTTCTCTGTGTGTTTGGTTGTTTTATAGAGCAGTTGTGTTCAGCACACATTTCCTATGAAGTAAAGAGCATGCTATACTGTCATATCATAGTTTAAAAATTATTTTAGAATGTATGCCTTTCTACCTGTAAATGTATATTTGCCATTTTTATATTTTGTCCCAGTTGATAGTTACTGCTTTTTCTTCTCTTAGTTTGTGGCATCTGGATAGTGATACATGAATCTTCTTTCACAAACACAAGAAAAGGTGGGGTTCCTTCTAGAAAGTAGAAATACTTCTGAAAAATGCTTTCAAGTGAATGTGTTGTTCTCCCTGTACTTCCATTTCTTTTTCCCTTTAGAGCAGAAGTTCTCACCCACTATGCAGTTTGTAAAATTGCCACAGAGACTAGCTAGAACCTTATGAATTACTCAGATAGCATTCTCTTTTCTAAGCAGGGATGCTTAGAGTCAGAGTCAGCATTGGCCTGGCGGCCTCTGTCCCTGGGCACCTTCTGGATGCTCCAGGTGAAGGCATACTTCACTAGATGTCACACCCTGACTCTTATTTGCTTTTTGTTCCTTTTATTTCTCTTCTGCTTAAGCAGTGGCTTTAGCAAAGATCATGCTCATCTTGCCCTAAACAGCAGTTTATAAAACATAGCCAGCCCCAACCCTTGTATGTCCTGACAGGGGAACAAGAATCTCCTAGAGAAAACATGCTAGTGATTGAATGCTTATGGCCCCATTCTGCAAATCATAGTTTTTGATTTCCTGAGCTGCTCTGGAATTTAGAAACACAAGTTAAAGTCCCTATCTGTTCTTAAATATTAAGACATAAGGATAGGGCTTGGAACCGTTCCTGACTAAGGGAGAAGGCCTGGCAGGCCTTCAGGAGTGGGGCTGCCAGCTCTCTGCATGGCGAATGGGAAGGAAGCCAGCAGCCCCATTGCTTTAATTGGGAGCACAAGTGAAGAGAGTATCTTTGAAGACACAGTACCCTCAGCCCCAGGGGAGCTTCATAAAAGGCTCTTAAGTGTTGACAGTGTTGGGCTGTGTCATTTTAGTGTATAAAATTAGTCACATCCACATTGGTTCACACAGCTAAGGGACATCTGGCAGGGAAAGGCAAATGTTTCTTTTTCCAGAATAGAGGAAATCTCTCCCAGTGTTCAGTCCTGTGATTCTGCCCCTAGGAGCCATTGTAGCCTACACACCACAGAATAGACGAGTTTATACCTGTGCAGAGAATTCCAGGTCATGAGCCTTGTAAGACAGTATAAGGACTTCCACCTCCTAGATATTAAGCCTGTGAAAGAGTCTGTTAAAGAACATCATTATTTAAAGGAGTTTCCATACCAAATTTTCCCCTCCTCCTGCCTCCTTCCCTCCCTCCCTTCCTTTTAAATAAAGGAGACTGTCTTTTCTGTGAGGAAATAACAAGATTGAGGGTCTGACATTTAAATTGCAAAGAGCTTGTTGTCCTGGGAAAGGAAAGGAGTGTTTTCACAAACACACACAGCTTGATAGTTTGCAGAAGATACTGTGCTTGTTTGGATGGTAGTCCTATTTCGGTACCCCCTGAGGGGAAGTATCATTTTGTGAACTCCTGATAGGTTACTAAATATTAAAATATTCTTTTATCCATCAAGCAAAATAAATAATAAATTACAAACTTAGGCAAGTCACTGGAAAGAGGGTATCTCAGCCAGCAGGGGAAAGCGGAACATTTGCTGAGCAGGCCACATATGAAACAGGCAGGTCCATGTTACAGAGTCTAGACTGAGCAGGGAAAGTAGATGTGCCTGCCATGTAGTGGTTTCTCTGCAGCCTACACAGATTGTAAGAAATCTGGCTTTGGTACTAATTTTCTTCAAACACAAGGAAAAACAAACACATTGAGCTTCATGTAAAATTTAGATGGATTTTTAAGACAACCAGAATTCATTACTCTAAGGGTAATAAGGTTGTGTCCATGTCTGCCACAGTATATCTTCTGAATGAAGATTGTATAGAAGATACTTGCCTTTCCTATAAACTGGACACAGAATGTTATAGACCAGTGGTTCTTAACCTGTGGGTCTCAGCCTCTTTGGAGTTGAATGACCCTTTCACAGGGGTTGCATAATGATATACTGCATTGCATATCAGATATTTACATTATGATTCATAACAGCAGCAAAAATACAGTCATAAAGTAGCCACCACAACATGAGGAACTGTATTTAAAGTCAAAACATTAGGAAGGTTGAGGACCACTGCTCTAGACTCTGAAAAACGGTAACCTCTTAACACACAGGTGAAAACAGTGATGGCAGAATTAAGAAAGAACAAGAGTTACTGTGGTAAGAAAAGAGATACCTTTGGGGCAGAACCTGTCCACACATGCTCCCTCCCATAACCCACATCTTATGGGATCACCACTGGACAGGGCGAATACCAGGTTTTCCTGGATTCCCAGCTTAAGGTTATCTTCTTTCTTCAGATCAAAGATTCCAGCCAACATTGGTTTCAGATAGTTTTCAAGAGTTGCCTTAATCAGACACAGTCTCCCCAGCTAGCAACCTGCAACTCTCTTTAATCCCAAATTATTAGACCTTTTCTAGACAGGCAACAGCTGCATGGCCTTGAGAGATCAAGTCTCTGGAATTTTACTACGTTGTTTTCTCTCTGGCATCTCTTAACCATGACCCAGATTTTCACGGGCCTGGATTCTTGCTGGAGATTTCAGCCTCACATCTGAAATCCTGCCTCTGACCATCAGACCTCCATGTCCATGGCCTTTTCTGGTCTCCTGTCTTGTTCTTGGCTGTTTCAGTTTCTTGTCCACATGTTACCCAGTAAAGCTCCTCAGTACAGACTGTTTGTCAGGGACCTTGATTACATCTTGCCTTGCTTCTTTGATGCCACACAAACCTGTCAAACTGGACTTTCTCTCAGGATTTGCATTGGTCTTGTGGTATGCCTCACCCAGAGCTTAGGGCCACATGCTGGAGCCGGTCGATACAAGAAACTAGGACACATTGGAACAGTTTGAGATTTGGCCATCCATGTAAATTCAGTTTGTTTTAAGACTGCCCGGATACACCTAAAAGCAGTTTACATACCTATCACCCAGTAATCCATTCAGTCTACATAGATTCCAAATGTACATGTCATGATACTTAGTATCAAGACATTCTAAAGGTGAGTTCCTATACTTATAGCATTGACACCAACAGGAAACTTGTAAGTACTGTAGGTTTTTCAGTCCCACCCATGCTTGGCTGAATCAGAACAACTATCCATCAAACTATTTGCAGAAGGCTTTGCTGTGGTACATGGTGCATGGCAGTGTGTGTTCTTTTACTTTAAGTTCTGTGTTGGGAGAATAGTAAGTGTGTATCCAAACTAAAAGAATCAGAATTCATGGCAGGGCTTATCCTGCTCCTGCCTTAGTGTATATGTGAAGGTTGAAGGTGCCCTGGTCCCTCCCACCCAATGTCCAAGGGAACACAGCGTCCCAGCTTCATGGTAGTTACTGCTATACTGATTGGCACATGCTCTTAACATCATCTTAGACAGAAGATGTGGTAATCATTGCCCTGGAGACAGTCTTGAATATTTCTTTATATCAGTCAGAATGCTCTGGATATTCATTAGGTACAATAAGTGAATGAGGAATAGGGCAATATTTAGGGATTCTTTTGATACTGCATTTGCTCAGAGCCAAGAAAGGAAGGACCAGGGCAACCACCAATTGCTTGTGTTTTCTTCTGACTTCAGAGACCAGGTTTTATTTATTTTAAAGATTTTCAAATAAATGACCCAGTACACAAAACACCAGTAAGTGTTCTAGTCATCTGTAATATTTTCTGAATTAAGCATTTACTTTTATGCATTCTCCTTCATTTTTAATTCTCTCTCTCTCTCTCTCTCTCTCTCTCTCTCTCTCTCTCTCTCTTTGTTGTGTGTGTGTGTGTGTGTGTGTGTGTGTGTGTGTGTGTGTGTGTGTGTGTGATTTTTATTGTTTTGCAGTAAGTTCTTATATATCTATTATGGTGAGAGATTTTTAAATCATGAATGGATATTGAATTTTCTAAGATATTTTTAGTATAAATTGAAATGTATATATGTGTTTTTATGGTTAATTTCGATGGTATGATAAATCACATTATTTATTGACTTGCCCTTATATACTGAACCAGGTTTGAATTCTGGAAATTAATCCCATTCATTCATAGGACATAATCTTTTCACTGTGCTATTGAATTATATTTGCTAGTATTTTATTGAAGATGCTTTTTCATCCCTGTTCATTTTGGCTGGCAGTCTGTGGTTTGCTGAAACTGTAGTTGGGAGATGTTTTTTTCTTTTATTACTATTGTTGACAAATTTTTAAAAAAACAATTTGCATGTTATTTGAATGTTTGGCATAATTTTCTGTTGCACCCTTTTGTTTTAGATTTTCCTTTTTGGTGAGATTTAATTTGGTGAAGTGATTCAATGTCTGTATTTGTTATTGGTATGTTCAATATTCTCATTTCTCTTTGATTCAGTCTTGGTAGATTCTTTCAGTTTGTAGTTTGTTGGCTTGTTCACCAAAGAACCTATCAAGTTTTTCAACAGAAAATTTAATCTTCGAATACTTTATATTTACAAATAACTGAAAAAATAGTGCCATGGAACCACAGGTTGTATAGTTTTTGTTTATAGAGTTTAGATAATCAACTTAGTAGATCTGTGGATTTAACAAGAAATGGACCTCTTTTCATCTATTATGATGTTGAGGGGCTGTTAAAATGTTTTTCTCTTAGTAATGTTGGTTAGCATTGAAACTGTTAACATACCATCATATAATTGTGAATAAGAACTTAAATTGTGGTTGTTGTCTTCTTCTTCCTCCTCCTCCTTTTCCCTTCTTCTTTCTTCTTCCTCTTTGTTCCTCCTATTTTTCCTCCTCCACCATCTTCTTTGTCTAGGCATTTTCATGCATCCGTATGTCCACTTGTTCTGCCTGACAGACAGTCTTGATAACCATGATTTGTCTTCTCCTTTTCAGCCATGCAATGATGGACCTACTGGTTGACCTCTGCCTTCAGAACCACCTGAATCCTTCTCATCATGTCCTAGAGATCTGGTCTTCTGAGACCCAACAGCCCTTGAGTTTCAAGCCAAATACTTTGATTGGGTCCTTAAATGTACACACTGTACTTCTGAAAGAAAAAGTCCCCGAAGAGAAAATTAAGTCTGGCCTACTCAATGTGCCTGAGGTCAGTGGTGCCTGTGTGTTGTCCGAGGATATACAGGGATACAGATTGGTGTGTGAATTGCAGGAGTGCTAGAGAGGCCAGGCTTCCTCTTTGTTTAAGTACCTAACACACAGTGCTGTATGGAGGCTACTTCTTCTATGCCAGGTGAAGGTAGGTGCTAACTGGATTTGCTTCAAGAAAGAACAACTTTGCAAATCTAGTAATGCTTATTGTTGTAATACTGATTCTTCCTATATTATACAAATGGAACTGTTGTAGGGCAAGATGTCCATCAGAAATACCTGCATTTTCCACCGTGGTAGTCACAGGTCCCATCTTGCACCTGAGCACTTGAAATGTAGCTAGTGTGATCAAGAAATTATTTCTCAATTTTATTGAATTTTACTTAATTAACGTGTGACTGCTTTTTTTACACATGCATTTCTGGATTTCTTTTGGCCCTAAGAGTCAAAACTCCATAAATGTGTTTACTGTCTGAGAGAGAGAGAAAAGAGAGGCCCTATGGAAGTTTTTGTTTTGATTTTTGACTTTTGCTATTTGTTCTCTTTTGGCTCTGAGAGAGGAGAGAGGGGACAGGCCATATGAAGTTGGGTGGGTAGAGAAGTGGATAGGACCTGGTAGGAGTTGGGGGAGAGGAAAGAATATGATCAAAATGTATTATTTAAAAGTTTTTAATATTTTCAGGAATATTTAGACTTCTGCATTCATGGAATATCTTGTCATTTTATTACAACCATAAATTATCAAGTAAAAGTAATCCCAATTTTTTGCAGAGCATTGTAATAAGGTTTTACGTGTGGTCTTAAGGCTCTAGTTAAGGCGGTACTACATGAATCGGATTCATGGAAGATATACTCAGTTTTCTCAATTTCAAAATTGGCAGTTGGGCCAGTGATTTGTCTCCTGTCAATTTCTAATTTTTAGTGATTGGTAATATTTAATTGGTGCCTTTTCATACTAAGTCCATGGGAGAATCTAATTATACTTCATACAAATCAGTATTTGATAGGGCAGGAACCTCTTCACATCCTGTGGCTTTTCTTAACTGCCTACGCTCTGTGGAGAGTTAAGCCCAGGTTATGTGCACGGTTCCTCTTAGAGAATCTCAGGTTGGAGCAGTGCCGCATATTCCTCCTAAAGTTCAGTTCATTAAGTCCACCAAGCCTGCCACTCAGAGTTCTAGGGGACCATGACATTCATCTGCCACTCTTCACACATGCTACCTTGACCTTTGCAAGGTCTTTGCACTTTGTGGAGAGCAGTGAACATGAACTGAAGTAGTCTGCATGAAGCTTGGATTCATACAAGTTTTTGATGGACTTCTTAGTGTCACTGTAGATACCTGTAATCAGCCAATTTAGAGAAATACTTTCTGAGTATTATGTCTGGTATTTGAAAAAGCTTAAATGTATTTCTAACTTAATATAACTATATATAGTACATATGTATTTACATACATACATACATACATCAGACATACATATGTGTGTATCTATGTGTACACATCTGTACATGCCCTATGTATAATTACAATACATATAATATCTTTATATAATTATATATTCACATTTATGTGGATATTTTGACTTCTTAAGCAAGTATTTTTGTTTTATGAGATTTATTTTTAAAATTATTCATACCTTTTACAGAGAGTTTTCCTTTAGGGAAACTAAATAAATAATTTGTGTAAAACTGTAGCCAGAATCTCCAAACAGCTATACACATACAGAATTTAAATTTAGACGCTTCACTAGTGTCAGTTTCTCCCTGTTGTTTAGTAATTGCTAACTAATAAGAGCAATCCCAAGAAGCATCTAATATTTTATGTAAATTTATTTTTCAGTATTCATTATGTTATTTTTTCTCCTGGACCCACCAACTTTGTGGAAGGATCACCAGGGGCTGGAAAAATCCTGCCACACTCAATGGCAGAATTAAAACAGTAACTAAAGCAATTACAGGAAGATGCATTCATTGAATTCTTGTGTTTGGTGTATTCTTGCAGAAATCCGTGCGTCTGGTAGTGAATTACCTGAGAACACAGAAAGCTGTCGTGCGTGTGAGCCCTGAGGTGCCACTGCAGAATATTCTGCCAGTCATCTGTGCAAAGTGTGAGGTCAGCCCAGATCATGTGGTTCTGCTCAGAGACAATGTTGCCGGGGAGGAGCTGGAGCTGTCCAAGTCCCTGAACGAATTAGGGATAAAGGAACTTTATGCGTGGGACAATAGAAGAGGTGAGGCTTGCCATGTTGCATAGTGACTCGGACATGAGGTCTGCAGACAAAATCTGTATTCTCTCCTATGATCAGTCCTGCAGACAAGTTTTACACTAGTTTATTGCCCATGCTGCATCATGTAGGAATGTGGCATAGATCAGTGCCACAGATGAGTGGCAGCCCCTGTGTAATGTTGGTACAGAGAAATACATTATGTAATCAGATTTTTTCCAGTTGACATAATGGTTAAGTAACTGTCAGGCAAAGGCATAATTTATAGTCCTTGACATTTTGGTTTTAAGATAAACTTTCAAGTGTGCTGTGGAACTCTGCCCTTAAACAAGGCATAGCTGTTGCCATCATGAAGTAAGAGCAGCTACAATTACCTGCAAGGGACCATCACAAAATTGGTCCAAATAACACTACTGTTGCCCATGTTATTTATTCTCCAGAAGACCAGACTTATAAAAAAATATGCAGTTGGTCTTTTATATGTTCTTCTATAGCCTTTCAAATACAGCTTTGAAGATAATTAATACCAATAAAATGTGTTTTTCTTTATTAACAAATATATTGTGAAAATGGTGGTCATAGTGTCTTCTATTGGCCCATCCATACTTTGACTCATCTCAACCCACCCCTTCTCTGGGGATTCTGGGTTCATCCTCCCATTTGACATGGAAGAATGGGTTTTAGTTCTAGGTAGCTTAAGGTACATGGAGTAGTAGTCTTCTGGAAAAGGTGCTCTGAGGCTTAAAACATTGTATCCAGTCACCTTTATTTCTGCTGATGTTTGTGCTACTTGAGATTGAACTAGGATCTCATGACCTCCCAACCAGTTTCTTTTAAAATCACAGACAGTAGTGCTCCCAGTGTCAGCAGCACAAACTCAATTGCTGAGGGTATGTTTTGTTGGTTACTTTAAACTTGGATTGTGGGATTTGGGGGGGGGTGTCTTCTTTTGTAATACAAAAGGAAAAGAAAAATCTCTCCAAAAAGCAAGAAGGAAAGAAGGAAGGAAGGAAGGAAGGAAGGAAGGTAGGAAGGAAGGAAGGAAGGAAGGAAGGAAGAAAGGAAGGAAAGAAGGAAGAAATAAAGAGTAGGAAAATGAAGTGTCCCTTCTTTAGGAATCTAAGAGTGAAAGGCTTACACATCTAGACTTCTGTTACACACTCACACTTGGACATATCTTTAAGAGCAGATATACCACACTGTTTCCTGGAGGAGTCATACAAGCCTGCCTCTCTGTAAAGCAGAAGCCCCACTGCTCATAGGTACCTGAGATATGGAAGCTGAAGCCTTCAGCAGGACCAGGACACTGAGCACAGCTCTCGAGATCTACGGCATAGGAAGCTTTAGAACATGAAATGCAGCCAATTAGCATTTCCACTCTTGACTTGAGCTCCAAAGACCCAGAGTATCCCACTGTCTGCCATGACAATCTATTTCCAGACCCTGTGGTGGGGAGACCTTTCACCAGGACCATGCCTGTTTTGATGTTCATGGTTCCCATCCTGCCACATGCTTTCATCTCATCCTGCTAACCACCAAACATCTAAGAAGAAAACATTTTTCAGAGGGTGTACTTGAGGATGTTTCTCTCTTTTTAAGCTGAAAAGCAGGGCTGCTTAAGGTGTGGGTGGGGTGCCTTTGCCAGAGTTTGGGGAGCAGGTGGTAACTTTCTTTTTCCCTGTCCTGCAGCTGCTAGAGAAAGGGGATACAGCAGCAAGAAGTTAAGTGCCTGATACATGCTTGAAGAATCCCGAGGCTCTGCTGCCCCCTGTGCTCACAACAGGCCTAGCAGCCTGTGCTGGGGCTAGGAGTGAAGGCTTAGAGAGATAACAGGCCAGCTTTGTATATGCCCTTGTCACTTTTGGGGGTGCTGTAACCCACACTTGAGGCTGAGGGTTTAGTAAGAGCTTCGGTCTGGGCTGTTGCAGACCTCCAAGCTATTCTCATTCTCTCATTGCCTGCCTTTTCCAGTTCTTCTGACCAAAACGCAGTCTGAGCCTTCCCTGAGCTGTCAAGGTACAGTGAGCCCACAGGCTGCACTCTGCATGACTCCAGATGGGAGGCTGCACGGAGGTGATATGTATTCCAGGCCCCAGGGGAACTGAGTTTGGCTTGAGGCACCTCGGGGAAGGGAGAGGGCTGCTTTCTGGGTTGACATGAGGTTATGGTGTAAGTTTTTTGTTCCTGGGTTGTTCTACACAAGAATGTACCCATTTGAGAATTTGCTGTGTGGCTTTAATCCATAGGAATGGCTGTGACTATTGAAGATAGGAAAGTCTGTGACTCAGAACTTTGGGGGAACTTGATATGCACTGAAATGACACCATGTCCCTTTGCCTCAACTTGTCTGTTGTTCTTACTTTTGTGTTTCCTGCTCAGGTCTATCCTGTATGCTGTGGAGTATGCACCACTATGGGATTGAAATTGAACCC
This sequence comes from Cricetulus griseus, assembly GCF_003668045.3. NCBI lineage: Eukaryota > Metazoa > Chordata > Mammalia > Rodentia > Cricetidae > Cricetulus > Cricetulus griseus. The sequence continues at coordinate 93,176,341 of NW_023276807.1, forward strand.
TATGTATCATAGCAATATAGGCATGCAAAGGGTTAATTAAAATTTGGTACTTATTTAGAAAGTCTCTGTGTATATACATGTATACACACATACATATCAAAAGGGAGATTTGTATGTTTATATGCACGTATTTGTATGTATTTGCATAAGCGTATACATATAAACATAAATACATATGAATTATGGTTTTAATGAGCCTTTTAGAGTGTGCTCATACCCATATGAACATGTATATTAAAGAGTCAATATTCTGATGAGTTTCTGTATTCATCAGGAAGTTTATTATTTTTGCTAAAGTATTTATTATAGTATAATAAATGCCAATTTATTTAAAAACATTTAACAAAAGAAAATGCAGCATTTACATGGAGCCCAATGATGTAATGGAGTATCTGAGTGCTGGGGTTGAGTGTCCTGTTTGCCAGCCCATAGCTGACCTGCCTCATCAACAACAATTTCACATACAAGCATTCCCTTTAAGGAAACCCATTGTTCTGAACAGGGTGCTCATGACACATGAAGGTGTTAACTGTTCTGGGACATTCTACTTGGGGATTTGTGCAGACTAGGGCTGGGGAGAGGTAAACTTACTGTGTCTTCCTTTACTGCCTTGTGTCTGCACCTTAGAGACAGGCTATGATGAGAATGTCCACATGCACCATGTGGGAACTTGCATCTGTTCTCTCTTCCAAGGGCTTGTTCAGTGGCCTTTTTCTAGTCATGGAACTGCCACATTTCCACTTTTCCCATCTAGGCAAACTGGTGCTCTGGACTAGATTCAGGGATATTTCACTTTCTCCTCTTCTTTCCACTCAACTCACCTTTTATCATTGTCTCCATCACTTTAATGTGTCCAAATAGAAATTGCTTTCTTGGATGAAATGTGAGCCTTGAAAATAAGTGTGATGCTCACATGTATGATCCTCCAATTGGAGCCGTGATTCCAGTTCTTAAAGCACATGGTCTCCAGGGAAATCTGTGTGTCCACAGCTCATTGCCCTGGTAGAGGAGACTTTGCCTGATGCCAATGTAGAATCTCTGTTGTTCTGCTTTCACCTTTTATAGTGTCTAGTATCAGGAACTTCTTATTGATCCATAGGTAAAGCCTTTAGAAATATGCCATCAGTTTGAGGCCCTGCTGCACCATACAGTTGTTAGACAGTGGCATGAGAAGCCACCTCTCCAGACACTATGGTTCTGGTGCCAGGGTCATACATATCCTTCTTCATGGGGTTCCCTCTGTCCTGTGACCAGTCACTTTCTATTCAGAGAAAGAAACAAAAGATTTAGCTTGCTTTTAGTTTTCTGTTTCAGTCTATCATTGTCATGGGTACTATAGTTTGGCCTGTATGATAGCAACATATTTTCTTTCTTGTTTTTCTATGGGGTTCTACAGTGTTATCAATTTTAATATATCCTTGTCATATACCATTCAATTATAAAACCAGTATAAACTAGAAATATACATGTTAATGCATGCTGTAGTTGGAATATTTTGTGCTATAAGATATTTTATTCTTCCTAGTTTTACACTGAGTGAGGGTTTTGATGTGACTAACTTATAATTATGTGTGTGCATGTGTGTCTACACAACTACATCATGTGAGCAAGTCCTCTGGCTTGGTTGCAGTCTGATGCAGAGCCTGGCTAATCTCTTTAGCTAAGCCCCTTGCATGTCATTAAGCTCCCTGGCCTGCCCAAACAAAAAAAAGGCCATGCATCCTGCAGGATGGTTTAAGAACCACTGGGCCTGGGTTTGGCTTTGTTAAATAGACAGTACTATTTCCTTACAAATTTTAAAAATGCATTGACTTTTATGTTCTTCTTTAACTTAGATAATGAAACTACACATCATTAGGCACAAACATTAATGGATGTTTACTGTATTTGGGTTGCTATACTCATGGCAGTTTGTCAAATTCCACAAGAAAGTGTTTCCACCAATGGTCTCAAGGTCTGGCTGGCCTACATTTAGAGCTGGGAACGTTGATCTTTCTACCCTTTACAAACATCTGTTTTGTTTTGGGTTTTATTAATTTTTTTCTCCCCAAATCTGTCATATCTTTATGTATTGAAAGAGAAGGGCAGGGAGAATGAATAGTAAAAGTCTAGAATAGGCAAATAGGAGAATTTAATTTTAAAAAGGAAATATTCTACAACTGGAGAGAAGACAGCTCAGTGATTACAAGCACTTTTTGCTCTTTCAGAGGACCTGGGTTTGGTGCCCAGAACTTACATGTTTGTTCCCAAATATCTGTAACTCTGGTTGCAGGGGACTTGATGTCCTCTTTGGGCTTTTGTGGGCACTAGGCATACATTGTAGGGAAATAGTCATACATGTAAAATAAAATAAATGAAAATTTTAATTAAATCTAGAAGAAAGACTGAGGAGAAAAAATGATGACCAGTACCCCTGGAGATCTGGTTTAAAGAGTACCCAAATTTCATCCACTGTTCTTCCGTATTCTAGGAAAGAACAGGGGGTTCGTGATTTGTTTAGCATTTTTAAACCTTACTTAGAGCTCATAAGGCAGACTGTTTTTTACAGATGTCACAGCCCTTTCAGTAACACTATTTGGTTGAGCAGCAACAAGCCATCCTTTGCTCTTAGAACTTCAGTAATCAGTTCAAATGGAAAAATACTGTCAGCCTTGGGTGAACACTGCATTTGCAGACTCAGTACCAAAGCAGGTGTAAAAGATCAGTCACACTCATATTAACCATAGTAAAATTATAATATTTTAATTATTTTTAACTAGATAAAATTATAGCTAAAGTTAACTTCACCTATTTTTTTTTAATGCAGCTAATAGCAAATGTAAATTGACACGGTTTGTATTAGCCTTCTCTTGAAAAGCATCACCATTGAACTTCCATTGATTTGCTTCTTTTCATCTTCCACAAGGACAAAGCCACTCTCAGAGTAAATGCTTCCTTAGTCACTAAAAACCTGTGTAAGAACTTCCTGGGATTTCCTGTGGGCCAGAGGGCTTTGAGTAAAATTGTGATGATTTTCTTAGAACTAACAGCTTAAAGGATTCCGAGAAGGTTTTAACAAGTGAAGTACTTAATCTCATGCTTCAAATGCTGAACAATACAACTTTTTTTCCCCCTCCAGAAATGTTCAGGAAATCATCGCTTGGCAATGATGAGACAGATAAAGAGAAGAAAAGATTCCTGGGATTTTTCAAAGTTAATAAGAGGAGCAACAATAAGGTAACACACTATACTTATGTAACTCTGTGGATATAAGAGTGTTCCTCTCAATATTTCTCCTGATCCTGTCTTGGGATTTTTCTAAATAATTCATTTTGTAATACTGAATCTTCACTTGATGCTCCAGGCAGTTACTTAAGAGGAAGGTGTTCACTTATTGGTAGAGTGGCAAACTTCTCAACTCCCCAGGACAAAGTGAACTACACCCTGCTGGGTGCCTACACTCACATAGCATGCTGCAAGACCCAGCACACAGCTCTTGGGTATATGATTGAATGAATCCTGAATTATTAAATTTAAGTGCCTGTGTCCCTGCAAATAATTCCAGCTTTCTAGTTAAAAGTAGGAAGCCAGGAAAGGCTGCACTCAGGACCACTTGTATCTGTCTGGAATTGTTCCATTTTCTATAGTTTTAAAATGTTTTTCTACCTTTTTAACATGACCCAAAATCACAGAACACTAAATTAATTGCTTTTGGTCTTGTTACTCTTTGTTGAATGTCGTTATGTTAATATTATAGGTGTAATACTGTACAATAATTTAAAGTCATACTACAGAGAGTTAAAATGAAGGACATTTGTTTGTTTGTTTTCACTACTTAGTTACAAAAGCCTCAAAATCAAAAATACCTGCTAACTATCTGGCAATGAACACACTAATACTATTCTATTCTTTTAATAAGTGTATTTTATTAACACATAATATCTGTTCCTTGCTAATAATTATGGCTCAAAAATACAAAGTTGAGAGCAAAGTGATCGCTTAATGGGTAAGCATATTTGCTGTGCAAGCATGAAGACCTGGGTTTGGGTTCCCATTTTTTAAAAAAGAAATGACTAATATAAGTAATTGCCGTTAATATCACTCTATCAGATGGGACTGGCTCACCATCTGTGGGCTCTGTAGGAGGTGAGAAAGCCCTTTCAGCTCTGTTTCTTAGACCTGTACCTCTGTGCTACGTAGACATCTCCTGCTCTTTCCTTCTGAAACCTGCAGCTCTGATATTATGATTCTTCCTGGGCTTGCTGGTGACAGTGCTAAAGCTTAGAGATATAACATGCTTTGCCCAGTGTCCCTGAATGATGCCGGGATCTTTCTAGCTGTGAAGGCAACTAGCACCTTCCACTAGGCATGAGAGATTTCACAGTCTATCCCTCCTTCCTCCTGAAACTTTGTGCTGGTTTTCTCACTCTGATTTGTGAATGATGAAGTATATAATTCTATATCTTGAGCTCTTTTCCATGGTTTTCTGTGTTCTTTGAGAATTTGTGCTCAGGATATGTCTCATTTGTGAGATCTTTTTAGCCTTGGTTAGTTCCCTCCCCTCCTCCTTTTCTTCACCTTCCTTTTCTGGCCTCTTTTCCTTTGATGTCTAGAATAAGTGAAATTAAAGATTCAAAATCATTTAGGGCTCTTAATTGTGTTTTTATTCCTAGTATTGTTTAGATGAACTTGCTAGGACTGTGTTTTCTGCAGTCCCCTTGGTCACCAGTTCATAATAAAACCCCATCCCTCAACTTACATCTAACTGATTCTGCAACTCCCTCATTCTGTGAGGCAAACCCCAGAAGACAAAGCAAAAGATAGAAGAAGAGGTACATTTGGTTCAGCCAATAAGGCAGCTACCAAAGCTCAAGGGGTAGAGAAGACTGTACAATTTTCCATAATTAGAAAGGGACAGACACCAGGACTCCTTGACGGTTAGTGAAAGAATCAGTGATGGTACAGTCTGCTCTGTTCATTATAAAAGCCTTTCCTTATGTAGTATTGTATCTTTTCTGTCTTAGATATCTAGGGTCATTTCTCACCTTTTATATACCCGGCCTTTCACTTATTACTGCCTTATTTAAATAATAGTTTGCTCTAGACATATCCACTTACTCAGCTTTATCTTATTGGGTTACCCTCTTTGTGTGTGTGTGTGTGTGTGTGTGTGTGTGTGTGTGTGTGTGTGTGTGTGTGTGTTCGTGTATGCGTGAGCATGTTATGCATACACTTCCTAGCTCTTTGCCTCTCTCCTTGTTATAGTCAGAGATTTTTGCATGCTAAATAATCCTTACCTAATGTCCCTAAAGACCTGGGAGAGAAGAATTATCATTGCATTATACAGGTCAGTATGGTCAAACAACTCATGCCTGTGTAATTTAGTCAGCTATAGTATTAATAAATGCTAGAATTGATACCTATCTCAGTCCTTTATGTTAATAACTCATTCACATTACACAATGTTTATCAAAATTTTCAATTTCCTTATCTTTAAAAAGCACTTGGAATGAGTAACTTTAAAATGATTCTTCAAACCCTATGATGTGATGACAACAGATAGAAATATACATGCCTCAGTACAGAATAAAATCTGAGAACGGGGACTTATGGGAAGCATTCAGACTGAAGTTATATTCTAGTAATTTGCCATTAAGAAAGAATATGCATAGGTGTATATAGGTGAGTGCAGGTTATTTCCATAGAATGTCAATAAAGCATATACCTTAGAGGGACATAATTTTGGCTCAAGTAAGTGAGGGCAAATGTTGTATATTTTAATTTTTAATGCATGCCTATTTTTATCACATTGGACATCATTTATTCTCTTAAACCAGTGTTTTCAAAACATACCCAGTGTCATCTTAAGATTTAATTGAAAGTGTAAATTCTTGGGTCATGTCCCCAGATCCTCATTAGGAGGCCAGGGAATTGAATTTTCCAATTAGTACTCCCTACCTGATCGAGTGGCTGATGATGTATTGTTGTATGCCCTTTATGGATAGAAAGGGAGTCAGCTGTTTGCTAAATGGTTTTTGTGTACACTCAGTGCATTAATTATGTAGAGATTAAAACTTTGAAGTCAAGACCTAGTTAATCAGTTGATTTGCTGAGCTAACTTGTCAGTTCACAACCCCTACTATTTTTAAATTAAATATTTTCTAAATTAAAGAAATGTGTTGGGGAAGGAGAAAACGACGAAAGCAAGTTTCTTCTTATGACTTGTGGATTCAACAGTGTGGTTTTGGAATGAAGGAGTGCTTTGTTTGGGAGCTGTTTTAAAACAGTTTTCGATTTCATAAGGTGGAGGAAGAGCTGTGGAGCCTGTACTCTCTATTGTTGGGAAGCTTGGTCATGCCATGCCATGCCATGCTGGTGTTTTTTGCCTTAATAGCTGTTAAGGGTGCCTGCACTTGTTGGAGCTTATTTTCTCTTGAGTTGATGGTGGGGTGCATGTCTGTGTTCTAGGCTGAGCATCTCGGACAGTTGGGTGCAGATAGTGATGAGGACCCCTTGAAGTTATCGTCTGGAGGGGACTTGAATGTGAGTATTTAATACCGTAGGTGCTTTTGCCAGCCAGGTGGAACAAATCTCACTGCAGGTAACAAATCTGATGACTGGCTTCAGTTCATTCCTCTGCCTTGCTTTTGTAGTCCCTGCATGTGGTTGCCCCTAGTTATTTGGACAATGTCCAATATTTCAGATTCTGCTCTTTATTCCACTAAGCATAGGCAAGAGAACCCTGCATTAGATTAGGTGAATTTACACCTTCTGAAGTTTTTCCCACACACTACCAGGATTAGGCTGATAGTCTGTAGCCACTGGCCACCCAGAGCTAACATTTATTAAAGTGTGTAACTACATTTTGTCCAAGGGATTTCTTCAAACTCCATTTTACTCACATTTCAAAACCGGCATCTAGGCCAGGCGTTGGTGGCGCACGCCTTTAATACCAGCACTCAGGAGGCAGAGGCAGGTGGATCTCTGTGAGTTCGAGGCCAGCCTGGTATCCAGAGTGAGTGCCAGTATAGGCTCCAAAGCTACACAGAGAAACCCTGTCTCCAAAAACAAAACAAAAACAAAACAAACAAAAAAAGCCTTCTAGAAAGTTTCCTTGTAATTTTTAATTACTGAAACCGTGTAATTCATGTCATCATATAAGTACTTATAGTTTGAAGATTTTTTAGTAAATGTATGACATTTACCTCTAAAATTTATCTAGACAGGGCATAGGCAGATGTCTCAATGCCTGGCACCCACATAGAAAACCAGGTATGGCTGCTTTGTGTGCCTGTAACCCCAGGTTGGAGGCTAGACCTGAATAGATTCTGGGAGCTGCTCACTAGGCAGCTTGTCTAGCTGAAATGGTAGTTTCCGAGGTTAGTGAGAGACACTGTCTCAAAGGAGTAAGGTGATGAATGATAGAGTAGGACAGCCAGTGTACTCTTCTAGCTTGTGCTCAGCATTCATTATCCTCCACACACATGTATATGCACACACATACATACATGCACACAGGCACACATACATACACACACAAATTGCTGGGACAAACTTCCCATAACTGTAATAATTTTATGTGGTCACTCTTAGTCTCACATCAATTACCATGTCAAATTTTCTTCTATCCACTGTGTGTTTTATACTTTAAAACATTTAATAGAAACTTGAAATAAAGTCTGGTATAGAAATATCCACCTAAGATTTGTTTTATTTCTGTGGTTATATGGCTAGCTATAAATTAGAAAACACTTTTATAGGTTAATTTTTTATAAATATTCCAAGATAATATAACATTACATTTGTTAATATCAAATTATTCAACATGAGAAGTAATTTTTCTTGAAAAGACATTTCTTAATAAAATGATTTATGAATTGTCTTTCACCTATTCCACAGATACAAAAAGACTCAGTATTAATTCAGCACATCTTTCTACATTTACTGATATAAAATGAGGAACATTTTCTATGAAGAGTCTGTAAGGGTGGAGCAATTCTGTCACATCAGCACCTTTTACCTCTTTGATGTCTTTCCATGCAACACACTCCAAAGCACAGTGACTTATGATCAAAAATAAACAAATTGTCTTCCAAATTTGTTCATGGCCAAAACTCAGGAGTTGTCAGATTTGTAGTCATACTGGAACTGCTAACTTTTGGGGTGAGGGGGTAAAGGGAATAAAATCTATGTAGGTTATTTGTCCAATGCTCATCACACTCACCATTCTTTTTGTCAATAGGTAGTTTCTAAACCTTACGCTGTGAGACTCGAAGTCTTTGTAATAGTCTTACTTTCTACTAATTTTTTTGCAAACAAATTCTTTTTTTGCAAACAAATTCTTAATGAAGTTCAAGTCCTTTATTTTGTTGTTGTTGAAAATGTGAAATTTTATTTGAGAATACTTATATTTTGTCAAGGGGGGTTAGTGAAAGTTATCTCTTTCAGACAGTGTAAAATGCCTATTATCTAAGTAAATTGGTACAGCAAGCCCTTATTGTTAGCCTAATAAAAAGTCAAATTTACCTTAGTTACAAAAGTCTGATTACATTTTTAAATTCAAGGAAATAAATAAATATGTGCCCGAGGTAATTATGTCACATTTGCCTCTAACCACAGCTGTGCTGAGCTGTACTGCTTCTCTGTGTGCACTTGAAAACACAAGTTTAATGCTCTGAACATAAGTGTTTCCTCCTTTCAATGGCCTTCTATTAATGCACTGTGGAAACCAGACTTCCGCCTTTATTGTAGCCACTTCTTTTTGGCAAGTAAGAATGTTTGCAGTATTGAGGATTTAGTGCAATCCCAGAAGCTCCCTTGAGCCTGAGTGAACAGGGACACATACTTGTTCATGCCTTGTTCCCATACAAATCACCCCAGCCTGAATAGAAGTATGTAATGATTTTAAGGAACCCTCTACTATTGTAATCTTAAGTAAGTTCCTATCTGAATTAATCACATCAGCCAGGCGTTGTGTTTGTTTTGCTATTAAGCAGACTTAAACCAACAAAGGATGACTTTTGGTGGCTATAAACTCACTAGTCTTTCTGGTCTTGTCTTTCAGCAGCCTGTTTTATCTAGGAGATGTTGAAAAAATGTCTTCTAATACTTCACACTCTAAATAAACAAACTGCTTATGTTTGAGTGGGGAACCTATTATATCCAAGGGCTTGGCATCTCACACATTTGAGGTTATAATATAACCAAGTAGTAACTCTTTCCCCATTAATGAATGGTAGCTTAATTTCCTGGTAAGCATTGGTAATTTGGGTGAGCCATTTTGGTGTGCTTAGGAATATAAGAACACACTCATGATGCCCATGGCTGGCTGGCTGCCTAAATAGAAAGAAAGGTGGATTAGTGGATAAATGACGGATGGGTGACTCATAGATGATGGAAAAAACTTCATAGGAAATACCTAAAGCATTTCTGAAAAAAATTTAAGATCCTACAAATATATGTAACAATGGAACTGTTTATATGGTAATAGGGGCCACACTCTTAGACAGGTTGACTCAGTACAATTGTTTCAGTTAGGGTTTGTTTAGAACCAGTTAAGTTAATTACAAAGTTTAGTTGGAAAAAATAACAAACAAAAATAGCCAGGAAAACATAAAATGCCTGAGAGATAGAAAGCCTTGTGATTTGTCAAGTAAAGTTTGAAGCTTTGAAGTAAACTATAGCAGGTAGTAAGTATAGTGACACAATAGGAAAACTTGGAGCCAATTGCACAGGCAATATGGGATACAGTACACTCACCACTCAACAGCAGAGACCATTGAACATTAATAAGGGAGGCTGGGAATGACCATGAAGAAAAGTAAAAATTGTTCATGTTTTATAGCATACACCACAAGAAACTCAAGGTCAGAAATCTACATGTGTATATTGAAACTAGACATGTGACCAGCAGAAAACATGTGTGAATAATTTGCTAAATTTGGCTCAAATTCAAGAAGTGCTAATGAGAACTTTGATAAATTTGACTGTGGGGAAAAATCTTCAATGACAGGATAAAGAATAAAGGCTAAAAAAGCAATCCAGGAGAAAGAGGAGGGAGAGGGACAGCAAATATGAGTGTGAGAATAATATAAAAACTATAAAGCTCCAACTATCACATGAGAGAGGGTTTTAGAAATAAAGAAGGAAGATTTAAGTTGATACATAGATGGGAATGCATAGACAGTATAGGAAGAAAAGTGGTGTACATTATGTAAATTATTGAAAATAGTTGAAACTTAGTCATAAGAAATACTAATTAAACTTACAGTGAACTCTCATTACATACTCGACGGCAAAATTTCTGGTTTGCCCATCACTTTTGCTGGCTAATCTGTGTTGCTGAGCAGAATGTAAGACACTATAGCATTTAAAGTGGGGCAATTGACACTATCTAGCCAAACTATAAGTAGATTTATTATTCTTTGCATCAGAAATCCTACTTTTAGAAATCTGTATCGATCACAAAAGCTCCTTTGCCAGAGACTGTGGTGATGCAGGAGACCATTTCTTATGACATTATTTGTAATAGCAAGAGCTATGCAACACCCACAGGCCCCTCAGTGGGAGACTGAGAGGCTAATCAACTGTGATTCAGTATGATTGACTACTGCAAAATTGTGAAGGGAAGAAAATGATGGTTACTTACTGATGACGAATGTTCTCTGGGATATGTATTTTTTCCATTAGAAAAAATAGTGGTAATTATTTTTAATGTAAAACAAAGTCTGTAACTGATGCTTTAATATGGTAGGTCAACCACTGATTTTGAAAATCATTCAAGTCCTAGAACAGGATGACATGTAATGAAATGGTGGCTGTCACTGCAGGGGATGTTAGCTGCTACCCCAGCCCAGCCTGGCCCCCGTGGTTAGCTTAGTTGTATGGTTTGATTAATCTTTCTTTTGCAGACACAGAGAAATCCTATTTCCAAGGTGGATGATCCACCAAATCTGTTGAACTTGTTGAATCCCTTTGTGTGTGTTTAATATGATCTCTCCCTTGCCAAGTGTATAGGAGACACAGCATTCCTTAAGAACGCTGTGCTACCATTTCTTGTCAGTTTGCTATTGTCTTCTCGCCTGAAATTACACCCTTAATCTGACCAAAAGGCAGGATCAGATTGCATCAGCAGTTGGGGTCACAGGAGCCCTCGAAATCTTTGTATGTTCTCTGTTTTGGAGGATTGAAGGTAGCTATTCCTCCACCTAGCTGCACTATTTAGAGTGAGAGAATCCCAGTATGTAAATGCAGTGATAAACTGCAAGCACTCCATCTCCCCATTTCTTCTATTTCTAGGCCCGGTATAGGACTGTATTGCTTTACAGGGTTGTGCAGTGCTGGCTTTGTTACTCTTGAGTACTCCTCCGTCTTTGGGCTGCTCTGTGCCTTTATATAGCCTTTCCAACCCTAGCAGTAGAGTGCTTGGAGGTGGAGGCATGGGGCTTCATTGGGGACATTGTCAGTCTCTGTGAGACTCAGGATAAGTACCTGCCTCAAGGCCAGGAGCTGAGCTTTAGATTCCAGCTCAGCAGGGGAACCTGTCCATCTTTACCTCCTCAACTGTAAAGCAGTATCCTTCAGGAGAGCTCAGTGTAAGGATTAGCATTGCATAGCTCCCTCACCACCACTCACTGGAAAGCCTTTTGAAATGCTGAACTCCATTGAGTGGAGCCTTATCAGAGGGGTTGTAGATAAGGTTGATTGTTTTTTTCTTTAGAGAGAAGGTTATCATATCTATGAAACAAACAAATGACAACAAAAACCAGTATCAATATAGATGGTCCATATAACCTACTTCTCAGGAAAGTTCAGTTTCTATAAATGGAAGTTTACCTTATTACAAGATTTAGTTTCCTTTGTTATTTGAATCAAATTAAATATACTCAGTACTTTTCTAATAGGTTCAAATGATTTTCTTGGAATTCCACATTTTCCAGGAAAGTCCTCTTTCTATGTCTATGTAGGGAATGTGCTCTAGAAGATTTGTCATTAGCTAAGGTACACTGAGCAAGTCATACTGACCTTGTTAGAATTAACCATGGGAAATAATCTACCTTCAATAGACCCTATCATTTGGTTGAAAAGTTTCTATAAATGCACCAATCTAAAATTTATTAAGAAGAGCCTCATTGATACTGTTGTCTTGTTACTATGAAGCCAAAGGCTTTATGATAAATAAGTTAAAGAGTCAGGGATCAAAACATTAATTAGAAACAATTAAAATTAGAGGCAGTTTATTGACTCGCCCTGTTCAGGTCATGGAGAAAACTGGTACTGTGGCATTGGCTCCCCTGGGAGGAAGGAACCTCTTGCTGTGTTTTGCAGTGGATTCCATACTCAAAGACTTCATAAGCTCTTTGTAGTCTTTCACCACAAGCACAGCCATTTAGAACTCCAGAAAATAGCAAGGAAGCCCATGAACAAAAGTATAACCCAGGAAAGGTCATTGGAAATACCATCTTAAGGAAATTCTGTCATATTTCCCATACATTCCAGCCTATCTTGGTTCCCAGCTGGGATTGGTCTAGGTGAAGACAATGAACTCCGAGAGGCTGCAGAAGCATGTGTGTGGAGCAGGCTCCACCACAGGGTGTCAGTGTTCTCACAAGTACAAGAAATCAGGCTTGCTCAAGCCTGGAAAAGCTCAAGAAGGCTGTTTCTGGAACATTCACAAATTGCTAATAAGAAAATATACCCTGAGGGTTGAGCTACATGCTTTTAGGGTAGAACTAACTTTTGTTAGAAATCAATTTTGTATAGTCTGTATCTTTACATTATATATTTAATATTGTAAAATGAATAGCAGATGGCAATTTAAAAATTTATTTTTTATTTATTCTTTGGGAATTTTATGCATGTATAGAGTATATTTTAATCATATCCACCCCACTCCCCTACTCTAATTCCTCCAAAATCACAACTCCATGTTGTTCCCCAACTTAACAACCCTTTTTCGTTTTTCTTATTTTTTTTTTAATCCACTAAATACAGTTAGTGCTACTAGTATATGCATGAGTAGACTGGAAATCACATCATATGTTTCTAGTCTCTAAGATTTCTTGTCACTTTGCACCTTTCTCAGTGGTAGAGCCAATGTGACAAACATATAGAGTGGCAGATTGGCTCCTCCCAGCCACCCCATTTAAACTCATATGCTTACAATTTTGCACTGCTGTCTTCATGGTGAAAAGGCTGGGTGCACTTCCGTTAAAGGAAGCTGGGTGTCCAGCTCAGTGGAAAGCCATTGCCTAGCACACCAGGCCCTGGGTTCCATCTGCAGTATAGAAAGGAGAATGACCCTGGGTTGTGTCTATTCGAATTTGTATTCTGACTGAAGCACTTATCATTCTCTAACCTCACAGAGCCCTGTCTTGCTCTGTGTTGAGTGGCTTTAAAATCACCAACACCTGGCATTGTTAGGAAAACTGAATGATGCTGATTGTGTGGAAGTGTGGTGCAGGCTCTTGGTCATTTCTTGATAAAGCTTGTGTATTTGTCACTTGTTACTGTTTTACTCTTGCAGGCCATCATTGTCTCCAAAACTGTGTTCATTTGAACGTTTTGTTGTTGTTGTTTTAATGAAGCTAGCAGAAGAATTAGTGAATCAGTGTTATTATATTGATTCCCAGAAGGGCATGCTCCTGCCACAACCAAGTACCGATTCATTGTGTAGCCACTCAGTTTTGTGTTTCTTTACCCATGACTCCTGTACATTGGAGGTATGTAGACCTCAATACACAGTTGAGAGGAGTTAGCAAATATTTTTCTCTGTGTACTTGTGAAAAATAGCGATTAAAATGTTCACCTTAAGCTGATGAGATGACTCAGCATGTAAAGGCACTTGCTGCCAAATACCATGATCTGAGTTCAATTCCTGGGACCCACATGATAGAAGAGAAGTGACTGTTGCAAGTCATCCTCTGACCTCCACATATATGCCCCACCCCCATGAAATAAATAAATGGAAAAATTTTATTAAAAATAAAGTAGTCACATTCCTAGGGCCAGGGTGGGAGCTACCAGAGAGACATTTATATGTAAAGCTTCAGCGACTTTTCCCCCCAAAGTATTTGGAGTGAGAGTTCAGATTAGTGCCCCTTATCCAACATACTTGACACAAAAAGCATCTGCAGTAGTCGTGTTTGGTTTTCCAGATGATAGTTCTTAATTCAAAAGTTCAAAATCTGAAATGCTTCACAATGGAAAACAGAAGCATCATGTTCGGAATGTCAGAGCTTGTTAGATTTCGAATTGTCCAATTAGAGACGAAGTGTTCATCAGCATCTGTTACTGAAGCAAAATATCTCAAGATGAGGCTAGGGAGATGGCTTAATGGGTAAGGTGTCTGCCACACAAGCATGAAAACTGAGTTCAGACTTGCCAGCACCAACTTTAAAACAGAAGAAAGAAAAAGAAAAAGGTGTGGCAATGTGTGCCTGTAATCCCAGCACTGAGAGGGAGAGACAGAAGGATCCCAGGGACTCTGTGAGCTCCAAGCTCAGTGAGAGTCCCAGTCTCAAAAAAGAAGGTAGAGTACAATAGAGTCAGACACCTGGCATCCATGTGTCTTCTCTGCATGCAAATCCACACATGTACACCTGCACATTAAATTAGAAAGAAAAATATCTAAGGCAGTCTGGGATGGGATGTAGCTTAATGATAGGGCACCAGCCCATTCTGTTGTGTGCATAATCCTGGGTGCCATCTCCATAAATACACATGAGCACATGCACACCCACACCATTTCTCTCTGTCCCCCCCACTCTCTGTGTCACCCCCATTTAAAAAAAGGTTTATCTTAGCTCACATTTTTGAGGTTTCAATTCATAGTTGATTAACCTGTTGCTTTGGGGCTTAGGTAAGATAGCATATTATAGGGGAAATGTGTGATAGAGAAGGCTACTCATCCCATGGTGACCAGGAACCCAATAAACACAAGGATGAGATTCAAATTTCCTATCAAGGCTGTTCCTTCAGTGATCTAAACTCTTTGCACTAGACATCCATTTTGAAGGTTCCAGCACCTCTTAATAGGTTCTGAGAACTAAGCCATAAGCTTTCGGGGATACTCCACACCCAGAAATTGCAAATGCTTAGCCTGTAATATATAACAGAGCCTGAAAAGTTGGTTGACAGTCATTAGCTCTCAGTGGGAAAAAAAGGATATATAGATTTTTCTTTTTAAAAAACTTCTTTATTGATTCATTGTGGATTTCACATCATGATCTCCGATCCTATTCATCTTCCTGTCTCTTTGTATTCACTCTCTGCCTTTGCAGCCTCCCCCACAAAACAAAATTAAATTAAATTAAAAAGAAAAACATCGTAGAAGCTGTATTGTCACACAATGAGTCATACAGTGTACCCTTTAGCCCACACATCTCTACTTGCAAGTGTTTATTGCAATGAGTCATTGGTCTGATTTGAGGCTCCTGGCTTCTGCTACAATGTCAATATTGGGTCCTCTCTAAGACTCCTCTTAGGTATCCTTAGTTGCCCTGTATCGTGGAGATCCTGCAGATTTGGATCTACATAACTACCCCTTCTCATGGTCCAACAGTTCATAGATGAGGTGGATGTTGAGGTGGGCCAACTCATAGCCCTGGTTCTGGGTCGGGGTGGTGTCAGGGTTGGTTAGCTGGCCAACTCTCCCTCATCCTCACCACCAGAGTGAGCTCTCCAGCACTGCCCCTGACAACTCACCCAATGTCCCAGGCAGCAAAGGTGCAAGGCCATTTCTCCTGTTCTCAAGCTCTCAGGGCTAGCTCACCCACACCTCCAGGGACAGCTCTACTTTGCTGCTCAGGCAAAGTGCAGGGTCCACCCTCCAGAGTGCTTCAGCAGATTATTTGGAAGGGGCAAGGCCAGGGCCAGCTCTCCCTAGTGCTGTAGCCAGTGATGGATGGGTCCAACTCTATACAGCCCTTGGATATCAACATGGTCACAGGCAGTAGTCTAGAATCAGGGACATCCATGTGGCCTTTGGTGGTGACATGTGTCATTGATACTGACACAGCCCCCTGATGCTTCATGACCATGGACTCAGTCATGGCCCTCAGTGACAACATTGGTCAGAACTTCACCATGGTCTCAGGTGACTGCAACTTAGGCTGTTCCTCTCCACCTTAGAGTCTTCATATCCTCTTCTCTTCATCATGCTTAAACTATTCAGCTTTTATCTTTCTCTCCCATCTCTCCACCCCATACTTGGACATTGTAGTGACTAGGAAATACAAATTTTTAACTTCTACTGAAAACATAATATTGTAGGGATACTGGGGGTAGGAAATGTCCCTCTTAAAACACTAATTTCCCCTCTGCTCCCTTAAGGCATGATCTGTTGTTTCTCATACCCTTAGTTCTCTCCTAGTCTTATCCCTATTTAACAAAGCTAGACTCTAATTTCCTGTATGTTGATTGGTTTAAGTTACTTCATGTACTTGGGAGGTGGGACTTGCAGAGAACTGGACCCATGATCATTTCCACCCAGGAAATAGTAGTTCTGTATTCTTTATGCCTAAACAGAAACCTAGGATGCTCTTAGCCTCCTTTGTCTACTGTTCTACCCGTAACCCACAATCAAGTCATCTGCTACCTGCAGGGAGAGCACAGAACATCTTGTTGTGGCACAGCACTGTTGCCAACATCTTGCCAAGGCTGATGCTTCAAACTCAGCAGCACAGTCTGTGCAGCCACCAGCCACCTTCTAATTTGAAGGTTGGTGATCCTACTACAGCCCTTCAACAGCTGGAGAGTTGTTGTCTGCAGCCCCATTGGCTTAAAGCCTTGGAGGTCTGGCTGCCTGAGAAGGGTGCGTCTTCCTGGGATTTCCTCATTTATTCAATCTCATCTCTTCCTGTGTTGCTCCTTCAAGCTTCCTGTGCACATTTGCTTGTGCCTGGATCTAGTTCTGTGTGGACACAGGCTTCCTATACTAAGGATTTCCCCTGGATATGTCCTTCCAAATAATTGTAGTCTTTGTTCTATTCATTGCTTAGCATCTGTGATGTCTCAAACCTCTTGCCACCTTGTTCTAACCCTCTGGATTTATTTTCAGTTTGTACCCAGAGAATGTTGAGTGGTGGGCACATGGCCAGCTGTACTTTACACATTCTTATGATCTCATGTGTTTTTTCTACAATGAGTTATTTCTTCCTGAAGCTGCCTGATATTGGCTCTTGTGCCAGCTCTCTTGTCTACTTTCTCCCTGGGCTTAGCAGGGAAGACAGGTCAGACAGTGTTATTATGGGTTCCCTGGGAGCATATAGCCCCTGCTTTTTTTTTTTTTTTAATTCCTGGAATGAGTTCATCTCTAGTGTTTAGGACCTTGGACCAGGTATCTTGTGACATGTGTCTCCACCCCTCCAGCATCTTGAAAAGCCCCAGAATTCCTTGCTGCTCCATTTACCTTCCATTTCCTTCCCTATTGGCCAGCCTTTGCAGTTACATTGATTTTTCCATCTTAAGTGAGTCCCATGTTGCCCTTGTCTCCTACCATGGCTGTGGACTCATGACTGGGGAGACTTGGAGGTCCTCAGCATCTACCCCTGCACTCAGGACCCTATTCTGCAAACAAACTGCACCTGAGGGTCCTTCTTCATCTTATCCCCAATTCATACTGAACAGCTGAAGACAGAGCCACCCACCCATCATGCAAAGCTCACAAGGCTTAATGTTTAGCTACATTTATATTATATTGTACTGTATTTATATTATTAATCTGTGAGAAACACAGGAAATGCAAATGGTGTTGTCCTGCTAACATCTCCTGTTCCCCCTCTCTGATGTAATGACTCCTCTGAAGCATCACTCCCCTACTCAGGGTAAGGACCCTTTTGAAACACTTATTCTTTAGCAGGTGTCTATAAACAGTACACAGTATTTTTTGAATATCTTAACAAATGAGGACTCCTTTATTTAACCAACAAATGGAAATTATATAACTTTTCCTGTATAAAATGATGTTTCAATACAAATACACCTTGTAATAAAGCTGAATCAAGGCAACATCTCTGCTACACCATAGATATTTTTCATGAGTAGAGCTTTTACATTTTCCATCGGCGCTTTCCCAGCATATAGAACATTAACTGCAATCACTGTGATGTAAAGTAATAACTCTTCTGAAGTGATTGTTTATTTCTAATGTTGGGCCTTGATTCATGGAATAAGTCCAATTAATAGAGATAGGGAGAAAGGTGAGGGAAGGAGGGAGGGAGGAAGGGAGGAAGAGAGGGAGGGAGGGAGGCAGGAAAGGAGGGGGGAAGACTGGAAAACAACTGAAGGAAGTGTTAAAGAAACAGTAAGGAGAAGAGGAAGAGCAGCCAGCCTCCCCTTCAGTAACTAAGCAAAAACAGGCATGACTCTCACTGGCACAGTGATTGAACCTGTGCTGATGCTGTGGGCCTGAGGTTGTGATACTCAGATGGAAGTCCATCCTACATGCTAGGGGTCCACCTTCTCATTCATGTGGGTTGCTCCCAATGAGAGAGGAGGAAGGCCTGGACACATAAGATCAACTCTTCTCTGGAATTTCCTGAGAATTCTAAGGGGAGCTCCAACTTAAGGGGACATTTGGGCTTCCAGCTCAAGTGTAGAAGAGTTTAAAGGAAACAGAGAAGAAAGGCAATGAAGTACAATGTCCAGTTCTTCAGCCATACTATATTGTAATTAGGAAGCTCACCCTCAAGTGTTTAACTTTGGCCATGGTGTACATGTGTGTGCCAATGTGTGAGCATGCACCTGCGATGCACATATGTACCTAAAGGGTTGTTTTTAATGGCTACTATTAGAAACATACATGCATACATAGGCTGAATATATGACCTTCCATTGCTCCATACATGACCTCCACTGTGTGGTGAGAAAGATCTCTTTTCATGTCACAGTCAGAATGACTCCCTAGTAGCTTGGCTGAGTCCTTTCCACTGTGGATGAAGCTATGTACCTGTAATTAGAAAGCATACCTCCTTTGAAGGCTTGCCTCCCATAAACCTGGACACTTCTGTGTGATGCTTCCTGCCCTGGCCTCCCTGGAGCTGGGTGTCTCCTTTTGGGGGGTGAAACTGGGATGCACTTTCAGGAAAGGATATGTTACCAGAGATGGTTTCTTCCATTCTTTCTCCCTCTTTTTTTTAATGTGATGCAAATCTTCTTGGTCATTTGGGGATTAGAAAGTATGAATGCTGAAAATTTCCTGACTGATGTAGGCTGTTCTCCATAGAATTCTTTATTTTTGGACCCAGGATAGATGCTTCAAGTAAAATCTAAACAAGTTAAATAGATGGTTTTTATATTACTAGGAAGATGGTGGTCTGCTTATATCCCATTAAATCAAATATTGACTCTATTTAGAATGTACTATTCTGTAGATATCTTCCTTGGAGTATTTATTTTTTAATTTGGGGTAAGGAGGCGAATTTGGACTATGTGGATAAAAAGCCATGAACTCCCTTAAACTATGTATACAGCCATTGTCACTACTACTAAAATTTTATCTTCTATGTACTGTATAGCTAATGACACTGCCAAACAGTGATTCTGATTTCCTGTTTCCAGTCATCTACACAGGATTGACTATGTCAAAATCTACCTCTGCTATTTTTGAGGTTATCTTCTGACTTCAAAAATCAATTGCAGCCTGCTTTTTTGGAACATTGGAGTTATTTGGTAGCACAAAAATGATTTTAACTCTAAAGGACAAGTACCATATTAATATTACAATTATTAATCCAGATTGCATTAAACAGTACAGCTGGAAAGTAGAGTAGAGCCATTAGTTGCATGTAAAACTGTTGTGTTCAAAGTACAGCCAATGAAAATTGACTTCTACTCTAATTTGTTAGTATTTATATCCTAAAGGAATTTGCAGTGTCTCAGCAAAGCTATGATGCACACACACACAAAAATATTTATTAATGCTAAAACTTCTGTCACAGTTGCAGAACAGATTTTAATGCCGAGATCTGCAATGAGGCTCCCTCCTTAAAAGGAGAGAACAGGATGCTTGATTATTACTGGGTGTTCATGGAAAACTGTGAGTGTCCAGGAATTGCCATCTTCAACCATGTGGGTTGAGGTCAGGATGACCAGACACAAGTATCCATGAGCCAGCCCCAGATGTCACTGATGACCCCAGCTTCACTGCATTGTTGAGAATGCTGACTCTCAAGAGGAAATGTCCTGCAGAAAATTTATATGGCAGAAGCAGAGGAGGGAAAGCTTCATTTTAATGTGTTTGTTGAATCACCAGGGTATTGATTTTCTTGTTTTTCAGTACCATCTCCCCAGGTCTACTGTCTCCTTTAAAATGTCACCGTTTCCACTGAACACTAATAACAACTGTGTTACTTTCTCTTTATGGCTCTTTATGGAGAAGCCTATCTGCTTCATGGCCTCACCTACTAGTTACCCATGAGGTCTATCCCATGTGGCACACAGTTGCTGGTTTTTTTTCTAAGATCCAGTGAACAGACTCAACAAATTTCTGCTTAGGGAAGAAGCCTGACACTGTGCCACAGTCCTTCAGGCCTTCTCTTCTAAACTCACATCCATGGCATTCAAACAACCTCTCATAGTGGCCACCTTAATAGAGAAGGATATATTGCTATAACAAGTAAGTACCCAAAATCCAGAGATTTGCATCAGACACTCTTAAAAGTGCCTGAAAAGTTGTGGTTATTAGACATGGAAGTGGCAGTCTTTTAGCACAACACAGTTCCAAGATGGCTCTGTTTAGTGACTTTGGTTGATGATCATGGTTGGGTGTCACTCTACAGTAGACAAGCATGGAAGTACGTTTTATTGGACAGAGTTTAAGAACACAAAAGAGCATTTGGCTTAGCACAGATATTGGGATAAAATAAAGGGAGGGGGAACCGAGTGCACAGCTGGCAGAACCACCATTACCCTTTTGTGAATGTAAGTTGCTGAGGCCTTTCCTTGTCTGCCTCTGCTGTCCCTCACCCTACTTTCCTGATGACAAGAAAATGAAAGATTGGAAGAAATAGTTTGAGTTTAGCAGCTACTTTGCTAATTTACTTTGTGACAAGAAAACAAATTTCCTGTATGGTTTTAATTAGTTGAGCATGCTGTGAAAACAGCAATAACCAAGTCATATTCAACATCTTTTTTGAAAATACAACATGTAGTTCCAGGCAGCATCTCAGTAATGAGTTATTATTATTCAGATAAGTAGGGTGAGATAATGTTTACATATGTTTTAGTCTGAGAGTATAGATAAGTCCTTCTGATTTTGATGTCATTTTAGTTTATGTAAAATTTATGCCAAGCATCCTGTTAACAATAATAGTTAGCAAGAAAGTAAATTTAACAGTAATATATCAAGAAACACAGTAATATAACCTCAAAAGAAAGACCAATTTTTGACTACTTAGCCTTAGGTGACTAACTAAAAAAATGGTCTGCATTTGGTAAGACCCTTACATTCCAGGACTCTCAGAAGAGGATATACTAAAATCCACAGGTGTGTAAATTTAATATTATGAGCACAAAACTACAGTAATTCCGTAAGGGTTTCAACATATATAAAAACAATTTCCAGTGAATGAGGGCTGTATCTTGTGTTTTGTTGGTTAGTTTCTGCCTGTCTATTCTGAAAAATCATGTAGCCAGCCATAGCCAAAGGTCTGAGCTGCAGAATCCTGGTGGGTCAGCCAGAACATTTCCATTTCAGGTCAGAAAAACAGAAATGCCCCTCAGCCTGTTCTCATCCTTTGTCCCTCCAAGGCCACCAAGTCTGCCCTGCATCTGTATTCCAAGGAGGGGAGAAGATGCTGTCTCCAAGCTGGTTTGTGCTATCCATTAGCCTGTGTACAAAGCTGCTTTCAATTTCAGGATATTTTTGGCCTTCGCCAGCTTCTCCTTAGCAACAGAAAACAGCACTCCAGGATTCCAGAGACTACTGAGAGCTTAAAACAGCAATTTGACAGCACTAAGAAATACCTGGGGAGCCTTGAAAATATGAATTCATGGTTTATTCCCTTTTCTCTTGCTTTTCGTTTGGCAAATGTACTAAAAAGATGTTGGAGAGAGATGGTTTCTATACAGAATCAGTGATCTCTGCAAGGATAAATGCTGGAGCAGCTGGCAGGAGCTTTTCATGAGGCCAGGGAAAGCAATGGAAGGAGAACCTTGCCACAGACTACATGTATCAGTCACAGAATACCTGGGTCATTTGAAAGGTGGAAGTCAGAGCAGCTGTTACACAACCTGTGGATAAAAACACCTTTCTACTGTGGCAAAGAGACTGTCTGTTGTTTGAAATGGCTCCTTCTTTTGAAATTCTTTCCTGAACCAGAAATGAGCAACTACCTTAGAGCACTTGCCATGTCCACTCTTCCCTGTGCCTAGTAAGCCCTTCCTGTAACATTGATATCAAAAGAGCAGCCTTACAATTTTGGATACTAGCAATTTCCTTAAACACTGTCTAAAACTTTATGGCAAAGTTACAGAGTACGTAAATTAAAAATTAATGTTTTTTTAGTCAGAGTGTATTTTCCCTTAAGATCATATAATATTGAGCTAGGCATGGTCAGAAGCCACATCAGATCTCTGAAGAAGTATCTGCTAATGTATCTGAGTTCAAGAATGGACTCAGGGCCCTGCAGGTGCTAGTCTTGGTACACAGGTGGGAGGATGGCCATGCTGCATCCCCAGCATGTCTTGCTGTGAGTTCTTGATCTTGGTTGCAGCAAGTTTTCTACTTTTGAAAAAATGACCATGCTTATGTCTTAATCAAGAAAGCTTGAACTTTACCCCTTCAATTTTTCCAAGTATGAGTGTTTTTCATTTTATATTAAAGCCTGATAATGTATACTTAGAAAAATAATAGAACTTGCTGGACATTATTGTAGGTAAGCTATAATTGACATTAAATGGCTTAGTTTCTTTTTGATTATATGACAACTACACACTGACTTATTAGCAAGGTTTAAATATACCTTGTTTAAATTATGTCTTTTACTTTTTGAGATTATAATGTAATTTTATCATTCCCCTACTTTCTGCCCTCCAAACCCTCCAATGTGCCCTGCCTAACTCTCTTTCATATGGTTTCTTTCTTTCTTAATTATTGTTACACACATACACACACACACACACACACACACACACACACATATATATATATTCACACACATATATTTACACACATACACATATATATATACACAAATATGTGCATACATATACATATATGTGCATATATATATATATATATATATATATATACATGCATAAGTATTACCTGTCTGTTCTGGTTCAGTCTGCAGTCTACGTAATATTACTTGTATGTATGTTTTCACAGCTGACATTTTGTCTTAGATAACCAATTGGTGTGTTCTTCCTTGAAGAAAACTATTTCTCCCACTCCTGACATTCCTTAGTTGCAGGTAGTTTTGTGTAGACTTGAGGTCTTTTGAGCTGTCACCCATCCATGTTAATATTTCTATAGTTGTTGTCCATGTTCACCTCATTTTTAGATCATGTTGGTGAGACTTTATGGTTGTAGCTTCTAGGAAATTCCTAGGTGACACAGGTGTTTCATGTCACACATACCTTGTTGGTATTCAACAGCTCTCTAATTAAGAGAGATCCAACTTAAGATCCAACAAGAGGGATATTCTGTATGTTACTGGAAACCTAGCTAACTACACAGGGCTGGGAAGGTCAGGAATCTTGGAGGAGAATCTACAATTTCCACTTTACTAGACCCACACAGTCTCTAACTGCATTCTAAATATTTGCTCTTGTGTCCACAGATTAAGTGAATTCCTCACCTCTCATCAAAGAAGCTTATATTTGCAACAGACAGAGACAATTACAGAAAAACTGCAATGAATCAAAATGCAGAGTTGTAGAGCCTAGTCCTGGGGGCAGGGGCAGAATCTACGAACAAGTCCTACATTTAAGACTCAGGGAACATTGTGAAAGAGGGGGCAGGAAAATTATAAGAGGCAGAAGAGAAGAACATTAGATCTCTTCATAAACATCAGAACATCTGTTTACCAGCCTTCTCTACTTTCATACACATGCCAGTGTCCTATGGAACCTCTTTAGAAGGCAGAATGGGCACAGTGGGTCAGGCTTGTTTTATCTCTAGTGTCTGGGAGGAGCTGTCTATGTGTGTCCCAGACTTCAGCATTTAATGTACCAGTGGGCCATAGATTGGAGCTAAGATACAAAATTTATATACATCTTGGTTTTCTGTGATTCAGGGCCAAGAGAAATTGGCATAAATTTCCATCAGTGAATTAAGATTGGAAAACTTGGGGTATGTTCAGCAGATGAGTCGAATCCAGATCTTGTGGCAGTTTATGCATGAATGAGCTGAGAATTTTAGTTGGCTCAGAGTTTTTCACTAATCTCATTCTATTTTGCTCTAATGGTATGTATTGGTCATCTCAGAATGACTAGTGCTATTTGAGGATGGGAGATGGTGACTCTCACCTCTGATCAAGAGCTCTCTGTCTTTTCAAGACTGAGCATCTGAAAAGAGTTTCCACATAAGGTCTTGTCTGAAAAGGTGACATCCCAGTTCTAAGATCCTATAATTTTATGTGGGAAGAAATACCAATACTCCCAAAAGGCCAGTAAACCAGAACTAGACCCATCACTCAGTAAACCAGAACTAGACCCAGTAAACCATAACTAGACCCATTACCCAGTAAACTAGAACTAGGCCCATTACCCAGTAAACTAGAACTAGACCTTTAAATTGTGGAAGTAAGGGTCTCTTTTTGACGTTATGTGGCCCTTATTGGTTTTCATCTTTACAGAGAATTAATGAGACCCTTTGTAACAATAGAGCCATAGGTTTGATTCAGCTTTTCACCTCCAGACTAAAAAGCCATGGGGTAATTCTACTTCCTCCTGGAGAATTACTCCTCTTTACACACTCCCTCAGGAGTTGTTAATGTGCTGAAGAGGATGTTGAATCTCTTGGAGCTAGAGTTACAGATGGTTGTGAGCAATCTTACTTAAGTGCTGGGTTCTAAACTTGGGCCCTCCACAAGAGAACTATCTTTCTAGTCCCTTTATTTGATACCTCTAATGTGACAGAAATATGCCAGGTGCTTTACCTTAGTTACCTCGTTTAATGTTTATAAAAATGTTGAGGCAAATAAAATTTTCCCCATTTTAAATGTGGTAGCAGTCCTTGCCCTAGTTGCTGACTAATATGTCAGAGTGCTTTTGATGGCAGAAAATTATAAAATTAAAGCTTGAAATCAATAAGTTCCTTGTAAAATTTTTAAAGGGAATAGGATCCATAGGACTTCATACAAAGACATTTAAAGAACACAGGTAATTTCACAAGCATGTTGGGTGACCAGTCAGGCAAGCATACTTGGACACTAAGGACAGAGGAAGTAAAGGCCTGTGACTAGACAGGATATAGAGAAGGGAAGCAATTGGATGCTGATTTGTGAAATTCATTGTCCCGAGAATGGTGTTAACTGTTTCGGGGATGCCAAATAGTACAGGAGTTTAGTGTTGTTCTCCATTGAGAGACACCAACATCCCTAACAGGAGTGTGTGGCTTGTGCTGATACTGTGTGTCAAATGTGTATGAAGGTGTGTGTGTGTGTGTGTGTGTGTGTGTGTGTGTGTGTGTGTGTGTGTGTGTGTGTTAGAGAGAGAGAGAGAGAGAGAGAGAGAGCACTTGACTTTATATATAAGTAAATTACTTGGCTGATCCTGTGTCTACATTTCTGGATACATGTTGACTACTGGCAAGGAAAACCGAGGTTTATGTTCCTTTAAAATTTGGAGATAATTTGAGTCAACATGCCACCAGTGAAACATCTCTGTGGATTCCAATGATTGAGTGAGCAAAGTTCCTTTTCTGGTTAGCTTCTTATACTTCATTTATTCACTTAAACCCTTCGGTCCTGTGTTCTTGAGATTTTTCCAAGAACAACTTGGAGGTGATTTATAGAGGACAGAGTTTATTGGGGATTTGTTCACAGTTTCAGAGGGTTAGTTCATGACCTGGTGGCAGAGAATATGAAAGCAAGCAGGCAGACATGGTGCTGGAGCAGTAGCACAGAGCTTACATATTGAGACAACATCTACAAGACAGAAAAAGAACTACCTGAAATGGCATGGTCTTTTGAAAACTCAAAGCGCAACTAGTAACACACCCCCTACAACAAGGACATGTCTATACCAATAAGGCCACACCTCCTAATCCTTCCCAAAGAACTACAACTGGGAACTAAGCATTCAAACATGTGAGCCTATGGTAATCATTCTCATTAAAATTACCACAGCTTTTGTAATTAAGATCAAAGAAATTTGAGACTAAATTTCTTTCTCAGGAAATTGAATAGTAAAATTTATGACTAACCAAAGTAATACTAGGTTGTTGCTTACTCTTAGAGTTGTCTTTTATATATTTCTTTTCTTTAAAACAATTATGTGATAAGGCCTTGCCATATAGCTCAGGCTGGTCTTAAACTCATGATCTACTGGCCTCACCCTTCAAGTATCTGGAATTGTAGGCATTTGCCACAATGTTCAGATACACACACACACACACACACACACACACACACACACTGAGTTGGTCGCATGAAACCTTACCCACAAGTTTAAATGTGAAAGCAGAGTTCCCCAGAGGCTCAAGCACCATCCCTTCATTCCAACAGATGTGTAAGCTCATGAGCCTTTTAGGCTCTAGGGATTGTGAGTGCTGAGGACATAGCAGTGACTAAAACAATAGACAATCACTGTATTCACAGAGTCCTTATATAAATAAGAGAGAAAGGTAGACAAGGCATTGCATAATCATAATCACTTAAACAATTTAGTGCTTACTGTGTGCCAAGAATTCTTTTATGTTCTTCTACATGTAGTAACTCATGTAGTTCACAGTGATAGTTCTGTTATGTAGGAGCTATTCACTTCAGTTTTGATAGAGGTAAATTGTTGCAAAGACAAATTAAAACTTGCCTAAGGTTATATGGCTGGGGAGTGGGGGGGGGGGCAAGCCAGAAATCAAACTTAGTATCTCCCAAATCTGAGACTTTGTCTTTTTTTGCACTGACTTCATGTAGAACACATCCAGGCTGGCCTGTGCTGTAGATAAAGATCATTGAAGTGACAGCACAGCTTATAGTATGATGGGGGAAGTGCTTCTGTATATGCTTGTCTTATTGATTGATAAATAAAGTACTGTTGGCCAATAGGGAAGCAAGTTAGGCAGAACTAGGAGTCAAGAAGGATTCTGGGAAATGTAGTGAAGAGATCTAGGCAGGAAGTGACATAGCAGGCAGACTCACATATAAGCAGGGACAAACAGGAAGCCACTCTCTTGCTCTTCCTCTTCCTCCTTCTCTCTGTGGAGTTGCCATGTGCCTGCCAGGAAGAGAGGACACAAGTCCTGTGTACTCCATAAGTCTTATGATTATGGTTGATAATTAAGACTGAGCTGGCAAGTAAGATATCCTAGGAATTGGCCAGCAGGATTGTACCTAATATAAGTCTCTGTTTAGTATTTGAGGCCCTAACACAGTGGGCAGAACATAGGCGGCTAGCAGAAGATTTATCGTTATAATAGTATGGCTGTCTTTTGTTGTTAATGTGATATTAGAGTTCTAGTTCTCTAAGTGTCTTTGCTGTGTGGACATATCTTCTTTTTCTATTAAGAAACTTGGGTAACAGTTGACTGAAAGAAAATGAGTGTGTTATTCAGGTCATTTCTTATAGATGGAAATTGTGTCTAGAGATCAACAAAGTTATTGTGTTGAGTCGCAAGTTTATGTTTGTTCACCAGCAACTGTTGCCAAGTTGTATGCTGTTGGTCTGAGAATCCTCAAAGCATATTGCTTATGATACACCATCACATTTTCATAGAACTCTTGAAGGTTAGAAGAAACTGGAAATGGGTGAAATGTTTGTCAGTGGTAAACTACTGTTCTTCTTCCCCAGTGCAATGCACTGCTTCAGGAGCCACTTCTTTGCCATTGCTAAGAGCTCACTCCTATGACACATTAAAGTTTTAAGATAGATGATTTACACCTACAGTTTAGATGGAAACGCCAAGTGGTTCTAGCTGTTAAGTGTTCTTAAAGGTTTAGACTGCTGATTGCTTCATGATTGAGCTGTCCCCATGAAATCTTAACAGTATAGTTGTCTAAACAAAACCTGAAATTGACAATGCCAACTTATATGCCAATGTGACTAGGGGAAATTTTACAAGGTCCTACGACTAGATGAAAAGCTATAGGCAATTATTGACTTTTGGTAGTGGAAGAATCCACCTGCTCCTGGGATGACCTCTGATAGGTGATCCAATGCCAAGCAGTCAGCCCTAAACATATACATATGAGCAACACTAAATGAACTCAACTGCCTATATTTATAAATTTATGTGTGTATATATGTATATATGTGTGTAACAATAGTAATTAAAGAAAAAGGTCATGATGAGTGTGTGGGAACACAGAAAGAATTAGAGGGAGGAGGGAGAAGGGACAATGATATAAATAATGTATTCAGGTATGAAATCCTCAAAAAAAAAAAAAGTAAAATAAAGTAGACCCTACTCCATGGGTTTGGAATACTGTAAAGTTTCCTAGGAGAATGGTAATAGGTGTTTTGCTCCAGTCCTTCATGTCTGCTAGTATAAATAAATGTCATTAGAAGCTTGAGTGGGCAGTTTCAAGTTTGGAATATCCATACACAGAAAAGTCACCTTATTGATGAAGTGTTGTCTGTCTCTTCCCCCACAGGGCTGCTTAACAACACCCAACTCACCGACCATGCATTCTCGGTCCCTAACACTGGGACCCTCACTCTCACTGGGCAACATTTCTGGAGTGTCTATGAAGTCAGAGATGAAGAAGCGCAGAGCCCCTCCTCCTCCAAGTCCAGGACTCCTGGGTCAAGACAAAGCATCAGAAAAGGTAGGGGAATGCACCTCTCCCCACCAAAGCATCTTTTCACTGACCCAGTTAACTCCACTGCAGATCCTTGGAAATGCATTCTTTACTCATTCTTTACTCTTGTGGTGTTAGCAAGCTGCATTCAGGGTGAACATCTGAGCTTTATTTAGAAGTAAAGGTGAGACGTCACTCTGTTTCAGTTACAAGGTAGGAAACTATTTTGGAGTCTTTGGTTCTTAAGGACCCAGTACTTGTAGATTAACATGTGTTTTATTTTAGCACCAAAGTTTTGGGGTTGTCAGAGAGATTGCATATGAGAAATTGCACAAATAAAGGTACTTCTAGAAAGCCACAGCTTGCAAAAGAGACAAAGTATGTAGCCTAGATGCTTCAAATTATCCAGACTCACAGAAAAACTTAAATTCAGCCATATTGAGTAACTTTTAATATAAGTTTCATTTCATAAGCATGGTATTTAAAAAGCCCACTTTCTGTTTGTCTTCATAGCAATGAAAAACCTTCTAAGGCATTGTGTCATTAGATGTTGCCCTGAAGATCACATCCTCAGTAGTGAGTTACTAACCCATGGTTTCTACTGGTCCTCCTTCCTTCAGCTACTTGCTGATGTCTGGAAGAATTACCTGAAATGTCAAGACCCCTCTTCCCAGGAGTAGGGAACCATGTGACAGTATAAACTTTAATTTCATTTTCTGACATTTCTGTTAATCACAGCTAACTGCATGCCAAAAATATTAAATAGAAAGTTCTAGAAATAATTTATATATTAACTCCATGTGCCTCTGAGTAGCATGATGAAGTTTCACAGTCATACTCTATCCTGATAGGAAATGAGTCATCCCTTTGACCAGTATATCTATATTGTATGCACTCTCTATCTCTTAGTTACTTGGTAGGTACCTCAGTTATGACTGACTGTCATGGTATTACACTGCTATAGTCACATAATTCTTACTTAACTTAATTGTGACCCCAAAACAAAGAATAGTAATGTAAGCATGGAAGGAGTTGGTATTTGCCAAAGAGAAGCTTTTGTTAAGTGGAAAGGTGAAACATTATTCAAAAAATATATATGGAAGCACAGAGTGTATAGTGTATGTGTGTGTGTGTGAGAGAGAGAGAGACAGCTTCCAGGGGAATAAAGCATACCCTGAACACTGGCATCACATGAGGCACACTGAGCATCCTTTTGCTCTTGGATGGACTTCACTTCCTCTTTCTTGCCTGATGCCTTGGTATCTCTTACTTTTTACCTGTGTCATGACTCTCAAGAACACTGACAGTCTTTAGGTTTGAATCATTTTTACATGAGTCATAACATGGCTTCTTCTGAAAATATATTTTAATATACTAGAAGCAATATCCATTCCACCAAAATTTGAGGCTTTGCCTTGGGTCTTCATTACAGCTTGAGGTTACTGTGACAGAATCCTGACATCTTCCTTGACATATATTTTAGTTGATTTTTTCATTGCTATAGCAAAATGCCTCCAAATACCAACCTAAGGTGGGAAGGGTTTGTTTGGGTTTACAGTTTGAGGATGCAGTCTATCATGGCAGGTAAATCATAGCAGCAGGAGAACGGGCATCCATTTACATTTCATCAAGAAGCAGGGAGAGGTGAGCCAATACTTAGATCTCTTTTTCCTTTTTATTCAGTCCATACCTCAGTTCATCATCCACACTCAGCATGGCTTTTCTCTCAGTTAAGCCTTTCTGGAAGTGACATCATAAACATAGCCAGAGGCGGGTTTCTAAATCAGATCAAGTTGACAATGCAGATTAGCCATCACAGCATCTATATGATTTTGTCTCTGTGTAGATCTGTCCTGTAGGTATCTTTATTTTTCTAGAGGCCTTCTTAACCTTGACTATCAGAGACCACATCTGACCCCTTTACTCATGTCACTAGAAATTTATCTCAGAATCCTATAGTACAACACATTTTAGAAGAAGGTGTTCTGTTTTTTTGTCTCACTCATTTTTTTGAGATTTCTGTGATGCTGCAGCTGTGTTCTGATAAAAGGAAATTTAGTCACGGAGGTACATCAGTTTGTTCCACACTTGATGGGATGATGTAGCCGCTCTGTGTAGCTGTTTTCCTGTAACTATAGTTCATCTCTTAATCAGTTTAGATTCTGTACGTTTTCAAAACACCCAGATATATTGGTAATATTAGCCACTTCCAGTTACTCCTGAGATGTCTTTTTCTTTGGGTTCTGATAGGTACTTCTTTAATGATAAAAAATGTGTATTCCAGGACGAGGGCTGTGTAAACGCTTTTCTTCAATATGAAGCTTTAATGTGATAGAGCATAGATGGTACATCAACATTTCAACATTTTCCTCTATACAAAGCTGTTATGTTTTGTTTTTCTGAATTTAATTTAGTTACTCATACTAGATAGTCTGCTGGAAGAGAAAAACATATAGTAACTGGAGAATTGGGAACTTTAAATGGAAAATAAACAGTACATTCTCCCCTGCAGAATGAACAGAGTTCCCTCTGCAGCAATAAAAGCTTCTGCTGAAATCTGTTTTATTTGGCACAGAATGAGTCGAGAAATTGGTTGCTGGAAACCATCTTCCTTTTTAATTGTGTGAGTGAAATGCAGACTGCATTTAAGCCTTTCCTGTGAACATGCTTCTTTTTAAAAAGAAATATATTTTGTTATTAACCAATTTCTGAGAAAAGAATCCAAAAAAAGCATGTTGTACTGGTTGTTGGGGAGAACATCAATTCCTGTTAATGAATTTCCTTCCATCTAAAGATAAGTTGTTTGTCTGAAAACCTTATTTATATGTAGCTGCTACTAAAACCAAAATCCTGAATAATGAGAAAATGTTTAGTTTCAGGACTTGGTCAGTTTAGGAGAATACTTGGGTTTTCATCTTTACACATCTTTTTTCTTATCAATGAGGTGGCAAAATTAAAATCTCATCTGTCAGTGCCTTAAAGATAGAATAGTTTTGCCATGTTCCATTTTATCTGAAATTTTAAAACACATATAATTATTATGTATCTTTTACCTAGTTAAATATTCATGATTTGGTCATCAGTATTTATGTTTGAAGGTAATTCTCAAGAGATTTCCCTGGAGATGTTGGAGCTGGAAAAGCAATGCCACCTTTATACAAATGTCTTTGTAGAGCATTTGAAAGATCAGTGGGCACAAAGGTGTGAGCTCTTCAGGAGGAGGATAGTGCCTCTCTTCATAGCACATTGTTTCAGCCACAGCTTCTTGGCTATATTATGGGGAACTTTCGGGTAGCCATGATATATTATATTCATACACTAGGTCCTGAGTCAGTATTTCTCTAAAGTGAACAGACACAGAATAGGATTGTAAATATATGTTCTAAGCCCTGTCCCCAGAATTCCCATTCACTAAGTCTGGGAGGAACCTGAGCATTCTCACCTCAGCACATCTGTTTTTCTACAGTGGCACTTTGAAAACTACCACTGCAGAGAAAACTGCCTCCACTCAGAATTCTGACTAATCATTGTAATGTGTGGAGAAAGTCTGCTGTTACGATAAATCTTTCTGCCAAAAGCCGCTGAGCCCCACCGCCATGTGTAAGCTTTACACCAGCCGCCTGCCCAAGTTAGGCCCAAATGAATACACAGAAACTTGTATTAGGTAAAAAGCTGCTTGGACAATAACTAGGATTTCTCATCTGCTAACTCAGTCTTAACTATCATAAACCTATATATTTTATAAGACTTATCTTATCGGACACCTTATTGGCGTCCCTCCTTGCTGGGATCACATCTTGCCGCTGGAGCAGGAGGGGAAAAAAGGGGGCACTTCCTGTTTCTCCTTCACTTAAATATGAGTCTCCTTGCTATGTCACTTCCTGCCTGGATCACACTTTTCTACTACATTTCCCAGAATTCTCTTTGACTCCTAGTCCTGTCTACTTGCTGTCTCATTGGCCAAACAGTATTTTATTTAACAATCAATAAGATAAATATACACAGAAGTACTTCCCCATCAGTCTGCAGCAAAAAAAAAAAAAATACCTCAACATGAACAAATATAATACTACAAAACAATAATTATCTACAATTGGCTCCACATATCCATGGATTCAATATCTGTAGATTTAACAAACCTTGAACCAACATAACTGGGAAAATATTGTGTCTGTGTTGAATGTGTACAGTCTTTTTATCATTGTTCTCTAAAAGTATGATTTCCATAACATTTATGTTTCATTAGGTAATCTAAATATAATTTGCAGTGTTTGGGAAGATGTATGTAGGTCATATGCAAATGCATTGCCATTCTGAATAAGGGATATGAACAGTGCCAAATTTTTGTATCCTTGAGGATACAAAATGAACACCTATAAAACTGCCATAAAAGTTGAGACCTAAAGTTTTATTTCAGAATTCAAAAGTAGTTCACACTGGGACCTGGGGAATAGTCATCAAACAGAAAGGAAATGTCCATATTCCTTCTCTTATCTCCCGGTTGGGGAGTCCATGTTGCATCTCTCCCTTGCCTGACGCTGTGATGGCTTCTCCCCAAACCTCAGCTCTAAGTCGGATGGGATCTCAGCTGTACCTGTCTTTGGGCCACAACTGTATACTGTCTTCAGCAGCTTGCCCCAGAGAGAATTTTTTTCTTTTCTATTTAGTCATAGCCTTCCCACTAGGTTTACACTTGTATTGTGCAAAACAGTAATAGATTATGAACATAGAAACATGGTTGGCTAAAATCTATCCTTAGTTCTCTCTCTGGTCTCTAGTGTCCTCCTCTATAAAATGAAAACAATAATCAGTGCTGACAGGAGCATGTTGGAATAGTCAGAATGAGGGACCTGGGGCAAGATCACCTGTGTGCCTATGTTCCTAAGTGTACAAAGGAGGTGCACAAACAGCTGTGTGTTTGGGGGGTGAGGTTGGAGGATTGAAGGGTATCATAAGAGGGTTCTAGGGTCTAGCCAGAGTTAGACCAAGTACATTTAAAAATCAAATTATTTACAGCTACAAAATGTCAGGTATATGATAAAAATGTCACCCTGAGACAGACTCATGTGCTAAACAACTCTGACATCTTTTCATGATGCTTTCCTTTATCAGCTTTGTTGATGTAAAACACAGCCCTTTCTGAAAAGGGAGAAAACAATCAGTTTGTTTTGAGCCATATGTGAGTGACTATGGTTTGGGAACCTTGTTTCAGGTTGCCCCAAATGATATGTTTCATTGTGAAATTGGTTACATGAACTTTTAAGAGTCATAAAACAAAAGAAAGTCATAAATCAATGCATTCTGCAAATACATTGAAGGGGATGACATTAGGTAAGGGGCCACAGTGAAGTAGAATGTGTCTGCTATAACTTTAAGATGCTGATGAGGAAGCAAGTGAATATATTCCAGAAGTTTTAGATGATTGTCAAAAAGATGTTAGGTCAGATAGGGGTGGGTGTTGCATGGATACTGGAGGTACTAATGTAGCCCAAGATAATGTCAACTCTCTGCTAGGGTCCTTGAAATGTCTAATAAAACACCACCAGTCACATATGCAACCAGAAAGAACATTTATTTTAAAAATTGCCAACATGCTGGGTGGCAAATGGCAATGGCAAGAGAAGCTTGAAGGCTCCTTTTAAGCAAAATTAGGGGAATTTCAGGGGGGAGAATTTTCTGGGGGATGATTGGTGGGTTTAAACACAAAAGTTTATAGGATTGGTAGGTGTCTCTAATGGTTAGGAACTTTCCAGTGGCAGGGTAGGAAAAGCTATCTTTAGCTAGCAGGAGGCTGTGGGGTGCCTGCTGATTGGTTGCCCCTGAGTTGTGTTTTTCCTGAAAACTGCTTGCTCAGCTCCAGCCAACTCCAGTAAACCAAAACTAAGGCCTGGTCCCTAGCAGGGGCTATTAGAAACCTGTCATGGCTCATGGCTCATGGCTCTAGCCTAGCACTTCAGAAGGAATACTTCATTGAGAACTGAAGTGTCTGTTTTACCAGTAAACTTAAAGCCTGTTTCTTTTTGTTGTTTGTTTGCTTGTTTGAGAAAAGGTCTCACAGCCCAGACTGGCTTCCAGTATGTTGAACCAGTCCAGTGTAGCCTTGAACTCTTAACCCTCCTGTCTCCACCTCCTGAGTTTTATGATTACTGGCATGTTTCCCACCACACTCAAATCCAGGGCTTTATGCATACTAAGCAAGAACTGTACATCTTCAGTACTAAAGGCTGATTCTCTTTTCTTTATGAAGCATAATTTGGTTTTAATAATAATATTTTAATGAACTCTTGATCATGGGGGTCATAAAAAAGAGGGCCACTGTGGAGGAAAGATAAGATAAACCCAGAAAATATACATAGGTTGTAGAAATTAAGACATATTGAAGTATAGATAGAGTAAAAGGGAGAGTTGCACTGCAATATATTTTGTCTAATAGTCAAAGGACTAGAAAGAGGAGGAAAAGGTAGACTTTTTGAGTTAGAACTAAGAAAAGCAGGCAGGGAGAGCAGAAAAGCCCTGTGAGCATTGCTTCCAAGGCTGCCTCTGATAGCACAGTATCTTGTCTGCTCTATAGATAGGTCACCTTGAGCTGAGGTAGGCTCTAGAATCCCTGGTTCTGTGAGTCTCTGTAAGCTTGGACAACAGGACTAGCATGGCTTCTGTGAGATTGTTAGTGCTATATACTTCCTAGACTATAGAATAGCCAGAGAGATGGACTTCTGGTTTGGCCTGTAGAGGATTATCTAAATTGCAGTAATTGAGGTCTGAAGATATTCCCACTTTGTGTGGCACCATGTCCTAGTTGTCATTCTGGACTATATAAATGAAGGCCAGGAGAGCAGACCCCTGTGTTCTTCACTCTCTGCTCCTGGTTGTGGATATGATATGATCAGCTGTTCCAAGCTCACACATTATATCCTTGAACTGGGAGCTGAAATAAACCTTTTCTCTTGTGCTGATGCTGCTGTTGGGTGAACTTTTATCATAGCAACAGTAAAAGAAACCAAGACAACTGCCTTCTCTTGTCTTTCTCTGTTCCCTTCCTTGATTTCATCTTTCATTTAGCCCCCAACATGCAAGCTTAGGAGACAAAGCATTCTGTATCTTTATTCACTAATATCTCCAGTATATCACGTAAGAAGTACAAAGAAAAGTAAAACCCAAAAGCCCAAGGTGGTTGCTGTGCTAGACAAATCACAGATATATGAATGTTCAATGGCAGTACTTTCTTGTGGCTATTGGGTAGTAAAGTCCCCTTCATCTAACTGGCCCCAGATCTCATAAACATAATTATAGTGGTTTAATAACAAGTCATCTTTTGTGGTGGTCCAAAGACCTCTATGCCAACCATCTCATGGTTAGTAGTTGTTCTGTCTTATAAATAATGCATAGTTGTTGACTTCATTTTACCAATAAGGGCAAGGAAGTTCCATAACTGCTGAAGGAAGATTGTTTTCATAATCCATATTTCACCTCACTCATGAGTTCTTAAGAAACAGCATCTTCCTACTGTCAGTGCAGTGAACTTTCTCAGGGGCTCACTCAATTTGTCCCAGAGGTAAAGTTACTAGCAGAAGACATGGCTGAAATAGAATAAAAATCAGTTCACCTCCACATACATTCTTTATCAAAAATTAATTTCAACTGGCATGATAGTGATTAGGGATGCTGGACTCTTGAAAAGCTATTTTTTTGTTTTGTTTTGTTTTGTTTTGTTTTGTTTTGTTTTGTTTTTCGAGACAGGGTTTCTCTGTGTACCTTTGGAGCCTATCCTGGCACTCGCTCTGGAGACCAGGCTGGCCTCGAACCCATAGAGATCCACCTGCCTCTGCCTCCCGAGTGCTGGGATTAAATGCGTGTGTCACCAACACCCGGCGAAAAAGCTATTTTAAATAAATGTTTTCAACTGTCTTTGACTTACTGGTTTCAAAGTTATATAAATTTAAGAATTTTGAAGCCCATATTAAGCTCATATTATTTTTAAAACTTTTCATTAGAGAATTTAAATTTATATAATGAGAACTAATGAAAGATAAAAAGGCATCATTTAAAAATGAAACTCAGTGAAATGAGTTGAATGTGTAGACATGTGCAAAAACAGCTCATATTTAAAAGCATAACATTTTAAAGCCATTACTGTAGGTGTAGCCAAAAGCATTATAAATGCATCTATCACTGTATCTGAAATGTGGTTATCTGTATTTTCTGAACTGCTGATTTTATTTATTGACTCCATACAATTTCCAAGTCTGTTTATGTATTCATATGGTATTTTAAACTTCACAAACCTTGACAGAATGAAGAATAAGTAGAATTCTTTGGACCTAGCCAAACTATCTTTGGGTCTACATTACAGTGTTATTAATCTTTAAATGTTCCAGGTGTTAAGTATATCTATCTTTTTAGTAAATGAACCAAACTAGCACAAAACTAGTTATTTCAATTTGTGATCATTCTGTTTTTATGTATGACCCAGAGGAGGCTCCATTTTTATCTAAAATGTGGAATCATAACACAACATTTATGGCAGCATGGAACAAATTTTTAAAAAGTGTTGTGTCAGTGGAAGTATGGAGATGTCTCTAGTGTTTGGGAGGCTTCCTTCTTCTCTGGAGATGGAGAAAGTGAGGGCAGACAGCATTGTGTCCAGCGGCATGGCGGAAGACAGGCTCTTTTCCAACATAAACATCCCTAAGAACCTGGGCATCTCCCTTCTACTACAGAGCCTGGGAAAATGGGCCACAGAGGAAGTTCTCCAGTAGAAACAACAGGGCAGCCATACTGAGAGTGCATTGTGGAAGGAAATAGCAGCTATTTTAGCTACTGGACATCTACCTTTTGTTTATGGATTCTTTCCTCTCTGACACTTGCTGTTAAAGCAACAAATGTAGCTTTGAAAGAAATTAGATTCTTGCCTATTTTTAGCTATCCTTAAAATGTGGCATTTTAGAGAGGCTTTCAGCTAAAATCAAAGTGAGAAGTGCAATGTCCATTTCCCAGTGGGAAACAGTTTCATGGGCAGTGGAAAGGGGAAGCTGAGCTTTGTGTTCTGGGCACACAGTTTAGTGTGGTTCTTTACCTCATGCTTTCTCATTTTTAGCATTGGTTTTGCCTGTCAGCCATCTCAGCAGAGAAATGGGTGAAATTGTGGTTTCATTATTTCTATTAACTTCATATCTTTGCTCATTAGTGTTTATTTTTCTATTTTAATTATGTATATGTGTGTGAGAGGGTTATGTATATCAGTGTAAATTTCTATAGTGTCCAAAAGAGTTCATCAGATCCCCTGGAGCTATAGCTACAGGCAGTTGTGTATTACCCACTATACCACAGAGCCATCTCACCATTCCCCTTGCTTCTTTATATCTAGTATTTTCATGATTCTTCCCAGCTCCCTTGATAATCAACATTAGGAAAAGTGAATTTAAGAGTATGAATCTGTACTTAAAGCTTGAAGCAAGAAGTACCCTACTTCTTTTCTTGGAGGGATGATCTGCTTTGGAAGCTTATCCAAGTACTGAGTTACCAGGATTATTTTATATTAAACTTCCATTCTGGACTCAGGTGTCTCTGCTTTGCTTTGGGTTTGGAGTAGTTAAATAACCTACATGTTTTGAGACTTTTGTTTTATTCTTCAACCAATCTCATGAGGTTTTAGTGTCTGCGACATGTTTACTTTTTATACCAAAGGACACAGCTAACAAATTGAAGAAGCAGCCCAGAGAACTCAAGAAGATATTTGAAAAGAATATATCTGATAAGGGATTAGCATCTAGAATATATAGATAATTTAGAATTTAGCAACAACAAACAGAATAACAATAACAAATTTACAATTGAATTGAATAGATATTTTCCAAAGAAAATATACAAAGAGACAACAAGCAGATGAACAGATGTTCAGTGTCAATAATCATTAGGGAAATGTAAATCAAAACCCACAGTATAAACTCACACTTACTGTGATGACTACTATTAAAAAACAGAAAAGGATAAAACAAAATGCCAAGAATGTAGATAGATTGGAACTTGTGTGTTCTTTTGGTGAAAATGTGAAATGGCACAGACTCTATGGTGAAGAGTGTGTCAGTCACTCAAAACATCAAAAATTGAGTCCTGTAATTCTCCTTCTGGTATGTACCCAAAATAATTAAAAGAGTGGTCCTAAAGGGATACTTCAACACTCACTCTATTCATTGTAATTAGTAAGTGGGAGTGATCCTAATGGCTGGCTCATTAGTAGAAGAATGAGTAAGGAAAATGGAGTGTACCTGTATCATGAATTATTAGCTTTAAAAATAAAGATATTTCTGATACCTGGATCAACTTGGATGAACCTTGAAGACATTATGCTGATTGAAATAAGCTAGCCACTAAAAGACAAATACTATGTGATGCCATTTATTAAAAATGACCAGTGTGGTCAAGTGTATACATACAAATAGTAAAGTGGTGGCTGTCATATGTGGGGAGGGAGAAGAATGGGTGAGCCTTGCAAGGAAAAAAGAGTTTTGAGGACTAATTGTACAACACCACTCTACTATTCATGTAAAATTGGTTTGGATGGTAAATCCTATGTCATTTTTATAATAAAAATAATGATTTCAACACTTCCTTTAGAAGGTGTAATCCTAAGTAAAATGCTTTTACTTAATTAATGTGAAAGAACTTACATATATTTTTGTTTACCTATCTCTTTCTGTATATTGTTCCATTTGTCAGTACAACTTTGATCCCTTCTTTGACAAATCTGAGTTTTAAAAAGCTATTGTTTCCTTTCTGTTTTTGCACTCTCATATTTCATGTATTCATTCCCATATACATACATACATACATACATACATACATACATACATACATACATACGTACACACAAAAAAAATCTAGCACAACAGGAACCTTGAAAGCATGGAGTGTATCTTTGCTGAGGTAGCTACAATGAATTAAGAAGTGGCATCATGGGCTAGAAAGATGGCTCAGTTCATAAAAGTGCATGCTATGCAAACATCAGCATCTGAGTTTAAATTTCCAGCTTTTATGAAAGCTGGGCACATAGCATGAGCATCTGTAATCCTAGCACTCTTTCGGGGATATGGGAAGTGGATATAGAATTCCCAGATACTAGAGGATAAGCTCTCCTGGTTTGTATATTAGAAAAACCACAAAGAGACCTTGTGTTAAACAAGGCAGAAGGAGGATTAATACTTCGGGTTGTCCTCTGACTGCTACACATGCGTTGTGACATTTTGCACATAAACTCATACACACATCATACATACACATCACAGACATACATGCATGTACTTACACACAGTGACATGTTGAAATTATAGTTCAGAGAAATTAAATTTAATAGTTCTGTTCTCACTTATGCATTTTTACAACTTTGGGCAAATCATTCCAAAGGACATAGTAATCAACATTTCTGACTTCTGTTTTTATCAAGTAAAACAGCCTGATTACATGATGAAGAGCTTTTGAAGGGCTCATATGTTTATTAGTAAGACATGTAAGAGTGCTTTAAAAAATAGAATGTATTTTCACCATATGTAAATCTCTACATAGATGAACACTTTATGCAAAGATCTTACCATGGGAATTATCTGGAGAATTTCTAAACAATACTAGAATTGTGGAAATTGTCACAGACCTACTACAGTATGCTTGACATGAATGGAATATAGAAACTGAAGATGTATATAGTATTGTCTTTAGTACAGTTGCTAAATCAAATAAGCAAAAGAGAACAAAAATGTTAAAAACAAAAGCAACTTTGGCAAAAAAAATGGAGGAGAAAGTGGAGGAGGATGCTTGACTCCACCCATACTCATAATTACACTGTTAGCAGATCAAAGGTTTCATTTTTTCTTTAAATGATTGTCATAATGGCTTAAAATGCCATCATGAGGAGCCTGTTTTAAATAAGATGATGTAAATAGAGAAGTCAAGGAA
Organism: Cricetulus griseus; assembly: GCF_003668045.3. Taxonomy (NCBI): domain Eukaryota; kingdom Metazoa; phylum Chordata; class Mammalia; order Rodentia; family Cricetidae; genus Cricetulus; species Cricetulus griseus. Next base: position 93,217,173 of record NW_023276807.1, read on the forward strand.
ACACAAGTCAAAGAATGCTGACAAAGTTTTGTGGCTAGCACAGGAAATAAACTTTAAGAAAGAGAATGTCTAAGGCTGAGAGTGGACAGAGCCCAGATGTACCCACAGTAGTCATGGCTGCCTCTGGAAACGCCACACTTCACAGTTCAAGAACTCACTATGTTGGTTAGAATGTAAGCAGTAAAACAGTTCTCCCAGAATTTACTCCTGGGTTTAAGGCTGACAGATAAAATTGTAAGGAAAGCTGGAAGCCTGCCAAATGCTTATGTTTATGAAGTTGGCTGTGGGCCAGAGAGAATCACATGATCAATTCTTTGCCAGTGTTGGTGAACTTCTGCTGGTTGAAAAGATTCTGTGTTCATTCCTGGATTACAGATGCTTTCCCATGCAGACCCCAGAAAACTGAGAAGTGTCCATGGAAATATGTTGACATTTAAGATAGGGAGTCTTTTCCAGAGAATCTTAAAATTATCTCTTTCCCATGTACCAAATATCATTAGAGACCAAGTAGAGATCAAAGGTCAGACTTGGGAGAATCAGGATTCCATACATTTTGTGGGCATAAGGAAATCTCATTCTGTATTATTCACTCAAAGAGGAAAATGGTAGGTTGCTTTTCTTTCTGTTATTGTGATAAAACACCATGACCAAGACGACCAAAGTTAATAAAGAAAGAAAGAAAAAGACAACATATACAGGAAAACATTTAATTTGGGACATGTGCCCTGGGTGGTTTAGAGTCTGTGATTGAGGATCAAAGGCCTGGGGGCAGAAACAGCTGAGAGCTTACATCTTGCTCCACAAGTAGAAAGCAGAGAAAAGAGAGAGACTGGGAATGGAGCATCTTTTGAAAATCCAGTGTCCATCCCTAGTGACACATCTCCAACAGGACCACATCTCCCAATCCTTCCCAAACAGTTCTGCCAATCTGGGACTAAGTATTCAAATATATGAGATTATGGTGGGCATTCCCATTGAAACCACCGCATTTAGAGGTTTAGCCATAGCTGCAATGAGATCACAAGTCCATAAACTTCTCCATGTCCTGAAGACACTATTTCTTAGCAGTCCTTCCTAACATCTGGCTATTTGACCAGATCTAATATGATTTGTTCCTTCAGATACTTGTCACTGTGACTTCTCTGCCATGATGGACTGCACCCTGATACCATGAGAGTAATAAACACTTTGTACCTTAATTTGCTTTTTTCAGACTATTTTATCATAGCAACAACAAAAGAAACTAAAGAAAGTTAGTTAGAATGATCATTACTCTCATCTTCTATCTTTATGTCTTTAGGTCAGAGTAATTTGTTGTTATTTTCATTTGTTTGTTTGTTTTGAGACAGGGTTAATGATTTTATCAGTTAAACTAGAAATTATCTCTTATCAATCTTCCTAGATGGGAACTTCTGGAATTCTATTTCTTTCAGACATGTTTGTGTACATAGATCATTATCCTGTTGTCTGCAGTTACTGTGTGGCAGATTGTTCTTAGGTGATCACACACACTCACATACACACACACACACACACACACACACACACACACTCCTAGTCCCCTCAGAAAAGAAACCCAGTGCAGACCAAAGTAATGATTGCACTGTGTCCATATGGTCAACAAATGAGTTTTTATTGGGTTAGTGTGAGGAGTACAGGTGAGATGTTATTACAAGGAATAGGGATGACTCAAAAGCAGGTAGGTAGGTACATCACCAGAATACCCACCCCAAACAAGTGACAGCTTATGTATGAAAGCTGCAGCCTTAGAGCTCTCAGCATTGCTTGCAGACTCCTTGACAGCCTGAGAATCTCTTCCCTCTGTAGTTGCTGCTGAGTTTCATCCCCCAGTAGCTGCTAGGTATAGGCCCTTCCAGAATATTTCAAATTTCTGCTCTTCCAGACATGGACCTTTTGTTTACCTGCTTAGTCTCATGAGTCTTCCTTTCCCTCCTGGAAGGAGTATTTTAATTTGAAGTAAATTGCAATATAACAACAGTGTAAAGAATAAAATGTGGGCTTATTCTCTGACAGGAAGTTTAAATTCTTAAGTTCAGACTGTACAAGGATGACTGCATTACAGAAACCCCTGCTATACATCAGTAACAACTAGGGTGAATACCCTATTTTTGCTGTTACTTACCCAACCCTGTCAGGTGAAATGCTCCAAAATTATGATATGATGCTGCCAATTGCTCACTTCCCAGGAAAGAAAACCATTCTCACCCAAGAGTCCTTAAGTTTTGTTCCTACAAGCCAATTTTAACTGGGAGAGGGATCCTAGCATTCTCAGCCATCTAGGCCTCACAAGGATGGCTCTGCAGAGCAAGCTAGTGATGAGGGGAACACTATAACTGTTATTCTTTTGCTTAAATTAGAAATAAAGAAGAGATGCAGGATGAGGCATGAGACTATTAGACATGTTATTAGATAGTTTATTATAGGCCCGGCAAAGTAGGGAGACTGAGAAGAGGAACAGGGTTAATGGCTGACCGCCATGATCAGTCATCATAGAGAGGCAGAGAGAAGAGGGGCAGAGAAAGCATAGGTGGAAGAAGAGAAGAGCAGAGAGAGCTTAAGTGGGCAGGGGTCTGTCTTTTAAAGGGGTCCTTTACACCTGCATGCAGACTTAGTTCCCATGGAATCCTGGGCTGACCAGAGTACTGCCTGAGTGGATTCTACCAGGTTAACAGGGGCAGGCCAGCATAATGCCTGAACCTTTCAATAACCTCCATAAATATTACAAATAACCACAAACCAAAATCTTCAAAGACTTCCTCTTTCCTCACATCCTTTGACCCAACACATTAAGACTCTCACTTCTATTTTCATTTTTCCCTTTCAGTCTTCCATTCCTTCCCTGTAGTCACCCACTACTAGTCTGGGTTCTTTTTTTAATAATTTACTTATCATTTCATGTGCATTCGTGTTTTGCCTGCATGAGTGTCTGTATGAAGTTGTCAGATCCCCCTGAAACTGGAGTTATAGGCAGTTATGAGTTGTCATGTGGGTGCTGGGAATTGAACCCAGGTCTCGGGAAGAGCAGCCAGTGCTCTTAACCTCTGAGTCATCTCTCCAGCCCCTTTGTCTGGGTTCTTACATAATCTCTATATATGCTCAGAACTACCCAGATGTGGTGTCTATGCTCATTGTCTCTGTCTGAGTAGCCTTTGTGGGAGACAATAGCCCAGTCCCACTGGCACCAGTCCTCACTCACTCAATTTCACATCTGAGATCTCCTAAAACATTTCTCTCTATACTTGTGTGGCATTTTGTGTGCTACTTCAGTGTATAAGTGGGAAAGATGCCTCCACATCTCACTATGTTTTAGACCACTCTCTCACATACCTGGCCCTCTGCTCTCCACCTCAAACTGCCATGGCAGAAACAGGTGTTCAACTTCCCTCAGCTAGAGCCATGTTTGCTTGGATAACCCTTCTCCTGGGAGACTATTCCTTTCCTGTGTCAGTTCTTCATTGTCTTTCCCCAACCTCAGTTCTTGATTCCTTCCAGCAGCGCATAATATGTTCATCAAATCAGTCAGCAAATATTCCTTAAGTACTGACTGTATGCAAAATCCTCTACTGGGCATGGAGAAAACACAGATAACACAAAATATCTGCTGTCCCTTTGAAGTTTCTGCCCATCATCCCTGACTCCCCAGAACCCTAATCACATGCTCTGCCCTGCTTGATCTTGTCTTATTCTCAGTGTCAAGTTCAAGTTGCACATAGAGTAAGAATGAAGTCATCAAATGAATGCATCTATCTGATAAGTAGCATTGTTTTAGTCACCTCCAGGCTTTTGTTAAAAACATTGATTCAGCCAGTACTTTGTGAGCATCCTGCATAGGCCAGGAAATATTTCAGGGCAGTGGGTTGGCTATAGACCCCTTCCTTCTAATACACAGGATGGGAGATCTGTAGATGAGCTGAATGAATACTGGTCTACCACTTTCTTGTTTTATCAAACAAAGGTACTGCAGTGTCCAAAGAGCAGGCTGCCCTGCTACACCCTTGCTCATTACCTCCAACAACTTTCTTGACCCTTCTGAGCTTCTTTCCATCTTTGGCACAGTAAAAATCACAGCCATATCACTTTGTAGGGTCCATGTGATGATTAACTACAGTAATGACACATAGGAAACTCTGAGCACAGGTCTTACCTTAGTACATGTTAGGTGTTCAATAAAAAGTAGCGGGGTCTATTATTCCTTCTCACTCAAAATGGAAAATGTGACTTTGATCTATCTTTCAGCCTCTCTTTTTTTACCTATAAAACATGACCTACACAACTGGTTCAAAGACATTGTGTTTCATGTCATTTATCTGACTACCCATTTATTTAACATGCACATATATGGCATTTTCTAATAGCCTCTGCAGTCAGGGACCTTTCTGTGCACTGATTAATACTTACATTAGCTCTGTGGGGTGAGTGCTGTCATGATACTATTTAAAATGAGGAAACCAAAGCACCCAGAAGTAGGTCACAGCCCAGGTAGGCTTATTCCACCTGGTGATATCTTTCTTTTAGATTTTTTTCCTTTTTAAAATACACTTTTAATTAAAATGTAATTATATAATTTCCCCTTACCTTTCCTTCTTACAGCCTCTTCAAAGTCCCCTCCCTTCAACTCTTTCCATGTCTTCCCTTCTTCACTCTCAAATGGATAGCCTCTCTTTCCTTATTATTGCTATATGTATGTATGAATATGCGCAAACATAGAAATACAACCTTCTGAGTCTGTGTGACCACTTTGTATTTATAACAAATTAAGAACTCATCCCTGAGAGAGACTAATTCTTCTCCCTCAGCAGTCATTAGTTGCTTATGGTTCTTTTCTAGGGAGTCCTCCCTTCCAAGTTAACATGTCGATAGATACGCCTTGTTTATGCAGCCATTTCTAGGAGAGGCTGTTTCGCCGAAGATGTCCTTGTATTCTGGCTCTTACAGTCTTTTTGCCTCTCTTCTGTGATGTTCCCTCAACTGTAGATGCATGCTCTGTAGTGGAGATGGAGCCATTCCAGCTTATGAAGCAGGAAATGGAAAACTGGGGAGGGGGAGTGAGACTATGACTTGGGAAAGGACAATACAAGAAGAGAAGGAGGGAGGAGGGACAAATAACACTTAGGGGTGTATGTATCAGAGGGAGAGAGAGAGGGGGACAGAGAGGGAGGGAGGAAGGAAGGGAGGAGAGAGAGAGAGGGAGAGAGAGAGAGAGAGAGAGAGAGAGAGAGAGAGAGAGAATGAATGTGTGTATCTTAAAGGAAGTCAAGCCACCTGAGCTGGCAGTGGACTACCAAATCATGGACTACCGAAAACCTTAGGACCATGCACAAGGAATCTCCTTTTATTTAAAACTGAAAATATTTTTCCATACTGTATACTTTTATTTCAGTTCATGTCCCTCAACTCCTCCCTCAACTCTCTACCATTCAACTCCATTCCTTTTCTTTTTCTTTAGAAAACACTCAAATAAAAATAATTTAAATTCTCTCTCTCTCTCTCTCTCTCTCTCTCTCTCTCTCTCTCTTCTCTCGTCTCTTCTCTCTCTCTCACACACACACACACACACACACACACCACCACCACCACCACCACCAACAACAACAACAACAACCACATAAAAACACAAAATCAGAAACTGTAACATTCAAGCAAAGACAAATAAGGTAAAAAATGCTCAAACAAAGCAATGTGATACAAAAATACCATTGAGTTCATTTTGTGTTGGCTTTTTACTGCTGGGCATGGGGCTTGCCCTTAAGTGTAGAAACCTCCTTTCTAATGGTTGGTCAGGGTAACTCCGGTGGCTCCTAAAACCTAAAACAATATAAACAATTGCAGTTGCCCTTGCTTGCCTCTCAGAGGTTGAAGGTAAGCTCCTACTGCTAAAGATACCACACACTTAGGACACAGGACATAGGTGATTTGATAAACTCCTTCCTGTAGTCTAGCTTCCATTGTACCAGAAGATATTCTGTAAGCTGCCAAGGGAGGGAAGCAACTAATAATCCTATACAGTTGTGATACCTATGAACTACAGAGTGGCTGAAATGTGAGAACATCCATAAAGATGGAACAAGTGGCACTCACATATTGATGGTGACCACAGGCTAATTGGACATAATGGCCTACTCAACAGGAAAGAAATCTTATCTAGTAGTAGAGCCCTAACCTACTTCCTAGGGCAAGTGAGGTCATGGGTTTTAAAAGAGAATCCACTGTTGCTATTTTGCTACATGGCTATACCAGTATAATCCTTATTGAAATTTTAAATTTCATACCCACAGATTAGTGCAGCTATTACTCCTCATCAAAGAAGCTTCTCTTTGCAGCAAATGGAGGCCATCATGGAAAACAACAACTACATATGCCTTGTTTTCTATACCATAGTATTATCAATGTGTTTAAGCTCAGGTAACCAAAATAGAGAGGCAAAAATTGTTCTCTGAGAACTCTGTGTTCCCTTAGGAAGCCTGACTTAAGGCACTGCAGATCTGATGCTGAGGTGCCTCTGGGTGTCCAGGTTCCCACCAGGCTAGATGATCTTGATTGAGAGTAAGGGAAGTCTGCATCAGCTCCCCCAGAGGTCCCTTTTCTCTGTTTCCTGTATTTCCATTTGGTCCTCATAGGCACTGGAAGAGCCAGGTACTGTTTCTGTCCTAACTAATTGGCTTATTTGATGTTGTATGGCCAGTAGACACAGACCTCTAAGCCTGACAGTCTGATTACCATCATACCAGGCTCTCATCTCTTATAAGTCTTTCCTTTCTACTCTGGCTTATAATATTCGTGGACATAGTCTTGGGAATATAGAGTATTTAAAGGAAATTATATATGAGTCATCCTATTAGCATATGAACAAACAGTTTTCTTCTATCACACTCAAACAAATGGTAATTATTAAAATTGCTAATCCCTATGTTCATTATCTGTATAAGCTTTTCATTTATTCTGATAAAAACAGGAATGGTATCAACACTTGTTGAAGATTAAAACTCATACAACCATTCTAAATTTCTATTTGGCAAAAGGGATCACATTTAAAGTCAATTTTATTTCAAAGGATGTTTCTCCTCATATTAAGTTCTCAGGTACATGGTGTAGTATTAGTGAAATGTAGTAAAATGTAGTAGTATCTCCAGGCCTTTTCATCTTGCATAAATGAAACTAGATTTATCAAACTTTGTCTCATTTTCCTCTCTCATCTGCCCCTAGGAACCCCCATTACACCCTTTGAGTCTGTGGATTCAAACTATTTTAGAAGGAAATCCACTCAGTTTTCCTCTTCTCCTTTGGGTTTTTCTTGGCACCAAGCACACTTGTGCATGGGTGAATGGACAGATGGGCCAATGGATGAAAAGATGAGAAAACACATAAATGGATGTATGGTGGTCCTTATTCTACTTCACAACATATGTGACCCTTAGATGCATTGTTTTTCAAAGCTTTGTTAAACATGAGACCCAAAGAAATGTTTCCATTCTCCTTAAGAATGCACATATAATTCCTGTCTTAGTCCATGTTTTATTGATGTGAAGAGACACCATGACCAAGGCAAGTCTTATAAGAGAAAGCATTTAATTGGGGCTTGTTTATGGTTTCAGAGGTTTAGATCAATATCATCATGAAGGGAAGATAGTGGTATGCAACAGGCAAGGTCTTGGAGAAGTAGCATCTGGATCTGCAGATAGCAGGAGGGAACAGCTGCTGCACCTGGCTTGGGCTTTTGAAAACCTCAAAGCCCTCCTCTAATGGCACACTTCCTCCAAAAAGGCTGCTGCTCCTAATCCTTTCAAATAGTGCCTGCCACTCCCTGATGACTAAGCATTCAAAATTATGAGCTTATAGAGGCCATTATCATTCAAACCACAATACCTGTGTAAAGATGAAAGCTATAAAGGATCACAGGAGGGAGACAACACATGATCATTTACTCACCTTTATATGAAGTTCCTTATAGATTGTCATACCCTAGCAAAATTGAAGGGGTCAAGGTGAGAAGCATGAAGCTGTGTGTCTCATAGTGAGAATCCATGGTTATAATCTTTTAATTAACTTCTCCTCCCCCTGAGATGCTTTTGGAACTTGAATCTGGTGCTACATATAATTGGCACAATGAGATTAAGAAACTAACCAAAGAGGCCCAGGGGAGCAGTGCTATTTAACACTAAACATCCCAATGCTCTCTAGGTTGCCATACTAAATGTGTTTAGATCACAGACACTTATTTCTCATAATTCTGAAACATACTAGCTAGAAAGCCTGAACTCCAGAGGCTTCAGACTTGGTATCTGATGAGGGACCCCCTCCTGGTTGTCTGACATCTGTCTTCTTTCTGTGTCCTTGAATGGTAGACAATCCAGAGAGCATTCTGGGATCTGAAGCTTTGTAAGGGCACTGATGAAGTCTGTGAGGGCTCTACCAGCATGACCTAATGGCCCCTACCAGACTAATACCATCAAATGGGGCAGAAGTTGTCAACATATGATGTAAGCTTGTTGGGAAGATGCAAAGCATTCACTTTGTAACATGGTAATACAATTCCTGGTTCCAGAGAGCAAAGAGAATAGGACAAGCTCCACAGAACAAGTGAACTGGAGCCTGCATGGGTCTGCACTAAGTCCTCTGCATATATGTTATGGTTGTTAGCTTGGTGTTCCTGTGGGACTCCTAACAGTGGGAATGGGGGTGTCTCTGACTCTTTCAATGCTCTTGGGACTCTCTTCTTCCTGCTGGGTTGCCTCATTCAGCCTTGATATGAGGGTTTGTGACTAGTCTTATTGCATCTTGTTATGCTATGTTTGGTTGATATCCCTCGGAGGCCTGCTCTTTTCTGAAGAGAAAAAGAGAAGCAGTGGATCTGGGGGAGAGGGAAGATGGAGAAGGGGACTGGGAGGAATGGAGGGAGGGGAAATTGTTGTTGAGATGTATTGTATGAGATAAGAATAAATAAAAAGAAAAGAGTACCTTAATGAGAATATTAAACTTTTTAAATGTCTCTAAGGCAACATTTTCAAGTACAAACTGGTTTATATGGTATCCAGTCAGCAGATGTTTACCATATGGGACATTAAGAACTCTAGTGAGGGTGGCTAGTGATGGCTTAGCAGTTAAGAGCAGGTTTAATTCCCAGCACCCATGTGGAAGCTTACAACTGTTGGTAACTCAAGTTCCAGCAGATTCAACATCTTCATTCAGACATACATGCAAGCAAAACACCAATACATATAAATTTTGGTTGTGAGCCTAGCCTTTAACGCCTGAGCCATCTCTCCAGCCCTCCAATGCACATAAATTTAAAAATTAGTTTTAAAAAAGAGCCTCTAGTGGGTTATAGTCACTTACAGTAACACTGAAAGACATATTTTTGGTCAAGCTGTAGCTCTTTAACCCTGAGCCACTCACCCCTAGCCAGGTAGACAATATAAAGAAATAGCCAAAGAGATTCTGTTTTGTTCCCTTTAAAGCCTGAATGCCAGCACCGCCCACTTGTTAGCTGTATAAGCAAGGGGAAATTATCTCCCATAAACCACCCCCCCATTTCTGTTCTCAGTAAATAAGAGATGGGCTGGTGAGATGACTCAGCAGGTAAAAACAGTGGCTCAAGCCTGACAACCTGGATTTGTCCCCCAGAACCCATGTGAAGGCGGAAAGGGAGAAACAACTTCACTGTAGTTGTTCTTTGATCTCCACGTGTGTTGAATGGCACTTTATGCCTCTATACATATACCCCCCATATACACAATAATGATAAATATTTTAAGTTAGGGTAACTGTCTCTTCAGAAAGGGTCTTGGGTGGTCCTTGGAGATACACTTGACAACTCCAATAAATGTCTAATAAATGATTGTGGCTGCCATTGTTCATGTTTTCTTGAAGTCTATAAGCCTTTCTACTGAAAGCCTTTGTTTGAGCATTGTTAAGCCTCCAAAAGCTTCAGGAAAAGCTCTTGCCCATTAGGACTTATCTTCATTGGAGAGCCTCAGACCTTGCCAAACCCTTTTTCAAGCACAGTGTCTTAATTAGCTTACTACAAGTGGTCCTGTGGCTGGAAGGCACCTGCTGTTCCACAAGTGCTGGCTGAGTGGGAAGGATTGGCTCTGCGGAAGCATTTCAGTGGTGGCGTGAGGCAGCTTTGGCAGGGTCTCCGGGCCTTTAATGCTCCTCCTGATCCATAATGAGGAGGGAGCAGGAACTGTCTTTCAGCAGGTGAAATTGCTTTTCCAAATTGGGTAAGTCTGAATTGTTTTCCTGTTCCCTCTCCTAATTAATTCCAAGCCACTGTGGGTGTGCAGCAAAATTCTAGAATATATCACTATACAAACATCCCTGGGAGCCTAGAGACCTATGCTAATCAGTATGGAACACAGGGAAAAAAAAAAACCCAGGCCCCAAAATCATAGTTCAGGGCAGCATTTGCAGCCCAGGAGACTACACTTTTTAGAATTACCTGTCCTCTATTAGCCTTAAACATATTGAGGTTGGAGATTGTGTGTATCATTGGATCCATTGTAAATTCAGTCACAGAGCAATGACTCAGCAGCTTCTTACTGATTAATTGAAGAAGTGAATAAAGTAATAGCTTGTTCCAAAGTCTCACTGTATTTGAAGAAACGGTTAAGAAGCAGGACATAGTTGCTCATTTCTGTCATTCTAGTACTCAGGAGGTTGATGCAGGAGGATAACAGTGAATTCACATATACTGAGTTCCAGGTAACCCAAGCTACAGAGGGGAACCCCAATCTCAAAACAAAACATAAGAAAAGAAATAAATATTAGGATGAATGGGCTAGAAAATAATGTAGGTAAGCAAACCTACAGTGTTGAATAACCACAATTAATGAATGGATTATGTTAAGCCTAGGGGAAGAAGTCTGTAGCCAAAAGGCTTTATGGCTTTCAATGTTAGCAGCAACAACTTCATTGGAAAACAGAATTGCTGCCAAAGGCCAAATAGTCTTACCTACAAATATCCCACTAGTTGGGTACAAGGCAAGCTGCAACTCCAGGGTGCCTGGCTCACCACACCACCAGTGCCATGTAGGTCTTAGAATTTAGAATATTGTAGCATAGTTGTTTGCTGTTAGTTTATTTGAAAACATGCTGGTGGTAATTTACCACCAGTGTGAGTTAACCATCTAACAAGGATTCTTTATATTACTAATGTGATAAAACAAAACTACAAAAATAGAATCTTAATCACCCTTAAGTGTGCGTTAGTGAGGCTTGGCAGGCAAGAGTGCATACTGCTTTTATAGAGGACCCACAATCAATTTCTAGCACCTACATCAGGCAGTAAGCTGCCTAACTCTCCAGTTTCAGGAGATGCCATGCCCTCTTCTGACTCCCTCATGCACCTTCATGAACATGATATGCAGATAGAGACAAGCAGGCATACACATAAAAATAGAAAATAATAAGTCTTTGTAACTTTGTACAAAATTGAGATATGTGTGCCCTGTACAGATCTCTCAAACTGTTTTGTGTTGGATAGGTATACTTTATAACTACTTCATCTCTCCCTTCCTCTATTCCCTATACCCCCCCCAACCACTATTCTACTTTCCATGATTTACGAGGTTAGCTGTTATATATGTAAATGTAATCATGCCTTATCTTTTAATGACTGACATGCTTCACTTAATAGAATCTTCCAAAGGTATACCTATAATGTAACATAATGTATAGTTTTTTAAGTCTGAATGTACTTTTCATAACATATTAAATATTCATCAGAAATTTAGGTTGCACATGACTCAGCTGTTTGGAACAGTGAAACAATCAATGTGAATATATACATTTATACATATTATTTGAAATGCTACTTCAGTTTTATTTGTAGTTTTTAATGTATGCACAAAAATAAGATCATGGATTATATAGTAATTCTATTTTAATTATTTGAGAATCTACCATTCATTTTTCATAATTGTTTTCATATTAATATTTCTAATTCTTGAGAATTTTGTACATGTATACAATGAAACATTATCACTTATTCTCCCATTTCCGTCTTTAAGCTCCCCTCACCCAACATGGCCTGCACCCAACCTCATGTTTTGTTTTGTTGATAACCTGCTAAGTCCAATTAGTGCTGTCCATATGTGCATGGGCGTAGGGCCATCCACTGGGGCATGGGAAACCTACAGTAGTCATATATTAAAAAAGAAGAATTTTTTTTCTTCCTTCGAGCAGCTGCCAACTGCCAGTAACATCTGAGTAAGGCATGGGGCCTGGAGAGCACTTCCCCTGCCAGTTCCCAAATTTTAGTTGGGCTGATCCTGTGACCACGTGCAAGTCTTGTGAATGTAGCCATGGCTGGTGTGAACTCCTGAGTATGATGTACTTGTTGAGTCCAGAAGCTTGCATTTCATAGCACTTCTCCCCATCCTCCAGCTCTTTATTCTTATACTCTTTTTGTCCTTTCTTCCTTGATGTTCCCTGTGCCTTGGGGATGATGATGCGGGGAAGGAGTAGGTTGAGAAATATGTCGCATGCAGAGCAGAGAACTCAGTCATCTCTCCTCAGTACTTTGACTCCCTATACCACTAAGCATTGACTACTGCCCCCTGGGGAAAAATATAAAAGTCCTCTGAACATGGTTGAAGTTCAGAACAGCCCAGGTCTACTAAAACATAAATATTTACAAGACAATTTGACAACATGGCTATTTACCAAAATAACAATAGCAGGGCCCATGACTACCTCAGCTGTGGGCATTTTCTTACCAGAATTATTTGTACCAGACATTGTCTTTTCTGAGACAGGCCTCAAATCCAATCATAATGGTTAATTAACCAATAAGTCATGACACTATTGCATCAGTGGGCACATCTTGTCTGATAGGTCAGTATTGAGTTAGAGCATCGATGTCTCCCACTCCCCAGCCGCCTGTGTGGCACCTTCCAGGACATGTATGTTTTGAGATCAGTTTGAGATTGGTTTCCTTTTTCATTTACTTCAGCCACAGTGTGTGGTGTCTTCAGCAATAGTGCCTTATCAATAGAATACTTACAGTAAGAGCAATGGCAATAGCCTTTGTTGTTTTGGAGAACTGGGGCCTACCTTACCAGTAACTACTAGGGAGGTACCACAGGCCTTGCAGTATGATTTTTCATTATCCTAAATCTTAGGGTAATCACATTTGGAAGCACCCCCTTTTAAGTTATATTTTGAAATTAGCTTACTAGTGACCTTACATAAAGCATTGTCATGTATCTTTAGTTTTGGTTAACCTACACACAGTTTTCTCCTCTTCCCCAAACTCATCTCCCATCCCCCTTGACTACTTTATTCCCAGTTTTGCCCTCCTTCTTTTGATCACATATATTCCACAATCCTTCCAATTATACTTTTTAATTGAGCTGTAAAATTGTAGGTTTTCATATGGTTTTCCATGTGCCTTCCTTTGTGTTAACCTTCTCCTCCCCATTTTTGCCATAGCCCCTCATCCCTTTCTGCTTCAGACTTCCACCCCCGGTATTCCCATTGTCTGCTTTCACGGTAACTACAATCTCTTACTCTCCTTTCCTTATCATGTACCTCCCCTCAAAAAACCCCTTTCTAGTGGCTTAGTGTCTTATCATAGGGTTTCTATTGTTGGCTTAAAACACCATGACTAAAGGAGTCTTGAGAGGAAAGGGTTTATTTCATTTCTGCTTCCATATCACAGTACATCATCAAGGAAATCAGGGCTGGAACTCAAGACAGAAACATAGCTCCAGCTGGCTTCCCTCCATTGCAGCTCATGTCCTTTGGCAGTTGTCCCATGGTACTACCATCTGCAAAATTCTGGGGTCTCTGCAACTGGATTGTACCTTCACCAATAGTCTCTCCTGGGCTCTTTTCAGGGACTTGACTCTGCTACAGGATGTGAAACCTCAACTTATTTCCATGGCCCTTAGGGAACCTACTGAAATGGAAGCTGTATTTTTTACCCACAGTCTCTCCTGGCCTCTCACAGTGCCAAGCCTCAGCTGCTCTCCATGGCCCCTTCATGCCTTCAAAACCAGTCCCATCTGGGTAATTCAACTAGCAGCAGGAATTACAGCCTTAGCTTTCTCCATACCACATCTTCTGTGTGCTGACCTTGAGGAAATACTCCCAGAACATTTCACCTCAGTGATACTGGTCTCCATTTAATTGCATCTGATTTCTCAGCCTCAGCTGGCCAGATTCAGTTGTCCCATAAAACAAAATTTTTACTTCAGTGGTGATAATCTCTTTTTAATTACAGCTGATTCTTAACCCCAGCTGACTAGATACCACCGATACTTAACACAACAACATCACTCAAATGTCCCAGTAGACTCTCAAAACTCACTATCTATCTAGTATTCTTTCAATTCAAGTAAGAACCCACTTATAACAATCTTTTAGTGGAGGTCTGGCATTGATGAATGCCCTCAACTTTTGTTTTTCTGGTAAGGTCTTTACTCCTTCCTCAGTTTGAATATTTGATTATTTTAAAATATAGCAATGGTGTGTACATATGGATGTAGTGTGATTCTTAATACATTGTAGAAATAGTTAAGCTAATCAATATGTCTGTTATCTCCTCAATTTGTCTTTTTGGGTGGAAATATTAATCATCCATTTTCTAAGAATTTGAGAGTATAGTGTTAGTATCCATGGTTACCATCAGGCAACAAGCAACCTCATTCCTTCAGTTTAGCTGAGACATCTCATCTTTTGATTAAAATTTCCCCATTTCCTCCTACTCTGTATTCCATATGTATATTCTACCATTTCTGTCTATGTTTGTACACTGCCAGACAACAGATTGTCTCTGTGCATTGGCTCTTGTTAGTAACATGAGAGTGCAGATATCCCTTCAGCTCACTTATATCCATTCCTCAGCAAATGTACCCTGAATGGGAATATGTGTGTCATGCAGTTCCTATTTCATGAGCCTTCATGCTCTTTCTTGGGGATGACTACTAACTCAAGTTCCTTCTAGTAGCTAGCAGTGCTTCCTTTTTCTATGTCCTACCCAACTTCTGTTATCATCTTTATAAATAATAACCATTGTATCAGGTGTTGTGAGGTATTGTGGTTTTAATTGTCATTTCCATGGTGATTTGAGTTGTTGACCAGTTTTCATATATCTGTTGCTATATGAAACAAAAAAACTGGTTTTGTTTGTTTAAGGTAGGGTTCTGCACTGCAACTCAGGCTGGCCTAGAACTCACTATGTATCCTTCTTTGGCATCAGACTTGTAGCAATGTTGCTTTTGCCTACTGATTAAAGATGTGAGTCACCATATCTGGCTTCTATTGACTGTGTTCAGACTCCTTGGCCATTGTTTAATTGAGTTATTTACGTACTGTTGTTTGAGTTCCTTATATAACTTGTATGTTGTCCCTGTGTTGAAGCATTTCTCCCAACCAATATCTGTTATTCTTCCTTTTTGACTTGCTATATAGAGGCCCTTTAGTTTGATCCCACCATATTTGTTTCTTTTTGCCTTTAGAATTTTATAATTTTAACCAAGGACAGCGAAAATACAAAGCATTAGTGATAACGAACTGAACAATACTCAAATAAATGAAGAGATTCATTGTTTATATACTAAAAGTATTAGTGTTATTAATACAAACATAACATCCAACGAAACCTACAGATTCAATCCAATCAAAATTCCAAAGTTGTTTTTCATAAAGACAGAAGAGGCAATCCTTGGATTCACATGGAACTGCAAAAAGACCCTGAATAAACCAACCCTCTTGAGCAAAAAACAATGAAACAAACAGAGCCAAAGGCATTATACACCATGATTTCAAAATGCAGTATAATATGTTATAAAGCTACTATAATCAAAGGAGCACTGGATCACATAAAAATAGAGGAAGGGGTAATGAAGTAGGTCAGAAATATCAGAAATAACACTCACTGCTTTTACAGTTACCTGACTTCCTGCAAAGCCACCAATGGCATTCAGTGAATAATAACTTCTTCAATAAATTGTGTTGGGAAAACTGGATGTTCATATATAGAAGTATGAAATTGAACTTTTATGTTACCCTTTGCACAAAAATTAGCTCAGATGGACTTAAAAACCTAGTAGTAAGACCTGAATTATAAAACTATATGAAGAAAATATTCAAAGAAAGCTCTATGACAGTTTATTGTTGATTAGATCTCTATTTTTGTCAGATAGTTTGGCCAGAGTGTTCATGGGTGTCATTCTGTTTACCCTCACAAATTCAGATATACCATCCCATCACTTCTGGTCTACACAATTTCTTCTGAGAAACAGGTTATAATCTCATGATATGTTCATGTGGCGCATTTAGCAGTCTCTTCTTGCTGCTTTGAACTGATTCTCTTTGCCTGTGGCTTTCGATGATTTCCTTAGCATGTGTCTTTCAACTGATCCTCTTTGGGTTCATTTCAGTTGGAATCCTTTGATCTACCTGAATTTTTATGTAGAGTGATTTTCGTTTCTCCAAACAAGCTCTACCTCTTTCCCTCCTTCTCCTTCTGGGACTTCTATATTGTTCCCTGTGATGTTGTCTCAGAGAGAGTCCTCATCTCTCCCTTCTTTCTTAGGAAGTCTTCTGACTCAGTAATTTCTAGTGGCATGTCATTAAGTTTGCAGAATCTCTCTTTGTTTGATTAGGTTTTCTAGGTAAACCCGCAAAGTCACTTTTCAGCATTGTTGTATTCTCCTGGTTCACATATAGTTTTCTTTATGTTGCTTACTCATGTATCTTTCTTCTCTCTTATAATTCATCAAACTCAGTATATAATTACTTGGAATTTTTGTCAATCTCCATTTCCTTGGGATTGCTTTCTAGACATTTGTTGCTTTTCTCAGAACACATTTTTCTGGCTTTTTAATGTAGTTTTATTGTTGTTGTAAACTGTACATTTAAAGACAAAAAAAAAAACAACAACAAAAATGCTTATTCCCTTCTCCAATAATGAGATTGATGACTACCTTATATGCCATCCTAGAGACTTCATCCAGTAGCTGATGGAAGCAGAAGCAGATACCCACAGCTAAACACTGGGGTGAACTCCTGGAATCCAGTTGCAGAAAGGGAGGAGTGATGAACAAAGGGGTCAAGACCAGGCTGGAGAAACCCACAGAAACATCTGACCTGAACAAAGGGGAGCTCATGGAACCCAGACTGACAGCTGGGAAACCAGCATAGGACTGTTCCAGAACCCCTGAATGTAGATATCAATTTGGAAGTCTGGTTAATCCATGGGGCCTCTGATCAGTATTTATCCTGGTACACAAATGGACTTTGGGAGGCTCTTCCACATAGAGAGATACTCTCTCAGCCTAGACACATGGGGTAGGGTCTAGACCCTGCTCCAAATGATATGACAGACTTTGAAGATTCCCCCATGGAAGGCCTCACCCTCCCTGGGAAGCAGAACGAGATAGGGGGTTGGTGGGAGGCAGGGGAGAAGGGGAGGGAGAGGGAACTGGATTGACAACCTTTTTTTCTGATTTAAATTTAAAAAAGGGGAGGGGGATGCTCATTCCTCATGCTTTACAGCATAGCATTTTATTGGTTCATTAGGGTAGCAAGTCCACCTGCAGATATTGGAACAGCTCAAGCTTTGCCAATGTTTATATCTTCTTTGGCTTTTTGTGATTGTACTCCCAGATAGAATGTTTGTGAATGTCTTCAATTAGCTTATAATTTCTTTCTCCCTCTGGTGTTTGTCTGTGGTAGTGCAGGTCTCTGACACTGCGGCTAGTCTCTAAGCTCCCATGGTCTCCATAACTTCTCAAGAAACTTGAGCGTTCTAAGAAATATAGTTTTTAATAACCAAGACAAACATTCTTAATATTCAACTAAAGGCAAGAGGTTTTAGTTCCATATGGCTCATCTGTCCAGCTGAGTAGCAATCACTTAAGAAAATGCTGGAAATTTTACATCCAAGATAAGAGGATTGATGGAGGAAGAAAGAGAGAATAAGAACATAAAAATAACAAGTACCAGAAATGTCACTTCTTTCCATATTCCCAGTCAGCTGTGGCCAGCACCTTTCACTCAAGCAAGCCTATACAGAAAGCCAAAGCATTACATGCACTTCTCACTCTTCTCATTCCCCCAAGGAATAACCTGTAAGATGGTGCTTCCTCCTGATTGTGCCATGCTGTACCAGCCTCCACTGGTGGTAATGCCAAGTCTCTGAACTCTGGAACAACCAACCTTTAAATTTTTCTTTCAATTCCTGCCGTCTGTCCAATCCAAATAACAGCAGCTCCCTAAGAAGGCTCCTGTCACTGAGGACAGAGCCAGTCCTTGGATAGGCAACCCTTCTTAAAATCTGGAGAGTGGCCTTATGATCCCTCCATTTTCCTCCGAAGGGAGATCTGAGCCATGCTGGCTTGGGGATGAGGTAGTTGAATTGGCTTTCTTATTCATGTTCATGTGAGTGCTCCTGCTTGGGTGCTGTGACATCGTAGCTGATTACAGGAATTCTCATTAAATCTTTGCATGCTGCAGAAGGATGCTGAGTCATTGCTTGTATAAAACAAGGCCCAGGGCTTCATATCTTTGCACCTTACTGTTGCAGAGAATTTTAAAATTGGAATAAGTAATTTTGTACTCTGTTTTCTTCACTGTGAATGCCACATGATTGCTTGAGAAGTCAAAATAAATGGACTTAATGAAAATTCAGAAGAAGAAAGGAAGAGATAAATATTGGGAAAAGAAAAAAGTGTTCTAAGAAATGTAGTTTGTAATAATCAAGACAAACATTCTTAATATTCCACTAAAGGCAAGGGGCCTTAGTTCCATATGACTCATCTGTCCAGCTAAATAACAATCACTAAAGAAAAATGCTTGAAATCTTATACAAGATAAAGTGGATGGAGGGAGGGGAAAGAGAGAATATGAACATAAAAATAACAAGCATGTGAGAGTATAGATTTATTAAGTAGCTTATGATTGTTTGATTATATATATCAAACCATCAGTTTCAGCACCTCAAATATATACAATATTTACTTATCAACTATGGTTCAATAAATTTGAAAATAAAGGAAAATATGGCTTATAAAGCAAATTAATGTTTCTCCTTTTGAAACCCATTAAAATGAATAAAAATTAATTTTCAAATAATTTTAAATAATAGGGAGTGAAACAATGACAGTTCTTAGGAGCCACTGTGATAAATGCCTAGCAAAGTGTGAGTAGCTAAATATTTACTCCTAGGGATTGGGCAGGCATCAAGCAGGCCCAGAACCCCAACTAGGCTACAGAATCTGGAGCAGACTCCACTGCACCCAAGAGTAAAGAGTGAGCTGATGACTGTTGCATATCTGAGGAGAAACACCAAGTGACCCTTTCTCCCAGGCAGCCATGCTCCCAACTTCAGAAGGGTGACTCCAGACATTAGTCATGGCTCAGTCAGAGCTCCACGTGCTGCAAGGGGGGCTGTTGCACTTTGTACCCCCAGAGGCCACCTTTAGGAAGGACAGCTGAGAATCCTTCTGTGTATGGAGGACTGGCATAGGAGAGAATCCTGCACAGGTGGCTATGTAAAGCTCTTTCCTGTCAGCTAACCAGATTTTGACCCAGACAGACACTCAAGGGAATTTTGTAAATGTGTGAAGTGACTCTATCCTCCAAAACAATATATTGTAAGCAGTCAGCCATGGAGCACAGATATTTGAAGATGGGTTAAAATGAAATTATCAGAGACAGACAGAGGTGGGAGAGAGGGAGGAATAGGTAGAGAGGGTAGTTAAAAATAATGAAAATAAAAATACTATATATGTACTGCTGTCAAGAAGAAAATGAAAGAAACTGCACCCAAGAAAGAAGACCACAGTGGTGATTTTAAAATAAGTAGAAATGTTGGAAATTTAAATATGCTATAGCATACTTTAACACTCAAAAGAGCTGAGCAATCAAGTAAAGGAAATTTTCAAGAAAGAGACAAGGGCTCTAGAGAAAAAAATAGGCAATTGCTTTCACAATCCTCCATACTCAACTGACTAAAATTCAGAGGGGAAAATAAAAGAAAAAGGTGAAATGTACCACTAGAAAATTCTGCAGGTTTCAGGAATATAATGCCTCAGGAGAGGTTGAAAAGAGCATGGAATATCTGGGCACAGAGGGGAGAGGACCCTCCAGGTTAGCAGCAGGGAAGCCAAAAGGATGTGGAAGACTAAGCCTCAGTAGGGTTTGCATCCCATGGGCACAGGGGCAGTCTGGGAGTTGGCAGGCCTGCATGTTTCCAGTATTTTGTTATTGGCTATTTTTCCTCTGTATCTGTGTATAGTGTAATAAGATAAAGACATTTTTAGTTTGAAAATCTCAAAATCTTCTTCATGTACAGCTTGGTCCATAAACAGGGGATCAACAGAGTAGAAAAAAACATTAATTTCCTGGAAGTTCAGCTAGGAAAAGAGAGTTAGGTAGCAAGCCAGGTATTCCAGGCAGGAGGCAGTAGGATGGGGTGAAGCTTCATCTTCAAAAATGGGCCCAGGGTAAAACTTAAGAACTGCTTGTTTTCTGTGTAAGAATTGCTGACCACAGTTGACTTCAGGTAACAGAAACTGAACCTGTTGGAAAGGTCAGAGTACTGAGCCATTAGATAGCGGATGATGATTGAAGTCTCAGGCTGCAATTTCAGGGTCATAATATAGAAGAAAAATCTGTCCTTCCCTATGTGTGTAAGAGATAAATTCCCATCTTCTGGAGCAGAAAGACAGAACTCTAGCATGTGCAAATCAAGACAGCATAGGAACCTTACTTAGTGCTGAAATAGTGAATTCTAAAGAAGGTGTTTTCTGTGGGTGCTGCCGGAGTAGAGGTGGTAATCAAGACTCCCTGACAACTAATACTTAAAGGGCTGTTTGACTTTATGTTTGGCCCACTTTTTGTACAAAATATACCAAAGAACATTGGAAATATATGAGATTATTGTGATATATTACACACATGCAATGCATCATTAATCACTTTAAAAAGAGAAAACTAGAGATGAGAAAAATATATGCCAACTGTTAGTACTTTATCTGAACAAAATTAGTTTTCTACCTTTTGTTTCCATATACATTTTATACTTTTTGCAATAAAGTGTATTACTGATAAAGTTTATAAATGTTTTACAGATAGACATACCTTTAGACAAGAAGCGAAGTATATTTTTTTGTAGCATGGTCCTGTATAGATACTATACTCTAGTACTCATGAAACATGCTTGAATTACTGAATCAAAGAGCACCCAGGGCAGGCCCGAGGTACTAGAGGGTGGCAGTGTGCTCAAGCTCCAGCCCTGGAAAGGCCTAGTAATGTTTGGACAGGACTTGGCTATGAACAACTGAATACAGAAAAGAGTGAAGCCCTCCTCTGCACCTAAGCGCTTCCATTTCAATGAATTCCAATCAACTGAGAGTGAACTAATGATAACTTTGACTGCAATGAAGAAGCAAAGAGAACTGACTCCTTTGGAAGCAAAGAACTGTAGTCAGTGGGTTACAGACAGAAACATATTCTGCTTTCAGCTGTGAAAGCTTGCCCAAGCTGGTGATAAAGAGCATTAGAATTTTGTTGTCATCATGTCTGAGCCAGAGCTGGATTTCTGTTCTGGATAGAAGACTGATACCCCATATCTTTGTCTAAGGGCCCTATACAGAGATGCTTCACTGTGAGTCTAGATGCAGAGTGGGTGTAATGTGGCCCCTGCGCTGGTCCTGGGTTGTCTACATGAAGAAGCAGAAAGGGACCTGAATCTTGAGGCACACTGGCTTCTCCTATCCTAGAATTAATAAGTTATCTCTGGTACTTAGGAAAGACAAGGGGTCATTTTCTCACGAATACTCTGGGGAAGTTTTGCATTGGAAATGCCTATAAAATAGGCACTGCTTGCACAAAATGGGGAGCTAGGAAATTTGGAAGCATCTCTCTGCTGCCTCCAGTCCACACCAGGTATTCTAGGCCTCTTCTACCTGCTTGAGAGAAACAGACCTGAACAGGCAGTGTGACACAGCTGTCCTTTCATGGCCATGCCACACACAGCCTGCCCCTGAAAGGCATGGGTTCCACATGTGTAGTGCCTCATACAGACCAACTAATCTTTGTCATCCTTTATTGTGCTTCCTAGACCTCACTCAGCTCACAGGCTGACCTACAGAAGAAGAAGCGGCGGGCACCAGCTCCTCCACCACAGCCACCTCAGCCACCACCGCCAAGTCCTGTGGTCCCCAGCCGCAAGGAGGACAAGGAAGAGAACAGGAAGAGCGCAGTGGGTGAGTGAGTCTGCCCTGCTGTGTGCATGTCTCTGGGATGCCTGCTTTAACACAAGTCTTCAGCACTGTTGTTAACACTGATAGTGGACTGACTGCTTGTTAAATACATTAACCCAGAAAACATGGATGCTAAAGAAAGAAAGTCTGGAGATGATTAGCTCTGAATTCCCTTAATATCTGATTTACACTGAGGAAGGCATCAGGTGGGGAAGGTGGTGGAAAGGGTGGCTCTTGGTTTGAGAACCCAGAACCCTAGGAGAAAGTGATGAATGGAGCTCCAGGTATGAGTGGCTATGGCAGGTGTCTCTGGAGGATGTCTGTAGAGGCTGTTTGAAAAGTGTTTGTCATTTGAAAGACACCTTAGACCCCTTGTGGTGTATACAGGTTGTGTATTTTTAATTTGAATGTCTGAAATTTGAAATTCCTCAAAATCTGAAACTGTTTGAGCATCAACATGGTGCCACAGACGGAAATCCTGTACCATGGAGCTTGGTTTCATGAACAAAATTAAAAATTACATGAAATTACCTTCAGATTCTATATATGAGGTATATATGAATTATAAATGAATTTCATATTTAGATTTGAGTTCCATCCCCAAGATACCTCATCATGTATATGCAAATGTTCTAAAATTAGAAAAATCTGAAATCCAAAACACATCTGGTTCTGAGCATTTGGATATCAGTCTGTGGGTTCCTATTTGAAAACAATCCCCATTTATATACTCTTTATGCATTTAGCAAAGCCCCCATGTTGAAAATAAGAGAACACAAAAGAACCAGGCTGGAGTCCTGACACCTGTAAGCAAGGAATTACCTGTGAGGCCATTATACCCCACCCTCATGTGCTGGAGATCACAGGGGGAGATGCTAAGGGCTGGACTTCCCAGGCCCATGAACCTTAGAGGCTCACTTTATTTTAAAATCTTTCAGTATCTGCTATCCCACTGTAGTAGGAATAAGACTAACACTTGCAAAGTAGGGATTAAAACATTGCCGTGTTGGATTGACTTGTTCCCATTACTGTGACTCCCATGGTTAAAAGTGCATCTGAGTCCTGGCTGAAGCCATGAGGCAACCATGCCCATTCATTGACTCAGGCAGCCTGTTGTTTCTCCATTGACAATGGGTCTGTGACCCCCAAAGGGACAATATTCCCAAAATAAGTTCTGAAATTTTAATAGGGGTGACTTGGCTGCTTATCAGCATTCTTCGCTTTAGTCAGTACTTTAATTTTAATGCCTGACATTTCACTGCCTGAGAATCAATTATCCTAAGAAGTAATAACCTGTATTTTATATCAGTTCATCTCATTTTATATCAGTTCATCTCATTTCCCAGAGGAATATAATATCAGGATGAAAATCAAGGTCTGGAGAGACAGGTTGGAGGTAAAGGCTCCTACAACCAAGCCTAACATCCTGTGTTTGATTCTTGGAACTCACATGTAAAAGGAGAAAACTCCCACAGGTTGTCTTCTGATAACCACATGCCACTCATGCCCTGACTTATACACATGTGTGTGTGAGAGAGAGACATACATGATAGATACATACATAATACATATATATAGACACATACATACATATATAGATAGATAGATAGAAAGAATAACATGGGGCCCATGCTGGACACTAGATCAGCAGGGCCTATAGATGCCAGCATAGATGTGAGGTAGATGTCTAGAACTGAAAACTATGCTAACATCCCTTCACTGTATTGCAAAGGGAAGATGTGAATAATGGAAGTTTGCCACACTTCCCCCTACCTGGTCTGTAACTTGTTTGTGGATACAAAAAAGCCAGAATCCCTTCCTTTCTAAAAATAATGGTTCCCTTTGAGGGTAGGAGCTGGTAGACAAGGTCTTATCAGCAATGAGAAGCTGAATTTCCCTCCCATTCAGAAGAATCCATAAAGTAAGGGGTTATCTACAGCACCCCCCAAAACTCACCAGCAAAATCTAGGTATCAGGTTAGAGGAGAGACAGAAGCTCCTACACACACACACACACACACACACACACACACACACACACACACACACACACACACACACACACACAATGTATGTGTACATGCATACACACTTGTACACAAAGTTCATGATTTTGTTCTCAGATATCTAGATTTTAAAAAGGAAGATTTATTTTTTGGAACATAAAGCAAAATAATATTTGAGTCAAGGGCCTAATTTATTGGCAATCACAAATAAATCTTGGAATGGGAAGCATCCTTCCACTGTGCCTTGCTCCCACGGTGTAACCTTATGTTGTGCTCCTTCTTGCATAAGGCTGCTTAAGCAGCCAGGGGCCACCAACAGCACCACACAGACTGATTTGCACTTGGAGGAAGAAATGATTTTCACATGAGGAAGTCATATCCAAGAAAGGAATAAATGAGTATATCTCTTAGAGAAAAGGATCTCCCTCAATAGTTTAGTTATATGGTAAAGAGCACAAACCATACACTATATTGTTAGAAGATTCTAAACTGTACAACTTGAAGAAAGTATTTTTTAAAACACAATAATAAACACGAATTAAGACATGGACGTTTATGCCACTTATGAACTTAAACATTGGCTTTCACAAAACCATTTGTATAAGAAATCTGTTTTCACATAAGATTATAAATGTATCCCAACATGTCACAAATGGAATGGGGCTTCTCTGAATCTTGATACAAAATGCAGGTGGAGTGAGCATCTCTAACCCTTCCTTGCAACCTGCAACTTCAAAAGACAATTTGAAGACTTTGGTCCTAAAAAAGTGAAAGAAGTTGATAATAAGGTGGGCTCAAAAGAGATAACATAACCGCATCACTGAACTGTCTCTCAATAGTAAGTGAATGTGATCTGTGAGCCTGGGAAAGGCCAACGTGAGGAATAGTCTCATTTCAACTTGGCTATGCTCCCTCAGTAGCTTTCCCGATTTCTTTTGGGGAATTTATGGAATTGTGCCTAAAAGAGACAAATGGCTACCAACCAAGCAATTCTTTCCAAATTATAGCTGACAGTAGGACACAATGTTTGTGAAATGTTTAAGCATGAGGATGTTAGCTATGGTGTATTTCTGGGTGAGTGACTTTGATATGGGGTATGGCTGGCTTGATGTGGAGTGAACTGGAATTTGGTATTGGGTATGGCTGGTCTTGTGTAGACTGAGGCTGGTTTTGAAATTGAATGTGGCTGCTTTGGAATTTGACTTGGTATTAGATATGATTCGTTTAGTGTTAGATTTGGTGTAGGGCGTAACCACTTTAGTATAAAATTTCATGTTGTGTGTGTCTGCTTTGTTGTTGGATTTGGTGTTGTATATGGCTGGTTTGGGGCAGAGTGGTGTAGGCTATGATGTTGAGGGTGACTGGTTTTGTGTCTGGTGAGCAATAGCTTTGTGCCCTTGGTTAGAAGGCAGGACATCCTTTGGCTTAACCTTTGAATCCTTCCTGTTGATTCCATGTAGGTGTTGGACGTCAGGTGCCTCAAAAGCCTCCCAGAGGCACAGCCCGGGGCCCACCCCAGTTAGTGCTTCCCCCGCCCCCACCCTACCCTCCTCCTGACACAGATGTGACAGAGCCTGTCACCTTTCCTGGGGAAGGAGCTGGTTCCGAGACCTCAGAACTGAGACCCAAACGTACGTGCCTCTTGTTTCCATTCCAGTTATGTGTTGACCATCTGTCTTTCTGGTCACTATTGGTATTAATCTGTTTCCAGACATTCCCTTCTTGCTTTTGGACATCTGTACCTTTCCTTTCCAATTTTCTTTCCAAATGCTCAATGCAATGCACCTAACTTCACAAAGAATGCCCTATGAATGCCACACAGTGGCCTGTAAGAATGACATGGTAAGTCAGTTGTTCCTACTGCCATTAGACTTTAACCAGAGATATGCTTGTGAGTATACAGTCAGGGAGGAATTGATGCTCTTGGGGTTGGTAGTTTCCTTAGAATATGTACTGAGAGCAGCAGCCACCAGCAGAATGAACTTTGCCATTCTACTGAGGCTCACTCAGAATGTCTATGAATGCATATCAGGGCAGTCAGGGTTCAGGAACTGGGAGAACAGCCCTTATAGGTCAGCTGTGAACCTCATGGCCAATGGCTAGACATTGGAATACTTCTCTGTAGTAAAAGAAACCAAGAAACCCAAAGAGGAAGCAGCTTCTATCTAGCCACAGCCAGAATTAGAGTTCTATTGTGCCTGTTTCTCACAGGCATCATCCTCCCTCACAGTCTCTTGGAATTCTTTTAGTGAATGTTAATAAATATGTATAGCATTTATACCTTGAGATGGACAAGAGCTTTACAAACTATACATGTTTGCAAAGCATCACCTTCATGCTAGGCTTGTGACAGTGTCCATGTATTCTAATGGTTCAGTGTCACTCTGAACTAGCCCAACTGCCAACATCTATATACTGTGCTCTGTACGAAGTTTGTGCTTTTCCACCATTTCATTTACCTTTTCCTGTGATTGGAAATGACAATTACCTGTCCACTAACTTATCTCCTTTCTTTTGGCAAAATAATGATGACTCAATTGATCTTTCTTTCCACAAATAATTCTTATGCCCTTCAATTATTTTTATCCTCTTTATATTAAGCAACCTTCTTCATGCAAATGAACTGTTGTAAGGTATTTGATAATGAATAATCAACTAGTGCCAGGTGATGGTGGTACACACATTTAATCCAAGAACTTGGGGCAGAGGCAGGTGAATCTCTGTGAGTTCCAGGCCAGCCTGGTCTATAGAACTAGTTCTAGGACAGACAAGGCTAAATAAAGAAACCCTGTCTTGAAAAGAAACCAAAAAAAGGAATCAACTAAGATGCTAGAGAGTAGACTCAATGGCCAAAAGCAATTATTGCTGTTATAGAGGACCCACGTTCAGTTTCCAGCATCTACACAATGGTTCACAATGATCTGATGCTTTTTTCTGACCTCCATGGGCATCAGACATGCAAATGGTACACATATATACATGCAAGAAAACTACTAATACATGCAAAAGTAAATCTTTTTAAATCAACTATACATAGGTCAGTGAAATGTTCATTATGGTGGTCTCAAGCCATTGTGACATCTCTGAAGAGAGGGGTATTCTCAGCCCCCTCACACCAAGGCATATGATGATTTCAGAGGCTATGTCTGTGACTATTGTCCTTACTCACAACATCTCCTCCTTGTGGGGACAAGTGAACAGCAATAGCAGGTGAGCACAGTAAAGCTCAGATTGTCAAGAAAGGATGCCCACTGCAGTGGAGTGGCTTACAAAAGGCGGAAGAGCCAGGTAAAGACCTGAATCCTCTCCCACACTTGCCTTTCTTCAGACCCCCAGATTTTTTGACCCCCAGCAAGCAAGCTGGGGCTTCAGACAGACAGGATTTGGAAGGAACTTACAGAAGCCTTCATTAGATTGCGGGGGGGGGGCAGAGCTTCCTCCTTCATTTCCCTGCCCACCCTGAGACTTCCTTAGAGGTCTGAAGGATGTGAAATCCTTCAGGATGTGAAATCGAGCAGCAGACTCGATTTCTTCTTGCCTTGTTGCTCAGTTCTCATCCTATGGTCACTACCATCTGACCTTAAGATTATTTCTCCAAGTATGGCATTTCATTAGCCCTCCACATCATAAATCACCTTTCCTCCACCCTCTGCTACCCACCAAAATGCACATAATATAATGAAGAATAGGCCAAGATAGAGGCCTCAGAAACCATTAGATGACAGTCAACAAATGCCACTTTGTTCAATCTTCCTTAGCCCCTGCAATGCAGTAGCCTGAGGCCACTCCTCCTCTCTCCCAAGTGTGTGTGTGCACCAGAATCTCAGGCGTACAATGCAGAGCTGCCTAATTAGCAGAACTAGTCTGTCTGATGTTTATGACATTGAAAACTGGCATCACCTGCCCAGCCAGGCAGACTACAACTTGCCCTCTTTGATTCAGGATTTAAAGAATAGTTAGGGAAAATGAAACCTTTGTATTCTCCTCTTTCTTTCCATAAAGCAGAAATGTAGTTACTCCTCTTACCTGTCTCAAGAAAGGTCAAAGTGGTGAGCATATGGCGTACCTGGTGTTAACTTGTGTCCATATCATATGCTTCTCATCTGCTCTTGCAATCAGACTTCTGACATTTTGGGGATACATGAATGCTCAACAGAGACATTTTCATGCTGGCTCCAACTTCTTGTGTATCTCCTTCTGCTTTTGGTTTTAAAACTTCACTGCTTATAAAGCAATTGTCATGCCCTCAGTAGAAACTTACCTTGAATATCTCTGAGGGCCAGATGGTCCACCAGGAACCTTTGGCTTTAGAATAACCTTTGTGATTTGTGTAACAGATGTATATATCATTCTGGTATTAGTCTTTTTTGGAAACAGTAAACTCAACTAACCTTCCTATGTTTGAGAACATTCTAAAAGCTAGTAGATGATGAATCTGTATGCAGATGTGGGTAGGCAATGGGAAGAAACAAAATAGTATCTCTGAACTCTGTCCTGTGTTTTGATAGCTCCCATTCTATCTTTCTGTTTCAACCCTTCCTCCCTAGCCTTTATAAATATTCGATCCATAGCCATGAAACCACTTTAACCTGTAATTAATAGGGAAAAATTGAAAGCCAGTATCTGTGTGTTTGCTCTCAGACAGATTTGAGACTTTTGAACATATTTGAAGTCTAGGGCTCCAAAAGAAAGAGAAAGAAGTCATACATTAATGCATGTGCTTTGCTTTAAGAGTCTACTTGTCATAGCCTGTTCTCTAGCCTGACTTAGATGGTCCCAGCCTAGATCCAGGTTAATATAAATTCTGTACACCCCAGCTTCTCAGACAGGCTGCATTATCTGTGTGCACTCTGCTATCTAGGAACAAGCCTACCATCCTTCTAGCTTGAGGTTCTCCAGGCGTCTCTATGTGTTTACCCTTTCTTGTCCAATATTACATGTACCTGGTATATGCCTGAGGTAGCTGCTGGAAGCTGTTATCTTATATTTTTGTTCATCTTACAACTTGGTGCTTGGCATAGTAGAAATCACTCTTCCATTAAGCTTCATTAAACTGAGAGTCATTTGAAGCTAGAGACAATTCAGCAACACCATCCTAATTGTACCTTAGGCTATCCTCAGTGAGCCAACATTCTGTAAAAGACCTGTGATTCTTTTACAGAAGAAAGATTGAAAGCACCAGTGGAGTTCAGTATACCAATTTCTGCTTGCTTCTTTTTTCTTTAGTTGGACCTAGTCCTTCAAATATGGTGAATACAACCAGGACAGTTCCCAATGATGTCCTCCTTATTAATTTCCTTTCCTGTCCCCAGTGATTCCTAATGAAGCGAATGTGACAAAGTATAAGGAAACCCTTGTCATTTCCAAAATGAGCACAGAGGATGTCTATGGCTTTGATCCCTTTACTCCTTCCTTCTGAAGAGACCTGGCTGCCATAGGCAAACTGCTTTCAGGAGACCCTTGGATAAGGGGCTGAAGCCCAGTGTCCACTGAGCTCAAGAATAAACCCTGCCAGCAGCCCTATTGAGTCAGTGCAAAAGAAGACATGTTACCGGCAGAGCCCTCATATAAGGACCCAGCCATGTTGTATCTCTTGTGGGAGATCTTATGCCACAGTTATCCAACTAAGTATACCTGGTTTCCAGGTCCACCACAAAACTGTAAAGTACAAAATGCCATTGCTTTAAGCTTCTGAGTGTTGAAGCAGTTTGTTCAGTAGCAATAGATAACCAACTCAAGTGGCAACAAAATGAAGTCTATCTTCAGGGGTCAGTGTAGCAGAGATGGGCCCAAACCGGTCACCAGAGATCCAGGTTCTTTCTGCCCCTTCTCTGTCACCTTTGGGGTGATTTCCTTCTCAGGCCTCAAGGAAGAGGTCTGTGGTTCTTTCATGGGTCACATCCAGACACCATACTCTTCAGAAGGAGAAGACAGTCTCTTCTAATCCCTCTGTAGGAGGATGCAAACTCATTGAAGCATTTTTCCATGTCTCTTTGATCACACTGGATCATGTGTGCAATGCTTGGCACACATGACATCACCTTAAATGTACCAGACAGAATCTAGACAAAGGGGATGTGACCAGCTCTCCTTGAAGGATATGGAAGTTGATGAGCAGCACTGGGGTTCTATGGTTAATATTGTGTACCCAGCCAGTGATATGTGCCATCCTTGTTAGAAGCCTTCAGTTTGGTTGCTGTGTGAGTAAGGTATTCTGTGAGCGCATGTAAAGAGAAGGTGCTGTCTATTGGTAAAGGACACATGGAAGAGAAGTCTCAAAGACAGCACAACCAAGGACCTGAAAACTGAAAAATCACCAAAGAACGGTCCTCTTGATAAGGAACAATGAGTGCCATGCAAGGCAAACCACCTCAGATGTGGCATCTGCCTGTATCTCTCATTTATTTATTTTTTTTTGTTTTAACAAAGCAGAGGAAATACTGATAGAGCTCCTAGCATCAGAATGTAGACATTCTTCCTCATCTGCTCTAGTCTGTCCCATAGTTTCAGTTACCATTATCTGAATGAACTGAAAAATTCCAGACATAATTCATACATTTTAAATTGTATATTCTCCTAAACCTTGTGATGAAATCTCCTACCATCCAGATCTTTCCTACCCAGGACCTGAATCACCCCCTTTGTCCCTGTATCCACACTGTTACTATTACCTGGTCATTAGTATCATTTAATAGCATTGCTATTTTAAGATTGACTGTCAGGATACTGCAGCACCCATGTACAAATAATCCTTATTTTCCTTAATAATGGCCCTAAAGTGAGACTGGAGTTGTCCTGGCAATTCAGAATGTTTCCTTTCAATGAAAAAAAAAGGAAATCATATGCTGAAATTGTTAAGATCTATGGTAAAAAATTCAGTGCAGCATGCACATACATACCTATTTCTATGAATAGTTGTAAGTACTTTAGCATTCTCAGTATTTTCTGGCATCTAGTAGGAGTTTTAGAACATGTTCCTCATGGCTGGAGGAGGCCATTATATGCCTTTTTAGTATCCAGAGACTGAAGTGTCTGTCTTCTGGCTAATTGTAGTGGTAAGAAAATAGAAAAGATGTGTTGGTGAAGGTGTGTATCAAACTCATAAATCCTAAGAATGTTGAGTGTCATTTAAAATTACTTCCTGCTTTAGAAAACATTCCTTCATGTTCCTAAGTTAACTATAATCAAGACACAACCATTTAAAAGCCAACAGAAGGTACATGTGAAGCTATACATAGAGTTAAGTTTCCTTTTCTATGAGCCTTGTAGTCAGCTCCTTCATGTCAAAACGTCTTGCAGATTCCACATGGATGCATACAGGAAGAAAAGTGATTGAGCTCTATAGCCTCCCAAAGCCTGTGTTACCAAGTTCATCTCCAACATGACTATGTATGAATGGTTCTTAATGATTGTAAGAGCAGGAGAGTCTACTCTGTATCCTTTAATCTTATTCATATTAATAAGTTTTCATATTTAGATATTTCCTTACACTACTTACATATGCAAGTGCTTGTATGCATGTCTAAACCAATAATGGTGTGTGCATTTGGATTTTGCCTCATAGCTTTTTAACCAGCTTCCGTTCTGCTAGCATTTGAATCTGCTTTCTGAATCACTTTTGTGGAATTATCCTATGAGTTACACTGA
This sequence comes from Cricetulus griseus, assembly GCF_003668045.3. NCBI lineage: Eukaryota > Metazoa > Chordata > Mammalia > Rodentia > Cricetidae > Cricetulus > Cricetulus griseus. The sequence continues at coordinate 93,249,060 of NW_023276807.1, forward strand.
ATTGTTTGTTTTTGGGATTTATAGTACAATCATAATTGGGCTATTAATGGCTCATCAATTACAAATTCCAGTTAAAAGACCCTGGGGATAGATTTGCAGATAGAGCACATGGAGTTCATACTGAAGCATTGCTTTCATTTTTTTCCAGTAAATTATCCAGTGACTATCATTTTCTTTTACATTTTCTTGTGCTTGAGGAAATAAGTCTTTCTCTGGGTGTATGTTTATAAGGGAATTGGCAAAGAATTGTAATGTTGTAGAAAAATTAGGTCATTTTCTCCTGCTCTCAGCAGTAGCAATCATGATCTTCTTATTTCTAGTGTTTGTATTTTAAATTGTGATCACTTCTGAGTCTTTTGATTAAGATCATGTATAGAATCCTCTTTTAAATTTGAATAGAAACCCTGTTTTAAGACACATTAAGGAAAGTCTAAATCCCATAGAGGTGTGGTTGTGGTCAGAGAAAAGAATTACCATTTTGAATTAAAAGTTGGTAATTTGAGTTTGATCAATGCAAAATTCACACAAATAATTCACACTCCAGGCAAGTGACTCAGCAGAGGAGCTAAGAGCAGAGAGATTTGGATCACACTGTGGTAGTTTGCAGATGCCTGCCTGTAATCTAACTGTACTTTAGAAGCAGATGCTCTCACAAAGGGCTGCTGGCTGGTGACAACTGCCTCTGCCTGAACAGAGAGTCTAAAACTGGTGAGATGAAGCAAGATTTTGGTAGATGCTTTTAAATTGGGGTCAGTGCTCCTGAGTCATCTACCCTCTTGTTCTAAAATTCAGCCCCACCCCAAACTAAACACTTTGCTTTTTAAAACAAACCAGCTAATTGCAAAGCTTCTTAAGTCCACAGGTGGGTAGCATTCAGAGCCAGCTCAGGCACATTCACTTGCCCTTTTCTCCTATTGATTTCTTACTTTCCTGATTATGGCAAGGGAGCTGGCTACACAGCTGCTCCTGCTGCCATGGGAAAAGGCAGAGCATCCAGCAAAACAGGAAATAGATCATGAGCGAATAGCCTTTTCCATAAAACAGCAGGAAATTATTGACTGTGGGAGCAGATTCTGTCCCTGACTAGATTTTCAGCCTGTTATTTTTGTACCTTGAACATTATTATCCCCACATAGAACTAGTATTAGATGCTTTTTAAGACAGAAGCAAGCAAGGCCACAGTTTGTGTACAGCACCAAGGGGAAAAAAAGAAACTTAGGAACTTAATTCTTGTTGCTTATTATTTTCAGGACTTTATAAGGTATTGTGTCCCTGACTTGAAAGAGAATTAAAGAATTTAGTGACAATGCAATGGCATGGGCCTGTGTCAGCACATGAAAGCATATTGTTAAATTTTCAGGAATTTTGTAAGCCAATTGCTAAACAGAATCATTAATAAAAAGGAAAAATGTTAAGGGTAATTTTTTCATTTTTATTAGTTCTTTGAGAATTTCATACAGTAGGTTTTGATCATATTCCTCCCCCAACTCCTCCCAGATCTTCCCCTTTCCCTACCCACCAAAATTTGTGTCCTCTTTTTGTTGTTTGTTAAATCCACCAAGTAGAGTTTGTGCTGCCCATATAATCTTAAATTTGTGGCCCTTCATTGGGGTGTAGTTAACCAACCATGGACATACCTCTAAGAAGGCCGACTCTCCTTCTCCCAGAAGCTGTTGATTACCAAAAACTCCTTAGGTAGGAATGGGACTTGGTGCCCATCTCCACCCTCTCCATGCTGGGATTTGATCTGGCTTGAGTTTGCACAGGTGTGTGCATGCTGCCACAGCTGCTATGTGCAACTATTCTGCTGTGTCTTACAAACAGTTACTTTTTAGATATCCTGTGCCTCTGGCTCTTGCTGTCTTTTATCTTCTACAGTGAGCCTTGAGTTTTGGAAGGAAACAGTATGATGTAGACATCCCATTTAGGGCTGAGAGGATTTAAACATTCTGATAGAACAATAGAACACCATGGCATAAAAGGATAGAGGGAGATAATGGACAGGAAGGAATAAATAGGGTGAAGAATGGAAGAACAGGGTAAAGGAGTGAATATAGAGGAGAACAACACTAAAAATATTTCAGCAAAGTCATAAGAAACCTACTACTTCTTAAAAAAAAAAATATATATATATATATATATATATATATATATACAAAAATATAAAGACTTTTAAATGTTACAGAGAAGTAATGCCACTACTAGACATTATATACTTACAAATAAAAAGCCTAGTGCCAGGTTACTACTTTTGAAGTTGTTGGCCAATGTGGTCCCAAAGACCCCAGACATTACAGGCTATTTGCCATTGCTCTTGGTTACCTTCCAGACCTTGATGGTAAGAACCTGTTGCTGCAGATAGCACTAATGGGAGTGATAGAACATAAAAATATCAATCTAGTACTCACCTTGAAGCCTCATCTCTACCAGCTAGTTTTCATAGTGCCAGAAGGTACACTATGCATGATACCAAAGGAGAAAAGTAATTATCAATATTACCCAACTGTGACCTCTGCAAACCATGATAATAACTGGCCTGGCTGTACATGCAATAGTGACACAAATATTATGTGAATAACCAACCATTTTCTGGTTGGATTTAAGGCCTGCTCCACAAGATGAAACCCATACCTGGCACTATTATTGAAAGCCTATGTTTAGACAGATCCCAGGTCCTAGGAAAGAACATACTACTATCCCTTTGCTAAAGCAACATGGTATTAAACCAATTCCTAATGACTTACTGTTATACCCATAGATTCGTACATCTCTTAGCCCTAATCAGAGAAGCTTCTTTTTGCTGTAAATGGTGATTAGGAAAGAGACACACAATTATTCAAGGTGCAAAGAATCAAAAATTAAATTATATTTTGGCTGCTATAAATTAAGGAATTTGACAAAAATTAATGAAAGCGTTCTATCAGAATTAATTGGTTATATAAAACATAAATAAAAGCACTATTACATATTTTATCATTTCTTATAAACATTGTGCTTCCCATCCTTTTCTTACAATTATTGTACTTTTGCTTTATACAGCTGGTTATTACTTACCATCATATGACTAAAAAGAATAATAAATATAAATAGAATGGAGAAAAGAAGGAAAATTATTTAGGAAACCTAGAGACAAGTGTATCTTTAATTTTTTACAAGTTAATCAAGCACTATGTTGACTCAAGAAATGTACCCTTACATTTATGGTTAGGTGTCTCAAATCTTTAGCTTGTAGCATGAAATCAAGTTAGGAACACAACTTTATTTAATATGAAGTATTATGAGAACTTCTTTCTATATTCATATAAATTTGAATCCTTCTAAGAAATAAGGAATGGAAACATTGTTTTTTTTTAAATAATGGTAAAAGTATTAAGTACTATTGCTTCCTTTTATTATTTAGAAGTAAATAAGCTGCATGATTTGTCATAGTTAGGGTTTCTCTTGCTGTGAAGAGACACCATGACTATAGCAACTCTTATAAAGGAAAACATTTCATTGGAGTGGCTTGCTTATAGTGTCAGAGGTTCAGTCCATTATCATTATGGTAGGGATCATGGCAGCATGCAAGCAGATGTGGTACTGGAGTAATAACTGAGAGTCCTACATCTTGCAGGCAGCAGGAAGTTGACTGAGACACTGGGCAGTATCTTGAGCATAGGAAACCTCAAAGCCCACCACCACATTGACACACTTTCTCCAACAAAGCCTCACCTTCTAATAGTGCCACTCCCTCTGAGATTATGGGCGCCAATTACATTACAATGATACTAGCATTCCTGTGTGTCTTGGGGAGCCATGTGTAATCATGCAAATTCAAAGTCCTTGATCTCATTCCCTAACATAAGACCTTAAAACTTCACACTACTTCTCTGTAGTCATCCTTTGTATCACAGATCAGTCTTGCACTAGAGGAAACAACAGGAATAAAAGGAACTTATGACCTTTCAAACATTATATCTCAACATGTGCTGACCCCTCATGTCTATCTCAAACTCAATGAACTCAGACCTCTGAATTTATGCCTAAGCTCTGCCCAGTATCACCAGCACCAAGCAGGGATATTTGAACTTGAGAACATTATAAAACAAAACCATCTGTTTTTCACTAGTTATAGAGGTAGCTTGGCAATTTTTCCCAGAAGGTAGGCCTGCTTCTAGATGAAGGGATGAGGAGCTGCTGGGAGTGTCAGAGTCAGTTTCCTTCAGTAATCATCCCCTGAGAGGCTGTCCATGTCCTCAATAGATGGCCTTATACCATGCATGTACTGGCAGCACTACCTGAACCCAATGGTTCACTTTTGAAAAGGATACATGAAGTTGAGACAAAAAGTGGTGGGGGATAGGAGAGGAGTTGAAAAGGATGAAATGTGGTAGATGGATTTGGTCAAAACTCATTATATAAATATATGGGATTCTTAAACAATAAAAACTAAAATAAAATATATGAGGTAGGAAATAACTTTTTCCTTCCAACTAATAAGTGTTATTGCTTGTTTTATTTGGTGAACTGAAAGACCTACAGTGAGTGAAATGATAGTTATAACACGGTTTTCACTGGAGACAGAATTCTACTGCTGGATCAATAGACCCATTTAACAACAGACCTGGAAAAAGACTAAAAAAAGCAATGCTGTCACACAACGCTGACGTCAATTGGCCAACACTGCTCTGTGTGCAGTGTTAAATCTCCAGGGGTTGAAGTGCATGGTGCCAGCAGGCAGTTGTTCTACCAGGACTTTACATTCATTTTGCCATCTATTTCCTCTACAGTTTATTGCTGTGCGTCGTTCCCTACTCATGTCAAGCGCTCCTGATGGACAGGCCTCTTCCTGCCTCAGGCCTTTCCTGGTGTCTCTGCTGTCCTGGCTCTGATGCTGCTGTCATTCTGCATTCTTCTACTTTCAGGACAAAAAAAAAGACTCATTTGTACCCCCTTTACTTTCTTTAGAATTTACATATAAATGCAAAATGACAAAGATTTGCTTAAGGCTCATATTTCTTTGAAGGATGTAAAGACTTTGAAATATCAATTTTCAGTTGACTGATATCCACTGATACATGCATCTCTTACTGTGAAGTACATTACTTTATTTGAATGTATTATTGATTCATACTTTTCTTGCTCAATGTTCTTTTCTAGAATTTAATCCCCATTTTCCTCAAAAGTAGATTGTGTACATGTATACATTATTGTCCATTTGGGCAGAATGGAAATAGTCTTTCTACCTTGTAAAACAAAGTGCTAAACACGTGAACTCTAACCTCTGGAACTCAGGACCTAGGATGTACCCCAACCCCATTTGGGTGTTCATGAGCCCAACTCCTTGGTGTGTCTCCAGTTTTCTTGTTAATCTATCCTCTGACATTTGGCTAGTTTACAAAAGAAAGAAGAAGGGTAGCTGTTTTGTCCCTTCATCTGTTCATTATTCATCCATTTTTTCCCACTAGACACTCATCAAGCACTTCTCTGATGCTAGGCATTGTCCTGCTATCCAGAAAATAAGAGTAGATAGCAAACATATGGGTTTTACTTAGCTGTGGAAGGAAGAAACAGTGACTCTATTTGACAAATAGTAGTCCTAAGATTTGTGTAGATTACACAGGTGTTAAAGAATATAACAACTATGTCTACAAGGGATATTTTGGGTCTTCATTGAGTCTGAGGTCACCCTGCAATCTTGAGGAAACTGATATACTCTGTCACCATATATTGTCACTGTCACCTCTCTTCATCCCAGACAGAGTAGGTAAGGATCATCATATTTGAAGATTCAAGGTTAAGCAGAAAAGGCAAATGTTCCTTGTTAGCTTTTATTAGTGTGCAAAGACACATTTAATCTGGTTTTTCATGTTTCTTTCCAAAAAAATCTTTAAAGGTTGTTGCTGAGAGTAATTTTTATTATTGGGTTGATGATTATAGTGAAAACATTAGCTGACAAATCAGATACTGGTATGTGTGATAAAACAAATACAAGCCAGAGCTACATAAATCCAATGTGGTGCCATGTATTGGGGATGAAAGCGAAAAATGGATAGGAATCACACACAAGCACATACTCACGCATGCACACACATGCATATTACAAAGTCCTTTCTCCTTTTCTTTCTTTGTCTTTTTTAAAACTTTTACTTTTTCTTTCTTTTTGCATTGAAATAAAGGACTTTTGTCTGATAAGTAGCAGTCATTTGACCTCAGATCATTAAGTGGGGAAAGTCTAAACAAGAAAAGGTAATGTTTATAAAATGTTGGGAAAGCATCAGGATTTATGAGCCAGACATTAAAGCTTGTAGAAGATTGTATATAATTACAGCAACAAGCATTTGTGTGAGAAGTAGCTATTATGCTTAAGAAAGATGGCAGCAAAAATTCTCAAGACAAAACGTGAGTACAAAAGGGAAGGGTAATACTACTGTTTATGAAATCTTTGGTTAAAGCAAAATAGATATGATACAAAATAGACTGAAGATGAGTAGAAGTAGAGTGTATACACACAAACAGCACACAAAGGGAGAACAGTTCAGTACATGGCAAGCAAAACTTGACTGCACAAAATCTACTTACTTGATCATAAAAGTCACATGGAAGGGTAGTCCTTGGCAATCCCCCATTTACCTTTATGACAGAGCACCTAAAAGCAGTTTAGTTAAAGAGTCAGGCAGATTAGTGTCTGCCATGAATTATAATAGTGTCTTTTACAAATTAGAAACATTTATTTGCCCCAGAGCATCTGCATTACAGAAAGGCGCTCCTCTCTGACTTACTCCAGAACCCATCCATGACTTTGTAGGTCGTGCCTTCTCCTGATAAGCCAGCTGGAGGGAAAACATGCTGATATCTATTCTTCATAATGTTATACATGCTATCTGTAAAAGATGATAGTTCCCATGTCCTGAATGGAGACCCACAAATCAAGCAGACTAGTAACTGGCCTGTCCCCTTGCACATTCATGGAACAGAAAGCACCCTGGAGAATATGTGTTCCATAGCAAATTCTAAGGTAAAAGAAAAGTTAACTGTAATGTTTGTAAAATTATAATTAGCTTAAGTGCTTCTGTTTCTGCCGTAGAGAACATCCATGCAGTGGACAGTGGGACACACTATGTCGGTAAACTGCATGGGCTTTCACTGTTGCTGTGGAGATGAAATCTTCTCATTTTTAAGTAAAAGCTGCTAATTTTGCAGCTGAAATAATTTGGAGATGTTTTCCAACTGTTCACTCACTGCTATTTTGTTTTCGCACCCATTATAATCAATTGCACATTGCATCTGTGTTTGTGATGCTTATCAGCTGCTAATTTTCACAGTTTTCTTGTTAATTTGGATCTATAATATGATTCAGTTTGTTCACAACTTTTATAGTTCTCATAACTGGATTCAAAATATTTCTGTGTGCAGGCTAACATCTCCCATAACCAAACAAACTTTTTGTGATAGGGGTAGCATTTGTTTTCCGAAAAACGAAAAGAGAGGTAAAGACCTTCCATACAATGATACAAGGTGCACTCAAACATCAAAATCAATTATAAATTGTTGAGATCTGGAATTCATCTATTACAGCGCATTTGCTTCCAGTCTTCTCTTGGAGGGTATATATGTGTGCACAATACACTGTTGTATCATTCAGACCCAATGGATCAAGGAAATAGCTAAAAGTAGTATTTCTCTCATTAGTCACAATGGTTAAACAAGCAAACTTCAGACATTTCACTAAAAACAAAGACCTAAATAGTATAATTATGTGGCTTAGGGATGGGTGTTGGGGGTCATGTTTCTCTTCAGTAGCTGGATGGAATTAGTAACCATTGGCTGAGTAGCCTTCTTTATATCATTGTTCTTTGTTTATTCTATCTTTAAGTTACCCCAGTGACTTCTGACCCTTTCTTTTCCTTCTCAAGTAAACAGTGCATTTTATCATACTCCATGAAGCTGCATGGCAGTCAGAAGACAGTGTGTGCCAATATTCTGCCATAGAGAACAAAAGAAAAGAAAAGAAAAGGGAAAAGAGCACAAGAAAGACAGGAAGATTATGTAGATCAGATAGGCTGTATCCAGATTTATAAATTGGGTGAAGGAGAGAAGTAAGGAAAAAATAACCCAAACCTGAGTCCAGATGGAATAACTGATGCGTGCTACACACACTTCTTGGGCCTGGAACTGACCAGGATTAAAGAGCAAATGCATCCTCTGCTGGGATACAGGAAGAAGTGGCCTTGAGGAATATAAAAATCCCCTGCCTCACAAAAAATCCTCAAACAAAGGAGATTAGGGATGGCAAGAAAGCATATATATGGCGTAATTGCATGGCCTCAGTGTTCAGTAGTTTCCTGTGTTTCAGTTTAACTTGGAATGCTAGTCCCTTTGGAGTGTTTGAGAAGCCTTCCACACAGACTTATGTCCCTCCAGGGAAACCTGGGCAGCAAGCACCCATATGCAGAGGCTGGAAGCCTATTTGTACCCTTGGCCACAACATTCGAATTGGTACCTAGGAATCTTGGGCTGCTGCTTTTTCAATAAGAGAATTAAAGGGATAGTGATTGTGTGATTGTGTCTTACAGTCAGACTCCTGACTGTCTGACCATAGGTGGACAGAGGTGTAAAATTAAGCATATGCTATTAATAGAGCTGATGTTTGTACAGGAGAATAGGTGGTTCTTGGTAGCAATAAAGAACCTTTGTTCTCATGGCCAGTTTCTCTGTTTGCTGTATGCTGCCTATAACCTGAAGTACCTCATCGACAGCCTCTTTCTCCACTGTTTTTTCTTCAGTCTTCTCTTAAATAGGCAAACTCCACTTAATTATACCACAGGTCCTCAAGCACTTCTTTATGTTATTCATAGCCATTTTCCCTCTGAAAGTATACATATTTTGTGCACAAATAAAACATTATTTACATATCTGCATTCCACACCCATGTCAGTATTATAAATCTAATGGGAAAACTAGCAAAATATACTTTCTAATGACATTGCAAAGCTCCTGACTGGAAGATTGCTGAAATGTAGACCGTTGCACATTGAAATCAGCATCCTTACTGATGAAGTTGCCTTGATCTTAGGAGAAGGAAAACTGAGTGTGGCATGTTGTAGTCCATGTAAATATGCACACAAGATGTTGACTTCTGTCCCCCTGTCTGTTTCCAGAGGAAAAATGAGAATGTTCTTAGTGTCATTTTCTCCTGCCAAGGAAGCATAAATCCATTTCTCATACATATTTCGACTTCCTTCTTTGCTATCCTAACCCCACTTGACAACCAACTGATAGGGCCAGCTTCAACCAGTCTCCTTCTGACCATCTCAAGAGATGACAGGCTGGTGCCAGGGTAGCATCTTTCCAGACTGTAATGTAGACCAGCTGCTGACCAGCCCTCATTCTTCCCTGAAAGCTCGGCAGATCCCTATGAAGCTGGTTTAAATTAAGGTATCTTGGAAAACAAGTGGTTTTATCTGCTTTATATATATAACCACCAGGGGGAGCTCTGGTTGTCCCGTTGATGGACTGCTCTACAGAATGGAAACAAAGATACAAAAAATAAACATCAGGGCTTTGCTTTCATGCCAGTATTATGTTGCAGCCAGTTACACAGAACAAGCAGGCTTGGTAACTACAGTCTTAAAGCTGATCCCTGTCTAATCACACAAAGAAGAAAGTGAAGCCAAAAGAATCAACTGATTTGCCTAAAATCACACAGTTGAGGGAAGGCCTGTACTCAGCTTGGTAGATTCTCCATCTGCTGTTGCTGGGGTGACTAATGGCTACATGTATGTGGGAACATTTTGCATATGTGCATATATACATGTGTATGTGTGCTTTGTGGGGGTATATATGTTTATTCACTGTATATCTGCATAATGTGTACATATGCACATGCATAATGTAGAAACACACTGGTACATGCTATAAACACATGTATATGCATACACAACCTACATTGCTATCCATACCACATACATTCATATTGTGGATACACTTTGGCCATATATATATTCATAACACATATGCACCCATGCATACAAACACAAGTTTCTTGTATGTATATGTGTCAGTGTATGAGATTAGTATAGTATTGATATTATTAGATTGTGGATGCCAGTTTACTCACAGAAGATAGTCATGAACCTGTGTTTGGCTTTGTAAGAACTGTGAATGTGTTCACTTGGCTTTCCCAGAAATCATTGTTGGCCTACTTTATTGTCTACCTTCAGTCCTTTTCTTACTGCTGTGACCAGATACCCAAATTAAAGCCACTTAAGGGAGGTAGAGTTTATTTTGGAGCACATTTTGAGGGGCTATACAGTCCATGGTAGCAGGGCACATTAGCAGGAGTACGAGGCACTAGTCACATTGCATCTGTAGTTAGGAAGCAAAGAGTGAGCAGGAAGTAGAGCCAGTATAAAATATCAAGGCTCACCCCTAATGTCCAATTTCCTCCAGGGAGGCCCTACCTCCTAAAGTTCCACATGCTTCTAAATGAGCACTGTAAGCTGGGGACCATGGATTGAAATACATAAACCTATAGGTTACAGTCTATATCAAACCACTATGATTCCTAATTTGTCACTGGAAGATTTAAAAATTGCGGAGAACATAATCAAATGGTTACAATGGAGAGTTAACCCAGCTTAGAATAGAGCTGGCATCTCATGCCACCATGTTGACATGCTTGCTTCAACATTCATCTTTACATCTGCATCCATTGGCTTCCTCTCTGGGAATCACCTGACACACAAAGAGCAGCACATAGTGGATCTGCGAAAAGAACTCTTCTGGAGATAGACAGGGTTTTGTAATCCATGGATTCACCCCTCGTAGAGTAAAACCTGAGGTGAAAGTAGCTAAAGGTAGCCCTCATTTTTATGGGTTAATACTTTAATCTTTGCCAAAGCCCTAACAAGGCAATGCTGTTGTTAACATCCTCAGTTTACAAATAAGAAAACCTTGGCACAGAGATAAGTAACTTGCCTGGGCCAAAAAAAAAAAAAAAAAAAAAAAAAGTCAATGCTTAAGCCAAGCCTTGTTCCTTGCCAGTTGGGTCCCACACACTTACTTAGCTTATGTTCTATTTCCTCTCACACTGTGTCTGCTAGTGTGTGGCCAGGTGTTGTGCATCTGCTCTGAGTCCCCTTTCTTATCCCCCCAAACAGCCCACAGATCCACAGAAGGAGAATGCAGAGGATGGCAGACCTTGCCATTTGAGGTACAGTCAGTGGTGTTTGGTCATGTCTGAAACTCCCATGTCCACTGCCACCAGTTGCACTGTGTGATAAATCTCCAGCCAACAGAAAATGCAGAGATGAACCAAAGCACTAGGCTCATGTAGTTCCCCACACCTGAACACCCCTCAAGACTAGACTGCTATACTCTTCTCCAAAGCCACACTGTACACGGGTCTACTGCCTTTCTGGGGGCTGCTATGATGTAATAGCATACTGACAACTCAAACAACCATGCATTCTCCCCCAGCTTTGAAGGCTGGAAATCCATGATCAGGATGTCAGTAGGGTTGGTTCTTTTGGATGCTTTCTCATTGGCTCATGGGTAACATTTTCTCCTTTTGCTTTCATAGCCCTTCCTTCTATGTTTTGGGCTCTGATGCCTTTATTTTTTAAGAACACCATGTATATTGTCTCACCAAATGAGGCCTGCCCTATGGCCTGACTTATTTTTTTCTTTTCTCCATTTTTATTTGAATTAGAAGCATGATTGTTTTACATGTCAATCCCAGTTCCCTCTCCCTCCCCTCCTCCCCTGCCACCCCCCCAACTAAAACCCTACCTATCACATACCCTTTCTGCTCCCCAGGGAGGGTGAGGCCTTCTATAGGGGGTCTTCAGACTCTGTCATATCCTTTGGGATAGGGCCTAGGCCCACCCCTGTGTGTCTAGATATGGACTGACTTATTTATTCACTATTTTAAAAGACCTTTTCCACATAATGTTCCATTCCAAATCTGCTGCAGCTGTGTGTTTTTAGAACAAATTTTGAACCATAACAATTGCTATCATCATCCTGCGGTTGCTAAGGAGACCGAGGCTGCAGAGAATATAATGTACCCAGGTGTAATCATGGAACAGTACTAGATCCTGACTCTGGGTCCTGGGCCCTTCTCCATGTCTGTACCCTGCCACTCTCCAGAGACTAGCTGTGCTGATTTTACCCACATTTGTCATGGCCTATGATGCCCTGTCCCTGACGTAGCCATTTTCCTGTAGGCATTCCTACCCTTACTCCGACTAAATGTCTTCCTCACTGACAGTTTATAGAGTGTCTGCAGTTCTGATGACACTGAGTTCTGCACTGACTATCAGAGATAACCCGTCCATCTCAGGAGATGCTTCCAGGAACAATCAGGAACTGTGATATCCTATACCATGCTGTCATCAGAGGCTTCTCCTGCTTGTGCCACGCGTTTCCCCACCTGTACCTCTCAGCCACCACCTGGATCTTTAAAGCATTTGTGAGTACACATGCACCCGTGTGCTGCTGTACACACACACACACACACACACACACACACACACACACACACACACACACACACACACACGCATGCACGCATCACCACCACCACCACTACACCACCACACAATTGAAACCTATCCTGTGCCTTAGTTGCAGCTGAACTTTGGGTTTTACAGACCATTCATAGTAAGCTCAACATTTACTTCCTATTTATCCTGTGTTTTTCGCAGAGTATTGTAAAGATGTTTCATATTTATGGAGCTCCAAATGTTCTCCTGAAATCAGTTACTCATGCTTCTCTAATTTAATGAATTCTATCCATCTTAAAGGTTACCACATTGTCACTGGTTTCTCCCAGATAACAGGACTTCTGAGGAAACTGAACCAAGATATTAACCATTAGCCACAGATTGTGTTGCAGACTTCACAGGCAAAAGGGCCCTCGAGACTGTGTTCCAGGACCTGGCAGCCTCCGTGTTTTACTTAGACATGTTTTTGTTTGACCTCTGTAAGGCATCTTAAATTGTTTGAGTAAACTGCTGAGTCAGTATATAGCTCTTAATTATAACTTTAAAAAATAACACAAAATATGCAACATTAGAAATTTTCAAGTGCACGATTCTTTGGTGTTGAGATATTCACATGGGACTTTGCTGTCTTCCAAGTGTCACTCCATATGCATTAACTTCTGTTTTGCCCTTTTCCCCAACCTCCGCCAAGCACAGGCCCACCTTCTGTTTCTAAGAATGTGATGCTTGAGGTAGCTCATGTAAATGGAATCACACAGCATTTTTCTTTCTGTGACTGACTCATTGCCCTTAGCCTAACACCGGCAAGAATCATTCATATGGTAGCATTAGTCAGAATTGCCTTCTTTATAAAGACTCAACAACTCTCTTTGTTTGTGTATGCCATATTATGTTTCTCCATTCATCCATATAAAGATATTTAATTTGCTTACACTTCTTATCAGGAAAAATGCCAAAGGGAACATAGATGTACAAATATCTCTTCAGAGCCATGCTTTCCATTGTTTGGCATAACAGATCCAGGAGTGAGTTTCTGGCATGTCACTTAGTATGCCTTTTGTCTCAGACAGTTCTAGTGACTGTGACTCTAGAGGTAGGAACTAGCTCACTCAACCCAAAATAAGTCTTCTGTGTGCTCTAGAGTCATTCAGGGTGATTGATCATGCAGCCATTGTTTTAGGCCGGAATGCAATGACCAAGCAATAGCAAGGACAGTAAGATTTGATTGGGTCACTAGGATCCTTGTGCTAGAAAACTAGGCTGTTTCTCCAAATAGGAGCAGTAGAAATAATGCTGAGCAACCACAATGAGGTCTACTGAAGTCTCTCCAGATAGGCAAGCAGGCTAGTGTCATACTACTTGGGCCCAGCTCTTAACTCTGTTATTAGATAATCTCAGGAAATTTAATTGCTCTCTTCCAGAGTTTCTGTGAAAAGAAAAGCTGCTTTTGAGAACTACACAAGCAAATAAATGCAGAAACATTTAGAACAACATTCAACACAGAACAAATAATAATTAGTATGAAAATGGCTACAATTCAAAATGCAAGAAATTATACATTGAAATCTAGATGTTTTTGCTTCTTATGAGAAAAAGAGGCAAGACAACATCAGTCTGTCTCTGTGAAAGAGTTATGGTACAGTAGTGCCTGTGCCTTGTAGGAGGCTACTGGCACTCTGGATATCTTCTACACGCTATCACTCCTGTCCCTCAGCCTGTCTCTTACTGATGTCCCAAGAGCTCTTTCAATTTTGTTCTCTTTCTGCATACTAGAAAGATTAAGCAACTGAAGTCCTCATTGTAAACAACAACAACAACAAAATGTTGATCATATTATGAAGTAAGCCCAAATAAAACCTAATTTTCTACTTCATACCCTTTGCTGAGAAATGTGGAGCTAAATTGCTCTTCTCTTTTTTTCTTAAGATGTTGTTATTGTATGTCTCCTTTGAGAGATATCTTAAGGTATATTTAACTGCTCTTGAAAATTAATGTCCTGCACCTGGGGAGCTCCTGCCACTTCTCAGAGAACCTCTGATACTTCCCAGCTATGACTGTAAGTTCTGGATAGCATGTCCTTGGTAGAGAGGAGCTGAAGAGTCGGGCTGCTCTGTACCCACTTTTCTTTGTACTGCAGAGCATTCTCAGCTCTCTCAGTGCCCATGAGCAAGCACTTCTATGAAGCAACAAAACACAGGTATTAAATAGCCCTGGCATCCCCTGGGAGCACTGCAGCCAGTGTTTAATTGAGATGCCTAGAGTGGACACTTCAGAGACACAATTGATGCTAATTGGAAGCTTCTCACCCAGTCCCTACAGGCAGGCCCAATCTGGTCGCAAAGCCATAAAGTTAAGACTGAGCCCTACTGTTACACTGTCCCCCAGTGTCTGACCAGAGTACAGGATTCCCCAAGATACAGAGAGGCAGTTGAGCCTTCAAGCATATTTCCATTGCTGTGACTCCTGGACCTCTCATGGGAGAGATGAAAGAAGCAGGAAGGGAGGGTAAGAGGGAGGCTGCTCCAAACATCCATGCTGGATATGCAGTTAGCCTTGTACTCTGGGAAAGCTGATTTGGGAGGAATTACCCGATTGCTAATTGCATAATTCATTTTCTAAACAACTTCAAAACATGAGGAAAATAATACAGTTTTATGAGATATGGATGTGTTAATCCTGTCTGCTGTTTAGCCCTATTGACATATGCAGTCATCAGTTTTCACAGGGAACTCTGGATGCCCAGGTTCCTTGTGTGAAGTGGTATAGTATTTGCATGTAACCTACATAATCCTCTCATATCTCTCTATTATCTCTAGATTACTTATACTGATCAATATAATGTAAGTACTATATGAATGGTTGTATTGTTTAAAGGAAATGACAAGGAAACAGTCTATACATGTTCAGTCTCTAATGCTATAGTAGTGTAATAATGCTTTATTCATGGGACTTGTAGATGCATGGAGATACCTGCATATGTTTTGCATGCTCATTCTTTCAAGAGAAACTGAATTAAAATAGAGACTGGTTCATGTGTGACTGGAGACCACCATCTGCCATCAGCAGGCAACAGCCACAGGAGCACCAGAGATGTGAGTCAATCTGAGTGTAAGGGCCTCAAACCAGGAGTTCTGCTGTCTGAAGGTGATGAGGGCTGGAAGTCCCCATGCAAACAAAGCAGTTTGTTGTCTTTTGTCCCTGAGCAGATTGAATATTGCACTCTGTAAATTCTCTTTTTCTTGTCATCTATAATAGTTGAAAGGCTACTCCCATACCAGCCTCTCAATTAGACTCATCAGATGATATGTAAACAACTGTCAGGACCTCACTCCTCCTTTCATCAGCTTGACCACACAGGTGTCTTTAAACCTTAATCTCCAAATACAAATAAATACAAGGTCTTAATATCAAGTAACACAGTGCAACACTACTGCACACTATCGAAACCTTAGGATTCCCTTACTCCAGGGGCAGCAACACCCTTGAGACAGGTCTCACTCTTTTCCTGGTATAAAATTAATAATTTTTAAGTACTGACATAAAATGTCAGTGATATTACATGTTAAGCAAAGAAGACCAGAAAAATGATGTGTTTTTTGTATAGTTTGTATACATCTAGAAGCATTTTCATAACAAAATAAGAAGTATAACTATAGTCACCATTTCTGTAACAGTGTTAATGGCATGAACTGGTATTTCTATCATCCACCTTTTTTTCTATAGCTCTTCTTGGCATTTTATTAAGAGCCTAGACTGTTTGTGGTCCATTACTTAGTGAAATAACCCAAGCCTTCCTTCTTGGAGGGTCTGAGCCATTAGTAGTCTGCCTGGAATGGGTTAGGGTAGTTTTCCATTGACCTCAATCATAGGACATTGGAATTCTGAGGAGTGCCCTAAGGGGCAGCCTGTGTTCTAGAGAGATATTCTTTCCTACTTCTCTTATGAAGTACAGTCCAGTTTCATTTTGGTAGTCTGGATTAGTCACCCTAGCCATCATTCTAACCCTTTCTTAGCCTTCAAAGATATGAAGAGTATAGTGTGATTGTATGAGCAGTCTTAGATTTTAGTTCAGTGAATCATTGTTGTGTCTACTCATAGAACTCTAGGATGAAGAACCTTAAGCCTATAGAACAAAGGGATGAGGAAGCAGAAATTTTGTTAATGGGTAACTCAGGGGCGATGGTAGGTGTTGCCTCTTCAGTTCTACCCCTTGAGTCCCAGCTATGGCAAGGGCATCACCATATGTTGGATGCCAACTCCATACATGTAATCTCCTGAAGAATTTTGCTCAGCATCTTCTGCCACCACCACTCAGTAAGTGCTGTCTGAGTCTCGAAAAGACTGCATAGTTCTACCAGGGTGTAAACATACAAAATGGGTGAATTCTGTAAATATGAGTCCATCACTGACACAAAAAAATAGAGGAAAAATATTGTCTTGACACCATTGAATATAGAATGAGTGGATAAATCAATAGTAGGGTGATATATTTAATTTTCATATATTATAAAATTCTTTCATGTATGTGTACTTAAAAAAACAGACTAGAAGTAAAAGCAACCAAATGTAAACCACCATGAGTATCCTAAGGATGAGTGGATTGAGTGATTTCATTCCAATTATTAGTATTTTCTAGGTTTTCTAATCTAGAGAGGAAAAATACCCTTATTTTAAGACCAAAAATTAGAATCCTAATGGGAACACACCAGGTAAGATTTGGTGATAGTGTACCACCCTTTCCTTCCAGGAAAGGAAAGTGAGGGGATGCCTCAAGTCCTGAGGACTGACCTTGAAAACTTGAGGCTGGACCTCAGCATCCATGCAGGTTATTTTGGGGATTGGTAGTTTTGCTGAGGTGAGTGTTTTCTGACCAATAAAGCCAAGTTATTTTGGGCCACTATAATTGTGAGTTAGACAGGTGGTTTGTGTACGAAACGTTTAATTTACTGGCTGTGGAGTCTGTTGACTTTGGATAGGGCTAGAAACAATTCTATACAAGTTTCCCCAAATGATGGGCTCAGATGCTGATCTTGTCACTGTTACAAGCAAATACACATCACCAAGCCTGCTGGAGTGGCAAGAGGGCTCCATGGGAAAATCATGGTGTGACTATTCATGGTCGGTAGGCTAACCACTCACTGGGACTGAGCAGTTTTTAGATGGTAATTTTGCAGGGTATGTGTGAGTTATAGAAGAACACATTGTATAAGAACAAATATTAGTTACTTAGCTTTTCTCCATGTATTTTATGGTATATTTGCATTTTGGGGGTTTCTGATACTATTTAGAAGAGAACTTATCTTGAAACAACACCTGTCAGGGTGTCTTTCCATATTAAATATATATGCTTTTATTCATTAGTACAGACCCGGGCAGCAGTCTGAATAAGTCATCTTCACATGTTGTGCTAGTCTATGTGTCCCCAACTTTAGGTGAGGTACACAAGTAAGAAGGCAAAAGTAATGAGCTGTCCAGCTAAGCTGATGAGACTGCAGGTGTGGGTGGTGATGTGAGGTGGCTAATCCTCAGAGACCTCGGCTCCAATAGACACCCAGGTTCCCTTAATCTCCCTGCTGCCTGCCAGTTTTTAGATGTCTCCTCATGACATTATGACAACAGATTTTGAGGGGAGGAATAGAATAATGAACATTTATTGTCTTTGAGACATGGAGGACAGATGTCCAGAATCAAGGTGTTGGTGGGCCCCACTTACTCTGATGCCTGTAGTGATCTGATAGCTAAAAGGGGAAAGTTTTAAGTAGAAGGTAAGTTCCATTTGTTTACATTGTGTTAAATGAAAAGAAAAGGAAAACATAAGAAAGAATGTGGGATGGTGCTATTCCTTGGGCTCCTAAAGAGAAGAGCCAGTCTCCACTACCCAGGGATCTGTGATGGGATTCAGACCCAGCTCCACTCGGCCAGAATAGGTGAAGGGACTTCAAGAGATTCCTCAACTAGAGAAATAACAGTCAGCCACTAACTCAGGGGAATGCCATGGAGAACAAAGCTCAGGAAGTTATTCACCTCTAGGCCAATCAGTCAAAAGAGGGAGACAAATAATGTGATGATCTTGGTTGATCTGGAACTTCTCAGCCCCATATGTATCGGTCAATCAGGTGGCAAAAGTCCACGACAAAGCTCTGTCTCGTATAAGGCATATGATGTGGTCTGAATCCAATACAGGAAGCTAGAACACATGTTATTATACTGAATAACTTGAAAGCTCCATGCATTAGATGTATACATAGTAAAACTTAAGAAGCCATAAATCTGAAAATAAAAAGAACAATGAAGAACTGTAGTCTATGTTAAAACAGCCATCACCTTATATTTTAATTGTTTTAGAAACACCAAATGAAAGGTTTTGTTGTAGATATACAGTAGTAGTTTCATCTGTAATGACTGAACTTCACTTTCAGTACAACTGAAAGGGGGTGGAGGTATGAAGATGAGGAAGTGACTGGCCTGATGCTGGAAGGGACCCCAAGATCATAGGAAGCCAGGTAGGCCCATGGATGGGGGGGCCTCTGAGATGGCCCACATTTCACAGTGGCATTACGGGTCACTTGTCATCTTTTCTGAGCTGTGTAAGGTGACTCTCAGTATTGTATGTCCATAGCCATGCAGAAGATTAGGTTTGATGTCAAGATTCTCAAATTTTAACAAAAGTATGCATTCTACTTATTGAACATTACAGTTATTCATTGTTTCATCATGAATTTAAGGTTCATAGTGTGTTGTTAGAATGAGGCCTCCTTACCAGGTTGGATGTCCAAACCCCAGATATCCGTTGCTTTTACAGATCATGGGCCTGCCATCTCAGAGGGTGGTCGAGGGGACTCTCAAAAGCACATAGTGTTTGTGACAGGATGGTCTAACTCCTTTTCTTCTTCTATTGCAAATACCTGCTTTCTTTCTAAATGGCAGTAAATGTAAAGGGGATTTATAGTAGGAAATTACCAATACGGAGTCAGGTAGAAATATAAGGGTATTTAATAGGGAAAAGCCTTACTTACAGAGCGAACCAGCCAGCTGGTGGTAGTCTGTACAGCAAGAAGCAAAGAGAAACCGAAACCGAAAACACAGACCCCCTACTCACTCTGACCACGCCCTCACAAGCCTGCCCAGGTACTCCTGTAGCCAGCCCCTAAGAAGGCGTGGCTACAGCTTCCCCTACAGGGATTATAAGCATTATAATAGAAGAATCTTGGATGGGAAAATTTTCATTTTTAATGATTGGAAATAAAACCCATCTTTTCCTAAAATGGCTAAGAATAAACCAGGAGACTTCAAAGTATATGTGACATTAAAGAGAGGGGAAAGGGACCCATAAAAATTACAATAAAATCCAATTGGTGAGCCTGATGAGATGGTTCATCAAGTAAAGCTGCTTGCCCCTAGGTGTGACAATCTGAGTTAGATCTCTAGAATCCGTGTGATGGAAGGAGACGAAGACTCCCACAAATTACCCTCTGACCTGCACATGTACCATGTGTCATGGCGCGCGCACACACACACACACACACCACATACAGATAGTTAGATTGGATAGATAAATTATATGTAGATGATAGATAGATGATATATAGGAGAGAGAGAGAGAGAGAGAGAGAGAGAGAGAGAGAGAGAGAGAGAGAGAGAGAGAGAGAGAGAGGATATAAAAATATTCAGTGACTTTCCTAATCTACCTGAGAAACCAAGGCATGAAGGCATCAAGAAGGTCTATGGATCAAAGAGTACGCATTTATTCACTAAAGAAGAGAAAGTGTTTAGATAGCAAGGGAGATCTAAATTTATGAGCAAACAGAGGAAGGCACTTGTTTATAAAACACATTGAGTCTTTAATATAGTGTGGTTCTCAACCTTCCTAATGATGAGACCCTTTTACATAGTTCTTTATGTTGTGGTGATCCCCAACCATAAAATTATTTTTGTTACTGTTATGAATCATAAAGTAACTATCTGATATGCAGAGTGATCTTAGACAATCTTGTGAAAAGGTCTTTTCAGTCCCTGAAGTCGTCATGACCTATAGGTTGAGAACCACTGCCCTAATAGGTAAACTCTCCAACAACAGTTAAAAATAACTTGCAAAAATATTCTGTATTTGTCCAATTTTATATTAAATTGAGTTTTTGAGTGGTGGTAGCTCTGTGGTGTGTTGTGGGAGGCTATGCAGAAGTAGGCCCCAAACATTGTTCCTCAAGCCCTAATGATGAAAGCTAGAATGTGGAAAAACTTCAAAGTGCAGCAGGTGATATTTTTCATAGATTTCCTTGTCCATGTGGCAGATGACTCGCCTGCTCTGTGACAGATCCGAGTCAGTCACTTCCAAATTAAGCCCCTTAGCAACTTGGCAAGTCCCAAAGGTCAATTTTCTGAGGTGTTGATTAAATAAAAGTCACGTGCTTTCATAAACTAGACAACCTAGAGACAAGGTTTCTATTTTGACAGTGGAAATGAAGGCTTCCTTTGGTTCTTGGCAGCAGCAACTGCCCTCCACTCCCAGTCTTCCTGTTCCATTCAGAGGCGAGGCCACAGAAGTACTTAAAGAGTTGAAGTATTTTTATTAAAAATACTTTCAAATACTTTGAAAATGTTGGATATATGTGACTAAAATTTCATTGAATGTAAAAGATCATTCAGCTTAAAAAATATAAATACAATTATTCTAGTAAAGTTCAGATTGTTACTATTATTGTATTTTCTTGGTGAAAGAACCTTGATTGATGTAAAACTTACCTAAGTGAACTGTTATGATTTTTTTTAAACTGTGCTTGCCCCTTTTCTGAGCCTAGCAAAGTGTTTATGTGACATGTACCCTCAATTTATTGGTTTAACATGAAAATGTTATGTCCATTCAGTTATTTTCTCAGTGTGTATGTGAGTAGGGGGTGCGTGCTTTAGTACACATGTAGAGGTTAGGGTACAACTTTGAGAGAGTCAGTTCTCTCCTCCTATTATGCAGGTCTTGGGAATCAAACTAAAGTTGTCAGCCTTGACAGCATGTGTCTTTACCTGCTGATCCATCTTATTAGCTCTGAACTTCTTTTACAATTTGAAAAATAGGGATCAAGCTATCTGCATTGGAGGTGTCATGGGAATTAAACAGAAGATGGATAAATGTCAGCCACTTGAACAATACAGAATATAAAGACCCAGTTCTATGATGAGACTTTCAAATATAACAGTGTTGATCTGACCTCTCCCTCATAGTAATTAGTCAATACACAAATACTGTAGATGACTTTCAAAGCTATGACACTACCATCAACAAGGAGTCCTGTTTGGCTATTTGCTAAGGAAGTTATGTATCTTAGTTAGGGTTTCTACTGCTTTGATAAATTACTATGATCTAAAGCAACTTGAGAAGGCAAGGGTTTATTTCATCTTACAATCCTCAGGTCATGCTCTATCACTGAAGTGTGTCATGGCAGGAACTCAAGGCAGGACTCTGGAGACATGATCTAAAGCAGAAACCATGGAAGAATGCTGTTACTTGCTGAAAACACATGGCTTGCTCACTCTGCCTTCTTATATAACACAGGATCACCAGTCTAGGGATGGCATCACCCACAGAGAGCTGCTCCCCAACATCAATCATTAATCAAGAAAATGCAAGACTGACTTTCATTTAGGCAATCTGATGGAGACATTTTCTCAATTGAGGTTCTTTACAGACAATTCTGTTTATGTCTAGTTGGCAAAAACAAAACAACAACAACAAAAAAAACCAACAAGGACAGCATTTAAAAAGAAAATGGAACTTTACTTTGATGGGGACTGGGTTCAAGCACTGGCCATCAACACCAACATTGTGGCTTCTATATTTAGAAACTCAGATACTTGTGTCAATGTATTATTCACCTTACTAAGTCAAGCTGTCTTTCAGCACATTGGAACTCTAATTAGTCCAACTCTGGTCCATGTGCCACATCTACAACTGCTGTCTGTAGGCTTTTTGTACCAAAGTAAGGAAACTCTGAAATTCATGAATACCAAGAAAACCCACTTCTGCTCATGCTGCCGTCCTCAATGAAACACACAAAAGACAACCGAGAATCACAAGACCATTTTATTTTGTCTTCCTTCCTTCCTTCCTTCCTTCCTTCCTTCCTTCCTTCCTTCCTTCCTTCCTTCCTTTTTTTCGTTCTGTGCTGGAATCTCACCATTTAACCCCAACTGGACTGTAACTCACTATGTAGATCAGACTAGCCTTGGACTCACAGAGATCTTCCTGCCTCTACCTCACAAGTGCTAGGATTAAAGGAGTGGTCCACCACACCAGCCAGCTTAAATGCATAAGAGAGTAATTTATCAAAAGAGTTCTTTCTAAAGAAAATAAAGTTACTTAGAACTTAACAAATGATGTAAAACTTTAAATGATTTATTAATTACTGCAGAAAATTTTCAGTGTGTTATCCTATGTGTAAACAGAATTATGATATTGTTAAAAATAGATAAATGTTTATCAAAACTTTCATGAAAATTGTGTATTCATCATTCAAAACATATACATCTGGGGTAGGTAAGAACTTTTTAAATAGAACACCACCAACACCGCAGGAACTAGCTCAGACCATCAACAGATGAGACTATATGAAAGAGAAAAGGGTTATTTATGGCAAAGGAAGCAAGAAAACACTCTGTGGCATGTTAGAAAATCTTCACCAGCTACAGTTCAGACAAAGGGCCAATATCCAGAATTCACAAAGAATTTCAGAAATTAAGTATCAAGGAAATAAAAATGTCAATCAGTGGGCAAATGAACTGAATAGACAGTTATCAAAGTAAAGAAAAAAGATAGAGAAAAGAAAATCAAATGTCCAATAAATATTTTTAGAAGTGTTCACTATTCATACCCATCAGGGTTATACAAATGGAGATAAAAATCTACTTTGATATACCACCTCATTCCAGTCAGAATGACTCTCATCAACAAATCTGACAATGAATGTGTGGAGAGGAGAGAAACCTTTATTCGCTGTTTTGTGGGGAAGGGTGAGAATTAATACAGCCATTGTAGAAACCACTTCGGCGATGTCTCTAAAACGTAAAATTAGAACGACTATACAACCATGCTATTTCGCTCCTAGACCTACACTGAGAACTCTGTATCTTACAATTCACTATGGCAATGAATTGATAATGAAAACTCAGCTCTAAAAAATGAAATCACAGAATTTTCAGGAAAATGTTGGGGCTTAGAATGAAAAATATTCAGTGTGATCACATAATCTTAGAAACAAACAAACAAAAAAAAACATGTTCTCACTCATGTGCAGAATCTATCCAAATATATCTCCAAATCTTTAAGAGTAGTTACTGTATAACAGGCAGAAAGGAAAACAAGAAAGGCTAATCTTAGGGGTTGGATAAGGACCAAATGCAGGCAATGAACATGAGTTGTGAAAGAGGATATAAAGCTAATTTTTTTCTAGTTATAACTGCAGATTTTTCCTTTGTGGTGGTAGATAACTCCATGAAAATATATTTGATAGCAAAAGTATAAAATCCAATGTGAAGCTCCACAGCCTCCATTCTGAACAGCTACTCTAACTGTATAGAAGCTCATTGAGTTGCATAGTATTTGGATATAATCTGGTTAATTTTGGTATGTGAATTTTTTGCAAATATTTATAATAAAGTTTAAAAATCTTCCAACCTTCTACATGGAGACTGTATAAACAAATTATGTTAGCATAAAGGTTCTCATGTATTGGTCAAGGTGCTAAAAGAGAGAAGCCAGGAATGAAGACTTGCCTCTCCTTTGTGCTCACTCCATACACAAAGTCAAGGCAAGGAGTCAGTGAACCCACTGTCTGACAAAGAAAGGCTGCCAAGGTGTTCACCAGGTTTACTCAAGAATATCCTAAATTTGATTATACTCATGTGTGATACAAATAAATAAGTCTAGTAAAGGTAAGGCATATGATAGGTGGCTGTCAAATCTGTACTTTGAAAATAAAGGTTTCTGCAATAGAAACACCATCATGAAAAATATGATTGTCTTCAGTCAGAGAAATGTAAACATTCATTAGATAGAACTTTTTCATTCTAAGAAACAACTGTATCTTGAATGACTTAATCAAAGTGTGTGTGTGTGTGTGTGTGTGTGTGTGTGTGTGTGTGTGTGTGTGTGTGTGTGTGTTTAAACAGCTTATATTACTTGGAATTCTAGAAGATAAGTCTTTACCATATTATGATAGCTTCACAGACTGAATTTTTTCTTAGGGCTATGCTTCTTTCCAACTAGTGGAAAAACCATGTGCTAGTTTAACATGGCCACCACTTATCCAGAACTCATTTCCAATCCATTTCAAACAGACAAATGGAACCAGATTCTTCAATAGCTCTGATGGGGAGGTTGTAAGATTTTGGTAATCCCAGCTTCAAACACATATCCATCATTGGACTGGCCATTATGTTCATGTTTTTCACATTAACCATGTTTTGTTTCATCTTTTACTATCTTCTGTGGCTAGAGTTGATTGGGAACAATGGACTCACTCAGAAAATGAAAAGTAGGCTACAAAAACATAACAACAGTGGAAAAGTAGCTCTGTTTTATAATGAAGTAAGTTTGTGTTTGCTCAGGCTGAAACTCTACTACATTAGGATTCTAGGACTAGACATAGTTCATGCTCTAAAGGAATAAGCATAAGTTTATGCAAAGAATAAATTTTTCAACTCTAAAGATAACCAGCTCTATGTTTTGGTCCACTGGTAGTTTCCAAGTCTTCATCATCTTTTCTTCTAAACATGGCCATGGTCTGTGTTGAGTTGCCTATCCTTGCCACCTTCACAATGGGATTGTCTTCAGAGGCCCAAGTCTCTGGATAAATTGACAATGGCATTAAGATGAGATACTAAACAGGTTCTATCAGAATAAAGATGATATAGTTTTGAAGAATAATAAGTCAACTTTACTTCATGAGAACTATGAGGATTGATGAGAAGAGATCACAGCATTTGAAGACACTAGTTGGAGCACTCTCTGTGTAGCACTGATGGCAGAGGGTCTCTTGAAGATTAATTTTATACTCATCCCCCCTATCCACCCTAGAATATTTGCACATATGTGTACATGTAGTCATATATGTGACATGAGACACTGGAGCCTTGGCCACTCAGCAGTACCCAGAATTTCCCAAGCTGCCTGTGGTTTTGTCCACCTCTCATCTGACTGTTCATCTCTACCTTCCAACAAGTTTGTTCCAAAACCTGGTTCAGTAGTCATCTTCCTGACTCCCCTATTTAGAATGAATGTTCCACTCACTACATTTCCTGGACAGTCTGTATGGACTTCATCACCTCAGATCTTCAGCTGCCACACTGTGCTTATATGTGGATTTAACCAGTTATGTGTTTTCCTCAGAGACCTCCAGGACTTCCAAAGGAGCCCTTTCCAGGTGTTCTCTACCTTTTCTAGAACTGCTATAATGAAAACGCATGCATCATTCCATGTCTCCTTCCCAGGTCCAAGCTTTATCAAGGTTCTTCTTCCTTACAACTAAAGACATTCTCCATAACCACTGGGAAACTCACTCAGGTGCAGTTTCTTTCAGTAGACAAGGCTTTCCCTCAGGACCTAACTAAACCAGTGAAGATACTGGCATATGGTTGAGCAGATATATAACACTAGTAATGACAAATCCTTCTTAATATCATGTATTTTCTTGTTCTTCTATCCAACCAAATTGATAAAGGACTGAACTATTCTGCCCAATTATAGGTCATTAAGTATAATTTTGTGACAGGTCCATTATTTTTGGCATATAACAGAAGAAGAGCTTTTTAAAATTGAGTGGAATGATGTAGCTAAAAGAAAATTCCTTTCTTTCACCTCTGCTTCTTTGGTGCTTGTATCTGATGAAAATGAAAGTTACGAATTGAATTTATGCTAAACTCTGCCTCATTTTAACAATAAGGACTCTAGACATTTCTAAGCAATGAATGGGGGAGAAAAAGCTTCAATTTGATTCATTATATAAGATGCATTTGCAACATTGCACCGTTTTGTTTAATAATGTCAACATTTTAGTGTATCTTTATAGCTGTGGATGTAGCCCAGTGGTAGATTGCTTGTCTACAAGACCCTGAAGCTGATACCTAGCATCACAGAAAAAAAAAACAAGAGATTTATGCTGGTTTTCTTCACTACTAATCTTTGTGGCAATAACTCAGTACACAAAAGAAGAATGTAATGCTGTTGCCTTACAGGAAAGATATAGAAGTTTACCTTTCATTTATGAACATATTTTACCGAAAATTTATTTAAAATATATCTTGAGCAAAAATTATATTCTGTTATGGTAAGGTTTTGTTGGGCTATAGAATAGAAATTAATTCAAGGAGGAAGAGATGTGGCCTAATGCCCTGCCTATTAGAGGAGGAACTTTTTGTTCATTTTTCTATGGAAGATGCTCATCATAAAAATATAGTGAGTAGCATTTTGAGTCTTTGGATTGCAGTGTTTAATTAATTAAACTTTTATGTGGAAACAGTAATGTTTACAATACAGTAGAACTGTTGCAACTTGTTGTAATCACTTGAATTCGTGATGGTAATTGTCAAGTGTTGCTTTAAAAGGGAGAGGAGTGTGGTTGTTTAGGATATTCAGGAGATAGATAAAAACACATTGAAGTGCATCATGTTTTGGCATCAGAAGCATTTGCCTTATTTTCCCTTTGTTCCAGGACATATAACATAGAGAACTAAGATAATGTAGGTTGAGATGAAGGACAAACATCAATTGCTGGCTCTGTATTATGTAAGGAACCCACAAGCCTCAGTGTGGGACATAGACTTTTTTTTTTCATCTATACCATATAAATTTAGTGATGTCAACACTTGAGGACTCTCCTTTCTTGAGGGCTAGTGAAACAAAGAATCTGATATTAAATTTTTTCACTTTGTTGATCAAAACAACAATAAAAAATGAATCCATTGGAATTAAATATTCTCCTTGACTGATAGAAATTCATCTTGAAGAACATAAGGAAATTTGAAGTATCAGAAGAAGTGGGTTTGCTACATCTGACCTACAAGCCTTCTAGCTTGTCAACACCATATGATATTGAATATCGGTGGTTCACTTCCTTAGCCTGTGGCTTTCTGGGAGCTGCTACTCACTGTTGCTATGCAACATCACAAGAGAGCCTTGGACCACAGCAGGGACCTGCAACAGTGATTAGGATTCAAAACCTTATTCCAAATGAATGTTTGTCATTTTTGTACCGTACTATATTTGAAAATTTTTAAGCTGAATCATCATAGATCAGGGATTGATATTTGGGCTTTGTTATTTCTCCCTGATGACTTTGTAAAAGACATGTATAAATGAACAAGTGGAGGACTGAAAGTAGTTGTCTAATTTTGTACATATATTTTGGTTGACAATTTTATACATGTATTTTCATCATTTGTCATCTACTTTAGTTGACAATTTTATACATGTATTTTGATCACTTGTACATGTTTTAAAATGTCAAAAAATAAAAAAATAAAGATCACAAAATGGTTGGGAACTAGAGAAATAATTCAGTTAATAGTCAGTAAAATGTTTTCTACACAAGCTTGAGGACTTGAATTTGAACCCTAGGACCAAACAGAGCAACAAGAAAGTCAAGGTAGGGGAGAAATGAATGGCAGCTAGCAGACTCTCTCCCTGAAGTCTGATTTGGTAGCCTCAGAGGATCATTGTTATAAATGGGATTGATGTCTGGAGTAAGTGACATATGTGCCAATGCAAAGGCTGTGTAGGGAGAGCAGAGCATAATCTTAAAGCTTATTCCCAACTCATGGGCAAGAAGAATCAGAGACTATATAAGTCTGTGTGTATTAGTTACTTTTCTCATGCCTGTGGTAAAATTTCTGAAAAGGGGAAGGAAGGAAAGAAGGGAAGGAAGGAAGGAAGGAAGGAAGGAAGGAAGGAAGGAAGGAAGGAAGGAAGGAAGGAAAGATTTTAGCTTACAGTTCTAGGGTATAGCCCATTGTGGTGGGGAAGACTTGGCAGCTATAACACCAGGTATGTGATCTTGCATCAGAACTCAGGAAACAGAAATGAATGTTTGTGCTCAGCTTGCTGTTTTATTATCCAGTCTAGCACCCTTGAATGATGTCACCCACACTTAAGGTTGATCTACCTGCTTCAATTATTTCATTTAACCCAATCTAGAGATTAGACATGCCCAGAGATTGTCTCCTAGGTGATCCTGGATCCCTGTCAAGTTTAGCCACTACACACAGACATTTCTTCTTCAATATGTCCTGTTAAGTTTTGCAGCTGGGCATGGTGCTGCACACCTGTAATTCCACCACACCACTGAAGAGGCTGAGGCAGGAGGATGCTGACCTCCAGGATAGCCTAAAAAGGAATTGGAACAACTCTTGTTCAGCAGCTCTGAAATTTAGTGCATTGCCTTCTGCATTTGTGCCTCTCCCACACCCACCCCATAGTTCTCCACTTGCTTTGAGCTCTTTTTGTGAAATTTATGTTCTCAGAAGTGTTCATTTTTAATGGTTTTTATTGTTCAAGATCTCACATAAAGCAACACATAGGGATTTTCCTCCAGTTTGTTGTCTACATGCTGTTAGTTGTTGTTGAGATATAATGTTTAGATATGTGGAATGTGAATCATATCAATGCACAGTAATATCATCAGAGTGTACATCTGCACATACCTGCAGCCTAGATCAACACCACAAATCCAGGTGCTATTTATGGGAAGGGGATTGACTTTAGAACACAGTACCTGGTTCTAGACTCAAATCTTTGGATCTAGAACCTATGTCTACTGAATCAACTGCAATCCTAGAGTACAACTAGTCTAGAGTGGTGAACTGCTACCATGCAAACACTAGCTCTATGCATGGAGCTTTCTGACACTCAGGGAGAGAAACAGTGACCTCTCATTATTGGTATTAAGATGTCTCCAATTAGCAGGATGACTGTAGTATTCCCTACCAGGTCTCAATAGAGACAAACTCTGAAGTCAACAGAAAGTCACATACAGCTCTGCACATCATGCCCCAGTATATATCTTCTTAATGCTCATGCATCAACCATTGGCACTTGGGTTTTGATATCTTTTAATTTTACCTTCCATTCCAAGTTCATCTCTTATGTACACAAAAACTTATATTGTCCCAAGTCAAAAGGTGAATATAGGTCCAAATGTTGAAGAACAATGTCATGAACATGTAGACAACGTTTCCAGCATCATTCTCTGAGGCTGCTGCTCAGAAGTCCCCATACCAGAATGGTTGACTTCTGTTTATTCTTAATGTTTTTGTTTGCTTGTTTAAGGAAGTCATTTTTATTATTTCTTTTATTTTTATAATTATAATTAACTTCATTTCTCCCTTCCCTCTCCTCCCTCCAAACCCTGCTATACATCCCTGCTTGCTGTTTTTCAAGTTCCATGATCCTGTTTTTTCATTAATTATTGTTATATACATATATGTATATATATGTGTGTGTGCATATATGTGAAGTTATTTTAAGTCAAGAGTCAGACTACAAACAATTGCATTCATTATCACTAGTTTGAACATTTAATCACTGTAATTGCCTAGAGGATGCATGTTTAAGGGGCTAATTAAAGTTTGAAGATGTAGCTCCTTGGTTGGGCATTTGCTGAGCATGTGCAATGCCCTGCCCTGTTTAAATCCCCAGCATGGCAAAGATAAATAAACAAAAGACTAATTAATCAAGTGCCTAGTTTTTATTGGAAAGTTTGCTTTCAGTTATGTGTAAGGCTTCTTCAGAGTTAAAATGTTTCCAGAGGAGACTATTGGTTTGGCAGAGGGTCTTCCTTACTTAAATCTCCTTGAATCACAGATTCACATTAGGAAGCATGAGTGGCTTGTGTTGACCTGTCTTTGTGTGTCCTCTCCAGTAAGCCTGTCCCTCGGGCCTGGCAGCCACTGCAGCATGGGTGGAGTCTCACAGGTGCCACCAGAGGCTGAGGAGACAGCATCTGTGGGCAGCTGTTTTGCATCAGAGGATACAACCGAAGATTCAGGGGTGATGAGCTCTCCCTCAGATGTCATCTCTCTGGACTCACAACAAGACAGCATGAGGTCTAAGGATAAGTGGTCCACAGACCAGGAGGACTGCAGTGACCAGGACCTAGCTGGAACACCAGAACTGATTCCCCAAAAGAGCCCATCATGGGGGAAAAATGGCTCTGGGAACTCAATTCTAAGGTGAGTCATGGACTAGCTGGAGGTGGAGCCACCTATACCCACCTCCTAGTTTTCAATGAAAGAAAGAATCCTTTGTCAGGGTGACCCAAATAATGATCATTGATACCCCAGTGCCAGGTGCCTTCCACAGATGTGTCCCCACCCTAATTTGCTATTTGTTATCTCAAGTCCTATCTTCATGCTGTGTGTAGACATGAAGATGCTTGTAAGCCATGCATTAGAATGGTTAGTGTGCCTTGACGTGTGATCCAAAGGCACTCTACTTGTGATATACTTTTCTACTCAACAATGGTACAAGTCACCCTTGATATCACACATATTGTCCATTAATGTATTTATCTTTTTTATATCAGGTTATTCCAGGTTTTCAGGACTGGAAACAATAAACAAACTGCATGTATGTTTCTGTTTAATATAGAGAGTTTTCCAGAGGAGAAATTAGATCATCAGAAAAACCCATTAACTACAGGGAATATCAGCAAGTAGATGCTCTGTGTGTCTGTAGTACCCTGTCATTCCATGTCTGCACTAGTGTTTATGGTTAGTAGACATCTAAGCTTTGCTGATCCCATGGGTATCAAATAGCATCTCAAGAGTCTTCAATTTATAGGTCTTGGATAGTAAAGTTGACTATATAATCTGTTTACTAACAATTTGATAATCCGTTTTATAAATTGTTTTTGTGTTCTTTATCCTTTTTTAAAAATAATCATATGCTTTACCACTTTTAAACTAGTAACTTCTTCATTGGCTGTTCGACCATGAGGAGTTTCTAAGTCTGCAGTTTGAATTTAATTTTGTTACTTTAAATTGTACAATAATTTCCTTATGTCATATGGTTGAATGTGTCCTTGCCTTCCAAATGTAAATAGCCTTAAATAGTATTTAAGGGATTATTCCTATTATCTCAGGGTCTTAATTGGCTGAAATCATGTTGCTTTCTCACACCAGGCAGCTCCTCAACCTGGGGTTCATTGGTTCATTTTCATGCATGGTGTGAAAAGAGTCTGTTTTTTCAGCAGGATCCACTTCCCCTTGGCTTGACAGCAAGTTTCAGTAGCTACATCACTCCAGACAACTTTGTGTAGCACTGGTCCCTATCACCATCCTCTCTCTGGCCTTGTTCACCTTGTCAGCTGGGTGAAGATGTAAAGTATCTCTGATCTCGAATCCTGACTGAGACACTATGTTATCCCCTCAAGAGATGACCTCAGCTTTCTCCCTTCATGAAATGAAAAATTATAGGTTGGAGGAGGTTAAAATTTTTGGCAGAAATTATTTCTGCTTAAAAAATCATACATTCTCAGCCCCTGGTATATCATGTGTGTATTTCCAAATATGCAATACAGATCATTGCCAGGTAGATGGTAAGCAATGTCTGTAGTGTAAGAATGGTTGACTCACGTGTTGTAGCTAGCTAGCATGGGGTGAGGCCAAAGCAAACCAGTAAGGGATCAGACAGTGGGGGTAGAGTATTTGCAGGCTTCACCTGAAGATAGCAGCCCTTTCCTGGACATCTAGTTGTCACCTGGAAAGGAGGTTACAGACCTTATGTGGACAGTGTCCAAAGTATGCCAGATGTCTACATTTGTATTTCACATATCACAAATTTAAAATGCTGTTAAGTAACCTAAGCATTCATGGCCAGGCTAAACAATTTGCAGTCCGTTGTGGCTAGTGCTCAGGCATTCCCTTGAGTAAGTATATAAGGGTGCCTTCACTATTCTATGAATCCTATAGAAGTGCTTTTTCCCTGAATGCCTATCCATAAACTTTCAGATATAGGTACAACTATTCAGATATTTCCTGTGCTATAGCACTTCAAATAAGTGTGTGTACAAAAATATTTGGGGAACTGCAATATTCTCCTCTTAACCTTGGTAGGTTATTAGAATATCTTGAAGACCTTGCAGACAAGGTTTAGACACCCCCCCCCTGCAAAAGGCCTCTGTGTGGTCTTTAGATGAGTACTCCCTTAAACATTGTTTGAAAGCTATTTGGTGTTACCTTCCTGCCAGGGTTCACACTTAGCACAGATACGTGAGTCACGTGGCTAGAGAGAAAATGAGTCTCTTAATGCAAGTGGTGGCTCTGGGACTAGAAGGTTTTCTCAGTGGTTAGAGCTTTTGTTAATCTTGCAGAGGACATGGTTTCAGTTCTAAGTACTCACATTGTGGCTAGCAACTATTTATAACTATATTTTAAGGAATCCAATATCCTCTTCTGACCTTTGCAGGCACCAGGCATGTACATGCATGTATGTACACATGCATGCATGCAGTCAAAACACTCATACACATAAAATTAAGTAATTCCTTTAAAAGAATAAGTATTTTTACATTTATGTTCATGAGGGAAATTGGTCTCTAATTCTCTTTCTTAGTTGTGTCTTTATGTGGTTTGAATATCAGGGGAACTGTAGCCATGTAAAGAGTTTGGCAAGGTTCCTTCTGTTTCTATTGGATGGAATAATTTGAGGAGTATTGGTATTAGTTAGCTCTTCTTCAAACATCTGGTAGAATTCTGCACTGAAACCATCTGGGCCTGGACTTCTTTGGTTGGGAGACTATTGATAACTGTTTCTATTTCCTTAGGGGCTACAGGTATATTTAAGTTGTTTATATGCTCTTGATTTAATTTTTGTAGATTAATTTAAGTCATTGGTAAATACTAATATTAAGATGACTATTTGTGTTCCCAAAGGGGTTCATCCTTTGTGAGGCATTAATGATGGTATGAGACCAGGCTATATCATGTCCTTCTCTGTCACCTCTGAATGCCAGACCCTAGGAGCTTAGGGACATCAGAAGTTACCCTTTGCCAGAACAAGCAAGGTCAGGACTCTAGGATAAGTGGATTCCATAGATACCCTAAACATGCAGAAAGTCTCCAGTATGGGATTAGTCACTAGGGAATTATAGGGATGACTCCTGACTTTCAACTTTACTAACATGAGATCTTCTGTTGCCACACCTCCATTACACTAAATACTGTTTGAACATCATGTAAAGATGAATCATGACCCATAAAAGCTCAAAAGGTCCTGCTTTTCTCCACCATCTCCTTTCTCTTATTCTGGGGGTGGGATTGCCTGGATTTGCATGTATAAATCTTAGACAAATATGTTGTTTCTTCCCAAGTACCCATCCAAGTATATTATGAGGGTCACCCTCTACTCCTATCTTTTTTTCTACTGAATAGTCATGAGGTAGAGTTACTGCTTTGATTTGGTACAGGTGAGGGTAGATTTCACTCATTGCCACTAAGACTGCTTCTTCATTGCTGCTTGTGTTGATGAGTACTGCCCAGTATCCCTGGAGCCTAGTTTTTAAGTTTAAGGACCTTGGGAGTAAAACCATATCTTTTAAAACAATAAAGCAAGTGGGAGTGTTTTCCATATTCCCAGTTTATTCTGTGTGATACAGTTTGAAATGGGGAGCGTGCTTTTCCATCAACTCATTTGATTAGATCAAGTTTCAAATTTTTCACTGCCCTGAATTCAAACTGCACCTTAAAATTGGGATGTGAACTTTCCAGTGTTGCCCTCTAAACTTGGTACACAAAATAAATTCCCAAGAGGAATACTGGCCAAAAGGTAGACACACACAAGTGAAATATGCATGTGCTGGTGGTGCCTTGTTCTGGGTATACTCAGGGGTGGCACTATGAGCTTCAACAGTAGCTTTGCCCTAGGAAATGGTTATAATTCATAATAGATGGACTTACAAATCTCTTACACCTGTCCTTTATAGATGACCTGGGCCAACATTCCTTATTCATAAAGAATAGATTGGCTAAAGTGTGCCTTTGGCCTGAAAATTCACCTCTATTTCTTCCTCATTAAAATTGAGATATGTAGCATTTCCTCTTAGAATAGTGCCTGGCATATTGTTAGTCTTCAAAAGTGGTGACTGATACTGTTATTGTTGCTATTGCTATCATTTACAACTTGTGGATGAATAAGAGAAACAGAATTCTTTGGATAATCCTTATGATCATTTCCAGCTCTGCTTGCCGGCCTCCTCTTCAAACTGTAACATCTTTGTTTGAGTAGAAATAATAGGCAGAGAAGAGAGAAGCAGAGGGTGTTGCCTCTCCCACTCAGAGAACTAAGAGTGGGACTAGCAATGTTTCTAAATATTGGACCTCAGAACAATCTGGCTGTCATCAGGCAGTTTGTCTGTCTGTGTGTCAGCATCATATACCCTGAGTTCTGTGGGGGAGCTTCTGTTGGGCAAAAAATGCTGTAAGATATGAGTAAGAGAGATGACTGTTACTTGGCTTTTTCTTAACACTGGAGCCAAATGCAGTCGCATGCAGTGCCTCCCAAAGTAGAAAATACATTATAGCTCTAGCATCACAAAGGATGGTGGAAACAATGTTAGAGACAGAGGATGAAGAGTGCTGTGAAACACTGTCTGCTGTACATGACATGGCTATTGTACCCATGAACTCACAGCAGCTGCACTTACCTACAAAAGACCTGCACAAAATGCAGCTTGTCCATCATGCTTAGAGGAGAGATCGTGAGGCCTCACCCTCCCACATTATCAGGAGCTGTTGATAAGTAATGGTTCCTGGGGAAAGGCAAGTCACTTTCCTCAGTGCTGTAGCTACTGTTACATGGCTCATGTTCTGATAAACAGTTTCCCATCCATATTCACTAATTAAACTAATTAAACTCAGTGGGTCACACATAATAGTAAAAACAAAACGATGAACATGAGCGTGGAAGAGATTTCTTGGGAAGAAGGATTCAGCCGAACTGTGAGAAGGATGAAAGAAAGGGATGGGTTGAAAATGGTCAAAACGTGTTACATACATGTATGGAATTTTAGAGGATTTTTTAAAGTAGTGTATATGTGTGAAGAGAAGTATAGTTTCTGTGGGTCATCAGGGACCCCTCTCCCACCCCCATCCATTGCTCCACCTGGCAAGCCTTTAAGGACCTTCCTAGCCCTAGCTTATTAGTAAATGGTAGGATGGTAAGAGTGAGGCTCATGGTTGCAGTTTGAGAGAAATTCTTTCCCTGCGTGCAGGGCATGTGGCTACAAGTAGCCTTGCATGTGGACTGATACTGGAGAGGGACTTGGGCCCTGGATTCTACCTCATCCAGCCCCTGGATCCCTAAACTAGAACTCCGGGAGCTGAGGCCACAAAAGTTTCAGGAGTCATTCATGTAGTACAGACTGTAACACCTGGAGTCTAGAAACTATGTGACCACAGAAGCATTTCTAAGCAGCACCATATAGAAACCTGAACATTTATAGCCATCAGTACTCAGAAGCTACAGGAACAGCTAGAAGCATGTTATGTATTGTACAGTCCTTCAAATGAGTATTAGAACACACAGGAATGCGGAAAGCATTAGGACAACACTCAGTTGTTTGGTAGGGTGCTTGCCTTGTATAGATGAGGCCCTGATCTGATCACCAGTACTACAGAAAAATGTGGCATGCTGCACTCCACTGTAGCTACCAGTCATATTAGCTGCTAAGCACTTGCCACACATGGCTGTCCAAGCTGAAAAATTTGTATGTGCAAAACATTCACCAAATCTAGTGCACAGTGACGAATGTTTTAAATACATGTATAAAGAAAACTAAAATGAATTAAAATTGCATTCACTTCTGTCTTTTAAAACAGGATTGCAAGAAGATGTAAAATGACACATATGACCCCCAATGTATTAAACACCAGTGTCAGACTCTAATGCCTTATCACTGGGGAATGCTTCAGCTGCAATGCGGGAGTCAGACATATGCAGCACTCATCCAGTTTCCCAGGCTGCCTGCTCCCAGGCTGCCCTTATCATTTTGTAGTAGCAGCATTGCTTTGGTCTCCCTAAGCAAATTAAGCTACTCTCCGAAAACATCATGATTTTCCTCTCAGACATTTTTCATTGTATACATGTCTTAGAGAAACTCAGCCAAATCAAGAACAAACATAACAATGTGCTGTGAATGTCTTATGATTTGAGATGAGTCAGAAGCATGCTATTCACCTTTTCTCTCTAATAGCAAATGGAAAGAAAAACTCACCAAGCTCTTATTTGTCCTCGCACTGAATAGACAGGACAATTCCCTATTCTCATCTGTCTGGAGCTATATAAACAAGTGCTGAGGTGAAGCTGGGCCAAAGCTGCCACAGCTGGATAAGAGGCATGCCCTCTAGCTCCACTCTGAGTTCCCAAAGGGAAGGCATGTGAGGCAGATGAGCCTCCCAGACAGATGGGTTTGGAAGTCCCCAGTG
Organism: Cricetulus griseus; assembly: GCF_003668045.3. Lineage (NCBI taxonomy): Eukaryota > Metazoa > Chordata > Mammalia > Rodentia > Cricetidae > Cricetulus > Cricetulus griseus. The sequence goes on from NW_023276807.1 coordinate 93,286,013, forward strand.
TTCTCTGCTTGTCCCTCTACTTTATGCAGCAGTAGCATGAACAGTATCACATTCTCTGCAGTCATCACCTCCAGTTCTGTGTGAGAAAATAGCTCTGGCTGTGTTTATTCAACATGTGCAGGCTGATAGCAAAATGCCCACTCAATGTTTGTTTGCTTTCTATTTTCTTGGTCCTTAGCCACAATAAACTACCAATAAGAACTGTATCTAAAGATTAGGTCATTGTTGGGGGTGGGGGAAGAAGCCCGGGAAAGAAACATCCGTGCACATTTGCTTTATGTCAGCAGATGCATTGCTCTCTGCCCACTAGGCACTGTTCAGTGCTACATGATCTGTGCTCTCCTGTAAATCCAGGAAGCTACTCTTCAGGCCCTGGGATTAAGTCCAGGTAAGTTTCAAAGAGGAATGGCAGCATCATGCTTCAATGTAACTCTTTATGACAATGTCAATGGGTATGGAGGACAAGTAAACACCACTAGATCCCTACCCCTAAGAAATCTTAGCTAGGAAAACAAAATTGGTAAATTGACATTGGCATTGACCTTGACTATATAATCCTTCATGCAAAAAACTCAGATCCAGGAAATAGCAATCCTTGAGGTACATCAAAAGTAGGGCAAGCTGCAGAAGCAGTGTGAGGACCCACTGCTACCTTGTTCAGAGAGTGTAGGGACTTGGCAGCTTTGTAAGAAACATAAGCCAAGGGCGGGCAATGGTTAGACCTTCCTGCATTCTGTAAGGCACCCTGGCTGTCTACTACTCGTATATGTCTACTCGTTCCCAAATAACTATGACCCTAAGGGCAGAAATCACATCCAGGTGCCAGAGAGCAAGGCCAAGACCATGGAAGAATAGGAGTGTGCTGATGGGGTCTGAAACTGGGTGCCAGCATTGGTAGGTAGAGAGCAGGTAGGCTGTAAGTCTGTATGAGGCAGTAAGAGCAGAGGGACTGGTCAGGGAAAAGAAGACATGGGTGAAGGGGTAGCTTTAGTAGGATGGAACAGTTGGTCTGGATGCAGGGAAGAATCTAGCAGAGAAAGAGCACACACCTAGAGCTGAGCTACTAATTGCTAGAGTAGTTAAGACTTTTCCTGAGTGGTGGTGTATGGTGATAGACTGAGCATGCTCTGAACTATCTGTAGCCTTCTCCCAATGGATGACCTGTAAGACCCTGGGACCAGTAAACTCCTGTAGGAAAGAAGGCCTTGCATATCATTCATATGAAAAACATTGAAACTCTTCTACAACAGAAGAATTAACAGAATTGTTAACTAGAGTCTGAAGACAGTTTTAATTTTCCACATTAAAATGCGCTCATCAGTCTTGGGAAACAGGTCAGTAAAGTACTTGTCATATGATCATGAAGAACTGAGTCCAATCTCCAGAACCTACATTTTAAAGAAAGCCCAGTGTGGTGGCATGTGTTTTTATTTCTAGCACAACAGAGGTAGAGACAGCAGGATCCCTGTAGCTCACTGGCCAGAGAGTGTAGCTTACATGGAGAACTCTAGAGAGAGGTCCTGTATCCAAAACTTCCACACTCATGCACATAAAAGCACCCAAATATGTAAGCATGCACTTTAAAAAATTACTTTATTACACAAGGTACTTTATGGCAAAACAGCCATTATAAATCCTTGTCTTCAGTAAAGCACACTGGCTCATTCCTAGCTTGCCCTTGTCCACAGGCGGATGTGGTGTTTATGTCATCACAGTTATCCTATATATAGTTCTGTGTCTCGGTTTTTTCCGTGTATTGTGCTAGAAGCATCATTAGTCTGCATTTCTCCATAGGCTCTCTGATTGTCATGGTTACTGATTGGACTGTATTTCTCCACAGGCTCTCTGATGTCAGAGTTACTGATTTCATTGCCCTTTACAACATAGACAGCTCTCCTTACTGCTGAATATTTTAGATTTCCTCACAGAATACAAAGAATACTGTTGTATTTATATTTTCTCTTCCCATCTTATTGTTTCCTTACAAAGATAAAGACACATGATTCCATATTGTTTTCCATTTAAAATCAACAGCAGGTGTGTATGTCTTCTATTCATTGCAGTTTTATTAGTTAAAAGCATTTTCTAGTTTAACATTTAGAATAAATTGGTGAAATTTAGTTTTAATTCTTACTGATAATCTTCTCTTCAATGTCTCCTGAGTGATAGAACCATACATTCTTTGAAGACAAATACTTTGATATAAAGCATAGATATATATAAAAAGCAATCTATTTTACATGTTGAGTACCATTTTGTCTAGAAATTTCCATATTTTCCTCTGCTATATATTCTGGTAAATATTTGAATTTACTTTTCCATCACATTCCCTGAAAAAGAAACAGCTTTAGTAAACTGAATTGAAACAATTAAAGGCCAAAAGCAAAGCAGTGGGAAGGACAATTGGGCACCTCTTATGGTCCTTATTAATTGGTCTGCATGCACACACATCTCCAACCAGCCCCTTTTGTCTAGCCTGTCAGAGGACATTAGCTGAGACCGATCCTGAAGCTACTTCCTGGCTTCCAAATGGACATAGTCACTAAGAAAGAAAGACTCATTTATTAGAATAAAAATTTTGCTGCGTAAGTGAGGATTGTACAAGGCACATTTCGTGCATCATTATCTGGGCCTGATTAGCAATGATGGAAATTGGTCCTCAATTTTAACAATCAGCGGAAAGGAACCTTCAGCTTTCACTGAAGACGGACAATTGCCATAGACGTGTCTGTGTTTTCTGCACAATAGGAAAAGAGAAGCAAAGGCCCTTGCAGAGGCAGCTTTCAAATTGTTTTGGCAGCAGTTGTCTCACATATGCCATTGTCCCTCTGATGCAAATAAATCATGACCTCCCTCTACTGAGCAGAAGGATGACATATCTTAGGATGCCCTATGCCACAGGGGGCCACATTGTCCCTCTTGACCCTAGACATGGCTGGGCCACCTGGTCAATGCAGCCTATCCTTACTCAGGCTTTGAAGCAGCTGCACCTGGCTTTGAATGCTATGTGACCCACCTTGCACATGTCAGTTGGTCTCTCTTTAGAGTTTCCTATCTGAACAATGATAATAACAACACCACTTACCTTATAAATCATTTGTGAGAGTTGTAATAATGTGATTTATACAAACAATCTCTATTCAGGGTCCAGAAGGCAAAAGGTACCTCTCTAGCACAGAGGCATGCCATTTTCTGGAGCTTCCTCTGAAGGCCTCCAAGAAGGAAACCATAGGGAGAGCCAAGAACGGGAGCTTGTATACTATTACAGTGGGCATAATGTTTTCTGTCTCTCTTGTCATGCTCTTTATGGTTATAATAAAAAAATTCAGGGGTAGGCCACCTCCATGGGTAGCACAATCAGGTTTCCCAAGCTCCTATATCTCCCATCTTCTGCCCAGTGCAGAAATTAAGATGCAATAATGTGATTAAAAGAGAAACATATCAGATAGTATGAAAGCCCTTATTGTAGAGGAATGAATTGTTTCTACCTTTCCAAATCTTGCAGGTGGATCACTGCAGAGGGGAAGCATGGAGAAGGCATGGGGCTTGAAAAATTGAAGGACTTCTGAATACTTCCCATACATGGTCCTCTCTGAGATTCTCTGATAACCTAGGAAGTTCAAAAGTGTCCTGCACCAGAGCCTGAAGCCTACATGACTGCAGCCTCAGGGACACTGATAAAATGCAGATGTTCAGGAACAAGCTGACAGTTTAGAGTTAGAGGGGAGACCTAGCCCCAGCATCATAACATGCAGCTAGCTGGTCATCAGGTGCCCCACTTCTTAAATGCCAGGTGCAGTGCAATTCAGATATGTACGAGAGACCTACCAGTATGTTTACTTGTCTGCTATAACAGAATGAAGACATGGTGTCACCATATTACAACTATATGGGGTTCAGGTATTGATAACATTTGCAGGCTAATATGACTATAACATTCCAAACATATCCTGTATTACATACATAATTTACATGCCTTATATAATATACACATGTATATACACATCACTCACAAATAATCTGTCCAGTTCCAAGGAAAATAGTAGTCTGGTGAATGTGGGACTACTTAGCTTTGAATATGAACTGAAGTTTCTAGAAAGGATATTAAGTACTAATCAGAACTGGGGAATTAAGCACTCTTCTTTTCTCTTTGGTCTTCCTTAGAAACGACAAAGTCCCCATGCCTCCAAATGATGATGAAGACCTATTCATTACTGGACACTTCCATCAAACCCTGGCAGAACTTGATAAAGACCTGGAAGGTAACAGCCACAAGCCTCCTACTTTGATAGCATCCTGTATGACCTTCTAGGAAGTCACTTTTCTGAGTACTTTGGTGTGACTCCACAAGAAAGAAGTCTAGGGATTGCAAATTGTTTTGGATGTGTTTTGACTGTATGTAAGGACTGAACTCCTCTCTCAGGTGATCATGGGCTGTTCTTGATGGACTTTTTTGTCAGGGCTCCAAGCAGTATTAAGAAAGCGTCTCAGTAGTTTTTCAAATATGTGACAAGCCATACCGCTTTTGTGTGTTCAGTAGTATTCTACACACATTAAAGATAGAAATATCCAGAATACCAAAATGAGGTAGGAAGACATAATATGGCACAAAGAAAAGCAGCTGTCTTTATTAAAACTTACAACTCTTGCTGACTTGGTAGTACAAAATAAACAATCTTTTGTCCACAATAAACACCCTTAGCATGGAGCTCCCATGGTACCACTGTTCTTTTAACATGTTTCTTGGAAAATAACACTATAAGGTCAAAGCAGATGCAAATGATTTCAGTGAGTTAGCAGGAACTCCTTTAGACAAAGAAAGCTACACTATTTTCTTCATGGCATACATCAAAAATAAATTAGAAAAACAAAACAAGGATAAAAAACAGACATTAAAAAGTGACCCTGATTTTGTCTAATCTGGTTTTCTGTCTCTTCTCATTGGTATTCCGTTGACACAGCTGGGAATCTGAGCCAGCCATGTCGTCTCCCACAGACTGTGACCACATGACCCACTGCATCATTTAGTGCTTTGAAGAATCAGTGTAATTCTGAAGACACCAAAACTTACTTATTCTCTCCTTAAGAAATTAAAGCTAAAGCAAATCATTCGGCATATCTTGCTGTGCTTCTAGTGGACACAGAAATAGGAAGGACAAAATCACAGTGCACTTAAGAAACATTTTCCAGAACATCAAATATAAGAATCTGTTTTATAATTGGATGACTTGGCAAAATGTGGTGACTAGACATCTCAGCCTAAAACATCATGGATCTGCAAATGGCTCTCTGCTCCAGGCAGTTGTGGATTATAAATCAAGATAACGTTTAACATGCATGCTTAAAAAGAAAAAATCACAGTAGTAATCCCTGGGGAAATCAAAGTATTGGCCATGCTTGCATTAACTCACTGGAAATACTACAAGAGGTACCAATTGGTGATTTGTGTTTATCTTTCTCTGCAGGGATGGAAGAAAATTATGAAACAGATACCAGCTCTGTAACCAGCTCCATAAATGGTGTGTCTAACCACAGTCTGCAAGAAGCCATAATCCCTGATAATGGTGTGGATGACATCCCAATTACATTTATCGGGGAAGTTTCTGATGAGCCTGTTGACTCAGGACTGTTCTCCAGTAGAAGCAACAGTGCTGCTGCTTGTAACACTGGGGACATTGCCAGCCAAAGATCTCACCTGTCCCCATTTCAGAATGACCATAGCCAGTCATATGTAAGGACAAACAGAAAAGAGCCTGACCCCTTCCCGCCTTCCCAAGATATCAGAAAGAGAAATCAGTCATCAACCTTAGCCAACACATCTAAAGATGAGAATCGAGTTGAACGAGACTCCAGAGTTACTTCGTTCGTTTCAAAGCTTTTTATAGATGACCTAAAAGCAAAGGATAAAGGCAAGGTACATGGTTCTACTCACAGTGAGAAGACACAGGCAGGTCACAGAGTAAATTCACTGCCAATGAATCAAAAAGATGGGGAGGACGAAAACTCCATCTCAGCACCACCACCATGGTCTCATCATGGCCAGGCCTCAGGAGGAAGCTATGGTCTCAAGTATGGCCTCACTACATATAAAATTGTTCCTCCCAAATCAGAGATGAGGTGTTATGACAGGGATGTATCCCTCTCCACTGGTGCCATTAAGATTGATGAACTAGGGAATCTTGTGAGCCCTCACATAAATGGGAGCAGGACCATATCCCACTCATCAGCCGTTGTTGAAACAGATGGACAACCTATTGGAAAAGTGAAAGAGTTCTGGAGGCGCAACTCAATGGAAAAATACCTGAATGGGCCAGCAGAGAGTACAGCCAAAAGGCCCCCCTCCACCACCACCACTGCCACACCAGCAAAACCACAGCAGGAAAATGGAGGGAAGGCAGCCTTCACACTGCCCACTCCCCAGCAGCAGCCTGCCCCACCAGAATATGAGGCACACCTGGAGGAAGAGAGAAGCCGACCACGTTCAACAGTCTCTTGTCATGTGAAAGTGCCAGAGGCTAACTCCACAGAAGTCACATTCCTCAAGCCTCAGAGAAGAACATCCAGCCAGTACATGGCCTCTGCTATTGCCAAGAAGATGGGGCCTCCAAAAGTCCATGCTGATGTGGTGAGACCATATAAGAAGACGGCTGAAAAGGGTCATGAAGAATCAAAGCTGGTTAGACCACCTCCCACCCAAAAAGACAATGCAGCTCCCAACCTATACTCGGAGGCACGACAGCATGAGCATGGGACAAACCAGGGCTCTGTCTGCCTTTCCAGCAACCCTGGTGTTCAGATGCCAGCAGGAGACCATCCCAGGGTAGAGGTCAGAAGCCCATACGGGAAGTCATCAACTCAAGAGTGTCCTGCTGCTGTCCACAGAAACTCTAATTTCCTCCCAGTTAGATCTTCCCAGCAGGATCGTGTTTCTGTGGGACCAAGCTGTGGTTTCAGTGAAAAGCAAACTACAAGTAACCAAAAGACAAGCTCAACATCTAACCCCACACAGGCACCAGACAGGACGCACCCACCCCCTCTGCTCTTGGCAGAGGCCCGTGACTCTGGGAGGATATTCATGAATGGTTCTGCCCGGGCCCCAGGAAATTGTGAACCTCCTCACTGTCTAAAAGAGTCTAGCCCTACCAGCTACATCATCTTACAGACAGAAGAAAAGCCCAGTCCATTAACTGCAGATGTTCAAAACACAGAGGATGCTCTACCATCCAGCATTTTTGGGCCAAAGAAAAAATTCAAGCCTGTTGTTCAAAGGCCAGTTCCAAAAGACACCTCTCTGCACAGTGCCCTAATGGAAGCTATCCACTCATCAGGAGGGAGGGACAAGCTCCGAAAGGTGAATGTGGCAGGCATCAGGGGTTGGGTGCAGGGATCTCCTAGCAGGGCTTTCATCCCTGTGGTAGATCATGAGAATGAGACTGGAGGAAAGACTGCAAAAACAGCACTGCAGGTTTGCGGGTTTTGTTTTAACTACATCCTGTTTCCTTCTTCTAAAGCATTTGAATCAAAGCACTAGAGAGACCAACGGGATTTATCTTGTTGGGCTCCAGCAGTCCAACGGAAAAAGATGTCAATCAGTAAATATCCATCCACTGAACCAGAGCAATAGTGAGGCCAGGGGGTGGGACCATCTGTACTCCAGTTCAGAAGCACTCTGTCAGCCTTGTGTTTTCGTAACAAAATACCTGAAAAACTTAGAGAAAGGCAAGGTTTATCTTGGCTCAAGCTTTGGAGGTTTGAGTTCATGATCAGTTAGCTTGTTGTTTTGAGTTTGTGGCAAAGTGACACAGTGTGTTGAGAACACATGACAGATCAAATGCTCACCTAATAACCAAGGGGATGAAAGACAAGTGTCCCACCATCCCCTTCAAGGATTTCCTTCCAGTGACCTTGAATGTCCCACTTCGTACCACTCCTAAAGTCTCCACCAGCCCCTAGTGGTGATAGGCTGAGAACTGTGTCTTTCGTGAGCTTCTGGAGAACATCTTGACACTCTGAGATAGTAAGACTCAGGCAGGGCCATGTATTGATAAACACAGCTACACATTCTGAGAACTGCATGGCAGTTTGGTTTCATTGTTGTGTGAACATCATGAGGTGTTACACAAGCCTGTATGACAACAGGCCAGCACTCAGCAGGGACTTCTTGTTACATCAAATGACATCAACTGGAGATGAAAAGGATGCTGCTGGTGTAGCAGGCCTTATCGTTTTGGAGATAGATAAAGGAATAAAACCATATCCTAAAAGTAGTTGTCCATGCCAAGATAACCATAGAACCTATAGTATAGTGAATGCATAATAAACATAGTCACCCACTGTTTTAATCCAGAGTTACAATTGTATGTAACTGTGGGTCATACCCCTGCATGTCTACTAGTACAGTGCATAGGCTTGTATACACTAGCATCACCCCAAACACCTGTGAAAGTCATTGCAGTAGGATATTAGTATGGCTCCAGTGTCACTGAGAGACAGGAGTATTTCAGCTCTTTTCGGTCTTGTGAGTTTGCTGTCATCAGTGTAGTATATTGTTGACTGAAACTTTATGTGATGGCATCACATTGTTGTTCTACAGTACAAACAAAAAAGCAAGAAATATGCGATCCTTTCCATATCAGCTCATTTAATACATCAAAATGTTATCACCTAGCCAGTACTAATAATGAAGAGTTATTTCCTCTCATTTTCAGTTGAGGAAACAAGGTAGGTTGATTGCAAATGGCCCGATGTCACCCACCAACATTCTCATCCAGATTTACAAGATTTCAGTGTGTTTATAAGATTTTACAAGTGAGCTATGGAAAGTTGGGAGAATAGTCTCATAGTACGAGACACATTTGATGCAACCCCAAAACTATAGCCTTTGATTCTCAGATAGCTGCCCCTCAACTTACTACACGATTATGTCATGGTAGCCCTTACTAGCACAGGCTTAGTAGTGGCATTTTGATGTATTAAATGAGCTGATATGGGAAGGATCACAAATTTTTTGCTTTTTTGTTTGTACTGTAGAACATTGTGATGTCATCACATTAACTTTCAGTTGAAGGTATCCTAAATTGAAAAAGCCTTAATGCACTGAACTCTGCTTGGCTTAGCCCCACCTCCTTGCACATGCTCAAAACATTTCCATCAGCCTACATTTGGGCAACATAGTCTAACTCAAAGTCTGCTCTACATATGTTGAATGGCTCAGTAAAGTTTCTGAATACTGTGCTGAAACTAGAAAAGAAAATGGTCGTGTGCATATGCTTTGATGCTGTGGCTAAGTTGAAAGCTCTGCTGGGACTTTCTGAAATGTGCCTTTAAGCAGACATATTGAGTAGAAGTGATGCTATAAGCCTCCACTGAAATGGAGTTAGCCTTTCCTTATTATCAGAGTGAAATATGTTGACCTTGTTAATATTCTAGACTGCAGAACATACTTCAGAAGGAAGGCCAAAGAAACCATCCTACATGGAGACAGAGAGTGAGCGTTCTGCCCTTCTGGCAGCCATCCGGGGCCACAGTGGGACTCTTAGCCTGAGGAAGGTAAGGAAAATGGCCTCCCATACATAACAGGTTCAAAATACTGCTTACCCTTCTCCCTAGCAACCTAGGCCAGTTTCACCAAGTTTCCATTTTTCTGACTAGGTTACAGTCACCATCATAACTGCAAACTCTATTTATTTGGCACATTGTCACCCAATTCCAGGCAGCTGTCATGGCTACTGCTCATAGAAAGTGAGAGATCACTGGCATTTTCCTGCGTTTTCTACAGGCCTACCCCGTACACTAACACTTTTCAAATTCTCTCATAGTCATCATGATCTTGGGGTAAGAAAGCTAGGCCACTGCCTGCCCTCACAGAATGAGAGTGCTGTGAAGCTAGCCCTGAACATGCACAACTATAGGCAAAATATTGAGTTTAGAAGCAAGACAATGCACCTGTAGCTGTCATACATGGGATTTAACGAATGATGTGACTTGTACATTTCCCCTGTAGTTTTAGTGGGTATCAACTCTCACCCCTAGTTATTCAAATTTGTGTGTCTGGCTTCTTTTTCTATCCTCACATGTGAAGAGAGTACTCCTGCCATACTTGTGCCTTTGAACCACACTTTGGAAGAGCACAAGTATATGTGTGTAAGTCATCAGGAGACAGATGTCTGCTTCCTGGGGTTCATCATTAAGGAGCTGCTTGAGGTTCACTGTGAGTTGGGTAGCTGTGTGCTATTACACCAATTATAACTGCCTGAGTCTGGCAGGCTGCTGTAACAAAGCACCATAGACAGGGTGGCTCAGAAACAACAGAGGTTTATTTCCCATAGTTCTGGAATCTAGAAGTCAAAGATCATGGCAGCCGCAGAACTGGTGATGTGTAGAGTTGTCTTTCTGGTTCCTAGTACCTTCATACAATGACTTCATGTGACAGAAAGTTTAAGAACTCTCTGGGGTCTCCTTTATAGGGTATTGATTCTATTCATGGTAGTTCCACATTTATGATCTCATCACCCCCAAAGCCTCACCCCAGTGTCATCACCATTGGTGTCACACATAAGATGGGGTACATGAGCATCCCCTCTAGTAACCACTTAAATGTCCCATTAGGTGTCATCCCTTGCCTCTGAGGAGCTCCAGAGCTTCCGAGATGCTGCGCTCTTGACCCCAGGTTTGGACAAAGCTCTGAAAGAAGACCATGGCCTTCCACTCCCACCTGTCCTGCCACCACCACCCCCTCCAGCTTCCCAGGACTCCATATCGGTTTCTAGGTTCAGCACAGACACCCTCAGCAACACAGTGGATGCCAGGCAAGCCTTGATGGATGCCATCCGCTCAGGCACAGGAGCTGCAAGACTGAGAAAGGTGAGCTTTGGTGTGGGAGCATTGGTAATAGAAATGGAGGTGAAGCTATCTGTGCAGCCCACCTTCCAAAGGGCACCACTGAGGGGTGGGCAGAAAAGAGCTGATGCAGGAGAAAGCCAGCTCTGCATGCCACCTGCTTCCCATGTGGCAATGTTTAAGTTAAACCTACTTCTGTCCCTCTTCTAAGCCAACATCTGCGCAGCGACAGGCTGAGAATCCACTTTGCTTCCTAGAGCTCCTACTGGGAATACAGCATCCCTTAGCCTGCAATGCCATCACCTATCTCCACGTCCTACTTTGTCTGCCAGAATAATGCATAGCTCTTAGAGAATTCAGTGTCTTGCAGTAGAGCATCAACTGTTTTCTTCCCTTGGGTCTCTTTTTGTACAGTCTGATGCAGGCCTGCTTGCACATAGACACTGTAGAGAACTGTGGCCCCTGAAGCAGTAAGAATTCCCCCTGGCTTCCAAGCTCTGCTTCAGCTCAAGACTACACTGTGAACTCACTGACTTCTGTAGTTACACATGCCTCCTGGATATGGAAAGTTATGTTAATAACAAGGAGGCTAGGGGGTTTTAGACTTTTCTAACAGATCATTTCTGCATCCAAAACCATGCTGTCCCTAAAGAGGTCGGTAGAAAGTTAATCTTTACTTCATATGTGAAATGTACAAGGCTAGAGAATCCAACTCTCTTGGCTTAGTCAGACATGGACTGGACTTAACACAAAAGGTACTTGTTGCCCAGGCTATGACCTCCAAGGAAAGCTAGTTACCCATGAAGCCAAGGATGGGCCACTTTCACATAGGCTGCTATTGCCATGAATAAGACAGGCAGAGATCCTTGTTCCCCAATTAGAAGTCTGATGCGCCAGAGGAGAGGAAAGGTCCCTAGGACATGTGGCTGAGAAAATCTGTCCTTCCCTCATCACAGGTCATGGCTACCCCTGAGTAGCAGTTTTCTAAACTCCCTCAAAATCCATTAGACTCAGTTCCCTTGTGAGCCCCCACCTCCCTGGGCTTGACCTGTTTTGAAAGCAGCCATGACTATGCAGGTGTGGCATTTCCTATCAAAGATGTAAGCTGTCTTCAATGGAGGCATAGCCCACTTCAGGTCCCTCAAGAGTAACAAGCTTCACGCAGGCTCCTCAGGAAGGCTCATGGGGCCTTTATTCGGGGCCCTTTTGATTTCCCATGTCTGTGGAATTGGTGTATTTCTGAACTTGTGTCATGAATGACTGAGAAGGAATCATGGGAGTCAGATGACTGTGCATACAACCCTGAGACCCCTCTGGGCCCCAGGAAGCCATTTCCCAGAGGCTGAGTTCTGAAGCTCTTTGGAGAAGTCCTATGTAATTTAGTGAGGACCATCACTAGACTGTGTTTCTGAACTCCTAAAAACACATTTCTCAACAAAAAGTCTACAGGTGACATCTGAGTCCTGAATCAGACTTTTCAGAAGGCAGAACCCATATGTCAGCTGAGATAAACTGTCTGCAAATGGACTTTGTTCTAAGTTAGGTTTGGGGTAATTATATGTGTTCTTCACTGCTCTAATGTATTCTGGAAAACACTGAGTATAACCTATCTGAGGTTTCCCTTCCTGCCCTTTCAGTGAGCTAGTCAACCATGGTTTGATAACATTAAGTGGAAATTTCTAGGAATTAACAATTGGTGAATTATATAAGTACTTTTCTTTATAACAAATGGGTATTAGTATTATAATTGTCAATGTCTTCCAGTGCCTACTATATTTTATAACTTTTCATACTCACACATGTGTGTGCACACACACTTGCTCTCAATAGTAGCACACATCTCACTGGTTGATAGCTGGAACTTTTCAAAATAGACATGACTTTCTCCTGCAGTGATGAAAAGGACACTGTGTCAGGAGAAGCTAAAAGCCAAGGCTATACAGCTAACAAGTGGTAGTCCACACATTTAAAGCTCAGGCTCACTTTCTCTGAGACTGATTTCCTCTGCCTTGTAGAAAGATAAAAAGAAGAAAGATTAAAACAGTCTGGAAGAAGAGACTATGTGATTAGGGAAGCAAGAGGTAGAAATGAAGGATAGAGAATGAGAAGGGCTGCAGTAGACATGGCCAGCTGAAGGTTTGGAGGTAAGAAGGAAGCTGGCCAGTATGCACCCCAGGCATGCTTGGAGGAAAGGTCAGTATAGCTAAAATGTTCTAGCCAGTGTAGGAGACACAGCTGTCATTTTCCACATGATCTCAGCTTTCGGTCAGCTGCTTAAATGGAATCCACAAGACCAAGTTGTGATTATTTCTTGGATTGACTGAGTTCTTGGGTTCCCCTAAAGGGTTTATATGGCATGTTTGTTTACAAGGTGCTTTGGGGCTTAAAGTTGGGTCCAGGGTGATATGGGGCAAGATGACACTGAACAGGTTCTTGACACTCTGTCACTATTGTCAGATGACCTCCACTACCTACTGCAGAATGTGGGTGATAGGTGGAGCCCCTGCCTCCAGCAGAGGGTGGGGTGCAGGTGCTGATGGGCTACTTTGCCCTCTCCTGGGCAGGTGCTGGATCCCTAGGGGCATTCCCCCACCTTTGTGGCCACTAATTTGCCTTCCTCCTGCAACGTTTTATGTGGAGCACTAGACCTGGGGCATCAGGGGAAATGTTCACAGTTCAGGTAAAGATTCCAAACAGCTGGTCAGATGGTGTTCTCCTGCTGTGTGAACCATGAACTGTGATGGCTTTGGACTGTCAAAACACACAGGCTTCCCCTCTTACTGTTTCTTTAGCTTCCTTCCCCTCTTTGGTCCAACTGACCTTGAGGAAAATCCAGTAAGTCAGTGGTTTCTGCAGCCTGGGCTGAGCTCTCTTCAGTTAAGCATCTCTGTGGCTCTTCACACCTGGGTGTTCAGTGTGGCTTCCTGATCAGATGAGCCCTTGAATCTGGTTCTCCAGGGTTTTGTGAAAGGCTGAAGTGCACATCGCATGATGCTTCTTGCCACATGAGAAGGCCCTTCCTCAACTCAGACCCTGGGGTGGGATATTTCCCTTAGATTTAGAACTTTAAGGACAGAAAACTGAGCATGGCATGCAAAGTGGGATGGTTGTTCACGCTACCTTGACCCCGGTCTCATTGGGAAGATGATGCCCATGATACAGAATAGTCAGCTTGATGGAGAAGGAATATCTTAAAGATGACATCATTGTTTTTCAAAGTGATCACAGTTGCATTCGTGGTGTGAGTGGCCCTGGTCTCTGGCTATTGATGGCTGCCAGTACAACTCCCAGCTGCCTGGTTTGCTTCTGGTTCCATATGAGGACACATGAAGTTCTGCTGTAACCACTTGCATGTCCCCTCTTCTCAAAGATAGGTTTCAGTGAATAGCCATCTCCCTCCTCCTTTTATTCCTTCATTCACAGCCAAGGTAAAGCAACCTGGTGCATCCAGCTACCTTGGCAGATTGGTGTCAAACGAATTGTGTCAGAGGCCTTGGAATACACACCTTGTTTCATCTTATCTGTGTGTATATGTAAACATGTACATGGCAGTGCTTCATTCCCTAAGCCTTCAGTAGCACCTTCCAGGATGCTGGCACAGGGAGATCCATTCAGAGTACGCAGCTGAGTGAAGCTTCATTGTGCTGCCTACAAAAAGCACTGTCACAGAGACACAGAAATAACCTTCCAGAACAACTGAAGGACTTGGTTAGAATCCCCACCCCCCCACACACAGAGGGCACAACAAGCTCCTGCTCCAGTCCCCTGGAAGGAAAGGCTGTGGCTTCCATTTGATAAATAGGCAGGTGGGGTGCTGATATCCTGTGACTTTTCCTGGCAAAACATTCCTAGGTCAGCACCTTTAAATGCCCAGACATCTTATCAGTTCCTGGCCACCTTGGCAAATGCCCATGAGCCACACTGAGCTCATACAACACAGGTGCCCTCTTTCCCACTACAGGAATCACAGATGTAGACACATGTATGTCATGTCTCTTGACCTCTACAGGAAGCCCCAAGAACTGATTAGACATGTGAGGTTATCAGGAGGTCCCTAGCTAGGGAGGAGAAAAACAAACCTGTTCCTTCTCAGCTGAAGAGAACGCCATGTTCCAGGGACTAGGGGACAGAAATGTGTGTCAGCACAGACCTGACTCCTAACTAAGTACAGTTGCTTCAAACACTGAGCCCAGGTTGTTCATTGTGCAAGCCTAGCTATGTGTAGTTAAACTGGAATGGCTTTAAGACAGACAGTCAAGATATTCCCATGACAGCTCTCCCAGGTTACCTCTTGTCTCTGAAAATGGAGCTGGGTAAAGCATGTTACAGAACTGCTGTAACATTCATCCTTCTTGTTTTCACATTCACTTAAAACTCCCCAGAAGGCTCCTTCAGTCACAGGCTGGTTCAGTTTTCCCACATTGTCACTTCATAATGCAGGTCATAGCTCTGAGTTCCCTGAGAACTAGTTAAGTCCTGTTGGATGTAGTCCTCTGTTTGCACAACATGGACTTGCACAATCAGACTCACTCATCATTGTATCATCACTCCATCCATAGCTGCTGGCATAGAGTGGGCATTGGGTCACAAGCTGGAAGGAGAATTAAGAG
Source organism: Cricetulus griseus (assembly GCF_003668045.3). Classification (NCBI taxonomy): domain Eukaryota; kingdom Metazoa; phylum Chordata; class Mammalia; order Rodentia; family Cricetidae; genus Cricetulus; species Cricetulus griseus. The sequence goes on from NW_023276807.1 coordinate 93,301,462, forward strand.
AGTATGCCTCCCTCATTCATGCAACATCCCAGCCTTCCTGTGGCATCCTGCTGTCCATATACTGAGAGATCACTACCTATGAGAATCATCAGAAATCCATGCTAGATAACTAATCCAAATTGGAAGTATACACCTTCCTTTGGGGAAATAAAATGACCTTTGGGCATCCCCAGTCTTCCTTCCTGGCCTGTTTGCACCCTCAGCTGTCAACCAGCTGCTGGCTCCCTTGGGTTCCTCAGTGCCTAGAGTCTGTCCACCCAACCTGGAAGAAAAGTACTTCACTAGAGAATTTTCTGCTCTCTTTTTGCCAAAAATAAAAATCATTCTCCAGCAGCATTCCCCAAAAGCACTGTTGCCTTCATCTTTTCTGTGCAGGGAATGTTCTCCTTGGCAGGTAAGGAAGAAAAATAAAAGTTAAATATTTCTGTAGCTTTTTGTATTCTCTGGTGACCCCTGGAGAACTTTTCTTTTTGTCTAGACAAAATAATACAAGACTCTTTTGGTGCACTCATCTCCCAGGCTGCTTCTGGTCTGCTGGCCACAGAGTCAGACTCTCAACAGTAGAACCATCCCTAGTGCCAATCTAGATGGCAGTAATTCAGCAGCGTAGCTAAAGCCTGAGCTGACATAATTTGCTGTCAGTGTATGTGCAAGCTTCATTGCAGTTACCTGCCTCCCTAAACTTGCTTCAGTGAAATTCTAGATTGATATTTCCCATGCTGTCTTTTTTTCATACACACGTATGTATGTATGTATGTATGTATGTATGTATGTATGTATGTATGTATGTGTGTATGTATGCATGTATGCATGCATGTATATCCCCAAAAATATTACTTTTGCCTCCAAAATGTTTTCCTCACATACTGGGAACTGTTCCAACCCATGTTACATCATCATATTGGTCTTGCTGGTAGTGGACTGGACTTCCAGATCTTCTACATTGCCTGTGAGAACAACAGATGAGAAGCTGCTCCACCTCCCCTGTCTCCCTTCTCTTTCCATCACCACCTTGCCCCATTCCCACTTATCATCATGTGTCCTGAGAGATTTACCTAGGTAAGGTATCACAGTACCCCAGAAGGAATGGTCTGAGGACCTTAGCATTAGCGAGCTGGGAGTGCTCACTCAGCCTGGGGCTCCATGCCAAACCCTCATTACAGATAACTAAACCTGGCCTCGGGAAGTAATATAGTCTGCATCTGAAATGTTCTCCAGAAGCCCATATGCTAAAAGAGAAGCCTAATGCGAGTTCTGACCATTGTAGGCCAGCTCCCTCTGCTTTCTCCTTCCCTCCTGTGAAAGGATTGCATGTACCCTGCCACACGTGGCCTATCCTATGCCACCTCTGTGCTGTGCTTCCATAGACCCAGACCTTGGGATGAACTATTTATGGGCTGAATCCTCCAAAGCCAAGAGCCACAGCATGTGTGAAAGCATGTCACACAGGAGCACCCTGGAACTGCACAGTGAGTAGGTGTGCTAGCCCATCGAGTGTGCTGGGCAACCTGTGAAATGACCTTGGCCACCTGGCAACTCTGAAATAAAGACCTCACTCTCACTTTACCAGTGGAAGACACAGAGGTGAAAAGGGTGTGAGCAGCTCTCAAAGCTTCACCCAGCCAAGGTTCAAGTCCACAGTACACAGTGTATACTCCTGACTCTGACACACATTCTAGTTTTACATTGTCGGTTTTTTTTTTTTTAATGAATTATCTCGAAGCTGGCTAGATGATTTACTTGAAAGCCTGCCTGGGGTTCACAGCCATTTCTTACTCTGACTTCTATAAAATACAGTTCAGCAAGATCCATTTCTTGTTGCATGAAGGATTGTTTTTTATCATTTTTTTATAGAGACATGTTAGAAAGTTGAAATAATTTCGCAGCAAGCATACCTTTATCTAGCACCAAGAGCTCTTGATGGCAGCTTGCTGTATTTGTTTTATCTCATACCTGTGTCCATCTTTACTATCTACCCTTCTGCCTACCTGCACACACCTTTTCTTCTTTTGTTGAAACAGAGCTCACTGTTTAACCCAGTTGAGCATTGCACTCAATGGTCCTCCTGTCTCCGTGGTCAGAATGCTGGGATTACAGGCATGTGACCATCACACCTGGCTCAGGATTTTATTTGTGTACAGTAGAAATATATTGCAAACATTAGCATACTTGACTCCTGGGTGACTTCACCTGCATGTCACTGTAGATTACTTTTTAGAGTTGTTTTTTGGGGTAAAAATATTCATAGAGTGGCATGCACACATTTAAGGAGCTCAAAATTCATTTTAGTGGGGCTCCATCCTACCCATTTTGAGATTGGTGTTTACAAGAATCACAAGAATAAAGCTGGAACAGTATCTATAGAGACTTTCAAGTGTGCCAGGATGTTTATATGTGTGTATGTGATTTTTAACTATTCATACTGCCTGCTTCTGCCTTGGCACAGTTTGTATAAACTGAGTGGAGAGGGAAGGGTCTGATACAGTTAGAAGATTACTAACCCAGAATAGTGGAGGTGGGCCAGTAGGATCAAACTATCCAGGAAGAATGGATAGGGCACATCAAGGAAGAAATCAATGGATCTCTGGGAGCTTCTACAACTCAAAAGGTAATTTCAAGGATTGGAATTACCATCCTACCTAAAGCCACCAAACACTTAGAAAAATGTGACTTCAAAGTAGTTAACCATTGAGCCACAAGGATCATGGTTCCTGAGAGACACCATAACAGATAGTGAGGCCTGTATCCAACATCTCTTTCCCTAGCAACATCTGAGCTGTATTGTAAAAAGGGTGATGACACAGGCCCATTGTCCTTGTTAGGGTTACTGTTACTGTGATGAAACATAGTAACTAGAAGCAACTTGAGAAGGAAAGGGTTTATTTGTCTTACACTTTTTCATCACTATTCATCACTGAATGAGGTCAGGACTGGAGCCTGCAGGCAGGAGATGATACAGTGGTCATGGAGGAATGGTGCTTACTGGGTTACTCCTTGTGGCTTGCTTAGCCTGCTTTCTTATAGAACCCATGGCTACCAGACAGGTATAGCACCACCCACAATGGACTGGATCATACCCCATCATTTACCAATTAAGAAAATACTCTGCAAGCTTGCCTACACTTTAATCTTATGGATGCATTTCTCAATTGAGGTTCCTTCCTCTCAAAAGACTATAGCTGTGTCAAGTTGACAGAAAACTGTCCACCATACCCACGAACTCTTAGTTTGAGAAGCAGAGCTTAAGTCCCAGAACACTAAGGCAGGTGGCATGCATGGTCAGTACTAAAGAGGAGATTGTGACACAGCAATCCAGAGACCTATAGGACCCTCTGGAGTATTAAACAGGTACAATGAGGCTGTAAAGAAAACCACCAAGAAAGACTGGAAGAGGAGAATCGGGTGCTCTCATAGGTTGAGAATAATGCCTTCAAGTCTTCTGAAGTTTCTACTCAAATGTCACATCTTGTAGGCACTGGGTAGACACTCTGTCACAGTAGTGGGCAACAATTTGCATGGCCCTCCACTACCCCAAAATCTTTGAAACAAAATCTTTCAAACTACCTTCAAATGACCCACATCTCAGAACAAAGCTTAAGAATATACATACAAATGTGAAACTATTTAACGCTCAAGGCAAAATTAGCACTGTCTGGCATCCAACCAAAAATGTTCATTATGTTCATTACTATAGCAAAATTAAATTATAAGTTAATAACAAAATGGCCTCAGGAAAATCCCCAAGTATTGAAATAACATAGTTCTAAATAGCCCATGGGCCAAAGGGGAAAAAAGGGGAATTAGAAAATAGTTTGGATGATTGTGACTTATACCACAAGAGTGTGGAGTGCTGCTAAAGTAATACTTTCCACAGCATCTCATGGAGCTTTGTCATTCTACAACTGAGCTATGTTCTTCCCTAGGACACTAGAAAAAGAAGACCAAAACCGATTTTAAAAGTTAAACCCATAGGAAGTTCTGTAGCAAAACCAATAAATTGGTAAGACTGGTACAGGATATAACAAGAGAAAAAGGTTCTTTGTCAATTTCATGAGGGAGACATCATCAGAGACTATTATCCAAAAGGAATATCACATACAACTTCATGCCATGGATATGTTACTTTAAACACACCAACTTCAAACTATGAAAACACAAATGCAAAATTCCAGAAGAAATATATAAGCTAAACATCTCCACATCTGATAAAGAAACTGAATAATAAGGCTTTTACCAAAAGCCTTCACACACACACACACACACACACACACACACACACACACACCAAATAGAGGATGAACTTGTATGCTCCTTCATCCACACCACAAATTCTGGTCATGCACTTATATATGTTGTAGTAGTAAGCTATTAGGGTTCCTGATTCCAGATGTCCCTTACAGCAGGACTGTAGGTGAAGGAATGCAAGAGGGCAATGAGTGTAGTTTTGGGGGCGAGACCTACAAATAATTATCTATGGACTCCACAATGCTTTTGTAATCACAAGTTCTTGCAAGGTTTCAAATGTATTTGTATTTTGGAAAGGCTCTTTTGGACAAGAAGCAGCATGGCCATTGGTCTCGATTTCCAGTTCTCCAACACTCTTTACACGGATGAGCTTGTGCATCTTGCATCTGTACACTTTGTTGCCCATAGAGACAGTAACTCTACCCATATTTCTGCAGGTTCCTTTGCTTGTGTGAGGTCCTACCACTGCAGAAACCACCTGTACAGCTCCCAGGATCATCACTAAGGAATCCACAGGACAGCAAATGAAACCATCGAGAAGTGGTACTTCCCTGTCTCCAGGCCAACATGCCCACAGTGGATTTTCGGTGGTCCTGCATAATAGTCAAAGGGGAGATGGTGCTTTGCTGTATGGCTTGTGTGCCAAGGACGTGTGATCTGCCTCTGAATGCTCACAGTTGCCAATAAACTGCTCTTGTTGGCAGAGTAATGGGAACACACAGGCTGGAACCCAACACTCACACTTGATTATAGCTCTGGGCACAAGGGATCATGCCTTACATTGATTTTTGGATCTTTGAGTCTTTGACCATATACATTTGGTTAAAATCATTTGTTTAAGATCTTTTGAATTCTAGGTGGACAAAAGCATAAATCAACAGAAATGGTCAGAATCAATCACATGCTATATGATACTCTGTTTCTGGAGTAAGAAGAGTGGTGGGGGAAGGCAGCTAGGAGATGATCTTTGCACAATAGTGAAGCATCAGATTCATGTTCCTCACATAGTGAAGCCTCACACCTCACAGATGATCTTGGACCATTATCTGACCAACTATACTTTTAAATTTCAGCTAGTGTTGCCCAGAATAGGAGCCCTACTTGACCATGTAAACAGGGCATTCCTGGCTCCTTACAAGGTGATAGGAAGCAAAGACCAGAACACTGGAAGTGCTGTCCCTTTTTTATGGCTTGTGTCCCACTTGTACAGCTGTCCCCAGTGCCCCAGCAGGCTATGAAGTGCAGCAGGCCATTCTGAAGGAGCCCTGCATGGAGCCTGAGCCTTCACCAATGGCCTTCTGGAATTCTGCAGAGGGCCAGGGAGCCAGGTGTTGGGTGCTTCCATGTCACAGAGAGACGTTCAAATTGTGCTGCACATTCTGTGACTTACATTGTATCCTGACACGCTTCAACATGGTCCAGCAGCTGCTCTGGTATTATATGACAGTCTTATAGCACATGGTGGGTAGACACCATCTTTAAAGAATTTAAACTCAGCAGGAAGTTTTGTGGGTTTTTTTTTTTTTTCAATGTGTCTCTAAAACCTTTTCTTATATGGAGAAAACCAAGACAGCAATAGAAGTCAAAATAAGTTCACGATACAAAAATCTCTGCCTTAGTGAAAAAAAAAATACATGAAATCATTTTGCTGTTTCAAATCTAGGCATCGGGTAGAACGGGAACTTGGTACTATGTGATTACCATTGCTAAACTTTCTCAGTGAGGCGAGAGCTGCCAGCCAATTGCTCTTAGTCACAGCTGTCTGCTCTTTCTCTTAGTGCCACAAATAAATGCAAATCCAATCCTGTAACTGTCGTGTGGATTTCATGCTACAGTGTATGTCCTGCCTGCAACATGGAGGGATTAATTTATTCTGCCAACAGATATTTTGGCTGCTGTGTTAATCAGTGTTCCATCACTGTGACCAAACACCTGAGGTAAACAGTTTAAAAGGGTTTATTTTGGCTCATGGTTTTAGAGATTTTGGCCCTGTTGCTACTCCTGTGGCAACACAGCACATCATGACAGAAGTGTGTGCTGGAGGCCACTGCTCACCTGACAGTGGCATGACACAAAATAGAGAGGAAGAGACTGGGATCTTGATGTCTCCTTCAGACATGCAGCAACATTTACCTAACTTTGTCTATGCCTCAGCTCCTGAAGTTCCCTTCCCAATAGTGCCACAGGTCAGAGACCAGCCTTTTAATGCATAGGATGCTGGGGGCCTTTAAAAGTCAAAACTATAGCCGAATCTTTCTTTATTCCTCTGAGTCTCAGCAAATACAATAGGCAAAAATCATCAGCACCATGTAAGTTAGATTATAGAAGAGACAGACCTTAAACAAACCCTGGGTATAGCATGCATAAGTACTATAGAGAAAAATCACCAGGAAAGGAGGGTATCATGTTCAAACATCAGGGGATGGAGAAAGGCCTTGGTTTGGGTAAATTACTGAAGGAAAAGATATAAACTAAGCAGAGAGAAGAGCAAGTACAGGGGGCCTAAGGGCGTACCCTAGGGGAGAGCAGTGAGAGGGAGGCTGTTACAGAAGATGCAAGGACAAGTGAAAACGTACATCTCTCAGGCCTATAACTCCCAACCCTTACAGGTCTTTGTGAACTGCCTGGAGCCCCTTTCAGTTCAGCTGTGCTGCCCAAAAAAACCTGAGAGGTCCAGAGATGGTCCCTGGGGAGCCCAAGGGCCCCCTCCTCTAGTTAATTTTGCTCATGTGGATCAATATGTCATATGTGCTGTGGTCTGTACCTTAAACACATAGACCTTCAGATTTTGGGGTGTGAGATACAAATTAGTCATTGGCTTCTGGTTCATGCTGTGGTCTCTGCTAAGTGTTGTCACAGTTGCTCTTGTTTCATCTTCCCACATATCAAAGCACCAACCTCCAGATGAGCAACTGGAAGCTAAGAAGACCACACAGGTTCATCATGTGGCTGACATTCTTGCAGCAACCTTCTATGGCTCCTGTTGCCCAGAGTTAAGTCCAAATTCTCTCCTTAGCTTACCAGAATGATAGGCCCTATCTCTCCTCCCCACCCCCAGTCTAAACAGCCCTTCCACTGTTTCCTTTGTCCATATGCAACCAACTGTTTGCTGAAAGTACCCTGAGAGCATCTGTATCTTTATTTTCTTTGAATATTTCCCCTGCCTGGTGCCCAGAGTCCTCCACTACCCATCTGCTTCAACTGGAGTCTCCAGCCTTGTCCTAGAGAACTCCCCAACCCTGTCCAGCATGTTCACACCTCCTTGCTCCACCTTATCTCATTGCAGCCTCTGTTAGCTATGTTTCACACACCGAGCTTCTCATCTCTCACCTTCCTGGCTGCAAAGATGAGCCTCAAGGCAAGTAGCAGGAAAGGCTTAGTTCATTCAGGGAAACCTCAACAGCCTTAACTCAGGTCATCATCCTGGCAGGAAGCCTGTAAAGACATCTATCCACTCCCTTTTAGCCACATTGCATAACACAGAGGCAGAGAGAAAAGGTGAGAAATCACAAACAGGAAGTAAATGGCTCAGCTCCAGTCATTGCCCAGCTAATTATGAAATGCATTCCCCAAATATCCCATAGTTCATACAATCCGTGGCATCTATTACCAGAGTCTGGCCCACGCAGTGCAGTAAATGTTCAGTAAATGCCTCGGTCTCTGAGAAAAGCAAAGATTACTGGAGATGACCAGAGCTCAGGCTCACATTTGCCTGTGATTTGTCTGCTTTGCTCCCTGCCTGTGTGTGGCACATTATGGCCAGAATGGAGCCTGTTAGAAGTCTTTACAGGCTCCCCTGCAGGGATTGTAGCCTGAAAAGCCCCTGGCAGCTCTTCCCTGATGGATCTCGCTTCTAAAACCTGCTGATCAGTTCTCAAGAAGGAAGTTGTTTGTGACTCTCTGAATTTAGAAGGCAGGCCCTTTACAATTTGCCTGACCCACTCAGCTTTCAAAGCTGCCTCTTCAGTGACGGATCCCAGAAATCCTGCTATGAGCATCACTACTACACAAATGGTGTCCCTTTCTAGGCCTCTGGAAAACCCTTCAGCTCAGCTCCCCATCTGGAAGACTGCTGGCTTGTGTGTCCTACCAGCTTGCCTCACTTGACCATGACCCCACTTTGTGTGTCTGTGTGTGTGTGTGTGTGTGTGTGTGTGTGTGTGTGTGTGTGTGTGTGTGTTTGGCCCTTCTGCCTGTACCTCCTGAGTGGCTCACTTCAGTGGTTTCCAAGGCAGAAAGACAAGGAAATGTTTGCTAATTACTAAATTCTTCTGTGATTTTCTCCTTCCACAGCTGTGGGTATTTGTCCCACTGCTGCTTCTCCATGGCTCCCCTTACTGCCTCCCCATTCCATCAGCTTCCTGAAGGTCCAGCTGTACTCTCTGTGCCTTCCTTATACTTCCAGACCTATATGCAGCCAGCATTCTGGCCACTGGCTCAATGGAAGCTCTGCTGATCAGGCCACCTCCAATGGGTAGCAACTGTGCTGCTGTATGTTAACTTCTGGGACACATACCTATTGGTTTGGAGCCTAAAATATTTAGACAACGGTGTGACATTATCCCTCCATCAGATGCAAAAAGGAAGAAAAGAGCCCAACAAATAGTAGACTCATTTCACAAGTTAGTAGGATCAGTGGCTCCATTGTCCTTTTTCATCCCATGTACGTGAGACAGAAAGGGGAAGAGAGTGAGTGTTTTCTGTCAGCACAGCCACATCTATCCATTACTAGTAGAGGAGCAGGTACTCTCAATGCACAGTAACACACACTAACAGATTGGTTGGCATGAGTACAATTCTGGATTCTACCATGGTGTCACCTTCTTCTTCAGTGGGGGATTGAGTGGCCAAGACATTGGTCCAGGGAACATCTCTCCTCTGCTCAAAGTGTCCTGGCTCCTGAAAGGGCTGGGACATTTTCCAGGAACAGAAGCCATCAGAAGTGTAAGTTTAGACTGTTTCAGGGATTCCCCATACTGGACACAAATACTTTGTCCCTGGATGCACAGGATTTGGGTACCAACTGATAACTGCCATTGCCTCTCCTGCTCCATCAGAGTGATAACATTTTTCCTGATAATTCTTTTTGTTACAACAGAGAACTGCACTGTTAGTGAAAGGGGGATTTGTTCATCTACCAGGAAGAAGAAGAGGGCCAGAAGGCCGAGAAAGGGTAATTCCAGAGACCCAGGGAGGTGGAAGACTAGTGTGAGAGATGTTCCTGGGGCAGGGAGGAAAGAAGAGCAGGTGGAGAAAACAGGTAGTGCAAATCGCTGTGCTGTGCTGTGCTGTGCTGTGCTGTGCTGTGCTGTGCTGTGCTGTGCTGTGCTGTGCTGTGCCTCTGTCCAGCTCTGTCTCATCTGAAGGCTTTGTTCTCAGACACTACCCCTAAACTCAGGGGTACAGAAGCATTTGGCAAACCTGTGTCCTCCTTCCTCCCTCTCCCATCCCCTCCCATTTTCCTTCCCTCTCCTCTTCCCTTTCTCCTTTCCATCTTCCCCTATCTCTCATTCCTTTCTTCCATCCATCATCCCTTCTTCCCTTCTTTCCTTCCTTGGTACCTGCCTTTCCTTTCCCTTCTTTCTTTCTTTGCATCTAATACTAGAAGAGGTTCTGTCAGTTGGAATCCCCAATGGGTGCTGGAGACAATTACAAATTAGTGTGTCTGCCTTCCAGTGAGCCTGTTGGCAAGAAGCCACATGGAAATGCCAATCAAGAGTGTAACAAGTATCCTGGGGGAGAAAAGATGTGGGGCAAAGATTGGAGTTTCTTCCTGCTGGGTGGCCAGGGTGGAAGCCCCTCAACTGAACATCCAGGGAGAGGCTTCTTGGCAGGTGAATGGAGCAGGACAGAACCACAGGGCTGGGGAAGCCAGGGCTGCTGCGGGGGGACTCAGACTAGAAGTTGTGCACCAGGGTTCTGTTGCACTGCAGAGACATTCCTAGGGCTGAGGCTGCTGCCACCCACTCCTGTGTTCCACTAGAAATACAAATGTGTTCAAAGCGGAAAGATCAAGAAGCGATTAACGATGCTGGCACCTGTTCATGAGTGGTTTGGCCATGTTCCCAACTAGGGTGTGCGCCGAGTGAGTGCAGGTGGCAGCCGCTTGCCTCACACTGCCTGGCATGATCCTCTGAAGAAAGCAATGCACTGTGGTTTCTGGACTTGCATCTCAGACCCTTCCTCTAGATGCAGAGGCTGGAAACCCATGACAGAGGAAGAAGTGGGCTTCAATCCAGGTGGGACCACACATTGCTCTCTACCTCACTTCTGAGCCCAGCCTCACCTAGTCTCTGAGAGTAGCAGTGTGTGCCCTGGCACCACTCTCATACCCTGACTCTGTGACCAGAGCCAGTCTGGCCCTGCCATATAGGCAAGGTAAAGAACTTGCTCAAGGTTGAGCTCTGGCTAGTACCCCTCCACTCAGGTTTCCTGCTGCTCTTCAGTTTCTGCACCCTCTAAAACTTAAGCAGCTTTGATTTCTCTGAAAATACCATGTGGGTTCATTCTACCATGCTTTATTAAAATGCCTATTGCGTCTCCAAAACCCAGCCACCTCCCAAGGAAAACCTCTTATAACCACTTAGTCCCCTGTGGAATGTCGTGCTTCTTGTTACTATGGCCATTTCTCAATGGAGTCTATTGGCATTTGTGACCCGGAACTGTGTGGGCCTCATTCATGTGGGAGTGTCAAGCCTGAAAACACAGGACTGATGCCATGGGCATTCGTTGAATGGTCTGCCCCAACAAGACTGGCAGCAAATTCAGAGTACAAAACTCCTGAAGACCTGCTTGGCCAATGGCTAGTGGGCAGATGCCCAAGAGAGGGAGGCTGCAGTGTTCCTGCAAGGCAGCTCAGAGTCTTTGGAAAGACTCCAGACTGCAGGGATGGCAGTGGCCAGCGATAGGACAAAGAATGGACTTGCTGGCAAGTTTCCAACTCAAGGGTACAGCTGGCCAAGCCCCAGGTTGGGCAGAGAGCCACTGGCACTGGGGATGAGGAGTTGGCTGAGGTGGGGCTTAGAACAAGATGGCCCCAAGCCACTCGGAAGACGGCTGTGTGAATGACGAAGCTGCTGAGAGTCAGTGAGTGAGTCACACGTGAGTAAGGTTCAGCTTAGAAAGCAGACTGGAATATGCCCTGGAGTAAGTGATTGCATTTCACAGAGCTGAAGTCCCCCTGCTATGGCACCATAACATTTACCATCCCAGATCTTCCTGGATGACGTCGTGGATACTGGACAAAGCAATGCCATTTTCTGAGTGATGACAACAGTGGGCTATTTAGGCCCCTTCCTGTGAAATGGAGTTGGAGGACTACCAAGGCCCTATGACATCTTTGATCACACAGGAGTTAAGAGGTCAGCTGGAAAGATTCACCACTCTCCTCTGCCTTCATTTGCCTTGCTCTTTTCCCCTCTTCACATAAAAAGGAGTAATCTACTCAGCAGGCAGAGTGACTTGGGGCCTCTTAAGCATTGCGTTGATTCAGCCATGTGGACTTCACAAAGTATTTCCTAAATCTATCTCATAAAGCCAAACCCCAGTCTCATCAGATCCCTCCTCCTACCAACTGAGCAAAGAAACATCTAGTGACTTGGTGATAGTCACACTTTTGGTTCACCCTGACATTGGCCTCAGCCCTTAATCTGACTCTCCCCTCATCCACTGTACCCCAAGAAGAGCTCCAGTCCCAGGTCAAATGAATGCTTCTCATTGGCTAGACTCACATAAAGCTGCACCTGATCAATGTGTTTATGAGCTTGACTCATGACTGGTCTGGAGAAGGTAGGCAGGATCTCTGTTGCCAGGATTCCTGAACCAGGCATCTAATGGGGCCTGGTTCCTCACTAAGACCTAGTACCCAAGCAGCATCAAGTCAGGACTCCTGGGCCCTGGGGCAATCTAGTCCTTGAATGTTTAGATGCATCTGAGCAATAAGGACCTAACTGCTTGTAGATCTTGCCTGAGAATGAGAAAAGACAGGTGCAACATAGACCCTACTGCCGACATCCCATCTGAAATTAAGACCTAAAGGGTACCCAAGAAGAGGTGGGAGGCACAGCTTGGGAAGAGGTGGGAGGCACAGCTTGGGAAGAGGTTTTCTAGGTCCCATCAGGCCTAAGGGCTCCACATAAGAGGCGTCTGTCTCTACTTGCCTGGTACTTGTGACTCTCAGGAACCTGAGGCCAAGAAGCTGCTACCAACATCATGTGACTGCAAGGCCTGAGATGGGAGAGAGTCTAAGCACCCAGCTCTCTTCACATGTGCGTGCTCACTCAGTTTTATTCCCAAGCAGAAACTCAGCCACAAGACTGAGTTTTACATGGAGTACAAAGCTGTGCTGGCCAGTCTGCCTGCTCTCTTACAGATGAGAGAAACAGCACAGTTTGCCTCAGAGGGCACAACCAGCAACCGTACTGAGGGAGGGCCAAGTGTGCTGGCTGTGAGTCAGTGTCTGGTCCCCTGTTGCTTCCAGGATCCTCAGGGACCAACAGGCAGCAAGTCTGGCTGTGGATGTGAATCCCAGTGGGATGTGGCAGTGCTTCCTTGAAGGGCTCTCTGCCAGACACAGGGAAGACAGCACCTCTCTTCCAGACAAAGCTGTCCCAGACTGTCCCCTGTGGTGGACAGTATGGCAACATGCCTGAAAGGTTCATTTTCTGTTCTCCACTACTTCCAGCTTTTCTTTATTAAGCAAGTAGTGATTGTATTATATGAACAATAAGCAAGAACTATTGCTGTGTATAATTCTTTAAAACTTTTTGTCACTTACAATTACCACTATTTTTTTCAGACGGGATCTGGCTGTTGGCTACACTTGCTTGAACTCTGACACTCATGTGATCTTCGGCCTTTGTCTCAAGCAGCCAGGATTCCAAACACTTGCCACTGACCAGGGATTTTTGTTTTCTTAGACACAGAGTCACTACGTAGCCCCACTAACCTGGACCTTATTGTGCAGACCATGCTGGCTTCAAACTCACAGAGATCCACCTGCCTCTGCTTCCTGAAGATTGGTGCTAAAGTAATGTGCCACCATTCCCAGGTTCATTTTATTTTATTTTTTAATCTATTTATGGAATACAACTGAGCAATCATTCATAAATACAGTGTAAAATGTTCAAAATAGGTTAATTAGCCTTGCTAATTATGTTAGGGATCTTCAAATCCTGTCTCCTAGTTCTTTATAAAATGTATCATGAATTGTAGAATGTTGTCACCCTGCTGTGTTTTGCAACACTGGAATTTAGCCCTCATGGTGAGTTCTATTTTGGTACTGACTATCTTCATCTCTTTGTCTTTATCCTCCTATCCTCCTGAGCCTCTAGTGGCCACTATTCTCTCTACTTCTAGAAAACCAATTTTTTTTCTTTCCACACATGAAAGAGATCATGTAGCATTTGTCTTTCTGTGTCCGTCTTAACATATCCTCTAGTTCCATCCATGTTGCTGTTGCTGCAAATGATAGGACTTCATTTATGACTGAATACCAGAGTATTCCCTGCGCTCACGTGTGTGTGTGTGTGTGTGTGTGTGTGTGTGTGTGTGTGTGTGTGTGTGTGTGTGTGTGTGTGTGTGTGATTTTCTTTAGCCATTCGTCTAAGGATGGACACCTGTTGATCCCATATAGTGGCCATTGTGAACAGTGATGCAATAAACATAGAAGTACTGGTTTTCTTTCTGTTGACTATATTCTCAGTAATAGAATATCTAGGTCATGTAATGAATCCACTTGTGTTTTCGTGGTTTCTGTAATAGCTCTGACTGTACATTTCCCTAACAGAACTTTACCATTGGTTTTCTCACCCAGCATGTGTTATCTCCTGTGTCTTCAATAACAGCCCCTTCACCCAGGTTTGGATGATATGTCATTATGGTTTTGATTTGCATTTCCCTGAAGGTGATAAATGCTTATGCAGGGCCTCCCCTGGCAGAATTGCTTAGGTAGGCATGCTTGCTGCATCCTGGCTATAGGAGGCTGTCAGAGTACCTGCATGCATGTAATTCTTTAAACTTCCCTGTGTTGGAGGCCAGATCTTGGTACAGTCACACCCAAATGCTCCTGGCTTTATGGGTCAGTAGTTCCGGGGTGCTGGACTTCAGCATGACTCTGGACCTTAGGGCTGCCTGTGAACATCATTCAGGGACTGCTGAGAGCAACTCCAACTATCAGCCCATTTCTCCAGGGCCTCCTTCATGAGAAGGACAGCTTCTGGCTTACTTTTAATGAAGTAACCCATAGTCTGGTGACCTCATACCCTTTCTGCCCTTGCACAGCTGTCACAGTCAAGACACTCTTTGCCATTTGGTCTAGCCTCCAGAACGCTATTTTGATTTTAGATTAGCCCACATGATGGGGTTGAGCTTAGCCAAAGGCAACATGGTTTAAATATAGCTCTGTTGTCAGATTCAGGTGAGAATCCTGCTTGTCATACATGCCCTAGAGGCCATGTGGTTGATGACAGCAGTTTAGGCACTGGGTTTCCTCATCTGTATCATTGGAGACCAGAGGTGATGAGTGAATACATACAGCATCTCACAGCCTCCTCTGATGGGAGAGTGAAGACAAAATGCAGGAGTCCTCAGCTTTCTGACTCATGCTGTTTGGGACCACGGTGAGAGTGTTCATCTGGCAACTGTGATGTTCATAAGCCCTGGATGTTGGACACGGGTTTTCTTGCAGAATGACCAGCATTCCTTCTTACTGAGCTTCTGTCTCTTTCTTATAAAGTAGGGAGTTTACAGTGCTCAACAAGGCCTCTCTAGAGTTTTGGTGTTCTGGAATTGAATTTTTCACACAGAGTGATTTTTGATGTTGTGTTCACCAAGATCCAGAAGCATCTTCATTCAGGTGCTTGACCTAAGGAGACTAATTTCTGAAGTGTTTTCAGAGGATTGAGTGTAACAAACCAGGCTGGTTGTGGGGCCTGGAATGAAAGGGAAGGGAAGGGACAGTCATTACAGCCTGGCAAGGGTTCTGTGCTCAGCAACTCTTTGAAGAGGAGACAAGTTTGTGTGACAGAGAGTCAGCTGCTGATCACCTCAACCTGGCTGGACAGGAAGTGCTTCCCTTAGTTTCTAGGACCCCTAGAGCTTTCCCTTCAGATCCAACTAGAATTCACAAGAAAGGAACTTGTCAGTGCTGTACATGGTCATCATCCTCCAAGATCCATGATGGTCAGTTTCCCATGTCCATGATGGTTAGAGTCCCATGTTCATGATAGTCAGCTTATAGAGTGCATGATGGTCAAACTTAGGTCCCATAATGGTCAGGCTTCAGGTTCCACAATGGTCACCCTTTAGGTCCCATGAAGGTCAGTCTCCAGGTCCCACAATGGTGAGCCTCCAGGTTCCAACATGGTCAGCCTATAGAGTCCATGATGGTCAGCCTCCAGGTCCCTCAATAACAAAAGTTAGTCTGTAGGTCCCATGATGGTGAGCCTTTAGGTCCCACGATGGTCAGTCTCTGGGTTCCATGACAGTCATTCTTCAAGTAGACAGCAGAGGACAGAAATAAGATCTAGAAGGGCACATGTAATACTCTGACCAGTGCCCAATTAGGGTAAGACAAAGCAAACAGTGCTTCACTGTAAGAGTGGGGTTCTAAGGTACAAAGGGTGGTTTTTAATAAACATAAGTAATATCTGAACTCAATGTGAATTTGTTCAACATAAAACTGGGATTAATTGTTTTCACATACCAGTTACAAATTTCCACATCCTATTTTCTTCTTAGACTATTCTTTAGCCAAAAGTTAGAGTAATCATTCATTCACTTCCCTTCCTAACTAATGCACATGACCAAAACCCAAAACCGCTCTAGCCTTATCCTGTTTTATTCAGCTCACCTGAATAGGAAGGTTAAAAGTGATGTTTCTACAAGTGGTCTATTCTTGGGGCCTGGCATGACCCAAATTCCAGGAGAAAAATCTTTAAGAAATTAGACAAATTGATGAACTACATACATATTGATTACAAAGGGAAGTGATTCAGGAGCAAAAAAATGGAATTTTCAGTCACCAGGTTAGCATATGCCAGCCAAGGATCAGAAATTTCCAAATAGTCATTTCATAGACGTGTGACAAATCATCTCTGGAACTGTTTGATGATGTTGAGAATGAAGGGAGCGAGTATGTCTGGAGCAAAGTCAACTGTTAGTGGGCAGAAGTAGAGCTGTGCCCTCATCTCACTTAAGCTCAGTAACCACTGAATGCTGACAAGAGCAAAGGTGTGTCAGTAAGTGCAAGTGAGACAGACACCAGGGATACACACCAAACCCTAGCTAACAGCATCAAGACACCTGACAGCTCAGTGAATCAAAGAATTAGCTTTCCAGGTCCCAGCAGGTCACTTTAGAGAGTCTGCTCTGAAATGCCAGAGCAAACTAGAGCCAGGGTGAAGATTCCCAAAGCTACATTTGAAGAGGACAATTGAAGATTCAGCACTTTCAAGCCGTAGACTTTGATGTCATCTTGATGCCCAATAGAAGTCACTGAACGTTTACAGAGGAAGTAACAGGATTCATTTTGAATTATAATTCTCCCTGAAACACTGGGTGAATGTCACTGGGGCAAGCATAAAAGCAGACCAAGGAAGTGGCTTCCCAGCTGATCAAGCAGTAAGGGGAGATAGGAACTAGCAGGCACTCTCCCATGAAAGTGAACAAGCTGCCATACTAACCCAGCTGGGCTCATGCAGCATAGCCCAGAAAGATGTTAGCTCACCAGGAAATGCCATTCATGATCAAGAAAGTCTGCACTAGTGGCAATAGATGAAGTAAATGAACTATTATACACAAAGCCACATGATTTCCCATTGTCCACACGAAAACAACACAATCACAGATTCCATTGCATTGACTTTCATTACAGTTTGCTGTATTGTAAGAGCACCTTTCCCACACTCGCTATATTCCAGAAGCAACTAAAAATGATGAAGTGCAGGCACCCACGTCATCGCTTGAGTAAGAAACCCGAGGAGAATTCTGGAACCCCACCCTTCTCTCCAATCCCCATCACTGGCCTACCATTGAAGTGCTTCATTTTGTTCTATAGAGACAAATAACTTCATTCTTGTCCATTTGTCTCCAGATGTCCATATGCAGTTGTATGCACTTCTGGATTGCCCCCGTAGAATCACCTCTGCCACTGAGGCAGTTGAGTCTTTGTGCCATTCAGGCCTTCCACTCACTAGATGAGGCCACCCACACTGCAGAAGAGACTATGCCTTACTCAGTGTCCACCAATTTATATGCTTATCTCAACCAAAACTATTCTCAAGGAAGCAGCTGGGACAGTGGTTCTCAACCTGTGGGTCATGACCCATCAGCTATTCTGCATATCAGATGTTTACATTATGACTCATAACTTAGCAAAATTACAGTTGTGAAATAGCAGCACAGTAATTTTATGACTGGGGGGTCACCAAACATGAGGAACTGTATTAAAGGGTCACAGAATTAAGAAGGTTGAGAACCACTGCTCTAGAATAATATTTGACCACATTGACATATTAACCATCACAATTAAACTTGTAAAGTATTAGAGATTTTAACAGGTAGATAGTAGTATCTCATTTTTGTTTTAATTCACATTTTCATAATTAATAATGGTGGCTATTTTAAGAGCTCATATAGCACTTACCATCTTTGAAGTACTACTCAAGTATTTGGCCCATTTTAACAGACATTTTAATCAGCTTGAGAGCTATTTATATTGATAAGTAAATAAGCATTAATTGTGTGAAGAGTTTGTAAACATTTCATTAGACATGTTTTGGTTACAGTTAGATTCTTATCTTTTGATATATGGAAGACAAGGTCTCCAAAATAGTCCTTCATCTTCAGAATTTTCTCAAAAAGCAAGATCACTTATTCTTGTAGAACAATTTTGAAATCAAATTGTTTGACTTCAACAAAAAAAATGAGAGTTTTCGATTGAGTGAGCAAGAAATTATAAAACAAAGTTTGTAAAAGGGACATGATACACATGAACATACACACCCATATGGACACCTGTATTTTCTAAGCCTTGGACTTTTGGTTTGGTTTTGTGTGAACTGGGGGAGTTTTTGATACATGGTTTTACTACATAGCCAGGCTAGTCTCAAACTTAATACCCTCCCCCCTCAGCCTCCTAAGCACAAGGGCTACAGTCATGAGTCACAATGTCCACCTCTTCCCTGATGCTGCATCACCTTATTCTTCCTAGAATAAGTGCTGTTGAGTCACAATGAACTCGTATTTAAAGGAAATGCTAGGTTCTGCTCACTATTGTAACATATATTTTGTCTTAATCGTCATGAATGAAGTTGATTTATAGTTATTTTTCATATTACCTTTATAGGTTTTAGAATGCATGGTATGCATACTCCATATTTTACCTTTTTAAGTGGTAGAATCTTTTAAGTAGCATCAAAGATTTCTTATATTTAGTGATTTGGCAGAGTTTTTCTAAGAAAACACCTGGTCAGATAGGGGATATAGCTCAGTAGTATACATTTGCCCTACCTACACAAAGGCCCTGGGTTCAATCCCCCAAAGTCAAAACAAACTAATAATGAAAAAATAAGGAAAAATGAGAGGAAGGAAGGCAGGCAGATTAGCAAGCTTCTAACCGTGGTATTTACGTAGACCCATTTTGTATAAATTTCTCTCTTTTCTGTGGTAATTGGTCCAGATTAAACTTTCCAACTCTACTGGGGCCAACCCTGAAGAAATATATCTTTCTAAAAATGTACCATTTTTATCTAGTTGATAAAGGTATCTACAGAACATTCTGCTAAGTGCATAGTTTTATTTCTTCTCTATTATCACTTCCCTTTAAACGCTTTATGTGTTTAGATGTGAAAGTGTGTCAGTGTGAGTACATTTGTAGACAGGTGCCATTCCTCAGGAGCTATCCACCTTGACTTTCAAAGCAGCATCTGTCTTTGCCCTGGCATTTGCAGAGTGGCCTAGGTTGGCAGGCCAGCGAGCGCAGAAATGCCCCTAACTCTGACAGGATTACAAGCAGGTAACACCGTGCCCACCTTTTAAAACAAGGTTTCCAGGGATTGCATTCAGGTCGTCATGTTACTTTAAGCCCTATTTCTTCTCTTCTGTTGCTTACTTTCTTGCCAACTCTTATTTCTTGTGCTTGTGTATTCTGTCCTTCATATATTTTCTTTGACTATGAGTTCTCCCCATCTTAAATCTGCTTTTAGTTACTGACCTTTTCTTTGCCTTTTTTGTTTTGTTTTCTTCACTTTCCCTTGTTGATATTTTTTCTAGCAATTTGAATTGGCAAATCATTTGTGTGTTTTTATTTTACTGAAATAAGTATTTGCTACCGTGAAGTTCACATTCTGATACGTTGTGTTTCCATTACTGCTATTTTCTAGAAGTTCTGAGATTTAGTCTTATCATTTCCTTTGTACAAAGAGTTATCTAATAACTAACAAAGCTTTATGAAATGGTCACTGGGGAAAAAGGGGGGATGCATTACAATCAATTTCTTACTGCTTTGAGTTTACATTTAAATTGTTCAAGGACCTTTAAAATGTTACTAATTTTCACTATGTTGTATTATGGCCATAACTATTATCAATGGAGTTTGGTTTTGTATGTGTGAAAAATATAAGTACCTTTAGTGAAAATTCCACTTGGTCTTGGAAGAAGTTATGTTCTCTGTCTAGTTCAGGAAACTTATGTTCTATTGAAAAATGTAATCTACAAATTGGTGGCTCCCATATTTTATTTCTTTAATAAATGTTTTGTCTGCATGATCTAACTCAAACTGAGAACAATTTCTGTGTTTGATCTATTTTCCCTTGTATTCCCTCTAGTTTCTACTTCACAAAAGTCACTGCTCTGTTATTTAATGCACCATCTGAGTTTCTCTGAATAAGATCTTGAAACAAGGATTCAGATGCAAGTGGCTGAGGTGGTAAGTGATTAACACAATGGTAAGGGAGAGAAGCTAAATCATAGCCGGTGGAAAGCCAATAGTCATATTAAGACTGTGGGACACATGGAGCTCTACTCACTGGGAGAACAGCTGTTAGCATAACATGTATACTGAGGGGTTTTCCTGTCCCAGATCAAGGAAGCTGGGCACTTGCATGCTCCGTGCCAATTATCATAGTTGAGGACTACTTCCAGGAATATTAATTCTCCAGCAGTTCCACACTATCACGTGACAGCCAAATAATACACTGACTCCCAAAGAAAATCCGGGCCAAGAGGTGCCAGAGTGAGTAGGACTGGGGCTAGTATGTACGAAGTATGACTATTCATTGATGTGATTAGGCCCTGATGTATCAGCTCTAGCCACCAGGAGAATAAGCCCTGCTGGCCTGTTGCTTTTGTTTACTCAGCACGTTGGCCATGACTTTTACTTGGATTATGTTCATTGCAACTATGTCTTATAAATAGTTGTGCTTTGCTTTATTTATCCATCTAATTTTCTCTGTTATTAAGAGACTTGAATCATTTTAGGTTTATTAGTTATTAATTTATTGATATTTGGTCATTCATAGTATTCATGTCATATTTCAATATGTACTAAAAATTTTTTTGAGACAGAGCCTCACTGAGTTTCCCTGGATTTCCTGGAACTAGGTATGTAGACCTTGAACTTGCAGAAGTCTGCCTGCCTCTGCCTCCTGTGTTTTGAGATTAAAGGCATTTGCAACCATATCTGACTGCTTTTACATTTTTTAAGTGATAAAAACACATTTACATATTTATGGGGTAACAAGTGGTGTTTCAGTGCACTTATACAGCATATAATGCTTAGTTCAGGTTAAAAGTACCTATCTATCTCTTCAACTATTTATCTTTTTGTTAATCCTTTTTGGGACAGGGTCTCACTATGTAGCCCTGGGTAGCCTCAAACTCACTATGTGGGTAAGGTTAAACTCATAGATATCCTCCTCTTATGCCTCTAAAATGCTAGGATTAAAGGCATGTACCACCATACCTGACATTTGCCACTTCTTTATGGCACAGATATTAAAAATCCTTTATTCTAGCATTCTGAAACACTCAGTCCATTTTATTAGCATGGCTTGTAATTGACTTTCTGTGCAGCACCCCTGATCTTCCTAGTCCTCCTAACTATTTCTTGGTGCCATTATCAACTTCCCCTTACCCCCTTCTTCCTATGCTTCCCAAACTCTAGCAACCACCATTCTGCTCTTGGCATGTTTCTATATAACTGGTCTATAGATGTACAAAACAATGGATTGTATTAAGAAGTTTCAAACATGTATATCATGCATTTCAATCATATTCACCTCAAACCCTTGCCCTTTCTCCCTGTTCCTGATGGACCCCTCCTTCTTCCCAAATAGTCTCCCTTCTACTTTGATGTTACACACACACACACACACACACACACACACACACACACACACACACACACGAGGGAGACAGATTCTATATGTATATGCTGTCAATTTAATGAGATCAGCATACTGCAAGGAGTTGTGCAGTCATTTGTCTTTTTATGCCCTATTTATTGCACTTAGTATAATGACCTTAAGTCACATATTTCTACTTCTTTTAAATGTAAATGCAGTCTTTTACTTCTAATAAAGATGTTATTATAATAAATAGATATTTTCCTCCTACAGGAAACAACAGAAAACCAATACATGCAGCAATGGCTTTCTAGACACTAAGCCACGAGCTGTTAGAGATCCTGATAAAAAAAAAACAAAACAAGTAGGTAAGGGTTGCAGCTGCCCAGCTTCCTGCTCTGGGGGAATGTCCAGGATGAAGTGTGGGGAGAGGGAGGAAGGAAGAGTGTGGAGTGCTGATGAGGCTGTGAGTAGAAAGAGGAGGGGGACCCCAGTGTTCACAGGAAAATGTATACAGAGAGAGCCCCAGAACTCTGCAGAGGCCCCACTAGATTCAGCTGAGAGGAATTTTCAACTCACTAACCCATTGGTCCATGAGTGAATTAGTCTGATATTTGTCCAGCACTAATCCACATATCATCTCTTAAAGTTCACTTGTGGTCTAAACTCACAGGTGAGAAGTAAATTTTATCATGAGTTTTAATCATTATCCAAAATACAGCAGTAATTGAGAATTTGGAGGAAAAAGGTATATTCCCATAATCCAGGAGTGAGAATCCTTAATTACAGTGACCCCAGGCAGGCTTTCTTGGGAGGGAGACTTAGGGTGGACCCAAAGACAACTCTTAGAAGGACTGTGAAACTTGGAGTTGTTCTCTTTCACCCTGGCTTCAACCAGCAATTATTCCCACAAGGCTCTATACCTTTCCCCTTTCCCTGCCTCTCATCTACTTAGTCCCTTGACTCCGTCCCTGCCCCATTCTTTAATAGGCTTCTGTAGTGATTTATTGATTCAATATAAATGATGAACTTAAATGCAACTCAAGAAGAATAAGACCCCATAGCTCATGGTTCTTAGGATCCCTGGGGTGTCTGCAATTCTCTCAAGGCCAGAAGCATCAATCATAACCAAATGATACAGTAGACAGTTTCGATGGGCTGTGGATGGTGAAGCAACATGGATAGGGAGGTATTTCACAGGATGCTTGTAGACCCAGGAGCCCAGTTTCCCTTTGTCTTACCTCTTAACCAGCCAGGCCTCAAAGTGCAGAGAAAATATGAACAGATAGGACAACTGTGGAAATTAAGGAGCAGAAGATCCCTGTGAACCCCACAGTAAAGTTCAAGCAGCCTTCAATCTCCACCTTGTGAAATAACCAACCGGGCATCTCCATTTTCCCCACCTGGCAGATGCAGAGGACACAGTGATCCACTCCTGTGTGCTTTAAATAAGTGACTGGGAAAAGCTGTCTCGATTGCAGAAGACTGCATAGACAGTTAATAGTCAGACCTACCCACAGGCCACAGTGTTAAATACTAACAATGTTCTCACGCAGATCTACACACATCAGAATGGGAACTATTTTAGGGATGAGGTATGACTTTTCAATTGGGAAAAACAGAGGTTAATAAAACTGCTCATGAAGTACCTCAAGGGTCTGTAAACTTGTCCCTGGTAACCACAGGTAATTCTCAAAGACCTACCTGGACTGGAGTCAGCCACCCAGAATGCTCAGTGTCCAGCCAATGGGACTCCATTTATACCAAAAGATGCTACTGCCCTCCATGTTCAAATCTTGCCTTCAGTTCGAATAACACCGAACTACCCCGTGCCTTTTATTGTCAATCAGTGTTCTCAGATAATTAAGATGCTGTTAATTCTTGGCAAAAAGTGTAATTAAGAAGCTTAATTATGTCTGTGTGGAGTGAGGGGACTCAGCAGGGCACAAGGCAGCGGCTCTCAGACTTTAATTGCATTAGGAGTCACCCAGGGGGAGCTTGTTAAAAATGCAAATTCCCTGGCTCCATTCCAAAGCATTCGGATTTAGCCAGTAGGGGTGGGACTCAAGAGTGTGCATATTTATTCTACTTGTAAGTACACAGGTGACTCTGACATCCATGTCTAAGGTGACACATGCTAGGGATTTAGCTAGCCGCTCTTGGTTAGTGTGGCCCAAGTCATCCACTGACAGGAGGTGGAGGTTTTCTAAGCCCCAGATCCAATGAAGTCTCAGCCTTCGAAATGCACTGTGCATTCTAATGTGCTTCTAGAGCCTCCTCTGAAAAGCTGTGCTTTCCTGGGCTCCTACCAGGGACCAGCACAAGTATTAATTATGACTTAACCTTTTAGCATGCCTACATGGTATGAAAGTGTTATTATACAGAGGAGGACACTGAGTTTAGGGAGGGTAAATTCGGTTCTTGTGATCCCAAGGATTTTTCATTTTTTTAAAAAATGTAATATGACTTCTCTTTTTGAAGTCTATACTGTAAGAACTGCATTTGTATATAATATTACCTAAATTTACTTGACAAATTTGTATTCATTTCCATATTATTTTGGTTTTTAGCATATAATAATTGTACCAATAATTGGTTACATTATGACATTTTCATACATTTTAATACATGGATATAATATAGTTTGATCATATTCATTTCCTTATTGCCCTCTCTTAACTCTTTTACCCTTCCAGATGGTTGTCTTTCTCGTCTCAAGTAGTCCTTCCTCTATTTTCATTTCTCTTTTTTATCTTTTATAAGATTTCCTATTATTAAGGAGATAAGTATCAGTTGGGGTTTGCCAAAGAAGAGTCAATAGGATATGTTTGTATGTTACATGAGAGAGAGAGAGACAGAGACAGAGACAGAGACAGAGACAGAGACACAGAGACAGGAGAGACAGAGAGACAGAGAGATGAAATCTTGTAAGAAATTGGTCATGCCATCATGGAAGCTGAGAATTTTAGATCCAGAAAAGCCAATGGTGTAAAATCCAATTTGAGTCTGAAGGCAGGATCTCAGAAAGCTGATACGTTGGTTAAAGATGAGTAGAGAAATAATTCTTTCTTAGTCTTTTATTCTGTTTAGACCATTAATGGATTGGATGAGACCCACCTACATCAAGGAGGGTGGTCTTCTTTACTCAGTCTTTCATCTAAACTTCAGTGTCATCTGGAAAATTCCTTACAGACACATTCCGGAAATAATATTTAACCAGATATCTGGGTACCCTATCGCTACAATAAAGTGCCATGTAAAATTAACTTTCACAGTTGCTAGGTAAGATTTTGTTACCAGCATTCCCCTTCCTTGCTGCAACAGACTCATTGGCAATCTCCTGCTTTTGATGTCTGGGTGTCAGGGGCTGGTTACAGAATGCAGGCTGTGAGAGCCCCCGTTACTCTCACGGATGTTCAGGAGCTGTGTGATGGGACAGAACTCCCTCCTTGCCCACAGACTGAGTATTTTAAACTTGACTTCAGATCATATTCTTATTGCCTAACATCTTGGGCACTGCAAGAAGGGTGTGCCACTGTCTGCCTTCTGTTGTTTGGTTTTTCCATAAGCTGTGGTCTCTGGCAGGGTACTGGTCTAGGAAACAGCTTTGAGGAAGAAGTGGAGTAAAGAGAATACATGCAGAACTTCAGACCATC
This sequence comes from Cricetulus griseus, assembly GCF_003668045.3. NCBI lineage: Eukaryota > Metazoa > Chordata > Mammalia > Rodentia > Cricetidae > Cricetulus > Cricetulus griseus. The sequence goes on from NW_023276807.1 coordinate 93,326,708, forward strand.
TCATAATATGTGATAATGGGCCCCTAGACTGTTGAGAGAGAAATTTGTTGTGATAATGGGACATGAAGAAGGCAGCAGGAACTCAGGGAGATACAGTTTTCTTTTGTGAGTAGTACAGGAGATAATCACAAATTTGAACATTTGATACTCACAAGAATTAACAGAAACAGGAGAGATAGAATCTAGTGAGGACCAGCTAGCATGCTGTTGGTCCTAGAATCCTAGGACCAAAAGAAGAAACATAACAACAAAAATCAGTGGTCAGAATTATGTCACTTGAAGATGAAGAAATTAAGGTAGAGGAATGAGAAGTGCCACACTGGCAAGTAGGAAGAATAGAACACATGTATACCTTTTGTACACCCAAATTGTAGAGTCTTTGGAGGACAGTAGAACATAAAATCATGAGAGTCTCTAAAAGAGAGGCCCAGCCCATTATCAGATGCTTGGGAAGGAGAGAATGTAGTCTTTAAAAATTTGACTGTTTAGGGTTTTATTTCACAGAAAATCTGACAATAGTGGGGACCACTCATTGGAACCTTAAGTAACTGGTGCCAGTTAGAAGATGAAGACAGGTCCCAGTCAGGATTTGGACTCCAGTTGACACAAGAGATATGTGACAATGATCTCATGCTGGGTGCAGCAGCAGCAAGGAAATTGTGTGTCAGGAAGAGCCAAGGGACTTAGAGCGGGAGATAGAGGAGAAAGCATATTTGGGCAGACCTAGGCCACATATGGAATAGGGCCACAAGGTTAATACTGTCCAAATCTGGCCACTCTCAGGAATCTTGAGTCTCAAGACTGGATCAGGAACCCAGTGACACCCAAAGGTTACCAAATACTACAGGACAATTGACAGAAAGCAGCTCCTCAAGGAACTCTTATGTGGCTATGACAGTAGGTTCAAAGAATGAGTATTGTGGAAGAGTTTGTGGAAAATACAAATTAAAGTGAAAGTAAAATAATGTGTATTATAGAGCATATTCAGAGATTAGTATTATCTCATACACTTACTATTGAGAATTTTACATTATTACCGTGCTTCAGCTGATCAATTTAAAAATGCATTTCCACATTAAAATTGGCATAACTCCTGCTCAGTAACTCATATTCCCAGAATTCTGTGCAAATGAAACAAAACCACAAAGATAAATGAACTAGGAAATGTTGAAAAATAGGGAATTCATAAAATAAGTTATGAGTTATCTATACAAAGCAAAGCCCCAGCCAGTTAAAATGATGTTGAATGTTTACATGAAAATATATTAGGCAGATAAGAAAATTAGAAAATGTGTGTATTAGATGGCAATCCAATCCACTTAACTAAAATGTTTTCCTTAATGAAGTTGCTTGAATCAGTTAACAGCTAAATCTGATGGTAGCCTCTGTAGTAGTCACAGGTTTACAGCAAAACAACAATGGCTGTGGGCAGCATTCAGCCCTGAAGATGCCATGATGCCAGCCACTCCTTCATGAATGTTTCAAGGTCAGTGTAATAGAAACCCTAAGGTTGTGCTTCTGGATTTCCCAGGGACAGTGCAGGACTGGACCCTAGATGCTGACCCTACTCCCCCACCTCCCCTCCATCCCCAGTCTTTATTGACTTTGCTTTCACATTAGGTCTGACAATGAGATCATTTGTAGCGAGTGTGATGCCTCAGCTCTCCAGACTACAGAAAACTTGTATGGAATGGAAATTTTCAGCATTGTTGACCATGATCCCCACACTGGGTGTTCTAGCTTGCTATGATAAACACTGACCAAAAGTAACTTTGAGACAAAAGAGTTAATCTCATTGTGCATTCCAGGTGAAAAATCCCTCACCAGAAAAATTAGGGCAGGAACTCAAGGCAAAATCTTGCAGCAAAGATGGTGAAGAAATGCGGCTTATAGCTTGCTTAATATGCTCAATGCCCTGTCCTACATAGCCCAGGACCATCTGCCTGGGGATGGTCCACCATGCAGTCCCTCATATATCAGTTAGCAATCAAGAAAATACCCCACAGGCATGCCCACACAGCAATCTCATGGAGGCAATTCTCCATTTGAGGTTCCCTCTTCTTAAGTGTGTCTAAGTTGTCTCAAGTTGAAAATAAAAACCAATTACTACACTGGATGAAGCTCAATGTTGTATTAGAAAGAACATGGTGGTGGAGCACTGTAAGATTTCAAGTAAAATCCCACAGATATGTGAACATACCTACCCTAAAAGGAAGACTACTACATCCTTAAGGGTGTGTAACCGTGAAGTCCTTCTTGGTTCTGTTTGTATGTGGGTTATTTGTTGTTGTTATGTGTCTTGTGTGTGTCCATTTGTCTTTATGTGTATGTCTGTGTCTGTGTATACGTGTGTTTCTGTGTGTTAAGTGTGTGTGTGTGTGTGTGTGTGTGTGTGTGTGTGTGTGTGTGTGTGTGTGTGTATGTGTGGTGTTGAGTGTTCCTATTTTGTTTTCCATGTCCCGTGCTGTTCTTTCGGCAAACACCCTGCTTTCATTGAAGAAGTAAGTCACCAGTTGGGCTGGGGATGTTGCTTAGTGTCAAAGCACTTATCTGGCATGCACAAGGCCCTACAGCTCACCCCCAATATTGCAAATGATATGAACAGCAACAACAACAAAAAAAAAACTTTTACAAAGAAACTACCAGCATCCTACTGTTCCAGTTGTTAGTGCCCTGCCCCAGTCTCCCACCACAGAAACCTTCAAGTACCCCCCAGCTGGTGAGTCAGAGAACCACAGCCCTCACTAGATAAAGCTTCAGCCCTGATACTGTGGTTATTTATATAAGCCTCTCTGTCAGTTGAGGCTTGACTATTAGAAAGGACATGGGAAACTTTTTCTAGAAAGTACTAGAGAGTAAATATTTCCAGTCTATCAGATCTGAAGCCACAGGCCACAAGTGTCCCAGGATAGCTCTCAATGTGATCCAGAACATTTGTAGATAACAGTGTCATTTCCAGGTAAGCTGTTTTTGTTGGTTTCTCCAGGTTGGTCTTGACCTCTTTGCTCATCACTCCTCTCTGCAACTGGATTCCAGAGTTCAGCTTAGTGTTTAGCTGTGGATGTCTGCATCTGCTTCCACCAACTACTGGATGAAGGCTCTAGGATGGCATATAAGGTAGTCATCAATCTCATTATCGGAGAAGGGTTTTTAAGGTAGCCTCTCCACAATTGCTTAGATTGTTAGTTGGGGTCAACCTTGTAGATCTCTGGACATTTCCCTAGTGCAAGAATTCTCTTTAAACCTATAATGGCTCCCTCTATGATGGTATCTCTTTTCTTGCTCTCCACTATTCTTCCCCTGACTAGATCTTCCTGTTCCCTCATGTCCTCCTCTTCTCCCCTTCTCTTTCTTCTAACTCCCTCTCCCCTCCTCCCATGATCCCCATTAGCTTAGGAGTTCTTGCCCCTTTCCCCTTCTCTGGGAGACCATGTATGTATCTCTTAGGGTCTTCCTCTCCCTGGGGAACAGATAGGAGTTGGGATAGGGGTGTCAGTGGGGGGCAGAGGAGGAGGGGAGGGAGAGGGAACTGAGATTGACATGTAATAGAAGCTTGTTTCTAATTTAAATTAAAAAAAAACAGTGTCATGTCACAGTGTGAAAAGATCCAGGTTGAAGACTGAAGAATCTTATGTTTGGTAACCACATGCTGTAACAATGGCAGACACACTTGTTCAGGAAGAATAAGTTTGCACATTTCACTGGCTTCCTCTTCCTGCAACATGTTTCCAGTTGGGAGCCTGGCCTATTGGACAGTACTGCTAAAGTAAGGATAGTTCTTTTTCCAAGTTGGGGTCCCACTTGTCATTCCTCCTGAGAAGTCCCAAGATACACCCCATCGGCAGGCTCTGCTGTCTGAGATGACAACTCTCATTCTAATCAAGTTGACAAGACCAGCCATCACACCTCACCCCATTTTTGTGAGAACCCCAATAGTGGCCTATATGTTTTCTAATCTTCTATAACAAATACCATTGAATGAAGTGACTTGAAACAGCCAGAAGGATTCTCTCATAATGTAGAGGACAGAGAGGTATTGGTATTGGTATTGGCCAGAATGCACTCCCTGAGGGTAATGAAGGAGAAACTTCTCTTGCCTGCTCTGGCTTCTGGTGGTATCAGGTACTACATGGTACAAGACTCTGCCTTCTAAGAACCTATTTTACTGAATTAGAAACATTCTTAAATTCAGTATGGTCCTATCTAGAGATCTTTGACATTTGCAAAAAAACCTCTTTACAAGCAAAATCACAATCCTGGGTACTAGCATTTAGGACTGACATGTATATTTTAGGGGATACCAACCACCTAACTAAAAGCAGTTACTGTGCTCCTTTTCCACAATTGCATGTTTGTTAAGTGGGGGGTACAGATCATGTGTCTATTCAGATTTGATGGGTTTCAGTTTAGCAGGATATGGAGTAAGGAACTGTATTCAGGGAATCTCACCTACACTTCAGCCTGATGGAGGCGAGATCCAGTCCTGATGCTGGAATGGAATGAGAGGTTGAGGGGCTCTTAGAAGTGTGGTCATATTTTTATATAGGATAAATATAAATAATTATAGTTTTTACTTTTTAGGCATAAAAAGGCAAGAGGCACATGATGACAGTTTGAAAATATATCTCTCTGAGGATTTGGCCCCTCTATCTGGAAAGGTAAAATCTATGTGTCACAAGAGAGACCAACCAGGGAGGAGAAAGTAGAAAGAAGTATTACTTGGCATCTCAAGTCTTCCTGCTCAACTTGGCCTTGCCACATTAACCCTTAATGCTTGCTCATAAAACTTAAAATTGGGATCCTAGCCACTGGATCCCTGCACTGAGCTGACAGTGGGGAACTTGCATGGCCATGGCTGTGGTGATGACTACCCTGCAGGATTCCTATTGCTCCTCTCCCCAGCCAGACTGCAAGCACCTGCCAGGATCTGCAGAAGAGCTTATAACAACAGCCGCAAGCTTCTTGGCTCTCAAATCTCTCTACAAGTCTCTTCAATCCACCCCAAATAAACACATATTCTAACTACAACACAATGTTTGTTGTGAAAATAGAGTTTCAAACAAATCCTTTAGCACTTCCTTTTGGGGAGAGGAATACCACTATTCTTTCAGAGAGCTTGAGGAGCTGTTGGGATATCTGTGGCCCTGTGGGGTGGAAATTCTGAAGATCAAAAGGGTTACATGTCGGTGTCCTGGGGGTATGAGAACAAATATCCCCAAAGAGGCCAACTGCAACATCAGAATTTATTTTCTCATCATGCTGGAGGCAGCAAGTCCCAGTTCAAGATGTGCGTGTTAACCTTTGAGACTTTCTCTTTGGCTTCTAGAATGCTGTCTTTTTTTCTGGGCCTATATACATCAAAATTTCTGCCCTGCCCTGTTGTCTTAAAGAACATTGCCACACTATATTGCTTCCACATTAATGACTGCATTTTATTTTAATTGCTTTTGTAAAGACACCGGCTCAAAACCCAGTCTCATCTTGAGGTACTGAAGGTTAGAACTTCAGTATGAATTTTTGGGAGCACACAGGGAGTCTACAATGGCAGCTGCTCCTAGTATGCTGAGAAACAAAGGGTGGTAACTCCATCAAGAACAGGGCTCTAGGGACAATCCTGCCAATGACAAGAAGTATCCTCTTGCCAAGGATACTTCACCTTTTTTAACTCTTAGCTTCCACTTCTCAAAAAGTAAGAGCAGCAATAGTATATCCCTCACAGGGTTGCTGCAAGTGTTAAACTAAAAATAATTGACTCAGTATCAACAGATTCCCTGTCTCCAGCTGACTGCAGATTTGATATTTTAAAATTTTCATCTGTGATGAACATATAGACGTTCCCTCCTTGGCACTGGTCCCTAAACAATGCACTATAACAACAATTTACACGGTGTTTTAGGTAACCTAAGTAATCCAAAGATGATTTGAAGTTAGGGAAGCATGTGCACGTGTCATGCTCATATACTATGCCATTTGATACAGGATGTTTGAGTCTCCCTGTGTTTTGGTATGAGAGAGGTGCTGAGCCAGTTCTCAGAGGATACCAAGGGCCAACTGAATATACATAAACATGTCACAATGCACAGCTCATTCTAGCACCAGAAACAGGCATATTAAATAAAAGTTCATAAAGACTGGACTACCAAGCATCACTAAGGCTAGTAGAAGAGGCTAGTAGAGGCTAGCAGAAGAAGAACCAAAGCTCAGCTGCTTCTCCACCTTCTGTTGTTTCTGAGGCCCAACCCCATCCAAAGCCACCAACACTGGCTGGTTCCCATCCAGTCTTTCTGCTTCCTTTTCTTGCCACAGCCCAGCCCACCTCCATCTGCAGTCACTGCTTGAAATTCCCTCAGAGCTTTCTGCTTCTATAATGGTGGATGAGGATGAAATGGGAGTGCTTCTTCCTGGCAGGCAAGCCCTCATCTCCTCCTCATCTCATGCCTCTCAGAGTGTGTTGGCCTCGGCCCACACCCAAGATCTTGGTCTTGCAGCCTCTTCCTACCTTGGAACCTGAGCATACACTGTTCCCTTCCCAGAACACTCTTCTCTTTTAGTGACTGAAAGTCTTCCCTCAAACTTGATCTCTTGCCTAAACAGCATTTCCAATGAAATCGCCATCATCCCTGTCTTTCACAGCCTAGAGTGAGGTAGATGCCCCAATACACTGCCTCATAGCCCTCAGTGCTCACCCTGTGTCACTCAGCATTCTGTATCTGGTATGGTCCTTTGCAGGCTCTAAGTAGACTTACATGCACATACACACATATATACACACAGGCACACACACACACACACACACACACACACACACACACACACAGAGAGAGAGAGAGAGAAGAGAGAGAGAGAGAGAGAGAGAGAGAGAGAGAGAGATCATTAAAAATAAAATTAACCTGAAAAAACCTTGTCCTCATATCATCTTATCCCTATGGTGAATATCATGGATATAGCAAGACCAATGACTTCTGGATCATCCTAGACAAGAATCAATTGCGTATCATTTATGCATTGGATCATTACTGCATAGCAAAGGCCATAAGAAACACTTTGTCCTAACTGTGCTATCATGCTTCATCCATGACCCACATAAGATTACATCACATATCTGTCTCTGCTACTGCCCAGTTTGGGTTCCTCATTTTCTTGGAATTTGGCATCATACCAAAATTGTTCTGGAGCAACAATCATTTATTACATGAATTCCAGTGACTTACTGTCACTCTTCAAATTAAATATCTCCCTCTATGGTTGAGTAGATGACACAGAATGAGGGTTTGCAAAGCCATGCTGAACTCTTGTGGGCTAATGTGGTAGCAGAGCAAAGCAACACTGAAACTGGATCCGAAGGTACAGGATGAGCACCAGGTGAGAACAGCAAGTTGACAACAACCACAGCTTCACTGTGGAAGAACAGCATGCAGATATGAGATGCGAGAGGCAAGAAAGGTCCCCAAGGCTGTGTATTATAATTGTTGACTCTTCAACTGTCTACCAAAAAGTTGAGAAGAATTAGCAGCCCAAACTTGGTCTCTAAGGTGAGATCAAGATTACTTTGGAGAAACAGTCAATTGCAGGATAGAGAAAGGTTAGCTGAGTCCAGAACAGTTGGTTACAATAGACAGTAAGAAAGTTTCCTGAACAAAAGGTCAAGTGTGTCTCAGATTGTAGATGGAGTTGCTTTCCTGCCTAGTCTGGCTGCCAGTTAGCCCCAAATAAATACACAGAGACTTATATTAATTATAAGCTGTTTGGCCAATAGCTCACTCAGGCTTCTTATTGGCTAGTTCTCTCTTAATTATTAACCTGTTTCTATTAATCTGTTTATCTCCATGTGGTTTTGGCTTACTAGAGAATACTCCAGCATATTACTCAGTTGTCGGATACATAGTATCTCCCTGGTCGCTTCTCCTTCTCCCCAGAATTTTCCTAGTCTGGTAGCCCTGCTTATACTTTCTGCCTGGCTACTGCCCAATCAGTATTTTACTCATCAACCAATAAGAGAAACACATAGATATAAGAACATCCCCCTTTACCAGAAATGGAAGCCAGCCAGAAGGAGCTCCAGCTGGCCAAATGTGCTCATTGATTTGTGCATATAATCAGGTACAGTCATGCATTATAAACCACCAGGGAAATGGAAATGCAAAGGAATTCCCCTACTGATAAATCTATAGGTTAATCAATTACTTCATTATTGGAGGACTCTTAATACTGAGAACCTAAGGTGAGTATGGAGAGACACACAATTTGACTCAGATCACAGGAAACAAAACTGAAATGAAAACTATCCTATTGAAAGGGGCAAAAGAGGGCTAGTGAGATGGCTCAGTGAGTAAAGACACTTGCCACTAAGCATGATAATCTGAATTTGAGCCTGAGGACCCACGTGGTTAAAAGAGAAACCTACTTCACAGATTGTCCTCTGACTTCTATGAGTGCTTTGTGAATACACACACACACACACACACACACACACACACACACACACACACAAAGTTTAATAAATAAATAGATAAATAAATAAATAAATGCCATTTTTAAAAAATTGGCCAGAGAAGAGGTTCACATATGTCAGCTGGATGAAAGAAGAGGGAAGAGTGGAAACGAATTTGACTAAGTAGGGTTAGAGAGACAGGCCCACGAAGGCAGTGCTTGTCCCAAGACTGCCAAGGAAAAATTCTCAAACATTATTGAGTTAAACACAAAAATGCCCTACAATGGAAGACAAATATTGCATGGATTTAGGTATCTGACACTGATGCTGTGCTATGTACTACGATCAGATGAGAGAATTCTTGTCTTGGGAAGTTCTCAAGGACTCACACCGAAAGTAAACTTCAACAGTTTACTTTCCTTTTTCTTTCATTTTTTTCTCCCTGGAACTAGGTGATTGAAAACCCAGGGCCTTGTACATGCTAGGCAAATGATCTACCACTGAGCTATATTGACATTCCAACTGGATAATTTTCTGTTAGATCTTAGTTTAGAAGAAGGAAGGAAGGAAAAGATGGAAGAAGGGAGGGAGGATAAATGAACGAACACCGAGAGTAAGCAAATAAAGAAAATGGGCTGAGGACGGTATTATATATGCATTTATTACAAATGCACTGGTAATTATCCAGTAAAACACATTCTATCATTCTTTGTGAGCCCTTATTTTTGTATGCTTATATAAATTTAAGACTTCCCCCATTCCTTCTCTCTAAACTCCTCCTCTGAGTGCTGAATTGGAGTGGCTGACATGTGTGTCACACATAGCCCTATAGTTGTCATAACAAAGATTAAAAATAAAAAAGGCAAAAGCCTACTGCTTATATGAGTGGCAGACCCATTCTTACTTTGGGCCACTGTGGACAGATTCTAATCCCGGATGATCTCTGGAGCCTATCACCCAAGCTCACCACAACTGAACCTTCAAGAAAAGAAATGGAACAAATTACATCGCATTAAGATGACAGCTGAAGGAAGCTCACTGTTACTCCACCCACATGTCTACACTTCCATGAGATGTTGTAAAACAAAGATGTTTCAACTTGATTTCATCTCCAAGGAGGAACTCCAATCTGTATTGTGTGTCCGAAAAGTACTAAGGAGCCTGCTTAGGTTATTAAAATCACACCAAGGGGACAATCCCTGCCCACTTGTCTTCAACACCACCTGTGATTTGCCTTCAATCTAGCCTCCTCTTGGTCCTTTGTCCTGCTTTGAACATGCCCCAAAACTAAGTTCAAAAGAGTCTATCTCAAGGACCTTCACCACAGGTAAGGATGAACCTACCCTGAGGGCATGTATGTAGGGGAGCTAACTCCATCACACCCCAGGCTGATGGCTCCAGTGGCTCCATCTGACCTGCCTGGATAACACCCAGGCCCACAACTGGGCCTTCGGTTGACCCACCCTAGCATCTACCCCACCTAGGACAGGCTGGAGCTCATTAAGGGACTGGTCTTGTGAAACAATACCCATAGGATCTCTAAGACACAGTATATCTCAGAAGAACCCAGGTGAGGATCCAATGAGGATACTGTACCAAAACCTGAGGCCTTGAACCAGACCAATAACTCATTGCAATGAACAGTTGCCAGTCAAGCTGACGGGACAAAAAGGTATACTATATGACACATCAAAGTCTCCAGTGTCATCAGGATGGGTGAAGAGATGATGGGGAGTCAGGAGAAAAGGAGAAGCAGAGATTTTTCTGTTTCTGGTGTGGTTGTAGTTCTGTTTTGGTCTATTGGGTTTGTTTGGGTTTTCTGTTGTTGTTCTTGCTTTTGTTTGCTTGCTTGCTTACTTTGTTTTATTTTCTTTCATGGGGGGATCTAACAGGGATAATAGGGGATATGGGGGGACTAGGAGGTGAACAGAATTGGGGTACATGATGTGAAACTCCCAAAGATTCAATAAAGTAGATTTAAAAAAAAGTCTCTCTCCCCACAGTGACAACATTCCTCAATTAGGAGATTCTTGCTTATCTTAGAGTGTCTGCAACTTCATATCCCTCTCATAAGAAAAATATTTATTATATAAAACATTATGCTATCTTTATGATAAGAGATGAGTACATAAACATTCATAAGGGCACCACCATGTGAGGTGTCAGGGAGAACAGGGATCTTTAGTTGTATCACATTTTCTGTATTTTTATTGGAAAATATATTCTTCTCTCATACAGTACATTCCAACCACAGTTTCTCCTCCTTCCACTCCTCCTAGTGCCCCCATACACACCTCCCCTCTCCCCAGATTCACTCCCTCTCTGTTTCCTCTTCAGAAAAGAGCCAGTCTCCAAGAGGCAACAGCCAGACAGGACAAAGGAAGATACAATAAGACAAGGCAAAAGCCCTCATATTGAGGCTAGACAAGGCAACCCAATAGGAGGAAAAGAGTCTTAAGAACAGGCAAGAGTCAGAGATACACCCACTCTCACTAGTAGGATTCTCACAAAAACACCAGGCTAACAGCAATAACTTATACGTATGCAGAGCACTTGGTGCAGACCCATGTAGGCCCCATGTTTGCCACTTCAGTCTCTGTGAGATCTGAGCCCTGCTTAGTTGATTCAGTGGGCCATGTTCTCCTGGTGCCCTCCATTTCCTCTGACTCCTACAGTCTTTCCTCCTTCTTCCCTTCCACATGGTTCCCATCTTCTAAGGAGAGATATCAAATAGAGACCTCCAATTTAGTCTCTCTCTCTCTCTCTCTCTCTCTCTCTCTCTCTCTCTCTCTCTCTGTGTGTGTGTGTGTGTGTGTGTGTGTGTGTGTGTGTGTAATGTCTTGTTGTGAGTCATTGCACCAGCTCCCATCTGTTGCTGAGGGAATCCTCTCTGATGATAGACAAGACACTGATCTATGAGTATAGTACAATATAGGAATTATTTTAAGTATAGCAAAATTATATTATTAAGTATAGAAAAATTATGAATCATTTCACTGATTTTTTTGCCAATTGTTCTACTCTAGGTCTCTAGCCTATGCAGTCTCTGGCTCCTGGCCATTCAGGTAGTGCACAGCATGGGCTTCTTCTCATGGGGTGGACCTCAAGTTAAACCAAACATTGGTTGTCTGCTACCACCTATTTTTCCCCACTGTTGCCCCAGCATATTTTGCAGACAGGATAGATTGTAGGTAGAGGGCTTTGTGGTTGGGTTGGTGTCCAGGTTTCTCTTTCTGTAGCCTGCGGAGTACCTTCTCAGACCAGAGAGACTAGAAAGTAAGGGTGAAAGCTCCAAGCCTGCACTGGCTTGACCTCTCATTCAATGAGTGGAGTAGAAGTTGTCCTCAACACTGGGGCCCTGCTGTCAGTTTTCAAAAGGCAACCTTCTGTCCTCGCATCAGCCTGAGTTGTTTGGAGATCTCTATGGGACCTCACAAGTCCCATCACTGTCTACAAAAGATGGCCAGCTCACACTCTGTAGCCTCTGTTACTAGCATGCAGGCAGACATGGTGCCAGAGAAAGAGCTGAGGGTTCTACATCTGAATCCACATGCAGCAGGAAAAGAATGCCACACTGGGCATGGCTTAACCATCTGACATCTCAAAGCCCACCCCCAGTGACAGACTTTCTCCTACAAGGTCACACCTACTCCAACAAAGCCACATCATCTAATAGTGCCACTCCCTATGGGACTATGGGGAGCATTTTTATTCAAAACACCACAGTTTTATTTGCTGGATATTGTGAATAAAGCAATGGTGAATAAGGGTATGCAAGTATCTCTGTAGTAAGACATAAAGTTCTTAGGGTACAATATGCACAAAAGTGTCATATCTGGGTCACATGGGAAGTCTAATTCTAGGTTTGCTTGTTTATTTGTTTTTTGAGAAACTTCCAAACTACTTTTCAGATGGCCTGCACTAGTTTACACTTCCATCAAGTGTAAAAAGGCTCCCCTTTCCCTACATCCATGCCAGAATTTGTAATTTGTGTTTGACATTCTAACTGGGGTGAGATGGAACCTTAAAGTAGTTTTACTCTGAATGTTCCTGATACCTAAGGATGTTGAACACTGTTTAAGTTTGCTGGACATTTGTATTTGTATTTGTAGCATTCTTTTTTGCCAGCCACCAGCTCACAAACAACAACACTAAGACTTATTATTAATTATGAAAATTAGCTTAGGCTTGTCCCCAACTAGCTCTTATAACTCAAATCAACCTGTTCTACCAAGTGGCTCAGTTACCTCTGCTCTGTACTGTATGTCTGATTTTGTCAGTGTGTCCCTGGTGTCTCTGCCTTTCTTCTTCCCAGAGTTCTCTGTCTGGAAGTCCCACCTTTACACTCCTGCTCAGATATTGACTGTTAAGCTTTTTATTATACAGTCACAGCAACACATCTACACACAGTGTACACATATCCCACAACATATATTTTTTCTATTATATAATATTATTAATTCTTTGAAAATTTTATATGTGCATTTATATGTATATTTCTTATCACATTTACCAGTACTTATTCCTCTAATTCCTCTCAGATTCACACCTCACACTTTCAACCCCTCTCAATTTCATGTCTTCTTTTTTTTTAAATAACATATGAAGTACAATTTTTGCTAGCCATAAAGTCATGGTTGACATAGCCTGGTTGACATAGCAGTACCCATATCCTTAAAATAAAACTGCTCCCCCCATCAGAAGTCATTGTCAACAGTTTCTCAATAGCAGTGGAGGCTTGTAAGCCTCTTGCCATTCCACGGTGGAATGTTGCCTGGCCTGATGTTGCACAGATCTTGTACAGTCAACCAGAGATACTGTGGACTCATGAGTATAGCAGGCCTGTCCTATCTAGATGACGCTGTTTCACTCAGGTCCTCCTCTACCTCTGGCTCTTACAATCATTCTGCACCCTTGTCCATAATGTTACCTGAGAGGTAAGAGTGTGACACAAGTGTGCCATTTGTGGCTGAACACTCCACAGACATTCTCTGTCTTTTAACCAGGAGTGTGTTTCTGCATTAACTGTTGTTCACTGCACAAAAAACAATTTCTCTGATGACGTCTGGGAGCTGCACAAATCTATGGGAACAGAGGTATGAATTTAGAGGGCAGATTAATACTATGCTCAGTTAGCAAATAATAGTATCAGGCTTATCCCTAAAGACCATGAGCTCCCAATGAGGGTTCTTGGTCAGACGTGTATTCCTCCTGTGAAATGGGCCTTAACTCTAATCCTTAAGTGATTGGTTACTTCCATGGCATTTGTACGACTCCCTGTGTCAGTTCATTGGTGTGGTTTAGTATTAAGGTTATACTGGATTTATAAAAAGAATTGGGAAGTGTTCCTTTTCTGCTTTATGCAATAATCTGATTTGTATTGGTTTAGTTCTTTGAAGATCTGGTAGGATTCTTTATTGAATTTTTTTTTGTCTCGGGATTTTTTTTGTTGATGGGAGATTTTTAAATTAATGCTGCTATCACTTCATCTTCGATTAGCTCTGGTAGGTGCATTCATCTAAAACCTCATCTATTTTTAGATTTTTTTAACATCCATGGAATATAAAATTTTAAAGTATGTCCTCATTATTCTCTGAGTTTCCTCCATGTTTATTGTAATGCCTCCTTTTCATCTCAAGTTTTATTAGATATTCTCTCTCTTCTGGTGAGTTTGGTTAATGAATTGCCAATCTTATTTATCTTCTGAAAGAGCAACTCTTTGTTTCATTGACTTTTGTTTCACTGATTGTTTTTCATTTCTATTTTAGTCATTTCTACTTGGTCATTTTTATTTCTGTCTGCTTCTTTGGCGAGTGGTCATTCTTGGTTTTCTAGTCCCTTAAGATTCATCATTGGGTTGCTTATTTGAGATACTTCTGATTTTTAAAATGTAGACACTTAAAGCTATAAACATTTTTCTTAGGTATGCCTTCATTATATTCCATAGATTTGGGGATATTGCATTTTCAATTAATACTAGGATTTTAAATAATTCCTTTATTTCTTTAATGATCCTCACTTCATGCAGGACTGTGTTGTTTAGTCTCCATGAATTTGTTTATTTCTGTTGTTTTTCTTGCTGTTTATTTCTTGTTTATTTCATTGTGACAATACAGAACATGCAAAGTTATTTCTTTTCTCCCCTTTGTTGAAAATGCTTTTTTAGTCTCACAGAATATGTCCTGATTATGGGTTCTGCTCCCTCTACTCCTCCTTACCTCCCCTCCCATCACATTCTCCCTTTCTGTTTCTCATTAGAAACCAAACAAGCTTCTAAAGGATAATAATAAAATAAAATACAAGGTAAAACAAATACTAATATATCAAAGTTGGATGAGACAAGAAACAGAAAGAAAAGAGCCCCTGAGAAAGCATAATACATGGAGACCCATTTGTTGGTACACTCAGAAATTCCATTAAACTGGAAGCCATAATATATATGAAAAGGATCTTATATAGACCTGTGCAGGCCCTATGTGTGCTGCTTCAGCCCCTGAATGTTCATATGAGCTTTGCTCCTGTTGATTCAGAGGGACTTGTTTTCTTGGTGTCCTCCATCCCCTCTGGTTCTTATATTCTTTCTGCCTCCTCTTCCACAGGGTTCCCTGATCCCAAAGGAGGATCTGATGGAGATATCCCTTGTTTAGGGTCCAGTGTTCCAAGGTCTCTCATTCTCTGCTATTACTGGGCTGTGGATCACTACATTTATTCTCATCTTCTGTAGTAGAAAACTTCCCTCATCATGGCTGAGTAAGGCACTGATCTATTAGCATAGAAGAATGTGATTAGGAGTTATTTTATTGCTACAGGGTTTGTTGTTGTTTGGTTTTTGTTTTAAAAACAGAGTAGTACTTGATTTTACCCTAGGTTCCTGGGCTACCTACTCTCAGGCTCTTGGTCACCCAAACATTGCTAGGTATGGGTTCCATCTTATGAAGTGGGCCTTAAATCATATCAGATATTGGTTGGTTACCTCCAGAAACTTTGTGTCACCATTGCACTAGCATATCTTGTAGGTAGGATACCACTGTCAATCAGAGGGTTTGTGACTGGGTCAGTTTTACAGTTCTCTTTTGGTAGAGTACAGAATACCTTCCTGTACCAAAGATGCTATAACTTAAGGTTGTATGCTCTATATAGGCAATGGGGCCTTACTTTAGTTTTGTGGAAAGCAATCTATAGTCTTGGCAACAGCCTGGGTTGTTTGGGGATTCCCATGGGACCCATTCAGCCAACAACTCAATTAGATATTAACCCAATCCCAGGACTGGGACAAGAAATGGCCTGTTTGGGCTGTTTCCCCCACTATTTGGATATATATTCTCTTATATTAGCTTTGCATACTGCCCCTCATAGGGCCCTTAATTATATCTGTCTCTCCTCTCATTCCCTCCCTTGCCTCCTCCTTCCCCCTCCTCCTCCTTCTTTGAGGGTTTTCCTGTATTTATTGAGACTCATATTATGTTCTAATATGTGATCTATTTTAGAGAAGGTTCTATGGGCTTCTGAGGAAAGTGTATATTCTTAAGTGTTTGGCTGGAATATTCTGTAGATGTATGCTAGGTCACTTTGACTCTGGTTGTTTCCTTGTTTCATCTTATTTAATTTTTTTGTAGAGTTAATCTGCTTAACAGTAAGAGTAGGATATTGAAATCACCCAATATTCCTGTGTTGGGGTCAATCTGTGACTGCAATCTATAGTAATTGCTTTACAAAATTAGATGAGCCTGTATTTGCTGCATGCATATTTAGAATTGTAATTCCTTCTTTCTGGATCTTTTCCTTGATTAGTAAAAAGTAACTCTCCTCATTTCTTCTGAAACCAGATTTGGTTTGACATCTATTTGGTCAGATACTAGAGTAGCTACACCTGCTTGTTTCATGGTTCCATTTGTTTGGTATACTTTTTTTTCTACCCTTTTACCTTAAGATAGTGTTTATGTGTGGTGATAGGCCATGTTCCTCCAGAGGCAGCAAAAAAAGGGATTTTATTTTTTAACTCACTGTGTCTTTTTATGAGAGAGTTGAGACCACTGAGCTATTCTGTGATTATTGGAAGGTGGATCTTGCTCCCTTTGATATTGCTGTGCTTTGGACCTTCTCAGTCCTCTTTTGTTTAATAAGTGGTTGGCATCATTTATTTTTTCCTCCTATACTCTCTTAAGTGTGTTTGCCTTTCTCTTCAGACTGAAGTATTCCTTTCAACATCCTCTGTAGATAGGCAGCCATGAATTTCTTTAGCATGCTTTTATCACAGAAAGGTTTTCTTTCACCTTCAATTATGACAGACAGTTTTTCTAGGTATATTAGACTGGCTGACATAATGCTATGATGTTTGGAGTTTATAAGACATCAGTCCAAGCCCTTCTTGTTTTCATGGTTTAGATTTTAAAAAAAAATGTCAGTACTTTTTCCTATGGGCCTGCCTTTGTATGTAACTTGGCTCTTCTCTTTTGTGGCCTTCAATCTACTTTCATTGTTCTGTACATTTACTGTTTTTGACTATGGCATGGAGAGTGGCTTTTATAGTCCTGTCTGTTTGGTGATTTGTCTGCTGCTTGTTTATGGATGGGCTTGTCTTTCTCCAGATTTGGAATTTTTCTTCCTATTGTACTTTTCATTTCCATCATTTCAGTTTAGGCTTTCTTCAGCATTTCTCCCTCTTAAATTAAATTATCTTTTCATATTGTGAGTTGGCTTCCTCACTTCATTTATCTGTGTGTCTCTGTTCTCTCAGAAAATATCTGAGTCTTCTTTGAGTTGTTTTACAATACTTATGATGGTTATATTAAATTCTACATCCGGAATGTTGTCTAAGTCATTTTTATCTGGAGTCATTATTATGAAATTGGTAACTTTTACAGGAAAGAGTTTGTCTTGAAAATGTTACTCATATTTTTGAGCTGGTATCTGTACTTACCGGGTTAGCTTGTTGATTAAGATGTTGTTTTAATTCAAGTTAACTATCTTTGGTAAATGAATGTGTTTGTAGTCTTCAACAAAGACTAGGCTGGAGTAGAACTGTGATGCTTCTAGCTGCTGGTGTTCCAGGCACCAGAGTCAGTCCCCAGTCTGTTCAGACAGGCTGAGTACTATCTACAGCAACAGTCACTATAAGGTAGTCAACTTCCTGAGATAAAAGAGTAGAAGGTAAATACAAACAAACACTTGTCAAGTACCAATTTGTTTAGCGAGTTAAGGACCCTGATAATACTGTGTGTTCTGATAAGTTAGTGTGAGTAGAAAGGAAGAGGTGAGCCGTCATGGTGAGATTAATGATAATGATGAGTATTCAGTTGCTAAAGAGGAAGTGGAGGAGAGGGGGATACATGAGAGTGGGAATAGCTGAGGCAAAGGAAAAAGCAGAGCAGCTGTGTGGGATTTGGTTTGCAATAGACTAAAGGAATGGGTACAGCTAAGTACTCAGATATCATAAACCAGGGCAGCCTCTGGGGTTTTCAAGATGTAACAGTAAAAGCAGTGAGTTTAGCAAAAGAAAAGGGAAACAGGAAGGAAGGAAGGAAGGAAGGAAGGAAGGAAGGAAGGAAGGGAGGGAGGGAGGGAGGAGGAGGGAGGGAGGGAGGGAGGGAGGGAGAGAGAGAGAGAGAGGAGAGAGAGAGAGAGAGAGAGAGAGAGAGAGAGAGAGAGAGAGAGAGAGGAAAGAGAGAGAGTAAAAGGCCTGGGACAGTAGGGGACAGTGTTGGCCTTCGACAATGACCTGTACTCTATGGATAAGGAAAGCTGTCCAGAGGGCGGAAAGGTGGGTGGATATGTGAGATAATGGAGTCACTAGAAGATAAAGATTAGTTGTAGAGTGGAAGGAAAACAGGGTGGAGATACCAGAAAATGAGATTGGTGGCCTGAATGTCTTTTCATATCCTTGGCAGATCCACTAATTTTTCTTCTTTGCCCTGTTGATTTTCGGTGGTTCTCTTCTTCTCTAGTAGCCTCCCAGCTCTTCCTGTTTGTGGAGTTTTCCTGACTTTGCTCTATCAGCTATGAATGGGTAAGGCAAGTTTTGTCCCTCGGGGGTTGCTGTACTCTGATAGAAAGCAGTGTCTGGTGGCAATCAGTGCCCAGAGCTTAAAGCTGTGCTCAAGTCCCAGAGCTCCACAGAGCCCTGGTAGGAGTCGCTGGAAACCTTTCAATGAAATCCCCACTGACACCGTTTTTGCAAATCCCCAGATAGGATTTAACCTTTATGCATAGGTTAAAAGCTAGCCATGCACAAGCTGTATTAGCTTCAGTCACAGAGTTGAATCCAGTCTGATGACAGAGAAGTTCATGAGTCCACTGGTAGAAGAGGTTTGTTGTAGGCATTGATGAAATCAATTCAGAGATGGGAGAAGCAGCCAGTGGGGTGACAAACTATTCCAGTCCTATTACTTTTTCACAGTGTAACCAGCACTCATTTCAAAGTGGCTTCCAGTCTGCCAGCTTACCCTAAGGCCTATATTTCTTCTTTTGAGAACTTTTGCTCAGATCCATAACCCATGTTTAATTGGGTTGTTTGTTTTCTTGGTGTTCAGTTGTTTTTTTTTTTTTTTCTGTTCTTTGTACATTGTAGATACTAATCCTCTGTCAGATGTGTAACTGGCAAATATTTTCTTCCATTTTGGTCCCTCACTTGATTGACAGTTTCTTTTGCTGTAGAGAAGCTTTTCAGTTTAATGAGATCCTATTTGTCAATTGCTGGCTCCATTCTCTTAGACTTCCAAACCTCCGTAATGATAAGCTAAAATAAACCTGTATTCTTAATAAATTACCCATTCTGAGCAATACTGTTACAGCAACTTAAAGCAGATTAAGAAAGGGTACTGATATTCAGGGGAGAATGAACACTCATCTTCTACATAGGTCAGACAAGTTTGAATTATTCTACAGTGGAACACAGGAACATAAATCAGTCCTATATTCACAGTAGGTGAAGAGTTGAGTGTGAGGTGCCTGGATTGAGTGAAAACCTCTAAGGGTCACCCCCTAAGAGTGGTAATATGCCATCACAGGGCCTTATGGAAAGTATAATACAGTTTTCAATCATTTGGTGTGTCTAGTTGTTCAAAGCTTTTGATCTGCTTAATGACAGTCTATGATTAGTGATGTCCCCAAGACCCCTTGCATGGAGATATTTTCTGGAAGAGATGCTTTCATGCTATACTTCCTATTAATTCTGCAAATAATTTTGAAAATGCACTAGTAAACATGGAAAGATAACCAGCCGTATGTGGAGATTGAACTGCATGAGACAACAGGAAAGAACAATCCAGAGAAAACTTAAAACATGTCAGTCGGCTTTTCATGACAACACACTCGAGATGCCTCAGAAAGAAAGGCTTGTTTGGGCTCCTGGTTTCAGTCCATGACGGATGAGCCCTGTTGCTTTGGACCAGTGATGAGACAGAGGTACATCATGATGGGGAGGGTGTGAAGGAGGATGCTGCTCACTTCATGATGGCTGGGGAGGAAAAGGGATAAAGAAGAGGGGCCAGTGTCCATAGTTCCCTTCAATGGTGCATTACCCAACAGCTTTAAACCTCCCACTGGCCTCTACATTTCAATAGTGTCAGGATGGAGGCCAAACCTTCAACATAGGGTCTGGGTAAAACACCCAGATCCCAACTACTTCTGCCGACTTGCAGAAGAAACCACCACATGTTAAACCTTACCAGTATTGTGCTTAAAGCTTTAGAGGATGGACTTGGGCATCTGTGCATGGAAAGTGGGGCACTATGATGCCAGAACAGACCTGGAATTAAAAACAAAACAGGTTTTAAAAAGAACTTAGAATAAACAAAGCAAAAAGTTAATTAAAGCTACAATAAATAGGTTTATTTATTGTGTAATTTATTTATTTATTGTGTAACATACACCATAGGCAGACTCTGTAAACTGAGGACTAAAAACTTATACACATGATATACAAGTGAGAGGAAGAAACTGATATGAGGGGCAGCTTAGCCTGACTATATCTTAACCCGGCAGATGAAGGGAAACCGGACTCATTTTTTGAAGAGCTAAAGGATGGTGTGTTTTCTGATACAGTGTATTGGCTTCCATAGTAAATTACCATAATCTTTCTTTACTTCAAACAGCATAAACATATGATCACATTTTGGATGCTGGAGATCTGAAGTCAATGTTCCTGCAGGAATCTAGCCCTCAGAAGGCTCGGCGGAAGAATTCCATCTTGCCAACTCCTAATGTCTGTGGGTTCTGGGGCAGCTTGGCATTTCTTTTTGGGTTAGCAGATTCCTCCTTGAGCTGCCTCTTTTTCCTCCACTCTTTCTACTGGGCAACAAGGAGACTCCCTTACTTACTTCCACCACTTAGCTTGGAAAGAACCTCAGGTACATATCCAAATCGTGGCTAGCAAATTCTAGTTTCCACAAAATATTGCAAGCTCACTCACTATGAAATTATTTTCCTTTAATCAACCACAACAAGAGGGATTAATTGACATATCAAATCATAATCTCAAGTTCCAGGTGAATGTGGAGTTTTGTGGAAGCAAAACAGTCCTATTTAGTATAGATATCCATTTCCCCATTCCAGAATCCCTGTAAACCTCCAGAAGGAAATAATATGTTTTATACTTTATATTTATGCTTTATCTTTACATATGTTTTAATACTATTAAAGACAGTATTCATCTCTGGAAATCATGAAACTGCAGAAAACCAAAGGAAATGTTCCTAGGAAGCAAACTTAGAAGTCACCAAATGAAGTGTGAAGATTGGAAATATCCAACTGCCTTTCTGGGCTCCAACTTGCTATGTAGCTGAGGATAGGATGCCCTTGAACTTCTGACTCACCTGTCTCTGCTTCTCAAATACTGGGATTGCTGGCATGTACTATCACACCTAGATGAGATGTTGAGAATTAAAGTCAGGGTTTGGTGAATGGTAGGCAAGTATTCCACCAACTCCGGGCCCAAGTGCCTTACTTTTTGAGGTGAAAACAAAACAACAAAACCTTCCCTAAAATTGAAATAGCAGGACCTGGCACATTTCGACCCTGTGACTCCTTTGACAAATGGACAATGTTCATCTACTTCTTTTAAAGAAAAAAAAAAAACAAAACAAAACAAGGTCCAGCAAGACGGCCTGATAGGAAAAGTGTTTGCCACAGAAGCCCATGACCTGAGCTTGACCTTCAGAACTTGTGGTAGCAAAGTTCTGACTGCCACTGTCTTCTGACCTCTGAATGTGTACACACATAGACATGCACAATGATAATAACAATAATAAAATAAATTCAAAACAAAGCTGAGCAAAATCATTATCACATTTTCCTGGAGCAAAAAGTTCACAAGCTTTAGAGCTGGTATTGCCCAACTCTGAGAACTGTGCAGGTAAGGGCAGGCCCATCCTGTTTCCCCTCACTCGGGGAGGAGGGGAGCTGAAACCTAAGCACTCAAGATTTAAAACATGAAAAAGGACAGACATGCCAGGCACACCAATGCATGCCCTGGTGTGTCAAGAATGCAACTGGGGAATATAGGTTTCCCTGTGTTCTAGACTCAGTGACTGTAGAGACTGTTTCCTGACTAGTCTGTGCTCTGAGAATCGATGCCCTGTGAACTTCCTTGCTGCAGAAGTTTCCTAATTTCTCTGGTACTAAACACACCGAGTCCCTGTACTATGAGCACCAAGACAGAAGTGCCCTTCTCCACTTCTGGAACCAGGATACAGACACCGGACCTAGACAGACACACTCCCAGCCCCACCCTGCTCAAGGAGGATGCTTTGTACAGGAGGAGCTTCATGCCACTGCTTCTGCCAGATTACCCTCCTCCCGTGTGTTTGTACTCATCAGCAATGTATGCTTACGCTTCCTCCCTCTGCCATTGGTTGTTTTTGCTGCAGGGGACCAGGACAGCCTCTGCTCCCTACCCACCTGCTGAGTCTGCTCTTCACACTCAAGCTTCATACCAGGTCCTATCTTGCTGTGGGACTTGTCGCTATGGCTTACAACCAAGAATCTTCACCAAAGTTACCAACTTATGCAAATTCATACCTAGTATCCACATCCCAACAGAAAGACCCCGTGAAAAGGTGGCCACAGTACAATGGATAATTTGGGGGACTAAAACTACTCAGTAAGCCTTCTAGTAAATTCCAAGCAGAAACTTGTCGATTTGTCTATTTATATCTGTTTAGACATGCTCACATATTTGCACATAAACACTGAGAGAGCTGAATGAAAAATCACCCTCAAACACCATGTGCTTCAATATCCATGCTGAGATTATGAGATGAGCACCCCAAACTATTGAGACACCTTGGCCAGCAAAGATCTTGCCTTGAAAGCATGAGGACCTGGCTTAATACTTCAAAATCCACATAAAAGCTAGATGTGGTGGAAAAACCAATGATGGTAAAACGAGAGGTGAAGACAGATGATTGATGTCCTGGAAGCTCACTAGCCAACTGGTTTAACCTACTTCACAAAGTTCCAGGGCAATGAGAGGCCCTATCTCAAAGAGTTAGTGGAAGGATCCTGAGAATGTACCAGAGATTGCCCTCTGACTCTGTTCATTTGCCTACACATGAATCTGTACTTATACATATGTACATATACATGTGTGTGCACACACCCACACAGAGGTGAATAACCTTACCTATACTGAACACCTAACGCTAACACTGTTACTTAGTACAAAATCTTCCTCACTCCTCTAAGTGGTTATTGTCAGAACTTACCTGTCTTTCCGGTTAGAATATCTGTGCATCTTCACTGGGGATTAGAAACACTCATCATGGTGCACAGATGGTTCTGGGAGGATGGATCTCTAAAAGTTGTGTGTGTTTCAAGTATTCTCTTTGTAGAAAGAATTACTTGGCTCAACAAGTTGAAATCTTCCCAGCTTTCATTTGCTTCCTCACACAATGAGGAGCAGTGCATCTTAGCCAATATTTCATTGAATTTCCTTGTTATGTGGTGGTTAGGCTTGCTATTTCTCTTAGCCTTTAGAAGTCATACATCACACAGTCTTTCTTTGTCTCATATGTGAGTTACAACCAGGTTAGTTAATGCCATTTATATGTCATTGATTAGTTCTTTCCACACACTCCCTTTCCTATGGGCAGCCCCACCTCCCCCTTTGCTATGTTGGCTCTGCTGTCCTAGGGTCTCAATACTTTGGGATTTCTCCTTCTAGACTCCATTAGGTTAGCATGGAAGGGTCACAAACCTTTTGACCCTTCTCCCTACCTTTCTCACTGGGGCACACAGGCACTCATGACAGGGGTATAACTGCAGGTGATTCCGACTTCCTTGTGGCTGGGTGTGGACCACAACGGAAGTATCTGTTTTCCTTGCTGCCTTTCTGTCTTGGTGAGACCAGCCATCATATTCCTGTCCTCATCAGAAGGCCCCTTGAAGAGGCTCTTGGCCATTCTGATTCTCAGAATTCGCTTCTGAAATGCTCAGATCTGGGCATTTGTTATGACTGAATGTCTCTGGCCATGAGAATGTTAACATTTCTATTGTCACCAGTGCTGTTAATAGAGCTACATCAGTAAGGCTCAAGAACTGTAGCAAGCTCCAACACTGTCAGTTCTTCCACTAATGAGTTGAAGATGGTGCTATTGTTGCAACTCATGTTTTATAAATGAGGAGAGGGAGCCTGAGAGGCATCAGCTAGTCAGTGAGTGAAGAGCTGGGGGCATCTGATGCCAAGGCCTGTGTTCTGCCTGCTCTACTGGGGATCCCACCTCACGAAGGTGCCCATTTGTTCCTAGGTGACACCCCAACAGACCTTCATTCCTCACAGAAGGTCCACAGAGGCTGAGGTGGAGCTGTTCTTCCTCACTTGGTCCTGTCTACCAAGGAAAGTGAGGGATCAATGTTTTCTAGCTGGTGTGAGAATAAAAGCATGAATGTGTTGTTCAAAGAGAACAATTAATAGCCTTTGTTAACCCCAGTACAAAATTTACTGAAAAATATCAGGGAAGAATCTACCTAATCATGTAGGGTGTGCTGTCTCTACTGCAGGAACAGGAGAAGGCAAAAAGTGACTGGCCTTACACTCGTGACCAGAGCCAGTCTTGTGGGAGGAGAGAGATTCCAATGAGCTATGCCCACTTGGGTTTGAAGTGTGGCTGGGTCACCCATTAAAAGATGACATAGAGACTAGCCCCACAAGCTTTCTGTCCCCCACCCCAAGAGTGTCATTTTCATCAAACTTCTTAGCATGCCACCCAGCCTAGCTGAAAGGATGAATTCCACGTTCAGGGAGAGACCTTATCTAAATAATAATAATTAATAGTAATAAGTGGTGAGTGATCAATAGAGATACCAGAGGTCAATATCCAGTTTCTCCTTGTACATGCACAGGGGAGCATACCTACACACTCGCTGTATGCACACATACATAATCTAATCCTTATGGGAGGTTGGGTACCCACCTTGTTTTTATATTGGCCTCCAAGTCATTCCAAATATCAACTCTAGCAGATGCTGTCCTGTTTCTAGCCACACTACTGCAGGGCATACACAGCAGGTGAGAGACACCTGGCACAGCAGAACACTTTCCTCCCACACAGTGGAACTTCCCTGGGCTGATGCTCAGTGGGCCTCCATTGATCATTGCTGTGATGATGCCACTTACTAATTTGCCTAAGGGCACTCCTGGATACTTGTATATTTTCACTAGTGCCTGCCTCATTCTTCCCATGCACTGAATAATTCATTGGAGCACCATGGATGGAATGTTCTCAAAGAACCACCCAAGTGTCTGTCTGCTTTGGAAAAGCTCTCACCAACTCTGGGCATTCCAACAGTGCTAGGTAGAGTGGAGAGACATCCTTGCCAATAAAGTCCTTAGTGAGGAAGAGTGGAAGCGAGGGAAGAAGCCCTGTCCATATTCCCAGCACAAGAGCTGGGAAAGGGGAGTCCAAGGGATTCTTAGAGTTTTCCTTCTTGCCCCAAGATGTCAGCTCAAACACTTTCTTCCTGAAAAGTTTTGAGATGTCTCAATCATTTTACACTATGGTTTGAACTTCTCAGCATCGTGAGCCACAGAGCAGCATGAAGAAATGCCTGGCTATGCAACGTGGCACATCGTAGGAAGCTTAAAAGGGTGTTTCCCTCTGGGCACCATTGAGTTTCTTTTCAAAGAAATATTAAACCAGCAGTCTGCATTCCAGTTTGTAAAAGTATTTTTTTCACAGACTGCCAAGAAAGGATGTGTTGCCCAGGCAGCTTACTGGTAATTAAAACGTGACGGCTCCTATCACAAGAGTGCCTCAAATGTTTCCTACCGAGCTGCATAGTTTCACAACCAGGAGCAGGTGCCAGGCCTGCTTTGGCTGCCACCGACTGAGCAGGTACCCGTGTCTGGGTCAACCTTGCCAGTGTCTACAGCAACCCTAGCTTTCAAGTCAGCCATCCAACTGCGCGTGACTGCTTTTGCTTAATAGAACCCTTTTAACATAGTAGAAGCCTGTAACAACTACGTGGAATTATCAAAACAAATGATAGCAAACTGGGGGTGGGGCGGGGATAAAGAGAAGGCATGACTTTTTCCAGCTGGCATCTTCTCAGGCTCATTGGCTATGCCTACCTTGGGGAGTCCTTGGCAAGAATGGATTAAGCAGCCAAGCAAAAGCAAATGAACAACATTGGCTTCAACTGTTCTATTAAAAAGGCTTAAGCAGGTGGTGATGTCCAAGGCATCCCAGCTCAATGCCATAGTAAGAGGGAGCTGCCTGGACTGAAGGAAACTTGGCAAACAAAGGCTTTCCACACTCCCCCATCCATCCTCAGTATCTCTGCGAGACAAGTGCAGGTCATTTACCCACATCCAGGACATGAGGAAACACTTAGTGCAGGCATCATGCCCACAGAGGTGCATAGCAGGAAAGTTGGGAGCAAGCCCATGTAAGCCAAACACAAAGCATGTTTCCCACATGAAACACAGTCCATCAAGGTCACGCTCCGGCACAACTCAGAAAAGGACTATTGACCATTAGAACCAATTCTCTGACTGGGACAATGGTTTGCTGTGGTATACAGCTAACTACTCACACCAAAGAAGAAATTAGTGATAGCTACGGTTTCAAAGACCCCTTCTTATCTGGAGATTTTTCTAGAAAACATGAATCAGAAGAGTCTTTGGAGAGAATACTCTTCATTGTTTTTTCTGCCTGTCTGCCAGGGGACCTTGGTCAAAGGGAGAGGAGCTGTGGAAAGAGTTCAGCAAATGTTTGGACTTGCATATCTCTTGTCAACACAAAAGTTTCAGTGACCACATGGTTCACTTGCAAGGTATCTGATTTTTGCCCATGCTATTATTTTTATCTTTTCTACTTGGTCTTATTAATAGTTATAGATTACATCCATAACTAAACAATTCTGAAACCCCATGTCAGTATCTCTGTCAGACTAATCTGTTGTTGTATTTGGCCATGTAGATCTAGTTAACAAAATTTTCTATCATCAGAGTCTTTCAGACGATCCTGGGTTGAATTTCAGAACACATTTTGAATTGGAGAGATTTCTCTTTTGCTCACTCTATCTCTTCCTTTTGATCTCCTTTAGCCTCTTCCTGTCTAAAGCTCTTCCTATATGTCACTGCTCTTCACTGGTCTACCAACCACCACACCTCTCCCTGATGGCTCAAGGTCTGTCCAGAAGTCAGGTCATAGTCTCTTGGTTATTTGTGTTTGTATCCTTCCCCATGAGCAGTCTCCTGGGTGATCTGCTCAACTCTATCACAGTCAGCCATAATCCTCTCTATAAAGTCATTTTAGGAGCTGATAAGATGATTAAGTGGGTAAGACACTTGCTGCCAGGCTTGATGATGTGAGTGAGTTTGAACCCAAACATGTGGAAATTATAAATTCTAACAATGTAATCTACTAATATGATTTCTTTAAAAGTGTATGTTGAGCTGGGCATTGGTGGCACATGTCTTTAATACCAGCACTCGGGTGCTGAGGCAGGGCAGAGGCAGGGGGATCTCTGTGAGTTCGAGACCAGCCTGGTCTGCAAGAGCTAGTTCCAAGACAGCCTCCAAAGCCACAGAGAAACCCTGTCTCAAAAAAAATTGTATGTTGAAGTAGCTATAATGTGAAGAAATAAAATCAACTTTATAATAAATATAGTTTAAATCACATTTTATTTACAATATGAATTACATTAAACAGTTCAATATAATGAATTTATAATAAAATACATAAAAATCTTAATATATAAGAAGATAGTTATGTACTTGTACCTACTAACAACAAATGTTTAAAACTTTAAATTTTCAGGAAGCAAGGACAAATTTTCTTTTGGGGTAGCTAGGTGGCTGTCAGACTGACCTTCTCACGGATAATATTTCATGTCTGGCTGAATATACTAAACAGCTATTTGAAGTATGGAGACTAAACAGAGGCAGGCTTTGGAAGGGATTTGACAAGGAGAACAATGGATCTGCCCTGGGTGTGTTCTCAATTATAGGATCCTGGCATGCAGGTGGCAACTACCTCCATGTTACAGGATGGCTGAAACCCTAGCAGAAAACCTTCATGCAGGCTTTTGGATGGGTTAAAGTATAATTTAGGATTATCTCAGTCTTTGCAAAATGAGAGGATATTCCAAGAGGGACAGAGCCAGACAAAGAGATCCAAATCCTGAACATCAGTGCTGTCTGTGTTCTGAGCCCCATGAAGTCCTAAACACGGATCTGAGATCTAAGTCCCCTCTCAAAAGGTACTTGGCAATACAGGTCTAGTCAAGTTATTTGCACTCTAAACAAAACTAAAAGTCTTTTGAGAGATATACTAAAACTCAAGGTCTTCATATTATAAAATTCACAATATCTGGCTATAGTACAAAATTATTCAATATACAAGGAATTATAAAATACAACCAACAGAATTCAGTTAATGATGATCCAGATGTTGATTAAGCGGATGAGGACATCAGGGTAGATATGACATGTGTTCTCAGTAGCCTAATGAAAATATGGTTCTAATTTATGAACAAATGGATCACAGTAGAGTCACAAAAATTATTTGCTAACATGGTACTTTTACAATTAAAAAAATACATTTGAAATAAAAACATCATGGGATAAAATTTATGCCAAGTAATGATTATAGCAAAAGGATTCATGTGGCTTTTTTAGAGATCACTTTAAATCATTGAGAAAAACTGACTGCAACTTCAAGGATTTTTAGAACAATATTAAATATTAGGACATACATGCAATTGGAGTCCTGAAGGAAAGAATTAAAGAATGGGAAAGTCAAAATGACTGAGGAATAGAGAAATTATAAACTGTTTATGCATAAGAACTAGAGGGAAAGGAAAGAAAGGAAATATAATGGACATAGAATAAGAATTGACAAATAACAGCAGGAAACCTATATTTGTGTAAAATGAGAAAGAGATGGTGAAAGTGAAGAAAGGACTCACTCACGATGCATTCACCTTAGAGGAATGGTGTTACAGACCACATCCTCTGCAATAAAACATCCTGGCACAGGAACAAAGGGAAGTGCACGTGTACTCCTAGAGAGCACACTCCTCGTTATTCAAAGGGAAATTAGAGAAAGGACTGTGTCTAAACTCTGATTCACGGCTTGAAGAAGCAAGCAGCCACACTGCAAGCAAGCATGGACACATACATAGCCTCTGAGAACTGTCGGCAGCTCCTGGCTTACAGCCAGCAGGAAGACTCAGGCACCAGGTGCAGAAAGCTGGGCTTGGGTTTTACACACAATTCCAGGAGCTGAGAAGAGAAGCACAAGCTCCAGATCTGAATGCAACACAAGCAGACAGATGCCCAATGAAGACCCAGACAAGCCAGCCTGGACTCCTGTCCCATACAGTGCAAGGGGATATAGCAGTGGTGTTTTAAGTCATCCTTAAAAAAAAAAATCTCATACTGTTTTTTCCTTATAAATGTCTTTTTCCAAAACAATCTTCTCCAATATTGATGGAAATTTTATATCAGACCCTATAAAGTCTATTCCATAGAATGATATTCTAAAGTACTTTAATTTCCAGGAATAATGGATAGTCTTCTGGGATTTTCCAAACACTTCACTTTTTCTTTGTGTGGGTCGATCACCAGCCATTTCTGTAGAGACCATAAGGCTCTACAGACTCAATTTCCCACAAAGGCCCACCAGGAGGCACCAAGTTCTCTCAGAAAGTGATGTTCTCCCATGGAGAGAAGTTCCCATACCCCTGCAATAAGGCGACCACTCACCTGAGACCCCCCCCCATCAGTCACTCACCTCAGCTGTATCCATTTGCTCTGTAACTCAGAAAGCAAATACCCTGAATTCAGCCCTGGTCAGCACTACACTGCTTTCTTTGCATGATTGTCTAGGGCTTTTACTGTTGTTTCATTTATATAGTTTGTAAAATCTGTATCTTCATTTAAATTCAAATATCTCAGTTTTCATTTCTTTATCTCATTGACTGCTACTATACAATTGGGCCATAGTGCTTCACGTCAAAAAGTGTGTACTCACTGGGTCACCTTGACTATCCCCTAAATAATCAGTAAACATGGCCCTCACTGCAATGAGTAGACCTTGTTCTCGGTAAATAAAGCTTTCATCAACTATAGCTTATGTCTTCATTTACTCTTGTCTCTGGCAGCTATGGGGCCATGATGAATGGGGAATGCTTGTCACCGAGATTGCCTGTGGCTCACAAAGCCTGACATACTAACTGTCTGGTGTTTTTTCAGAACAAGTTTGCAGCCCTCTGACCTAAAATTCCTTTTCTATTCGTCACAGTTACTGGTTTTGGTTTTCCTTCTCCTCTCCCTTCTACATTTTTTTCTGCATGTTTTTTCTGCATTATCCTACAGTAATTATCCTACAGAGCGCTTTCCTTACCAAACCTATTTTATTTCTGTTCTATCACCACATATTTGGTGTAGTTTGATTAGTAAATGTCCCCAAGGACTCAAGGACATATAACAGGAAAGTGGCAGAGCCTTTAAAAGGTGGGACAAGAGAAGCCCCTGTGTCATGGAAGAGATGCCCCTGCAGGAGTCTGTGGGACTCTGATCTCTAAATCTCCTTTCTCAGCTTTTCTGGTCATGAGGGAAGTAGTTTGTTCATCATGTGTCCTTGCCATGAAATGCTGCCCTCACCGGAGGTAACCCTTTATTCAAAATAGCCATGCTAGTTTTCCTTTACAAGTTAACTGCTCTAAGGTATTTTGTTAGAGAAACATGAATCTGACTAATATAGCACATACTTCTGACTTTGTTTCGTGGCTTATATTTATACTTTAATTATTAAGAAATTACTAAATTCTTTCCATTCTTTAAGGCTTTTAAATGCATATGGCTGTACATTTTTCCTTTCCCTCTGTGGCCCGTCAGATTGTCACACGGTGTACCTCACTATTGTTTGTTACTGAATGGTCTATAATGCCACTTTAATTCCTTTTTTATTATAAGATTTTTAAGAACACTGCTCTGGAATATTCCAAATTGATAGATTTTGCCCAGCTAATTTTATTTCTTAGCTTCTACTTTCACTGCCTGGTGACCACAGAATGTAACTGTCACTTGGGAATTGTATTGAGTTTCTCTTTGTAGCCTATGACATGCTACACTTGATAAATGTTCCATAGATATATTCCTTTCTTTTGTATTATTATAAAAATACAGATGGTGCAAGTATGCTGTGTCGTATTTTATAGAACCATTTTTTGTCTGTTTTGAGTAATGTAGATGTCAGTGCTCTGTTAGGTGGTTAAATTGGTGTGGGTTTGGTGGGATATCATTTTTCATTCACAGGAGATACTTTGATCCATGGAGTACTCTTTTTTCTTTAGCCTTTATTTTTATTTTGTGTGTATGGGAGCTTTTCCTGCATGTGTCTATGCACCATGTTCACATAGGGGCTGTAGAGGCCAGGAAAGGATATTGGGTTCCCTGGGATTAGAGTTACCTACAGTTGTGGATGTTGAAATTCAACCCAGATCTTCTGGGAAAGCAACCAGGCTCTTAACCTGGTTATCTGTATAGTCCTGTGATACTTTGGCAGTATATTTTTAGCCATATAGCTATATTTCATTTAAAATTATCTTTTTTATTTCCATTTTCAACAATTATGTGTTGTTTAATTTAGGTATTTGCTTTATAGAAGAAATATCATTAAGTCATTTTCCAACCAAATTTGTGAAACTTGACTATTGTTCTATGCTTACGTGTTATATTTTAACAACCCAAGGACCAAACTCTTTGTTCAACACTGATAAATAACCAAAGATTATTATTTCAAAATTTAGTTTCCCCCTTTCTCTACCTTATTAGCTCCAGTATCATCAAGTTAACGAAGATTTTTAGAAACTATGCTTTTTTATGGTATCTCCTTCCTAAGAACAATTTCTTAATAACTATTTAGCTATCAATATCAAGCAAGATTGCAAATGAGAAAGAAAGTGAGACAGGAGAGAGAGTATGTGTTTGTGAGGGCGGGGAGAGGGAGAGAGAGCACTCCCAACCTGACTACCTGGGGCCAAAGCTGTGAATTCAAGTGTATTAATATATTTGAGGAGCCTTGATGGTTTGGCTCATTACTCTTATCCCTTTCACATAAAATTTCCTATTTGGTGCTTGGTCTTTGCATGTCTTCCTTAGCATTCAAATTCCCATCAACGGAAACTACCCCACTCTAGTCTCTTACAGAGGAGTCAGAGAGGCAAGTGTTTGAAATTCTTTTTTTTTCACCCTCATTGGCTAATTAAATCATAGCTATAGAATCCCCACAGTGAACTGATATGAACTGTATCAACTGAGGGCTGAGCAGAAGGTGGACAGGAGGAAGTAGTGAGCAGAACTGCCCTGCAGGCTCTGGGAGGAATGGAAGCTGAACTCAACAATTCAGAGTTTCTGAAGCTTGGTGGTCCCTATCTCCTTGGTCTGGAAGGCTGTCCAGAAATTCATCATTCTTCTCCCAGTGAGCCAAGTGGGGCCTCTTCTCAAAGGCCCCTTCCCATGGCCTCCCGAAATATCCTGGTGTTCCTCTCCCCAGTGCAACGATGGCCACCTATCATCCTGTGCTATTGTTACTGTGCTCTCGATACTACCTGAACTGATTCTCTGGTCTGTTGTTTATTTTCCATTTTCCACTGTAGAGCTAAGATTCTGCCTTGTTTATTGCTATATTCCTGATGCCTGACCAAGAATAAGCCATTTAGTAACATCCAGTGAGTAGATAAGTGGATAAGAGCCAATAGCAATTGGCACTTTCACCTGCCAGTTGACGGAGCCAAGTGTCTGCGCCCATGTACTATCTACCCTGGCATCACAATGCACTCACCTAAAGAAGGCAGTGCGTCTATTACAGGCTCAGGATGCTCACATCATCCCCATGGCTTAGGTACCACTGGGCAGCAGTGTGCTGTTCACTGTGGAAATTTAACCAGCCATCTGTCTTCTTCCCTGAAACAAGAATAACAGGGCTGGGCACCATGTATCACATCTGTATATAGGGAGGGAAGGCATGAGTGAGTGCTGCAAGCTTCACATCCAGCTCATCTTCTGTGGTCTGAAATGGCCTTGTCCTCATGAATCCAGAAACAGGGATACAGAGGCATATGATCACACCTGGAGCAATGACCTTGGGTACTTTTCAGAACCTTAGGTTGCCCCAAGGGAGCCAGATGGCTGTGCATATGCTTGCCTCTCCAGTGTCCCTTACTTGAAAATAGAAAGATGGAATCTTGACCCTCCCCAAAAAGGATCTTGCCTCCCCTTGTATGTCCAGAGCTCATGAACACATAGTCACACTCCTAAATCCAAAGACAAAATAGCAACTGGGTGCTCTTCCTCCCTTGCTTCATTGAAGTATGCAAGGGACTGGAAGGTTTCTCTTTGTCAGGAGAGGGAGCTGGACTCCCTGAAATTGTCACCAGTCTAGAGGCATGCTGTCCCTAAAACAAAGGAAAAGAAGCCAAAGAATCCTGGAAGAAAGTGGGCAGGACTCCTGGATTCCTCCACAGAGAACCCAGCTGAAGCCAGAAGACTTGGATATGTCTTCTACTCCTGCACAATAGCTGGCACACTGCTGAGCCACAGGGATCTGAATTCACTGCTCATTACACCTGTCCTCACATGCCTCCTGTGTGCGCCCAATCACAAACAAACTACAGGGGAGGTGTGGGGGATGGGTCAGAGCCTACAAAAGCCATTGCTATCTTTGCAAATATAACACATGCAAATACATATAACACACCACCAGGAGTGCAGAGGAGTCTGGAACTTTAACTTCCACCAGGTTCTTATTGTATCAGTTTCCTAAGCACCATTGCATGTTAAATCTAGATCAACAGATAGACAAATTCAGACCAAACACTACACAGGCAATAACAGTTGGTTCCAAAGTTCTGCAGTGCAGGTGACTGCAGTCTACGGTAGTCTATGGTTATTGTACATATTGCACATAACCAGAGAAGTGTGAAGGTTCCCAAGATGTGGAAGTGATAATGTGTGAAGTGCTGGAAGCGCTAACTACTTTGATGTAATTGTTACAGATGATCATGATGAAATCCCAAATGCATGGATAACAATTTGAATCGGAGAGCATCTTTTGGTGCTGTGAGTCTTCACCTCTGTTCACCCAGGATCTCCATCAGGGAGCAGAGGTTGACAGCAGACTTTCCCATGGAGGTTCTTGGGCCAGCAATCTTACTCCCAGGCTTCTAAACAAGGTGTGCCATTGGCCTTGACCCCACCAATAGTCAAGGCATGAGTTAAGTTGGTGACATATGCCTTTAATCCAAGCACTCATGAGGCAGAGGAAGACAGATCTCTGAGTTTGAGGCTAGCCTGGTCTACAGAGGAAGTTCCAGGACAGCCAGGGCTACACAGAGAAACCATGTCTTGGAAAACAACAAAGAGTCAAGACATGGCTTAGTGATACTCCACAGTTGCTAGCAGCCAGATGACATATCCCTTCTCAGAATCATATTTTGATTCTACGGAGGGAAAACAGATGGTCTGCAGGACACAACAGCCTGGTGGCTGCATAGACTATTTTAAATGGCACATAAACAATGACAATGTGAAACACTTAGTTTTTATAACATGAATGAGACTACTCCAAGGGAAGGGATTCAGCGTCCCACTCTGAGGATTGTACCCCTGATGCTCTCAGTCAGGCAGGGACACCACTGGTGTGGTGGCTGTGAGGAATAAGTTTGTAAGATATGGGCTGAAGGATTTGATCTTTGTAACTGCTGAAGCTCAAAGTGTGTGTGGGGGGGTTAACTTTAGAGAGGTTATCATACAAAACAATGATACTATGTTTTATTCCACACTACATGTGGGGTCCATGTGGGAAACTTCATCTTTCCTGATACTCAGAGGTGTCATCAAGAGTATGGCTGTTTCCCTCCCTCCTCAGACTTGCCGTTCACTTCTCAGAATTCATAAACAAAGGATTGTTGGTTTACCTTCTGAAATGGAGTGGGTGATCATTTTTTAAATAAGAAGAAAAAAACCTCCAAATTAGAGAACTTGAAGAATCATGAAACCCAACATTTAGAATGAAATTTAGCTTCTGGAGACTCATTCCTAGGTGAGTGTTTTTATTGGGTTTTATTTGTGAATCATATTATTTGCTTAACAAGTTAAAAAAGCCAAAGATGCCAGTTAGTTTACTAGTGCTCAGTAAAGTCAATCCTGTACTTGCATTAGTTGGCTGGAAAAAATAAAATGGCATTAAGTTAAGGTAAACAATATTTTGAATATACATGGTCTGAAACTACATATATTACAGTTAGCCTACCTTTTCTAGGCATGGCCAACATGAGCCACTTCTGATGAAATCATCCCTTTTCATAGTAGACCCTCCCTATGGTTCAAAGAGACCTCAACCTTGGACCGTAACCTTTCCTCAATTGCTTTGATGTTCTTGATTTGAGATTTCCTCAAATCAATTTTTAAAGGCATAGAATTCTGATACCTAAGCAAAGATGTCAGAGCCCAAACCATTTATGATGATGGACACAGTTCCCTGAAATCCCTTTCTCTTCAGCTGTAGGGATATGTCCTAGTTTTTGATACAGTCTTCACATAAGAAAAGATATTTTTTTATAGCTTAAGGGTCCTTCTCACCTGTAAAAGTACACCAAAGAATAACCAAGTCTTAGCAGTCATTTACATGTTTAACATGAGCTGTTCCTAGTGTTGGTGGAGATCTAGAGGAAGAGTAAATGGATATTTAAGATTATAGAGAGGCAGTAGCAAAGTGACATTTATTATGAAAAGGGACAGTGAATGACATTGTTGAATTCACATAATAAACTTTTGAGAGAAACAGAGACAGAGACAGGAAGACAGAGAGACAGAGACATTATCCTTGAAGAAAATTCCTAAAAGGCTGACTTGACATCCCAAAAACTCAGATGAATACTCTCCCAGAATGCCTTTCTGACTCCTGATCCTACTAATAGGACTAAGCACCCTGATGGAGACTACGGTGCCCTGCCTCATGTGTCACTTACCAAGTTTTAGTTCTCTGATCTGGCTGTTTCCTAACTCAGCTCCTTGGAAACATCACCCTTCCTGGCACTCAAGTTTATGGACTTTGCATTTAATTGGAGGGAAGAAAGGCAAGAGCAACTAAGGAGAGAAGGAGAGCAGAAATATGGAAGGCAAAGAAAAGAGTAAGATAGAAACCCTTTTGTTTTCTAGGACCTCTAACTCCCAGCAGACAACAGGCAAATGAAGCTTTTAAAAACCACAACCTTTGGGATTTTAATTATATCCAACCAAATATATGGAAGCATCTTAGCATCCTTCATTATTTATACTAGTATAAGAATATGTTCAAAATCATTACACCATGGAACCCTAAGATTGGACCTTAACAGTCTAATTTATATTCTCATGTATCTGCAAAGCGAGTATCTATTAGCTATCACTCCCAAACCATGGGCCAACCTGTGCTATAAATCTGAGAACCAATGCAAGAGAATGACAATTATCAAAACTGCCCTTGAAGGACACAATCAAATCGGAACTAGGAGCTTGGGCAGTCTCTAGTTGAAAGACATACAGACTTGTCAAGTCTTGATGATGAGATTGCTCTGTAATGGTTAGGAAAAGAAGATGAGATGAGAAAACTGAAATGTTTTAGGTAACTATGTGTGGCCAGGAGGCTCAAGCATCAAAAATTTAAAAGTGCACATAGCTGGGTAATCTTTCACTATACTCTGGCTATTTAACATTGTAAGAAAAGGCTCTAACTTCAAACAATTTTAAATTTGAAAAATAACTGTGAGGTTTTGTTTTCCAGAACCGAAGGTAAGTAAGTGATAAGGGCCCAGGAGCCCTGAAGACACTCATTCTCCTAACCTGAAAGAGTGGATTCTGGGTCCTGTCCATTTTGCCAGTTGAACCCGAGGCAAAGGCCATGTTCATACCATCTGTAGTCCCAGCTGAGAGTCACACATGTGAGAAGTAGAGAGATGAACAGGAGGTAGAAGAAATGACAAACTTTCTATTGCTTGACACACAAGCCAACCCACTGTTCAGGATGTATTGTTCATGTGTCCTCACCAAAACACATGAAATACAAGACAAGAACCACATGACATGAGATGCCACAGGCTCCTGCTGGCTCCCACTGTTCATTGTGTACAGCTTTCCATGATGGCCAAACCCAGCTTATTAGAGAACATGGGAGGCAGATACCTGTCTCTGGACAGGTATTTTTCTGCTGATGCTTCTTTTCAAAGGGAAAACTGAGGCATAAAAGGCTAGAATAGTTCAGCCACGTTGTACAGCTGTGAAATAGTTCTGTTGATGAGCAAATAGTCTGTGTACTTAGCTTTTGAACTGTACTGGAATTTGTCTAGTTTAGCAATCAGTTCAGAGGTTAGCTATTCTCCAAGCATCCAAGCTGTATGTGTAACAAACACTGATAGGTCCCAGTAACATTTGTGACTGAAGCACAGGAATTCCATCCCTCATGGAGCTTTATAATTCCTAAGAGGTATATGTATGTCTCAGCCACCTGGGCTGTCAAGATGACATTTAACCTGCAGCTGACCCTTGCTGGGCAGATGGAAGTGAAGGACAGGTGGTCTGACACAGAAGTACATGCAAGTCCTTACATAGGAAAGCCCTGCACCTCAGAAGGCCCCCAACAAAAGGCCTAGGGACACATGGGAAAGGAGACCCAGGAAGAAGGTGAGAATGATCATTTTCTCTAAGGCACATTAAAGATCTTATGATTCTGTCTTTATCTCAAGAACACAAAAGACAGCCATAAGAAGTGTCTGAGAGAAAACTTTCAGATGAAAACTAAAGTGACAGAGCTCCAGAAAACACCATATTGTTCAAAGTGGTTTGCAAACGAGGAGGCCTGGACTGCCTGGGCTCCCCTTACCACAGGCAGGGATTCTTGTGGTTTTACTCGAGCCCTTCTCCTCTTCAATTAACATTACGTTTGTTATTCTCTTGAGTCCCTCCTCCTGCTCTGCCCTCACTCCTGCCTTCTAAAATGGATGTGGGTGGGGGAGGAGCTTGGTCAGCCATGGGCCTCTCAGAGCCAGGCAACCCCATGGGCACCAGCAGCCTATGGTGTGTTCTGGTCTAAGCACATGGGCTCATGCTTTGAACACTTAACTGCCAGCCAGTCCCATCTGCAGAAGCAAGAAACTTTAGGTAGTGCAACATGGCTAGGTGAGGGCTTCTGAAGGTTACAGTCTGACCCCTCCTTCCAGTACCTTCTGGACTTCTTAGTCAGCCACCACATGAGGCTGCTATGTGCCCTCACTGCAGTGGGCACACCTTTTGTGTCACAGTGAAACAAGATTCTCTAAAATGCATCCAAAAGAAATCTTGTACCATGTAAGTTTTTCCCATCAGGTATTTTGGTCACAGTGATGTGACAGTAACTAATATTAATAAAAGGTAGAAATATATGCCTTGAACCTGCAATCCAAGTGACAGTCCGGACAGTTTCTTGGAAAGACTGAGCCAGTGACTCTGAGAGAATTTAAATCTAGAAGCATACAAGTGTTATACAGATCTTGCTCAGAAATTGACTAAAAATACAGTAATGGTTAGACTTTTTCTTTAGAGAGTCTGACACAAGTTAACACATTAGCACCAACAAAAGCATAGTATGATTGCCATGTCATCATAAATAAGAGCATCTGATCACCCTCCCTCTATAAACGCAGTAGTGAAAAAGCAGATGAACCATTTTTTGAGGGAATCAGACCTAAGCAGTGTAGAATAACAAGATCTGGAAGGAGGGGCAGAAAGAATGTAAACCCGTGATAATTCTGCTTTCCTATGTGAAGGGAATTTTTAATATTACTATTAAAATAACCCAGGTGTCTTGATGGGCAGAAGAAAGAACTAAGCTCAGGCAACTCTGCTAGAATTTGCAGGACAGAGTGTCAGAAAGAGGGAATCGAGACAGAAAAGCAGTGAAGCCCTGTGCAAGTGTGCACCCCTGCATTCAGATACTATCCAGATGCACCCAGGTGATATACCAGGATCCCAGAACAGAACAACCACATACAAGGACTAGGAAGCAACAAGTCAAACAGCTCTCAGAGCCATATATCACTCCAGTTCTACCAACAGAAGGATGGCCTGGCTGTATTCATAGACATTGAGGAGTGACCCTTAAAGTTTCACACTTCTATCTCATGCTGAAATTCCTTTGTCTAGAACCAAAATGAAATTAGTAGACAGATGAAGAAGTAAAGAAAACATGCACAAGACCTAGTCAGTAGACTAGAAACCACACATATATGTACATGTACACACACATGCACATATGCACTCATGTATGCACACACCTACACACACAACATATATATACACACATATATATACATATATATACATACACAGATACACTCATATACACATACCCACACTTATATATATCACACACATACACACATATATACTCATATATGCATACACATGCACACATATGCACAGACATATATATGTATACACATGCACACATATACACATACACACATGCACATGGGTACACAGATATATATAAACATATACATGCATATGCATACACACATTCACACATATGTATATACACATGCATACATTTACACACACATAGATGTACATTCACACACATACAGCACACACACATACACATATATACATTGTACACAATATACATAGCCACATACATATGCATACATGTTCACATACATATATACATACAAATACACACAGCACACATACATACAGTCACACACACATGCATACAGAAATCCAGGTACATATACATACATACACAGGAATTAACTGACAAGAATCTTAAACAGCTATTATAAATTTTTACAGATATGCTCAAAAGCTCAAAATACTTGAAAATATTCCCAAAATATATAAGATAAAGAAGCAAATTTAATACTTAGAGAGAAAAATATATAAAATACATAGAAAATCACTAAATGAGATTAAGACCATACACTTAAGAACCAGAAATGTATGAACTTTAACACATAAGAAATGACCTAAGCTAAAGTGAAGAGTTAAAAAAAAAAAAAACAGAGAAAAGGAAGGAAAGGGAAGAAACCGCTTCAGTGACCAGTGGAACAGCATTAAATGGTCTATTTCATGGAGTTTTAAAAAGATGGGGTGGGGTGGGAGAAAGGAGCAAATACAAAACAATTTTGAAAAATATTATGGTCCAAATACTCCCAGTTTAATGATAGCTGACATGGGTCTTAGTAAAGGAACGAAAAAGCTAGATGAATACTAGCACCTGTTGAAACCACTGATACAAAGCTCTCAGAACTTCAGTTAATTCTTACTAAAGGAACTACCCTGGCTGGATGAGTGGGTCTGATCAAGTCTATCGAAGGCACTAATAGAGCAGAGGCTCCCTAAAGAAGAAGTTCCTTGTGAATAAGATCAGCCCTTGCCTAAGAGTTCTCTAGCCATGGGGTCTCGGGCCCTACAGATCATGGACACCAGTCACTACAGTAAATTAATCCAGCAAAACAAAACTGAAACTCAGAACTGATCAGAGACACAGAAGCACATATACAAAGATGAACTAGAAGAATGATTACAGATCTTGTAGGCAGCCGTGAGGGTTTAAATTGCTAACTTGACACAATGTGGACTCGAATAGGAAGCACCTGGGAGGCTGTGGATAAGATGGACTGTGGGGACTGTTTTGATGATCTTAACCAATGTAGGGGGACCCAGCAGCAGTGCTATTCCCTGGATCTGGGTCCCAGACTGTAAAAACATGGAGAAGTTGAGTTGGGTGGTAAATGACCCTTCATTCTCTCTCTGTTTTTGGTGGCAAATGTGACCTGCTGCTTTCGGTTCCTGCCTTGGATACCCCGTGATGGGCTGTCCCCTACAACCATGAGCCTAATGAATCATTTCTCTCTTAAAGCTGCATTTGTCGGTGTATTTTACCACAGCAATGGGGTAAGACAGTAGCAAATTAGGTCAGATGATGAATTATTATCATCTTAAATATTTAAAGAGAAAGAGCTATCAACCTTGAACACAATATTTAATGGAAATATGTTTAAAGCTTGAGGGTAAAATAAAGATGGTAAGCAAAACTGGTATCTGCTCCCTTGGAACTTCATTTTGCTTTGAAGGGAAATTCTTCAGACAGAATGAAAATGGTAGAGGGTGGAAAGACTAGTCTAGTTTAAATATTGATTCTAGGCGTTTGATCTTTTCAGGTTGATTTTTTTTCTTTTTAATCCCAGCACTTAGGGACCTGAGGCAGGAGTATTGTGGGCTACTTGCTAGACCTTACCTTAGGAAAAAAAATTCTTCAGTGTGGAGCAATAGAATGCATACCTGTGTATAAATCCCTGGATTTGATCCCCAACACACACATATACACAGACACAAACAACACACAGACACACAGATATACACATACATACACAAAAACACACACATACACACAAACACACACACTGACACATATGTACACATACATACAAGCACACAAACACACACTGACACACATACAGACATGTGCATACACACACACACACACACACACACACACACACACACACACACACACCATTTAATAGTTAATAGACCATTTAATCCAAAGCATGGCACTATCTTCTGGACTTTATAACACCCTGAAGTAAATGTGCAGCATAAAGAGAAGGAAGAAATAACATGTTTTAGTGTGGCAAGTCTCACATCATAAATGAAATAAAAAATGGCATGTTTAAAAGTAGACTATGATGTCACAAGTACATCTATAGTTGTCTTTGAAGCAGTTTTTCTCAAACTGTAGCATAAACTAAAATCACTATAATATTCCAGTTCAACAGGTCCAGGGTATGACCCAAGAATTTCTGCTTTCACAAAGTCAGAAGTTGTCTGTGAGATTAAAAAATCCTGATGCTGTTAACTTGGGATCATAGGAGCTCAGAGAGACTGACCAACAACCAGGGAGCCTGCAAGGGACTGACCTAGACACTCTACATATATGTTATAGTTTTGTAATGTGGTCTTCTTGTGGGACTCCTAACAGTGAGAGCAGTGGATGTCTCTGTGTTGCCTGCTTTTGGGATCCATTCCTCTACTGGGTTGTCTCAGCCAGCCTTATTAGAAGAGGAGGAGCCTAGTTTCACTGCAGCTTGATAAATCAGGGCTGGCTGATAATCCATGGGAGGCCTGCCTATATCTGACGAAAAAGAAAAGAGGAAGAGTGGATTGGAGAGCTGGGAGAACTGGGAAGAGGGGAGAGAGGGGAAGCTTTGGTGGGGATGTAGAAACAACAACAAAAATCCTGATGATGTACTGTGTCAGCTCACTATATACTCATATATCAAACACTGTATTACAGTTTTGTCAATTACGTATTTTCATGAAGCCAGGGAGAAAAGATGTAGGTTAATATTAACTATATGAAACATATTTTGAGGATGGAAATCCAGGTATGTTAAAAGTGAAAAAGAAGATGAAGACTATGCCACACAGGTCTTAGTGATAAGAAACCTAGGAGTGACTATATCTATACTGTGGATTTTAAAACTAGGTATTAGGAAGAGGCAAGCAAGGGCATGATGATAAGGGATCAGTTCATCACAAAGAAATAGAAATCTTAGATACATATGCACCTAATAAGGGTTTTTAAATCTGTGACACCACTGAAGGGACTATCCACAACCATAGTTGGAGATTTTATAATTTTTCTCCCCAAAGCTATTAGAATCATTACATTGTTAAACAGAAAAAACTGGGAAATACTCTAAGCTAAAAAATGTGTTCATTAAAAAAAAATAAACAAAATGACATTGACTTCTTACCAGCCGGAGCAGCAGACCCTCGCTGTGGGAAATTCACCTGAAGCACACCTGTATCTGTACATTGGAGTACAGCCCATTACCTAGCCAAGTACACTGCTGTCAAAGAACAGTGATGGTTCTGAAGAAAAACAAAAGAGATTTGAAAAAGCAGTATCTTTGTAACAAGAAAAAATATTGTTGTGAGCCTCATTTGACACAGCAGTTCCCTCTCAGTTCATGGAAGGGTCTTAATAACAACAACAAAAAAAACAAAAAAAAAAAAAAACAACAACAACAACAACAAAAAAAAAAAAAAACCAGCATCCTACATGGCCATGGCACTCCCAAATTCACAACAGCTGGGTTACCTGCATAGAAGGGGATGGATACATGGGGTCCCTCTCTACCCACTGGAGTTAATGGCAGTGGAATCCTGCAGGAGAGAGGAAATCATTGTCTTCAGTGATGTGGCCACTGGGGAGTTATTCATGTTCCAGCTTCAACTTGTGTCTGCAGGGTGGCCCTGTTTAATCCCTATGGGTCACAAAACAAAAACAAAAAGACATGAAATTGGAATAAGGATTTGGTGGAAATGGGAGAAGGCTAAATATAGGTGGAGGGATGAAGGTGACCAGAATTATTACATGCATTTATGAAATTGTAAATGGATAAATTAATTTTCAAAAATGCATTAAAAAACAATGGTGTCCTAAAC
Organism: Cricetulus griseus; assembly: GCF_003668045.3. Lineage (NCBI taxonomy): Eukaryota > Metazoa > Chordata > Mammalia > Rodentia > Cricetidae > Cricetulus > Cricetulus griseus. Next base: position 93,370,117 of record NW_023276807.1, read on the forward strand.
CAGGCATGATGGTATACCTCTGAGAGTCCAGCATCCACTTGGGAAGCTAGGGCAGGAGGACTGTGAGTTAAAGACCTGCCTAGGCTATAGAAGAAGTGCCTGTCTCAAGCAAACATAAGGACAGACAAACAAACAAATATGTCCTAGAGCTTACTCAGTGCCCATTGAACTTTAGGGGGCAAGTTGATAGACTAGGGGAAGTTTTTAATTGAAAATAGATTTTTTTCATATACTATATTTTGATCATAGTTTCTTCTCTCTCAACTTCTCTCAGCTTCTCCCTACTTCACCAGTAGCCCAAATCCACATCCTTTTTCTCACCAGAAAACCACGCCCTTTCTCTCATCAGAAAACAAACAAGCAAGTAATGATGATGATAAAATAAAAACAAACCAAAATAGGGCAAAACAAAAAGAAAAAAAAGAGCCAAAGAAAAAGCACAAGAAACACATACAGACACACACATTCTCTGTCGGTCTCTCTCTCACTGTCTCTGTCTCTTTCACACACACACACACACACACAGAGAGAGAGAGAGAGAGAGAGAGAGAGAGAGAGAGAGAGAGAGAGAGTCTATAAGAGTACAAAACTGAAACCATAATATATAAGCAAAGACCTTTAAGGTTAAAAAAGAAGGAAAAAGCAAAAGAATACCCAGTCAAAGCATTATGAAACAAACAAAAAAACCCTCCAAAGTACCATTGAGTTTGTTTTGTGTTGGCCATCTACTGCTACGTGTGAGTCTGTCCATTAAATATGGTTTGTATACCCAGTGAGACCCCTTTGGAGAAAACTAATCTTTCTTTTGTGAGAGGGTATCAACTGAGATAGCTTCTATGTTAGGGATGGGGCTTTTGTCCACTTCTCCTTTCAGTGCTGGGACCCCATCTGAGTTAGAATTATGTAGGATCTGAGCAGGCTGCCACAGTCTCTGTGCGTTCATATGTGTAGCAGTCCTGCTTTGCCAAGAAGACCTTGTTTCCTTGGTGTCCTTTGTCCCCATTGGGTCTTATGATCTTTGTCTCCTCTTTTGCAGAGCTCCCAGAGCCCAGAGGAGAGAGCCGTGCACATCATCCATCTGTGGGTCCTGTATTTGTTCCCATCTGCTGCAGGAGGAAGCTTCTCTCATGATGGCTGAACAATGCCATCATGAGCATAGCAGAATGCTGTTGTGAGTCATTTTATTGCTACATCCGTTTATTTTTAAAGCTGAACCTTACATTCTAAATGTAATTTACATCAAAGGCATTTGCCAGCTTCTAGGCTCTGAACTTTGAGATGTAGATGATACCAGACCATGGCTACTAGTCCTATGCATGAAATTTGGAGGTTCTGAGGTGGTAGGGAGAAAAATCAGATTCCAAGACTCACCAAGGAGAAGAAAACACTGCTTTTGTGTTCCTAGTCTTTTCATAAAACCCACAGACAGTTAACATACTGTCAGGTCAATATAGAGAAAGGCAGACAATTTCAAAGTGATCTTGGACATTATCTGTGAAGTAGAAAACTGTACAAATTTCCTTACTGGAAGTGACTTCTTTCAGAGCCTCAGCAACTCTCTGTCTTTATTATTGTTGTTCCTATTTATATTGTTATGATTAAGCAAGTCTTATTATATAATCCAGACTGGATATAAAATTATAATCCTCCTGCCTCAGCCTCTCAAATCTGGAGATTTCAGGTGTGTACCATCACATCTGGCTTCTCAACAACCTTTTGGAAACAGTCTAGTATTTTATCAAAATTGCACTCAACAGATGAGCCCATGGAGTTCAAAATAACAAAAACTGTAATTACAAGTATAGATGAAACTGAAGTTCTTAATAGAAAAACTGTGAAGATCAATAAAATGGAAATTCTTTAAATTTCAGTAGAGTTATATATCACATAAACACAAGATGGAAACATCCTTGAAACTCAAGACAGGTCAGTAGATAGCTTCAGGTTGAAAAATGAGTTGAAAACTCATTGTTTCTTATAAGGCACATAAGAAGTACATTTAATGTATGTAGACCTGAAATCCTCTAAGAAAACAAAAGAGAGATAAAGTCAGAAAACTTAAAGAGCAACCAGCAATAGCTTTCCAAAACTGACAGAGAATATCAAGCTGCAAAATTAAGAAATTTACAAAATTCCAACCAGCATAAACACCAAAACACACACACACACACACACACACACACACACACACACACACACACACACACACACACACACACAGAGTTAAAGAGAAAATGTTGCAAAGACAAAACCATTGTTAAAGTAGCAGAAAGAATGATCTAAACAACCAGAAGAAAAACTATGGAAACCAGGAGATACAGAAGTTGAAAAAAAACCCACTGGAAAAAATTTTCTACCAATGATCTAAAATATGCCAATGTGCCCTCCAGGAAATACAGAAACACAGACAGAAACTGATCTCCATGGCACCATGGGAATACAGGAAGAAAACACCAAATCACAATCTAGCAAGTAGAAATGAATATGGAACTATTCAGTAATATAAGGAACATTTAACTGACATATCAACATCAAATATAGACAAAAGGAAAACAGGCTTAAATAATTTTCTCATGCCTTCTTATTTTGTTTTCCTTAGTTTGTCCTGAACATGGGGTCTTATATAACCTAAGTTGGCTTCAGGGTTGTTGTATGTCCAGGCATGTATGTATTTGAACAAGAAATGAGTTCTTAAACTCGAATCCAATATATATACATATATATATGTATATACTTTAAATATATTTATATTTTAAAAATCACCTGTATCTAAGAGACATGAAAATTACAAAAGAAGAGTAACAGAATTCATTGTGATATTCAAGGTAACTAGGAGAAAAGCAAATAACACAAGGTAGAAAGTAGGGGTAAGACAGAAAAGAAATACTAAGTACTAAGTTGTGGCTAAATTACTAGTTGGTAATACTAATGTGTTATTAACTATAGTAAATATATGCATAACAAGTGTTACCAGTTTAAATAATACATTATCAAATTGAATTTTTATCACTTATGGTATTTGGGGACATTCTGCTTATAAAGATACCAAAAGTTCAAAGTAAAATGATAAAGTGGTACCTTGAAGAAACACAAGCCAAAGAAAGGTGGTGTGACAGTCCCAACTCCATACTGTGTAGGCTCCAAATACATCTATGCTTAATAGTTAAATAGAAGGGGTGAAGGGATGCTCTGGTGGCTAGTACATATGCTCTTGCAGAGGACTCAGGTTCAGGTGACTAATAACAGCCTATAACTCCAGCTAAGGGGGATCCTAGGTCTCCACATCCAACAGCATTTCCATGCACATATCCACACAGATACACATACAGATACATAATTAAAATAAAAATAATCTTAACAAAGAATTAAAAAGAACACTTAAGACAATATAATCTAATAGCACCTAAACTATGTAAAGCAAAAAATGACAGAGTATAGGTACAATTAGAAATTCTAAGATACCCTGGCAACCCTTTCTCTTACCACTTTAGAAATAAGGTTGAAAATTCTGAAGATAGAACACTAACCAGGGAAATCCCCAAAATACCAGTGGTTAAGCAGTACTCCTCTTGATAATTCACTGTTTAAAAAGAAGCCAAAGAGACAATTAGAAAGTGCATTTAGAATGTTTCACAACATGGAGGATATTGCTGCTACTAAGCCAGCTAGTTTTTCCCACTGAGTGGCATGCCAGTCATGGAAGGAACATGTTTTATAAAGGAGACTTTATTCACTAGTCATTAGAGGACACAGGAGAACCCAGTCTCTAATGAACCTATCTGGGGATAGAGTCTGGGGATTTCTAGCAGCTAATTTGCTTGGAGGTTAACTAAGGACAAGTGGATAGAGGAAGTCCACAAAACTCATTTGTATTTTTCCCTACAATGCATCACTCATGTGTTTTTAATGGTAAATTGGTAGTCCTGGAACACAAAGAAAAGAGACACTAAGATGTCATATTGAAAACCACTGGTCTAATGTCTGCCTCAAGATAAATAGGCACATAGTTTACTAACTCAAAGAAAGTCCTAGGATTAACAAGGCTAAGAGTGGGTACTGAGAAAGTAAAGAATTAAAAATAACTAATGTATTATGGAAACTTTGCCAATTAGGAAGTGGGGTACAGAACTAAATAGAGAATTCTCAATAGAGGAGTCGAAAATGGCTGAAAGACACTTAAGAAAGTGTTCAACATCCTTAGCCATCAAGGAAATGCAAATCAAAAAACTCAGAGATACCATCTTACTCCTGTCAGAATGGCCAAAATCAAAAACACCAATGACAGTTTATGCTGGAGAGGATGTGGAGAAAGGGAACACTCCTCCACTGCTGGTGGGAGTGCCAACTTGTACAGCCACTTTGGAAATCAGTATGGATATTCCTCAGGAAAATGGGAATCAGTCTACCACAAGATCCAGCAATTCCTCTTTTAGGCATATACCCAAAAGAAGCACATTCATACAACAAGGACATCTGTTCAACTATGTTTATAGCAACACTATTTTTAATAGCCAGAACCTGGAAGCAACCTAGATGCACCTCAACTAAAGAATAGATAAAGAAAATGTAGTACATTTACACAATGGAGTACTACTCAGCAGAAAAAAAAACAAAACAAAACAATGGAATCTTGAAATTCACAGGCAAATGGATGGAACTAGAATAAACCATTCTGAGCAAGGTAACCCAGTCACAAAAAGACAAACAGGGTATGTATTCACCCATATATGTATTTTAGACACAGAACAAAGGATTACCAGCCTACAATCCACACTGCCAGAGAAGCTAGGAAACAAGGAGGACCCTAATAGAGACATACATGGTCCCCCAGAGGAGGAGAAAGGGACAAGATCTCCTGATAAAATTGGAAGCATGGGAGGAGGGGAGAGGGAGCTAAGAGAATAAGAAGGGTAGAAGAGGAGGAGAGAGGAGGGCATGAGGGAGCAGGAAGGTTGAGTTGGGAGAAGAATAGAGGAGAGCACAATAAGAGATGCCATAATAGAGGGAACCATTATAGGTTTAAAGAGAAATCTGGCACTAGGGAAATGTCCAGAGATCTACAAGGATGACACCAACTAACAATCTAAGCAACAGTGGAGAAGCTACCTTAAATGCCCTCCCCTGATAATGAGATTGATGACTATCTTATATGCCATCCTAGAGCCTCCATCCAGCAGCTGATGGAGTAGAAGTAGACACCCACAGCTAAACACTGAACTGAACTGGAATCCAGATGCAGACAGGGAGGAGTGATGACAAAGGGGTCCAGACCAAGCTGGAGAAACCCACAGAAAGAGCTGACATGAACAAGGGGCTGCTCATGGACCCCAGAATGATAGCTGGTAAACCAGGGATGACTATTTTTAACCAGCTATAATATTGCATAGTAGGCCTATTCAGTGGCTGTCATTTCTTCTGTAATTAATATCATATTCTCAAAACTGTATAGGGGATCAGACTCTGAACTTTAAGCATGTGGAGTATGAATTTAAGTACTAGACTATGGTATTGATCTACTACAACCCATTGCCACTTGGACATTGCAAGTACCTCAACTGGAAGATTTTTTTCCACTGGAAATTTTTTTATTGAGACCCCCACCATGTATGCAAGGTGTTTCTAGCCTTAAACACCTTCTTCCTTGGCAATGTGGTCTTTCTTGAGTTGTCCCATGAATACTTTCTTCTCCTTCATGGTCTGGAAATGACCATGGCCAAACTTGGAGGTGGTATCAATGAATTTCAGTTCAACCTTCTCCAGAGCCCATCATTTGGTCTGTACTAGCAACAACTTGTGGAGAGTGAGGACTGGCTTCTGGGTTACTACCACACAGCATTTGAGCATGAAAAAGTCATTGGTTACCTCACCATAATGGACAAAGCCACCCAGTGAGTTGATGCTCTTATCAGATAGATCATAGTCAGTGGGCACATTGTACTTAATCAGCTTACCATCCTTGATGAGGTAGCCTTGACCAATCTTGTAAATCTTTTTGTTAATCTCCATTTGGGGATTTCTGGCCAGCTCAAGCTACAGAGAAGGCCACATGGGCAGGGTACCAGGCTCTAATACAGGCAACCATGCACAGCTCTCAATGGGTCTTGTGGGACAGTTTCTTTGTATGCCAACCAATGACTTTGTAGCCTTTGCCTTTTGTCACCCTGATGATATCAATCATCTCATCCTGTCCAAACCTGATTCACAGGAACCTGTTGCCCCAGCCTCTCCCAGACCCAGTCTAGCTTTTCAGCCACAGTGCCCCTCTTCACCTGGATCTCCATCAAAGGTGCCTTCTGGCGCAGAGGAAGCAGACACATCTGAGTGTGAGTAATTATGTGGATAACTTGGCAGTACTTCTTCATGCTGTTAAAGTCCTTCTCCAGATATTTCTTGCCCTTGTCATCCTGCCATTTCTTACAGTATTTGTAGAAGGCCTTCTTAGATTTGTGCCACTTCTTGTGGAAATGCCTCTTACACTCATCACTGATGTGCTCAGCAGATACTGTTTTGTTTGTGGAGACCTCGCTGGTTTCAGTGTATCCCACAATGCCCACAACTACCAAGGGTGGTGTTTCCACAATGGATACAGACTCCACAAATTCTTTGTTGTTCACCTTGGATCCTGGCCTGTTAACTTCCTGGAGGATGTGGGTCATGCCAGCCTTGTAGCCTAGAAAGGCTGTGGGGTGAACAGGCTGGGAAGGATCATACTTGAGGAAGCTCTTCACCTTCCCTCAATGCCAGCTGCCGTGCTTCCGAGGCAAGAAGCTCAAGGACACATGCCTCAGAGCCTCAACTTCCTGTGAGACATTTTGCCATCACATGCTGCTGATAGAGCCAACTAGAAAATTATAACTTATTTTAAAACAATCAGAAGAATACCAAGTGTGCAAGTAACTATGCCAAAATATAGAAACAAGAAAATTTGGAACTCTGCGGGATCCAATACACCCAGAGAAGCCAAGTCCTCTGTACCAGTGCCACCTCCATCCACCAGTCCAGGTAGGTCATGGGCCATTTCTAGTCTGGGGTTCCGATGCCCTGCTCGGGGACATCGGAGGCCAGAGGACTGTTCACCAGATCCGAACTCGGCAGGATTCAACACACCCCGAGACTGCCAAGGTCCCAGTACCAGTCTTGCCTCCATCCACAAGAAGAGGACAGACATCAGAGTATTGGAACTGTTTGCATCTACCAGAAGGGAACCTTGGTCCCATGCCCACCAGGAGAGGAAGAGACTCCTTCTACACCCACCAGAAGAAAGGATGAGAAGAAGACAATATAAAAGCACATTCAACAACAGAAAACCCAATATGACACCACCAGAGACTAGGAACCATACACCAGCAAGACCAGAACATCACAATGCAGATGAAATAGAAGAAAATGACCTTATAAACAACTTCATGAAAATGATAGAGGGCCTCAAAGAGGATATGAGAAAATCCCTTAAAGAAATAGAAGATAAAACAAACAAAAAAAATACAAGATATCAACAAACCTTTCAAGGAAACAGCTAAAGACCTAAAAACTGAAATAGACACAATAAAGAAAGCACAACCTGAGGGAATGCTGGAAATAGAAAAGCTGGGTAAATGATCAGGAACTACAGGTGTAAGCATAATTAACAGAATACAAGAGATGGAAGACAGAATCTCAGGAGTTGAAGATACATTAGGAGAAATAGACTCATCCACCAAAGAAAATCTTAAGTCCAACAAATCCCTAACACAAAATACCCAGGAAATATGGGATACTGTGAAAAGACCAAACCTAAGAATTATAGGTATAGAAGAAGGTGAAGAAACCCAACTCAAAGGTGCAGAAAACATATTCAGCAAAATCACAGAAGAAAGCTTTCTCAACCTAAAGAAAGACATGCCAATGAAAGTACAAGAAGCCTTCAGAACACCAAATAGACTGGACCCAAAAAAGGTCTCCTCACCACATAATAATCAAAACCCCAAATATACGGAATAAAGATAAAATATTAAGAGCAGCAAAGGAAAAGGTCAAGTAATATATAAAGGCAAACCTATCAGAATTACACCTGACTTTTCCATGGAAACTCTGAAAGCCAGAAGGTCCTGGATAGATATTCTACCAACACTAAGAGACCAGATGCCAGCCCAGACTACTATACTCAGCAAAGCTTTCAATCAATATAGATGGAGAAAACAAGATATTCCATGACAAAACCAGATTCAAACAATACATATCCACAAATCTGGCCCTATAGAAAGTGTTGGAAGGAAAACTGCAACCCAAGGAAGTTAACTACAACCAGAAAAATATAGGCAATAGATAATCTCACTTTACCAACAGCCAAAAGAGAAAAAGGGTGGAAACCCACACATAAATTCACCACCACCACCAAATCCAAAACAAACAAGAATGAACAATCAATGGTCATTAATATCTCTCAATATTAATGGTCTTAACTCGCCTATAAAAACACACAGGTTAGCAGAGTGGATAAGAAGACAGAATCCATCCTACTGATGCATACAAGAAACACACTTCAACTTCAAAGACAGACGGTACCTCAGAGTAAAGGGTTGGGAAAGATTTTCCAATCAAATGGACCCAAGAAACAAGCAGGGGTAGCAATCCTAATATCCAACAAACTGGACTTTAAACTAAAATCAAAAGAGATGAAGGAGGTCACTTCCTACTCATCACAGGAGAAATCCATCAGAATGAAGTCTCAATTCTGAACATTTATGCCCCAAATACAAAGGCGTCCACGTTTGTAAAAGAAACATTACTAAAACTCAAATCACACATAAAACCGCACACACTTATAGTGGGAGACTTCAACACCCCAGTCTAACCAATGGATAGGAACATCGGACAGAAAGTTAACAAAGAAGCAAAGGATCTAACAGAAGTTATCACCCAACAGGGTTTAAGAGATATCTATAGAACATTCCATGCAAACACAAAAGAATATACCTTCTTCTCAGCGCCACATGGAAGCTTCTCTAAAATCGATCACATACTTGGCAACATAGCAAACCTCAACAGGTACAAAAAAGCTAAAATAACTACCTGTACCTTATCAGACCACCATGATTTAAAGTTTTAAATTGCAGAAAACCTACAAACTCATGGAAATTAAATAACGCTCAATTGCAAAATTCCTGGTTAGAGGACGAAAAAAAAAAGAAATTAAAGATTTCCTAGAATTCAATGAGAATGTGGACACAATATACCCAAACTTATGGGACACTTTGAAAGCAGTGCTAAGAGGAAAGTTCATAGCACTAAGTGCCCACATGAAGAAATAGAAGAATATTCACACTAGAGAATTAACAGCACAACTGAAAGCTCTAGAACATAAAGAAGCCAATATACTCAGGAGGAGTAGACACCAGGTAATAATCAAATTGAGGGCCAAATCAATAATGTAGATATTAGGAGAACAATACAAAGAATCAATATAACAAAGAGTTGGTTCTTTGAGAAAATCAACAATCTAGACAAACCTTTATCCAAACCAAACAGCAGAGAGTGAACATGCAAACTAATAAAATCAGGAATGAAAAGGGGGACATAACAACAGACACAGAGGAAATCCAGAGAATGATCAGGTCATACTTTAAAAATCTGCATTCATCAAAATTCAAAATCAAGAACAGATAAGCAACTTAAATAGACCTATAACCCCTAATGAAATACAAGCAGTCACGAAGTCTCCCTAACAAAAAAAGCCCAGGGCCAGATGGCTTCAGTGCAGAATTCTACCAGAAATTCAAGGAACAGCTAATACCAATTCTCCTCAAGTATTCCACACAATAGAAGCAGAAGGGTCATTGCCAAACTCTTTTAACGAGGCTTCAAAAACCTTGATACCTCCAAGACACAACTTAGAAAGAGGACTACAGACCAATATCCCTCATGAACATTGATGCAAGAATACTCAATAAAATACTGGCAAATCCAATCCAAGAACACATTAGAGAAATCATCCACTGTGATCAAGTAGGCTTCATCCCAGGGATTCAAGGATGGTTCAACATATGTAAATCCATCAATGTAATCCACCATATAAACAGACTGAGGAAAAAAAAAAAACATGATCATCATTTCATCTCACATGAAAAAGCCTTAGACAAAATCCAACACCCCTTCATGATAAAGGTCTTGGAGAGATCAGGGATAACAGGAACATACCTTAACATAATAAAAGCAATATACAGCAAACTGACAGCCAACATCAAATTAAATGGAGAGAAACTCAACACAATTCCTCTAAAATCACGGACAAGACAGGCTCTCCACTCTCTCCATACCTGTTCAATACTGTCCTTGAAGTTCTAGATAGAGCAATAAGACAACAAAAGGAGATCAAGGGGATACAAATCAGAAAGGAAGAAGTAAACTTTCACTATTTGCAGATGATATGATAGTCTACATAAGTGACCCAAAAAACTCTACCAGGGAACTCCCACAGCTGATAAACACCTTCAACAAAGTGGCAGGATACAATATTAACACAAAAAAAATCTATAGCCCTACTATACACAGATGATACATTCGTGGAGAAAGAAATCAGAGATACATCACCCTTTACTATTGCCACAAACAACACAAGATACCTTGGGGTAACACTAACCAAAAAAATGAAAGACCTATACCATAACAATTTTGAGTTTCTAAAGAAAGAAATTAAAAAAGATACCAGAAAATGGAAGGATCTCCCATGTTCTTGGATGGTAGGATCAACATAGTAAAAATGGCAATCTTGCCAAAAGCAATCTACAAATTCAATGCAATCCCCATTAAAACACCGGCACAATTCTTAACAGACATTGAAAGAATAATTGTCAACCTTATATGGAAAAACAAAAGACCCAAGATAGCCAAAACAATCCTGTACAATAAAGGAACTTCTGGAGGCATCACCATCCCTGACTTTAAGCTCTATTACAGAGCTATAGTCCTGAAAACAGCTTGGTACTGGCACAAAAATAGACAGGTAGACCAATGGAATAGAGTTGAAAGCCCTAATATTACCCACAAACACCTGATTTTTGACTAGGAAGCTAAATTTATATGATGGAATAAAGAAAGCATCTTCACCAAATGGTGCTGCCATAACTGGATGCTGGCATGTAGAAGACTGCAGTTAGATCCATGTCTATTGCCATGCACAAAACTTAAGTCCAAATGGATCAGTTCAGCCACACTGAACATATGAGAAGACAAAGTGGGAAATTCCCTTGAATTGATGGGTACAGGAGACTGCTTCCTGAACATTACACCAGTGGCACAGACATTGAGATCAACAATTGATAAATGGAACCACCTGAAACTGAGAAGCTTCTGTAAGGCAAAGGACACGGTCAGCAAGACAAAATGGCAGCCCACAGACTGGGAAAAGATATTCACCAACCCCACATCTGACAGAAGGCTGATGTCCAAAAATATACAAAGAACCAAAGAAGCTAGTCACCAAAACACCAAACAATCCAATTAAAAAGTGGGGTACATAACTAAATAGAGAATTCTCAATAGAGGAATCTAAAATGGCTGGAAGACACATAGGAAAGTGTTCAACATCCTTAGCTATAATGGAAATGCAAATTAAAACAACTCTGAGACACCATCTTACTCTTGTGTCAGAATAGCTTAAATCAAAAACACCAGTGACAGTTTATGCTGGAGAGGAACACTCCTCCACTGCTGGTGGGGATGTCAACTTGTATAGCCACTTTGGAAATCAGTATGTCAACTCCTCAGGAAATCAGTCTACCACAAGATCCAGCAATTCCTCTCTTAGGCATATGCCCAAAAGCAACACATTCATACAACAAGGACATCTGTTCAATAATGTTCATAGCAGCACTATTTGTAATAGCCAGAACCCAGAAGCATCCTAGATTCCCCGAAACTGAAGAATGGATAGAGAAAATGTGGTATATTTACACAATGGAGTACTACTCAGCAGAAAAATACAATGGAATCTTGAAATTCACAGGCAAATGGATGAACTAGAAGTAACTATTCTGAGCGAGGTAACCCAGTCACAAAAAGACAAACATGGTATATACTCACTCATATGTGGATTTTAGATATAGAGTAAATTAATACCAGCCTACAATCCACACTGCCAGAGAATCTAATAAACAAGGAGGACTCTAAGAGAGACATACATGGTCCCCTAGAGAAGGGAAAAGGGACAAGATCTCTTGAACAAATTGGGTGCATGGGGGGAGGGGGAGAGAGCTAGGAGAATGAGAAGGGGGAAGAGGTGGGGAGAGGAGGGCATGAGGTAGCAGGAAGGTTCAGTTGGGGGAAGAATAGAGGAGAGCAAGATATGAGATACCATAATACAGGGAGGTTTAAAGAGAAATATAGGTTTAAAGAGAAATCTGGCACTCGGGAAATGTCTGTAGATCTACAAAGATGACACCAAGTACAATCTAAGTTACAGAAGAGAGTCTACCTTAAATGCCCTCCCCTGATAATAAGATTGATAACTGACTTTTATGCCACCCTATAGCTTTCACCCAGCAGCTGGTGGAAGTGGAAGCAGACCCCCACAGCTAAACCCTGAACTGAACTGGAACACAACTGCAGAGAAGGAGGAGTGATGAGCAAAGGGGTCCAGACCAGGCTGGTGCAACCCACAGAAACAGCTGACTTGAACAAGGAGGAACTCTTGGTTCCCAGATTGATAGCTGGGAAATCAGCATGGGACTGATGCAGACCTCATGAACATAGGTGTCAGTGAGGAGACCCCTGAAATCTATGGGGCCTTTTATAGTAGATTAGTAGTTATCCCTAGCACTGGAATAGACTTTGGGAGCCCATTCCACATAGAGGGATACTCCCTGAGCCTAGACACAAGTGGGTGGGCCTAGGCCCTATCCCAAAGGACATGACAGACTCTGAAGAACCCCTATGAAAGGCCTCACCCTCCCTGGAAGGAAGAAAGGGTATGGGATAGGTAGGGTGTTAGTTGGAGGGAAGAGGGGAGGAGAGGAGGCAGAGGGAACAGGGATTGACATGTAAAATAATCTTTTTTTCTAATTTAAATAAAAATGGAGAGAAAGAAAAAAATTAAAACACGGGAAGTATAAAAAAGAAACAAGAAAAATTAACATTTTATGAGCCCTCCAAAAAAATAAATTCCACAGTAATTAATTCCAATGTGAATGAATTAGACAAAATCCTAGACAAAGTGTTCAAAAGAATACTTATGAGATTGTTCAACACAAGACATCAGAGAGAAATTCAACAGAGATAAAAATATTGAAGAAATATAAAATAGAAATTTTAGAAATAAAATTTAATCAATCCAAGTAAAGTGCACTGTAGAAAGCCTCAGAAAGAGATTGAAGCAAGACAGAATAATTAGAACATTCAGATAAATAGCAAGAAGCTGTGACTGTTAACATACAAGGTATATGAGATAACGTTAAAAGACCAAACTTACAAATAAGGGCAACACATGAACAACTTTAAGCTAAAGGTATAAAAACATTCTCCAAATCTAAAAAAGAGATGGCCGCCTAGATTCAGAAAGCATTTAGGACATCAGGGAAATAAAACAAGAACAGAACCTTCATTTACCATATTACAGTTGACATATGAAACATGGAGAACAAGGAAAATACTACAAGCTTTAAGAAGGAAACACCAAGTCACATATAAAGACAAATCCATCTGAATTATATCAGCCTTTTTCAACATAAAACCTAAAATTCTGAAGAGTATGGAATTCTATACTCTAAATCTTAAAGACATTATCTGAAAACCCAGATTACTATGCCTTACAACTTTTTTGTGATAATTAATGGAAAAAGGAAAGCTTCTCATGATAAATACATTCATGACCAATAATACAAAACCACAGAAATATTTTTGCTATATGATGTTTTTATTTGCAAGTTCTTTATAATAAAGTTTTTAATTGTTTGAAAATATACAGATCAAAATAAGAGATACCATCAGAGAGGGAGCCAGTTAGGTTTAAAGAGAAATCAGGCACTAGGGAAATGTCCAGAGATCTACAAGGATGACACCAACTAACCATCTAAGTAACAGTAGAGAGGCTACCTTAAATGCCCTCCCCTAATAATGAGATTGATGACTAACTTATATGCCATCCTAGAGCCTTCATTCAGCAGCTGGTGTAAGTAGAAGCAGGTACCCACAGCTAAACACTGAACTGAACTGGAATCCAGTTGCAGAGAAGGAGGAGTGATGAGCAAATTGGGCAAGACCAAGCTGCTGAAACCCACAGAAACAGCTGACCTGAAGAAGGGGGAGCTCTTGGTCCCCAGACTGATCACTGGGAAATTAGCATGGAACTCATCCAGACCCCATGAATGTGGGTGTCAGTAAGGAGGCCTCAGAAATCTATAGGGACTCTTGTAGTAGATCAGTACTTAGCCCTAACATAGGAATGGATTTTGGGAGCCTATTTCACATAGAGAGATACTCCATAGGCCTGGACACACCAGGGAGGGCCTAGGCCTATCCCAAAGGATATGACAGACTCTGAAGACCCCCCCCTCATGGAAGACCTCACTCTCCCTGGGGAGCAGAAATGGTATGGGATAGGTAGGATGTTAGTGGGGAGCAGGGGAGGAGAGGAGGGAGTGGAAACTTGGCTTGACATGTAAAACAATCTTGTTTCTAATTTAAATAAAAATGGAGGAAAAAGAAAATATAATAACATAGTTATTTTGTCTACCCCTTCCCTTTCTCTTCCCAACACTTCCCCTGCTCTCTTTCTCAAATTCATGGCCTTTATTTCTTTAATTATTGTTACACATATGTGTGTGTATATATAGAAAGATATTTAAAGAATTCCATAATGCTGGAGAAAACAAAACACACATCCATGAGGCTACAGGAAAGAATGAACCATGCTAGACCATTAGTTGAACAACCAAGAAACAAAAATACAACACACACTACACAATCAGCAAAATAACATAAATTAATATATACCTTTAAATAATAACATTGAATATTAATTGTTTCAATTTCCCTATTGAAAAGACAGACTTGGGGGTGTAAAGCAGCCCAGCAGTTAGAACAAGTTGCTGTTGTTCCAGAGGACTCAGGTTCAATTTCCAGGACCCATATCATGTAGCTACTCCAGCTCCTGTTGATCCAATGCCCATTTCTGGCCTCTGGACACCCACATATGAGGTACACACCATATACAATATACACAAATACACATAAATAAAAACAAGTTATTTGGACTATTTGAAAAATGGGCCTGGGAACTACACAGAGAATTCTCAAAAGAAGAAAAATGGCCAATAAATATCTCAAAAAAGATCACCATTTGTAGCAATTAGAGAAATGCAAATCAAAACAACTTTGAGATTTCATCTTAACCCAGTGAGAAGGGCAAAGATCACCAAAACAACTGACAACAAATACTGGAGGGATGTGGGAGGAAAAGGGAACCCTCATTTACAGTTGATAGAACTACAAAACTGGAGCCACTATGGAAATCAATGTGAAGAATTTTCAAAAAGCTAAAAATAAATCTACAATATGACTCAGCTATACAACTCTTGGGCATATGCCCAAAGAACCTGGCATCATTCTCCACAGACACTTGCTCAGCCATCTTCACTGATTCTTTATTCATAATAGCTAGGAAATGAAAACAACCTAACTGTCCTTCAACTCACAAATGGATAATGAAAGTGTAATACATATACATTCTGGAATACTATTCATCTATAAAGAAAAATGAAACCATGAACTTTGCAGGTAAATGGATGGAATTAGAAAAGATTGTATTGAGTGAGGTAACCCAGACTCACAAAGACAAACATCACATGGTCTCTTATCAGAAGTTTCTAGTTCCAAATCTTCAGATGTGAGCACATGTCCTGGAGTAACTAAAGAAACCAAGAAAGTAAAAAGGAACCATTTATGGGGTATGGGTGCATTGGGGAGCAATAAAAAGGAGAATATCAGGGTATAAAAGATCTGACCAGAAAAATAGGGAAAGGGGGGGCTCCTTAGGGAAGCGGGAGGTAAATACAGACGGAAGGAGGAGGTAAAACAACAATAATGATGTGTGAAAAAGTCATAAGGAATCATACTATTAACTATTTCTTTTAGAAATAAAATATGCATAATTCCATGTATACTCATACACAGTTTTGATGAACTTTTCCCATTTGAGCTGACAAGGCTTCTCTCAAGAGCTAAAGATCACCTAACAAAAACCCCAATACCAGACCTGAGAAAGCCCTCTTTTGAGATGTTAGTCAGGGCTGTTCAAGGGACTCCCAAAGCACACAGTCTTTTTGCTATTGCCCTTGGATGACTCCAAAGGTGAAAGTTAAGCTCCTATAGCTGAAGACACCATGCACTTCAGATACAGATTCCACAGGTCCCTGAGCTGGAACTAACCTGAATTCCTCCCCTCTGAGGGCTTGCT
Source organism: Cricetulus griseus (assembly GCF_003668045.3). NCBI lineage: Eukaryota > Metazoa > Chordata > Mammalia > Rodentia > Cricetidae > Cricetulus > Cricetulus griseus. Next base: position 93,386,546 of record NW_023276807.1, read on the forward strand.
TTCATGGTACCAGAAGGTGAGATGCAAGCTTTCAAAGGAGGGAAGAAACCAATAGTTCCACCCAGAAATGATGCCTATGAATCACAACAATGATCAGCATGGCTCAATAACCCTAAGTCTGCATTACTGGCAAGCATACCTTGGTGCTAACCAACAGGTCTCTAACTGGACTGAAGACCCACTCAACAGAAGGAAATCAGGCCTGGTACTGGAAAACTAGCCAACAACCCAAGGCTAGTGAAGTCATAGATCTTGAAGCAGAACCTACTACCACCACTTTACTAAAGAAGCATAATTCCTAACTACACTCTAAATATTTAGCCTTATACCCACAGATAAGTATAGGTCTCACCCTCATCAAAGAAACATCTACTTGTAACATACAGAGATCATTATAGAAAGCGACAATTGATCAAATGCTAAGAACAGTGGCCATGTGTTGTCCAGCCCCAACTGAGGCACCTACAACACAATTCCTGAATCTAGGACTCAGGGAACATAAATGAAGAGGGGGCAGAAAGAGTATAAGAAACAGCAAAGCAGAAGGTTTGCTGTGAGATTCTGTCTCTTAGAAATGTCAGAGAGCTGACCTATGACGCCTGATCAAATGGCAGACTAAAGAAGGTCTGAACAATGATGACACCAATAGACTTGCTGAATGGAAGGGGAAATCTCATGAGGTCTCTACCCTAAAGGATTATAGGCAACTAAGGAATGCTGAGATCAGAGGGGGCGGGGGAATAGTCTTTCCTAAGGAAGAACCCCCAAGTTGATTATACAATACCAAGTGGTCAACCTTGAAATCATATACATACAAGTAACATTATACAGGCTGAGAAGGTTGTATTTATGCATTTAGGAAATATATTTGCATGAATACATACCACACATATATATCATAAATTAAAGAAATAGAGGTCATGAATTTAAGAAAGAGCAAGGGGTGAATGAGAAGGACAAAGTGAGGAAAGGGAAAGGAGAAACAGTATAATTATATTTTAAATTCAAGTTAGTTTTTAGTTTAAAAAAGTGTCTAGATTGAACACAACTTTTTCTTGTCATATTTCCTAAACAGTGCAGCCCAACTGCTTGCATGATACTAACACTGTTTTAGGTGTTGTATCATCTCAGGTAGTAGGGTATTATAAATAATAGTTAATAAAAATACCCAAAGCTGGAAACATATGACATTACTTAGAAATGTAGTCCACTATGGAAAGAATGGATGAAGAATTTAAAATGTATTTTCTTAGGGGTGACTCAGATTATAGAAGATGTGCACAGGTGCCATGCAAACACTGCACCATTCACATAACAGTCACGAGCTTCTGCAGACACGGGTACAGAGAGGAAGTGGGATCTGAGACCAAGCTCTTGTGACCATGTAACACCAGGCTAAAGACACGAGTGTAATAAATATTGAGCTCTAGGTAGGAAGTTTATTGTGGGTCAGCAGTTCTGAATTATTCCTATGTATTCTAGGATTTAGCAGTAAGTACACAGTGGGATATGGGATCCTAGCTTCTCACCACCATGTAAATACACTCCCACTGTATTCTAAGTACCAAACCACAGGGAACCCCAAGATTCTGTTTGCTGTGACTGAGAATGAGGAAGCATACAGCCATGAAAGCCCTGAGCCCCAACTTATGCTCAATCATCTCTTAGTTTTTATATGAAATGGCAACCAGGATCTTTTCGGATACAAAATCTTTGGTTACACATATACCACATGTGAAGTGATGTAATATTTGTGCATAACAAATAGTGCACATAATCTCTCACATTTTCAGTACTGTCTTGATCATTCATCTAGTGAAACATAAATTCTGCAAGAATAATCTTATCGTTTTAGGAAATAATGACAAGGAAAAAGTATACTTGTTTTTCTGTATTCTTTCAATCTGAGGTTGGTTGGATCTGAGGATTCCAAGTTCCAGATGTGAATGGCTGACTCTAGTCATTAACAGACAGCCAACTCTCTCTTCCTTACTCACTGTACACTCAGTTAAACCAGCATTTCCCTTAGTAAAGTAGTGTTTTTACAAAAATAATCCCAAGGGAATGATTTAAAAGGCTCACAAAGGTAAAAAGTAAGTGCAGATTGAAGTACTAGGTTCTAGTACTCCACAAAATGGGGGAGCTATAATTCATAATAGCCTACCATATATTTTATGAATAATGAGAGGATAGGAGTGGTAAGACCATGGAAATGCTAATTACCATGATTTGATCAGTACCTAACAGTGTAAGTGCATTAAAATATAACATTTGGCTTCATAAATGAGGAATTATGTGATAATCAAAAACTTTTCAGAATGTCTAAGAGGATGGCAACATTGGCTACTCTGATTTATTACTGCACAGTGAGATGTTTATCGTTGTCAGCACACATCCCATACATTTGTATAATTAAAAGCAATCACTAAAAGTCTTTTAATGCCCACAATTATTCTTTAACTTTCACAGTTGGCCATCATGAGGCTGTTCTTCATGGGACTTCATTGTGGTCTGTTCTCTTTCAAGAATGTATGGGCCTTCTTTTATGTCTGTAATTAAAAGTTGGGCCCAGAAGAGATTAGCCCAAAGCTAATTCCAGTCTCCACACTAGGCAAACATGGCTACTTATAACTTTAAAAAACTTCAGTCAGACAGAGACCCGTGTAAAACAGCTACCAAACATGCAGGTTCATGTACAAAAACAAGCCACTGTAGAACCTTCATCCTCTAATCCTTATGCTAAGCTGAGCTCTATGATCATGGGCTCTCTGGCATTCCCTTCTGCACCTCCACACAGCACTGTACTTAACCCACAGGAGGGGAAAAATCCTGGTCCATCTTGTTCCACCAACAAACAGCCATACTAGCTTATATAACCAATCATTTTATTTGTGTTTAGGCAAACAATGACTCTCTATGAGAGATCAGAACTTCTATTTCTAAGCCCAACTTGGTCAAGGAACTAAGTTAGTTCCAAAAAAATTATCAAAAGTGGAACTCAGGTGCCCCAAGTTCTTAGTTTTGATTTATGTCTACCCGCCCAGTATGCATGACAAGAAACAGACGCCATCTTTATCTAATCCAACACTTTAACTTCCGTGTGTTACTCAGTGCCCAGAATATGTTTGGCACCCAATGAACATTTCCAGCAATGATAAAGTTTAAAATTAACATTTATTTACAGAGTAAATAACAAATTCATTTTTCTTATCCTTTGGCAGGTGGATCTTTATCAAGTTTAAAAACTGGCATCAATTTGTCATGGGATTGCCATACTGGATTTACTTTGCTTTACTCCTTTTTTTAATCCCCAGAGAAGTACTTCGGCTTTGAAGGCATTTGAAGTCCTGAATTATCCATAGAAAATATCTGCAAACAGCCCAGCCAGGGCACTTGGTATTTGCATCTCATCAGTTAAGGTATTTAAACATTTTTATCCCTTCAAATCCTCACACTCCGCAGTGTATAAACTCCAGCTCTGTATCTCACCTCACAGCCAGGCAGCTGGGTAGCAGGCAGCTGGGTGGCAGGCAGCTGGGTGGCAGGCAGCTGGGTGGCAGGCAGCTGGAGGTTTGGGTTTGTTTGGGCTTTTTTGTCATCTTAAAAAATACTTTATATTTATTCTTTGGGAATTTCATACATGTACACAATGTGTTATGATTATATTCATTCTCTATTTTTCTCCCTCAACTCTCTCTGGAATCGCCCAATAAAGACCCCTTCTAGTTCCGAATCTTCCTCCTTTCCTTTCTCCTCCTATTCTTATTTCTTCTTTAAAAAAACAAAAACAAAAAAAAACCTCTGCATCCAATTAGCATTGCTCATATGGCATCTGGAGTTTAATATAATTTGTTGGTCACAACTTTGGGCTGTGATTTACTGTCTGAGCCTCTGTAAAACTCTAGCCATTTTGTTTTGCACTGGGGAAACACACAGATCCTTGTATAGCATGAATAAGACCTGAATTAAGATCCATCTATATGACACGGGAACACTACAGCTAAGCATAAGCTGTGAGCACAATTGCTGTTGAAACATCAACTCAATGTTTCCCCCAGCATTGAGTTGTGTGGTCTGTGTTTTTACTTTAACCACACAATTTTTGTCTTTCCTCTCTTCTTTACTTTTGTTCTTTCTCATATACTTCCTAGTGAGAAGGCCCTGGGAGTTTCCAATTCAGGTACTAGTCATAATAGAAAACTATTGCTGCACATAGGTCTTGGACTATCCCACTTATTGAAGGCTCACTTCTATTCTATGGAACCATGCAGGTGCTGGAACCTTTAGGGTATATATGGCTTAGTGGAAGAAGCTAGGTCACTGGGGGATGCCCTTCGAGTGGGTTCTGCAAAGGAAATCCTTTCCTGTCTTTTACTCCCTAGTCACCACGAGGTGAGCAATTTTGTTCTGCCCTCATGTTGTACCTCATCAAAAATTCAAATGTGGCAGAGCAAAGCAGCTGTGGACCAAAATTTCTGAAACAAACCTTCCTTCCTTATAATACATTTATTTCAGATACTCTGTCATAGCAATGGAAAATTAACAGTTACCCTAAGTGCAGAGAAATATGTGAACACTTGTTTCCACTAGACAGACAGACAGACACACACACACACACACACACACACACACACACACATAGTCTTATAACCAGTGATGGTCTGCAAATGTAGATTTATGCACATTCTCATAATACCATTTTGTATAAAAATCTATATTCTGATCCATGGGTAAATATGCAGAATTCTCAAGATGGAATCATAGCAGAATGTAATTTTTTGTGATGCTACAATTCCATCAATGTACATTACATATGTCATTTTATTGACATTATCAATAACTCAAATGAGATTTAATGATTGAAAGTGGGATGATTAAAAACTTTGATGATTCGGTTTTATCACAATGATATTAATATTTAATGACGAATGAGGCTTCTGTTGTTTTATGAAATGGTAAGCTAAGTTCTGAAAAGACAAAGCTTGAATGTATAATGAAGGGTGAACCACAGATGGGTTAGAGAAAGGTCAATTATCTTGTAAAATACAGAAAGGAAAATATCTGAAAAGATAAGAGCACTTGCAATGGGCATAAAGGTGTCTTGGAAAAGCAGGGGGTGGCTTGCTTTCCAGCAGGCACCTCAGTTTCTGCTACCTGGCTTTCCTTGAGCTAAGATCAGCTCTGATGAAAGGCAGCAGAAAGGGGGCCCACCCTCTCCTGGGGCTCAATGTTAGATGCACCTAGATCCAATGGGATAAGCAGTATGCAACAATGCCACCAGCAGCCACCGTGAGCAGGGAAGGGCACAGTAAGCCAGCCCTTCTCAGTGCAAATCAGTACCAATTTCCTATCTCTGCTTCACCCCCATATTGAGATCAAGGCTGCAGGTATCAAGGCAGAGCTCTATAAAACATCTGCTCAAACAGTGTAAATACATGGGAGGTCAAGAGCTGCTGAGGCAGAGCTGAGAGTTGCTGACCACTGTGGTGCCTGAGGTCATTTACTGACCACCTGCAGTCTCAGTTTTCTCAATTACAAAGCAGAATAATCGTTAATGATGTGATTGTAAAAAGTATCAGCATCATTGTCTAAAGTGCCCAAAGGCTACATCAAGGCAAGGCAGGTGCTCAGAATTCAGTACCTGCAGTCATTTTTGACATCACTTCTGCCTCATGGCATCTGGGAGATTTAAAAGAGACCCTGGGACATACATGTAGAAATAAGATAGGACAATGCCACCCTGTAAATGTGATGTTACAGTCAATCTAAAAGACAAATTCTGGATAGGGTCACTGCCTTGTATAGCATATGGATCACATTTGGGAGTCTGGCCAGTAGAAAGACTTCCTCTGGTGGCTGGTGGCCCCACTGTTCTGGTTGTTTACCGTGCCATCATTCCTAGGTGAGTAGATACAAATATCATGTAACACCTCCAGGCATCCTACTCAGATACATCCTAAAGGCTTCTTTTAAATAACAGCACTAAATTACATTAGCCACACCATCACCCCAGGTATGGGCACCTGTTCTAAGACCTCTCTCAGATGCATGACACCTTCTCTAGTAGCCAACGCGTTACATGCTGTCTTTTTTTTTTTCCTTTTTGCCTCTTCAATGAAAGGAAGAGTGTTAGGGACTTCTCTTGAGCATATCTAAATTACCAATATTTTTATTCTTTCATTTGGGGGTCATTATGAAGTAAAATAAGGGCTGTTTGAACAAAAGCAACGAGTGTGATATCACACTAGTCTGTTATACAGTCATGCGAGCTACTAAGTGGTAAATGAACCAGTAGCATTTGCAGTGTTGATACCCCCCAAACAAATGATGATCGTATCTTGGACTAGAAGCAGCAGGATGCTGTGCACTTTCACCAGGATACTTAGAACCATATGAAACTTAAAACATAGGAATTGTTTGAGTCTTTTTTTTTAAATGCCATTTAGTTATTTTCAAACTATGGTTGACTGTGGGTATTTGAAATCATAGAAACTAAAACTCCAGATTATGGAAGATCACAGAACTAAATCAAGAAGGACAAGGAGAGTCCCTTGTGTAACTGTTTCTAGTTTGCAAGAATTGGATCAAGAAGACCACCTGTTCAATCTAAAATGTTAAGTGACTTCACACAAAGACCTTCTAGGGCTAGGGACATGGCTCAGTTGGGAGAGTGCTTGTCATACAGGCTCTAAGATCTCAGTTTGGCTCCTCATTGCCCATGTGAAAAATCCAAGTGTGGCAGTGTGTCTAGGAGGCAGACAGACAGATCCCTCATGCTCACTGACTAGTCAGCCTTGCTGAATAAGTGATTCCAGGTTTAGTGAGAGATTTAGAAAAGTAGGTGGAGAATGACTTCAGAAAGGACCTACCTCATTTGGAACAGGGGAAAAGTAAACAATTTTCTGTCTGAGAAATGCCAGTATATGGGGACATGTGTCTATATAACTTACCCCAAGCACAGGGTTATTCAATACTTTGGGGGATAGAAATGGAAACAGACTACACGTTAGGAGTGATGTGAGTGGTTTTGGAAATGAAGATAGAAGAGACCAGTGAAAATGGCCGCAAGGGATCATAGCTCTTATACATAGTGAAACTAAAGATGTAGGCACAAAACACTCAAAGAACATGCTTTTGTCAGGAAACTATCATCAACAGAACTGAGACTGTTGCTGTTCATTGAGAAGGACGGAGAAGGATCACACCATCTCTGTGCTGGGTGCACTAAGCACTGGACAGCCAGCACTCATCCAGTCCTTATAAACAAGAACAAGAGCCAATACAGATCATTTCCAGGAAATACGTGTGACTCAAATAATGATGCCCAGAATCTGACAGCACTCGAACCCACTTGGGCTGTACCTGAACTCTATGCTTTGCCCTGCAAGAGGTGGAATCTGAGAAGTACTACTTGGTGCATGCTATGACTTGAATACGGTGTATTCCCTCTGAAAACTCATGTTGACATTTAATCCTCATTGTGAGGCATTAAGAAAGTAGAAACTTGATCTGGTCATGTGCTTAGAGTTGGACATTTGGGAAGCAATGAAAATTATATTTGTTTATTACAATCTCTGTGACTGAATTCTCTTGGCTTTATAAAGAAGAGAAATAACCTATATAATTGGTGTTGCTTCTCTCTCAGCCTTAGGAGCCCACCAGCAAGAACACCATCACCAAAAGCAGCCCTGAGGCTTTGGACCTCCAGAGTCATGGGACAACTTAAGCATCTTGTCTACATAAGTTACTGAGTCTCTGCTTTGTGACATTAGGAACAGAAAACTCATAAAGTTATCAGTGCTGAGAACAATAGAAAATACTTCAGGGTATTCCTATATGAAATTTCCAAGATCCAGATAAAAACCAAAAACCTGGAATCAAAAATTCTGATTCTCGGCATCAGAAAAGCTCTGAATATTTTTGATGGAGAACCACAACAGAGGTAGGATGTCTCTTGTGCAGCATATCACCTGCTTTTAGGCAAAAAATATTACGCACAGCTCATTAGAATTCCTGGGACAGTGCTCAGCATTTCTACCGAGTAAGGAATGGTTGGAAGTCATTTTGTAGAACTGCTTATTATCAATTTAAGATGGGAAGTCTCATTTGTCATCCTATTCAGCATCCTGCCTTCTCAGTGAGCATACATGAATATTTATGAGGACTCTCCCATTATTTTCTCTGAGGCTTCAGTACAGTGGTTGCAAATTCTTTCCCTGTCAGATTTCCACTCATTCTTGCTTTACAGATGGAGTATTGTACACATAAGGAAAACATGGTAAACAGAGGCCATGTCTCTAGAACTGCCAGGGTGAAATGGTAAAGGTAAGAATTACTACATAGATTAAGCCTGAAGATGAGCTGGGCCATGTATTTTGCTACGTGGGCCTGTCTCCAGAGAAATGAAATGCAACAAACTGAAGAAACTGTCTTAACCAGCTTGAAATATAAAGTGCCAAGAAAATAAGAGAAAAATATAGAAACATTAACTTGGTTGTTTTTCAGTCTCACTGAAAGAAGCTTGGAGATGGGGGTGGCTCTTATCTGGAAATGACACACCTACTGATGTGGCAACACTTCCCTTGGCCTTCACCTCAGAAGAGACAGAAGCAATCTTTTAAATGTTATGCATATGAGATGTGTGATGTTATTTGAGATAATGTTATTTCAAAACAAATCACATGATCCTAACATGAACTTCACATTCACTAATTTCTGACTCATTTACTATAAGGGGCAAAAGTGGGGCAAATAAAACTGGAAAAAATATGCTCGCCTATTTTCCTACCATCACATTTTCCAGTGATTCAGTTCAGTTCCCGTGGTACTGTGTCTTTGAGATTGTCCCGAGTGACGTGCAGCATAAACAGTTCTCTCAGAGCTGAGCCAAGAATGCCAATGGAGAAAACTGCCTTTCTGATCAGAGCGGCAGAGAAGGGCAAAGAGTGGAACATTGCCTTCTAATTAGGCTCAGACCCATTTACCTATGTGATAGAACTCTGTGAATATCAATTTCTAAATTATAAAGCTTAAGTAACAGTATTTTGCTATGTGAACATGTGATATTTTTCTAGAACTTCACCATTTTCTAAGGTTATTTAGCATTTGTAATCCCTAGCTTTAGCACTTGACCTAGCAGCAGCAGTCAGTCAACTCTTATTGTGATAGCCATGTTACATAAAAGGTACCTGAGGGTCAAAAACACTCAACATTGCTACAAATTCATGCAGCAAATAAGAAGTAAAACCAAGAATGGAATCCACAGAGCCATGTTGCTGTACTTTTTCTTCTAGAAGAAAAAGACATGGAAAAATATACCGAAAATATATCTTGGGAATCAGTTATACTTAAAATAAGTAAATAGGGCTGGTGAGATGGCTCAGCTGGTAAAGGCACTTGCTGCGAAGTCCAATAACCTGAGATTGAGCCCTTGAACCTCCATGTTAAAGGAAGAGCACCAACTCCTGCAGGCTGTCCTCTGAGCTCCACAAACATTTTGTGGCATGTGTATCCATGCACTCTCACACATTAAACAGATAAATGAATAATAAAATTCAAAGTGAAACAAAACAAAAAAAATTAAGGGAATAGAAGAGTTTATGATCTGAGCTTGAGTGTACTGGCAACTGATAACAAAAGTTGTTCTACACAGGCTATTGCCATTACTCATGGTTGTACACTACAGTAACATGGTGATACCATGCTGAAAAAAATTACATGTTTTGCTTGTAGGACATAGAGAAATGAATCTCAAACAAACTTGGAAACCTCCTCTCTCCTGGCCAGCTTTCATGGTGTTGAAAGGTGCTAGGAAGGCTACTGGGGTGGAAAAACATCAGAGGTTTTGCCAAGCAGCAAAGAATGCATACTACAATACCAACCTGCCAAACAAGATGTGCCCACTGGTGCAAAAGTGGCACAAAGGTTATATGGGTAACCAACCACTTTTTGTTTGGTTTTGAGGCTTGCTCCATAAGAGTATATTTAACCCTGGTAGCATGCATAACTTTGGTCAAAGCCCATGGCTCAGGAGGCCATAAACCTTAAAGTGGAGCCTAGGACTGTTGTCATGCTAAATGGACATATTGTCAACCTACCTTATAAAATCTATGTTTGTGTCCCAAAGATCAGTCATACCCTCAACCTCGGCTGAAGAAGCTCCTCTCTGAGGAAGTCAGCAATAATGCAGAGACTCATAACTGGTACAAGGTCTGAGAATAAGTGTCTACTGATGCTCAGCCCTAAATGGGACATCTACACTGACATTCCTCCTCTCCAAGACTCAAGGAACATAGACTAATAAGGGGCAAAATAAATTTAAGAGGCAGAGAGTAGGGAGTTTTGTGAAATGCTTCCTTCTGGACATGGCATAACCGCAAACCCATAAACTCATTGCAGTTATGATTAACTGTGCAAGACTTTCACAAGAACAAACCAACAAAATCAGTAAATGTTCCAACAAGAAGCACTAATTAGACTCAGAAGGTTATTGAATAAAAGAAGAGCCCATAAGATAGGAAAGGTGATATTTTAGGGTTGCTTTGGGGGAGTGGGACAGAGGAGATGGAGATGGAGATCATCAAGATGTATTGTTTGTAGGGAGAAAACCTGATCAAAGGTGCCGCTGACCACACCCGTTTGGGCATGGTCAGAGTTATGTAACAAGGGTTTAAGAAGGAGGGAGGCACATGTGGCTTTTTCGCCTGGCTGAGCTGACTATGAAGTATTTTGTGGGTCCCTCCTACTCTGGTGTAAACCTGGCCACTGGCTCCCTTGCATGAGTACTTTCCCCCAATAAACTACCATTTATCAACTAATTTTTGACTCCACTTTGTAATCGTCAATAATTGTTCATACGTGAAAAATTACCAAAGAATAAATAAAAGGTATTTTTAAAAGATAGTGTGATACTTATAGAAGATCAAATTTGCAGATCATTGGAACATTTGGCCTCCACATGCTTATGCAAGGATATGTAGGCACACCTGAACACACACATATATATGTGCATACATACAAAAGAAATTAGGGAGAGCAACTCTCCCACTTTTTAAAATTAGTAAGCACATGAAGAGATGCTGAACATCATTGTTTTGGGGGATTTTCATTAAACCAAAGCCCACACTACCACACCTCTGCCAGAATGTCACACCCAGAGACAGACAGCATAGAATACTTGCTGTTGGTTAGAAAGCACAAGTGGTCACTTTGGAGACAGTCTGTTTATTTCTTGTGGAACAGCACATACTCTAGCCATCTGATTCGGTGTGTGTGCTCTTTGGTAATTAAACAGATGAATTAAAATTTTATGTCCACCCACAAACCTCCACATGATCATTAGCAGCTTTATTTGTAACTGTTAACACTTAAAAGCCACAAAGATCTCTTTTAATAATAGGTAAACAAACTGGCAAAGCTGAAAAGAGAACATCACTTACTACTAAAAAGAACTGAGCTACCAAGCTATAAAAGAGTAGGAGAAAAGTTATGTTTATTATGGAGTGAAAGGGGCCAATCTTAAAAGACAACAATCTATATGATTCTAGCCAAATGATGCTCTGGCATAATCATGGAGGTAGTAAAAAGATTAAGCAGAATTCAATGGCTCACTGGAGGTGTTAACTAGTCTAAAAAATCATGATGTGCACGTCATTAAAAAATTATCCAAATTAACCAAATATATAATACCAAGGGTTATATCTGATGTGGGCTGTAGAATCCTGTTTGAAAATGAAATCTCAAGACTGTTTATATTTTATCACAAGTAAACTGCCCTGATGAAGTATGTTCATAGTAGGAAAGGATACGCATGTGGCAGGCAGGGAATACATAGGAATTCTGTGTGCTTTACACTCACTTTTGTTGCAAACTCCAAACTGTTCTAAAAACAGATTTTTATCACATCACATGGAGGCACACACCTCCAACCCCAATACTTGGGAGAATGGGGCAGGAAGATCAGGATTTCAAGACCAGCCTGATACATAGTGGATACATGTATTTAAGAGATACATAGTAAGATCCTGTCTCAAAACAATACAAAGTATCCCATTCCCCCCAGATCATATTATATCTTCTAATTTCCCCATATATTGCTCAATAAATTCACCATTACTAAATGATTTGGAATATTTTTTGGCTACTTAGTATACTCCCACATAACAGGCTTTTATAATATAATCCATCTGAGTTGTTAATTTAAAAAATCCTTGATACATAAAAAAAACTGGAGGCACCTTTTTGTTTATAATCCTTAGTCAAATGACAATTTTTGAAAAGTCTGCAAAAATTCCCTACAAATTAAAACTGCATGTAATTTTCCATTTTTTGGAAGGAGATTCTTTTGAGGTATTATAGAAGCCTTGCTGACATTTTTAAATAATCATATGTAATGGGTTATATTTGTTTTTGCTAGGAACACAGAAAGAAAGACTCAGGGCCTTCAATATTTCAGCTCCTGATGTTGCATGGAGCAGAGACCAATTGTAAGGGATGGGTGGGTGCTGAGTGAGGCAGGGCTGAGGTGTGGACAGACTGTGAATAATCAAATAAGAGTATGTCCCTGTCTTCTGAAAAACATTAACGATCTATCATTTTCAGTGTTGGGTTAATACATTCTTTTTCTTGTTTTAATGTATTTTAAGTATTTCAGTCATATTTATCCACCATTAACCTCTCTATGCTCTACTTCCTGATGATGCTCCCTTTCCTCTTCCTAATTAACCTACCATTTTAGGTCTTTTATTTTTATTTTTATTTTTGAGATTTTCATGTATGCATATATAATGCATGTTGATCAAGTCCATCCCATCCCCTTCTAATTCCTCCCTTATTCCTCTAGCATATCTCCCTCCTAAATTCATATTCACTCTTTAAAAAAAAAAACCACTTAGCCTATTTAATGCCCCCCCCCCTTTTTTTTTTTTGGTTTTTCGAAACAGGGTTTCTCTGTGTAGCTTTGGAGCCTATCCTGGCACTCACTCTGGAGACCAGGCTGGCCTCAAACTCACAGAGATCCACCTGTCTGCCTGTCTCTGCCTCCTGAGTGCTGGGATTAAAGGTGTGTGCCACCAACGCCCTGCTATTTAATTCCTTTTATGTGTGCATGAATGCAGGATGATTTACTGGAACATGAGTAGCCCAAGAACTTGCATCCTTAAAGAAACTGACTGTCCCTCCAGCAGCTATCAATTGCCCATAGTTCCTTTGACAGAAACAGAGGTTTATTAGCCTCTACCTCTTTCCATCCTGGGATTTTTTTTCTAGCTTAACCTTATTCAGGTGCTATGCATGCAATCACAGCCACTATGAGTTTATTTGTTCAACAATGAAAGCTAACCATCAGGGAGGAAGCTTTCCCAGTTGATTTGAGATAGAACACTCTATGTCCTCTAGTCGAAGTGTGTAGTTTCTTCAAGATCTTTCCATGCCATTCTATTGGGCAACCAAGAACAATGGATGGCAATAACTTACTTTGTTTTGGGAGCCACTGCTACCTTCAGAACAGTAATTCACAGTGATTCACAAAGATTTATTCTACATCTGACAGAGATTATCATGTCTTCTGGGGGAACTGTTACCAACATGCAATGTACTTGTGTTCAAATTACATCTATTTATAATGGAACCCATCTTTAACCACAAGCACTAAGCAGAAAGAGTGAATAGAAAGTAGGGTGAGGCTATATGACCCCAAAGCCCACATCCCACCCAGTGACAGTTTTTTCTGCTACAAGGCCACACCACCTATACTTTGCCAAATAGCACCATCAACTGGAAACCAAGTGTTCAAATACTAGAACCTATGGGGAACATTTCTCATTCAAATCACTATATTACCCATTTGTATGTCTTATTTTAAGAACTGTCTGTTCATATTCATGGCTTGTTTTTTAAGTTAGGGTGTTTGGAGGTTTGGATGTTTAGTTTCTTGGATTCTTTGGATATACTAGATTCTAATCACCTGTCAGATATACAGCTGTCTCTTCACACTTTTGACAGTTTCCTTCAATAAACTGATGATTTTTCATTTCATGAGATTACATATATTATTAGCCTTACCTCATAAGCAGTCCGAGTCTTATTCAGAAAGTTCTTATCTGTGACTATATCTTGAAGCAAACTTAATTTTTTCTGTAGCAGCCAAGTTTCAGGTCTTAAGTTGAAGCACTTGCTTGATTTGGAGTTGTGTAGAGTAAGAGATATGGGATCAGTTTCATTCTTCTAAATATAAATATCCAGTTGTCCCAGAAGTACTCGTTAAAGATTATTTTCTCCAGTGTGTATTTTTTTTACATCTGCACCAAAAGCCAGGTGACTGTAGTATGGTTTTGTTACTGGGTTCTTTATTCTGTTCCACTGACATGATCTATTTTGTGCTAGTACTATGATGCTTTTATTCCTATGTCTCTGTAGTATAACTTGAAATCAGGTATGGTGATACCTCCAGTGTTCCCCTCTTCCTAAGGGTTACTCTGGGGTCTCTTATGTTTCCATATAAAAGTTAAGATTTATTTGTTTTTACTGTGTAGAAAGACCCTGATGTTCTGATTAGGCTTGCATGGTTGGTGGTTTGGAAGAAAATGAGCCCCAAAGGGAGTGGCACTATTAGGAGGTGCAACCTTGTTGGAGGAATTGTGTCACTGTGGAAGCAGGCCTTGAGGACTCTTGACTCTAACTTCACTGTGACAGAGTCCACATTTTGCTGCCTTCTGGTCAATATGTAGCCAGAACCACATCCTCTTGCACCCACTATGTGGGTTTAGTTTCCAGAACCCACATAGTGTCTCTCAACTATCTGCAATTCCAGTCCCAGCAGATCTGTGGAGCACAGACATGCATGCAAATAAAACATCCATATGTATAAAATAAAAACAAATAAATCTTTTAAAAGACTAAAAAGCCATTTTTACCATATTGGCTTATCCAACCCATGAGCATGGGAGGTTTTTCTAGTTTCCAATGTCATACTCAATATCTTTCTTTAGTGTTCTAAATGTTTCACTATATTCTTTGAGGTCTTTTATATATAGATTTACATCATCAGCAAACAGAGATAGCTTTATTTCTTTCTTTCCTATTTGTATCCACTTTACCTCTTTTCTCTTGTCATGTTGCTTGAGCTAAGACTTCCAGCATTATATTAAATAAAGGTGGAGATAGTGAGTACCCTTGCCTTGTTTCTGATTTTAGTGGAAATGTTCTGAGTTTTCCCCAATTAATATGATGTTGGTGGTAGAACTGTCATATATAGCCTTTATTATGTTGCAATACATTCTGAATTTCTTAAGAACTTTTTAAAAATCTTTCACTGTTTTATTTTAGATCATCTTGCCTCTGCTTCTAGAGAGATCTGGAATCTTTGAAACCATTACTTTTCATGAGTTTTCAGTATTATTCTTTTTCTTTTTTTTTAATTCTTTAATTACTACTCATATTTACATATCCATCCCCCACATTCCCTCGCCCTCCCATCCTCCCATGTTCCCCACCAACTCCCCCAATCCATCCCCCAACTCCTCCCCAGGGATAGTGAGGTCCTCTACCAGGGACCTTCAAAGTCTGTCGTATTGTTTGGGGGAGGGCCTAGGCCTTCCTTGCTGTATCTGAGCTACAATAGTATCCCTCCATAGGGAATGGGCTCCCAAAGTCCATTTGTGCTCTAGGGTTAAAGACTGGCTCCACTGTTAGAGGTCCCATAGACTGACTTGGCTACCTAGCTGGCACCCACATTCAGAGGGCTTGGTTCGGTCCAATGCTGTTTCTGCAGTTTTATGACTAGTGTCTCCATGCTCTCACTAGGTCAGGTCAACTGTTTCTGCGGGTTTCTGCAGCACTGTTTTGGCTCCTTTGCTCATCTGTCCTCCGTCTCCACAACTGGATTCCAGGAGTATGGTTCAGTGCTTAGCTGTGGGTGCCTGTTTCTGCTTCGAACAGCTACTGGATGAAGTCTCTAGGAATGGTAACCAAGGGAGACACCAATCTCATTATAAAGGAAGGGCATCAATGGCATTTTCCCCACCACTGCTTGGATTCTTAGTTGGGGTCATCCCTGTGGATCCCCTAACAATGGATCTTGTCATAAATAGTTCTGTGCTTATTGAGATGATTATGTGATTTCTGTTCATAAGTTCATTCATATAATTTGTAACCTTTATTGATTTATATATATATATATATATATATATATATATATATATATATATTGAACAATCCCTGAATCTCCAGAATAAATTCAAGTTGATCATGATGAGTGATATTTTTTGTATTCTTCAATTCAGTTTGCTAGTATTTCACTAAGACATTTTGGGCCTAAGTTCATCATGGAAGCTATAATTTTCCTTTGTGTTGTGTTACATACTTTTGGTATAAGAGTAATATTAGTTCCATAAAAAGAGGCTGGCAGCATTATTTTTTGGTTCTTTTTCTTTGAGATTATAATATAATTACGTCATTTCTCCCATTTACTTCTTTATTTTACAGAGTGGTTTAAGAAGCACTGGCATTAATTCTTTCTTTAAGTCTGGTAAAATTCAGCCTTGACTTTGTTAGTTGAGGGACGTTTAATTAGCTTCAATTTTACTGCTTATTTTATGCTTATTTAAATTGTTTATATCATTGTGTTTAATTTTGGTAAGTCATAGGTATCTAAAATTTATTTATTTCTTTTAGATTTTCCTATTTAGTGGAATATACTTTCAAGAACTGATGATTTTAAAAATTTCATCAGTATCTGTTGTTATAGTTCTCTTTTCATCCCTAATTTCACTAATTTGGGTCTTATCTCTCTTTTAGGTCCTTTGGCTAGTTGTTTGTCATTCTTTTTATTTCTTCAGACAACCAACACTGTTTTATTCTTTGTACTGTCTTATATGTTTGTTTCACTTTCATTAATTTCTACCATGATCTTAATGATTTCTTCTATGAACTGACTTGGGATTTGGTTTCTTCTTCTTTCTCCAGAGCTTTGGATTATATCATGAAGTTATTTATTTGAGATCTCTGTTTTAACTTTAATGTAGGCATTTAGAACTATGGACATCCCTCTTAGGACTACTCTCATCTTAAGTTTTATCCCATAAGTTTTGTATGTTGCGTTTCCATTTTCATTCAATTTTAGAAGTGAATTAATTTATTGATTGATTTTTTCAGACACATCATTAATAATGTTTGTTTAATCAACATGAGATTGTATATGCTCTAAGCTTTCTCTTACTATTGATTTGCAATCTTTTAAAAATTATTTTTTATTTATTTTATTAGTTCTTTGATAATTTCATATAATCAGTTCCAATCATATCTACATTCCTTCCATAAACTCTTTACATATCTGTCCCCTACTCTTCCCAACCAATTTTGTGTCTTTTCCCCCATCAAGATAAATTTATACTGCCTATACACCAATGAATACATGGTCTTCCACAAGAGTGTGGTTGAAATATCCGGGACTACATTCTAAAAAACAAAAACAAAAACACCTAACTCTCCTTTCCCAATAGCTAAAAATTATCAATATCTCCTTGGTTAGGGGTGGAACTTCAGGCCCAACTCTTCTTTCTATTCTAAAATTCAGTTTGGGTTGGTCTTGTACAGGTCTTGTGCATACTGTCACAACCACTGTGAGTTTACATGTGTAGCTACCCTACTGTGTCTAGTAGACACTTTCTTTGCAGTTATCAGTCCTCTCTTCCTCAATGTTTCCTGAGCATTTGGAGAACTAGCTGAGAAATATTCCATTGTCTAAATATACCCTATTTTCATTATTCATTCATCAGAAGATGACTTCTAGGCTGTTTCATTTTCTGGCTGTTCTGAATAGACAACAATGAACATGGATGAGCAAGTCTCTGTAGTAGGATATAGATCCCTTTGGTTAATGAGGTACAGCTGGGTCATGAGGTAGACCTATTTCAATTTTTTTATGGAACCTCCACACTGACTTCCATAGAGACTGACTGTACCAGCTTGTACTCCCACAAGCAGTGAATATGTGTTTCCCTTTCTCTATATCCATGCCAGCATTTGACATCTTTAGGGTTTTTTTTTATCTTAATCATTCTGATTGGGGTCAGCTAAAATCTCAAACTAGTTTAAATTCACATTTCCCTAATCATAAAGGATGTTGAACATTTTTAAAAATGTTTCTCTGTCATTTCTAGTCCGTCTTTTAAGAACTCTTTTATTCCACTGTGACCACATAGAATATAAATGATTAGTGGGATATAGTTCTGCATGCCTTTAATAGTGGTCTAGACTACTGCACCCAGAAAATTGATCTCCAGTAGTCGAAAGAAAAAGAAAAATTTCACATGCTATAAACAGACGAAAATAATTTATGTTCACCAAACCAGCCATACTGAGAATACTAGAAGCAATACTTCATACTGAAGAAAGGAATAAGCATAGCAAAGAGATTATGGAAAGAATACAAATGAAGCTATAATTCAATGAAATGCAAAATAGCAACAAAACAAGGCAACAATAAGTATACACCTTTCAATGATAACTTTAAGTATTAATGGCCCCAACTCCTTTAATCAAAAGACACAGGTTAGTTGAATGGATTAAGAAACAAAAATAAATAAACAAATAAAAAAGCTCATCATACCTTCAAAGACAGAAGCTACCTTAAACTAAAAGGATGGAGGATGGGAAAAGATATTCCTAGTAAATGGGACCAGGAAGTACGCAGTGTAGCTCTCCTACTATCTTACAAAACAGACTTCAAACTGAAAAAACAAAATCAGAAGAGACAAAGATACCTCATCCAGTCAAGGGAAGAGTAACCAAGAAGACATCTAACCCTAAATATACATGCACCATACTCTGGCATCCACAATTTCAATAAAAAGCATACCAAGGGACTTAAAGATACCGATAAACTTCAACTCAGCAATAATGGGTGATTTTAATATCTCATTTTCTTCAATAGATGGGTCATTTGAACAAAAACTAAACAGAGAAACATCAAAATGAAATCATCATTCATCAAATGAACCTAACAGATTTATTAAATATGCCACCAAAACATCAAAGAACATACATTCTACTTAGCTACCCATGGACGCTTCCCCAAAACAGACTACATCTGGGACACAAAACAAATATTAACCAATTCTGGAAATTGAAATAAATTTGTGTGACCTATCTGACCACAATGCAACAAAGCTTTAAATTTACAACAAACAAATCTTCAATAATTACCAATGTTATAGAGATTGAACAACACAATACTAAATGATGAATGAGTTAAAGGGGAAATCAAGAAAAATTAAAATTCTTCCCATTAAATGAAAATTGAAACACTGCACAACAACACCTCTGGAACACACTAAAAGCCACCCTAAGAGGAAAATATATTGCTCTAAGCACCTACATTAAAAAATTAGAAAGCACAAATAAATGGCTTAATCACATAGCTCAAGAATTTGGGAAAACAAGAACAGACAAAACCCAAATCTAGTGGACAGAAAGAAATAATAAAAATCAAGAAGAAACAAATGAAACAGAAACAAAAGAAACCATAAAAAATCAATGAATCTAAGAACTGGTTCTTTTAATAAACATGAATTTGAAAAAGAGCAAGGAGGAGTGTATGGGAGGGTTTGGAGAAAGGAAAGGGAAGAATGATGTAATTATATTACAATATCAAAACTTAAAGAAAAAAGATCAAAATAAAGACAGGATTGACCCAATTAGCCAAAAATGAGCCAAATTAACAAAATCAGAAATGAAAGAGGCAACATTATGAAGAATATCAAAAAATCAGAATATTAAAAGGGAATACTTTACTGCTCACCTGTGCATGCAAATTTGATTTCATCTTTAGTAAGTAGTAAAGTTATATGCTTGCCAAAAAAAAAAGAAATAAGTGACACACTAGAAGACAAATGTCACACAATTTCAATTTTATGTGTAACCTAGAAATGATGAACTTATGGGAACAGAGAGCAGAATTGTGGCTATTAGGCTTCAATGTGGGTCTTTTAACAATGGGGAAATGATTGGTTTAAGGATATAAAACTGCAGTTGGACAAGAGGCATGGACTCTCTGAAGTCTTGAGATCTACTGAGAGCATGATAAATATGGTTGATAACAATATGCTATATTTTAAAAGTTGTGAGATAGTATACTTTAAGTGTTCTCAAAACAAAAATGATGAATATGTGTGATATAACATGTTAATTGGTTTAATTTAGCCATGCCATTGTGAACATACTGTATTCTGTAACATCTTGTGCATGCCTTTATTTATGAGTTAAATAAATGAATGAAAAAAGGGAATACTTTCTTATTCATCATTTTTTTATTTTACATACCAACCAATTTTTCCTCCCTCCTCTCCTCTTGTTCCCATTCCTACCTCCCTTCTATGTGCCCCATCCACTCTTCTATCTCCATTTAGATGAAGTAAAGCCTCCCATGTGACTCAACAAAGCATGACATATGAAGTTGACAGAACCAAGCTCCTCCTCCTGCATTAAGGCTGAACAAGGCATCCAACCATAGGGAATAGGTTCCAAAGAACCAGATCATCCATTAGGGATAGGTCCTGGTCCCACTGCTAGGGGTCCTACAGACTCCCAACTCACAGAACTGTCACCCACATGCAGAGGACCTAAGTGAGTCCCATACAGGCTCCCTAGCTGTCCATCCAGAGTTTGTAAGCTCCCACAAGCTCAGTTCAGCTGTCTCTGTGGGTTTCCCCATTATGATCTTGGCCATTCCCCTTACTCATAATTTACCCTCTCTTTAATTGGACTCCCAGAGCTCAGCCCAGTACTTGGCTATGGATCTTTGCATCTATTTCCAGCAGGTACTGGATGAAGGTTCTATTATGACAATTAGGGTAGTCACCAATCTCATTATAGGGGAAGGCCAGTTCAAGCACCCTCAACACTATTGTTAGAAGGCTTAGCTGGGGTCAGCCTTGTGTGTTACTGGGAGTTTCCCTGGCACCAGGTTTCTCCCTAATCCCATAATGGCCCCATACATCAAGATATCTCTTTCATTACACTCCACTACCATCCTGCCCCCAACTCAACCATCCGGATCCCTCATGTTACCATTCCCTATCCCATCTACTCCCCCACCCCTAGTTTACCGAGGATATCTCATCTATTTCCTCTTCCCAGGGAGATCCATATGTCCCTCTTAGGGTTCTCTTTGCTACCTAGCCTCTCTGGGGCTGAGTATTGTAACCTGGTTATCCTTTGCTTTACATCTAATACCCACTTATGAGTGAGTACACACCATGTTTGTCTTTCTAGGTCTGGGTTACTTCACTTAGGATTTTTTTTCTAGTTCCATCCATTTGCCTAAAAATTTCCTGATGTCATTGTTTTTCCCCGCTGAATAATTGTGTAATTATACCACATTTTCTTTATCCATTCTTTGGTTGAGGGGCATCTACATTGTTTCCAAGTTCTGACTGTTACAAATAATGCTGCTATGAACAATTGTCCTTGTGGTTTAATTGTGCATCATTTGGGAATATGCCCAAGAGTGGTATTGTGGGGGTCTTGAGGTAGACTGAGTCCCAATTTTCTGAGAATCCATCAGAGTGATTTCTAAATTGTCTGTACAAGTTTGCACTCCCACCAGCAATGGAGGAGTGTTACCTTCACCCCACATCCTCTCCAACATAGGCTGTCATTAGTGGTTTTGATCTTGGCCATTCTGACAGGTGTAAGGTGGTATCTCAGAATCATTTTGATTTGCATTTCCATGATAGCTTAGGATGGCGAACACTTCATTAAGTGTTTCTTGGCCATTTCAGATTCTTCTGTTGAGAATTCTCTGTTTAAATCTGTACCCCATTTTTAATGGGATTATTTGGTATTTGGATGTCTAGCTTATTGAGTTCTTTATATACTTTGGATATCAGTTTTCTGTGAGATGTGGAGTTGATGAAGATCTTTTCCCATTCTGTAGGCTTCATTTTGTTTTACTGACAGTGTCCTTTGCCTTACAGAAGCTTTTCAGTCTCAGCAAGTCCAATTTATTCATTACCAATCTCAGTGTCTATGCTATTGGTGTTATATTCAGAAAGTAGTAAATAAAGGCCTATCCTCCATCAAATTAGAACATTTTAAAGAAACAGACAAGATCCAAACCACCAAAGTTAAACCAAGAAAAGAAAAAATTTAGACAGACCCATAAAGAATAAGAAGACAAAAAGAGATATGAAAAGCCTTCCCACAGCAACAATAACACAGAGAGCCCAGGTGACTCTCACCAGAATTCTAGTAGGCTTTCAAAGGGTATCTACAACTAGTACTTCTTACATTATCCTAAGAAAAAAGGAAGAAACATACAGAGCATCCCCAATTTCCTTCTATAAAGCCAGTATTGCTCCCATGCCCAAACCAGTTAAAGACAACAACAAAGAAAACTACAGGTAAATTTCCCTTTAAGGAGACACCGTAACCATACCTCCTAGGGACTGGCTACATCTGTGCTTGACCACGCCCATCAAGGTGTGGTCAAGTGATGTCAGGGTGACATGGGAGAAGTTTTTAAAGGACAGACAAGGCACATGGGAACACTTTCTTGCCTTGCTGCTTTGGCATGCTCTGGCTTGCTGTTGGTTGGCATTTATCTATTAAAAGTTATCCTAACCTTACAGACTATGTATCAGTTATTCACCACTTTAACTGGTGTCAGAAGTGGGATAATTGTTGCTAATCCTGTTCCCAGTCTGTGGGCGTCACCCTGTTAAAGGTTGTCCACAAATGTAATAGCTGTTTCACATATGGGCTATGGAGACCATATGAAACAAGAATGAGATTCTTCAATATTCTTAAGATCCTTCAGCTGTATAGGATGCCATAAATAAGCCATCTTTCCCTGAGGGTGTTTCTTAGAAGGTAGCTTTTCTACCATGGTTGCTGGGAACACTAATGGTGTATGCTAACAACCTTAGAAGAGGTATCATGATGCTTGGGTGGAGTAGGTGCCTCAGATTGGAGTGATTCCATCTCTGAGGCATCCCAATGATCTTTCAGCCTAGCAATAATATCCTCATGAAAAGTTTCTATTTCCTCCTCTAAAATCCAAGCACGTTGTTTAACTAAACTTTAGAGTTTCTGTATTATATCAAGAAGCCAATTGATGCAATGCAGAATAGGAAAAAATTGGGGGGACTGTCTTTGTCTTTTCTTGGCTCTTTCTCATAACTGTTATTCTCATAACCCTCTCATAACTGTTATTCTCCCATGGTTGCCTTTTCCAGTATGCATACACACACAAACAAACATTTCTCCACTAACATTTATATTTGAGTCCCACACAGCCAATGAAGACCTGCCTGACAGCAGGTTCAATCCCTGAACACACCGGAAAGAAAATGGGCCACATCTCCTCAACTGTACTGGATCCAACTTGCTCCATTTCAAGTGACACACCGGCCAGAGCTTCGGGTACTGACTTCAATCAAGTTAATGATTTCAAGTGAGATCTTCAATCAAGTGAATCCCATCTAACATGGAATGGATACAATCCACTTAAGACTTTCACTATACTAACATTTTCTTCCTACAGGACCCCATGAGGCTATCGCTGTCCCATTTCAGCAGGAAGTAACTTGGTGGATGCTACACCCCTTTTCCCCTGTTGTTGTCACTAAGGATAATGTGCACCTAGTTAGGGATAGCTCCTATTGTTTATGGTTGGGTTTGGAAGGAGGTGTTTAGGCTTGGACCCCTCTTTCAGATGACTTTAGGGTTTAGTTAAAATAGTCATAGTTAGGATGTGACGTAAGAAGATTATTGTATCTTCTTATATTTCACCTTTATGATTGTTAATTTTGGATACTTTATACTGTTAAGTTTTAATCCTCTTTTAGACTAAAAGTGGAATTGTAGGGAGACACAATAACCATGCCTCCTAGGGACTGGCTACAGGTGTGCCTGACCACGCCCATGGGGTGTGGTCAAGTGATGTCAGGCTGACATGGGAGAAGTTTTTAAGGGACAGACAAGGCAAATGGAAGTGCTCTCCTGCCTTGCTGCTTTGGCATGCTCTGGCTTGCTGTTGGTTGGTATTTATTTATTAAAAGTTACCCTAACCTTATGGACTATGTATCAGTTATTCACTGCTTTATTTCCCTGATAAAAATATACTCATGGCTTCTAGATATGAGAGAGAAATTACATCCATGAAGTTTCAACAAGTTGGTTGCCTAAGACTGGCCTGCATTTGGCAACAACAGTTGACATGCAAACATGGATGAGGGGAATTTCAGAAGCCCCACCCTTATATGAAGAGCTCCAGGCAATCAGTGAGAGGGAGGATCAGTTTTCTTCTGGGATGAACTCCCTGAAAGGTACCCAGTCCCAAGTAGCCCTAAACATATGTAAGTATGACAACACAAAATGGACTAGGTAGGTTATGCACTTACAACAGATGCATATATGTGTGTGTACACTAAACAGAAACACACACACACAGCACCACACACACACACACACACACACACACATATATATATATATATATATGTATATATATATATATATATTTGTAGCATTGATAAAGATAAGAATATGAATTTTAGAGGGAGTGGAGAGGACATGGAGGAGATGGATGGTGAGAGAGAGAAGTGAAGATGGTGCAAGTACAGTACTTGTGTAAGAGAATTTCAAAAACATTCAAATTTAAATTATAAAAAGACTGCTACATGCAAAAACATAAATAAAATAATGAGATCATTTTGCAAAGGAAAAGAAATTAGAAGCAAATGATGATCTATACTGTATGATTTCTTCTATCCTCAGTCCTTAAATGGGAAAAACTTTAGTAATGGAAATTACAGCTGTTATTTTGTAGGCTGAGTCTGGGAAATGGAATGACTGCAAAGGGGTATTTTGGTTGTGGTGGTGGTCAGAAGACTTCACAATTGCCAGAAGTGTATCAAACCATAAACTTAGATGACTTATATAAACTATACTTCAGTAGCTTGAAGAAAAACTGAAAAAAAACATAAAAACATGTACATATAAAAACAAACAAAATTCTTAGAAGTAAAAATATACACATTTAAAATTCAATAAACTTTTGTTGAATAAATTTTAAAGTTTTGCCAAAAGAGACAAGAGAGCTGGAAGCTAGTACTAAGTTATCCAGAACACAGACTAAAGAGATACAGAAGATAGAAAGAAGCTAGAGCTGGAGAGATTGCTCAGTGTTTGAGGATGCTTGCTGTTCCTGCAGAGGACTCTGGTTTCTAGCACCCACATCAGGTGGCTCACAACCACTGATATCTAACTCCAGAGGCTTCTATGCTCTATGACCTCTTACATGTTGATGGTATACATTAAATCATGCAGGCCCACACACATATTCACATAAAAAATTTTAAAGAGACATATCGGGTAAGAGTTAGAGACTATAATATATTTTTAGAAGTATCATTAAAATGGTAAAGTGAGTAACAGGAAACACATTTCATGAAATAATAGCTGATAATTTGTAAATTTGTAGAAATAATCTGATCGCTCAAAAAATTGACTCTTGGTTTTAACAGGGTTAATGAAAACAAAACAACTCAAACACATGTTTATGAAATATCAAAACATTAAGAACATGTGTTCAATTAACCCTGAAGAATATAGATGACCAGAAAAAAAAATATCACAGTGGCCATCTTCCAATCAGCACTATCAATCATTCCCAGTGTCAAATGATTGCCAATATTGAACTATAAACACGATCATTTTTCAAATCTGAATGACAAACAAAGCCATCTCTGAAGTTCAAAGATGAAGAATGTGCCACTTATAGGTGATTGAAAGAACAAATTAGGAAACTCTTCTCTTGAGGAGAAAAAAAATTCAGATAGGGATAAGTGGGATTTAAAAGCATTGGTGAGCACAGAGATAGATCATTACATTTAATTCACCACTGGCTGTGAAAAATGACTATTCTGTGGTCTAAAATATTAAAATGGGAGTTATTATGACAAATGAGGTTGGAAATATCTCCTTTTCTAGAGGAGGCAAAACCTAAGCACTGAATAAATAACAGATTCTGCTGAAAAATTCATGTGGAAGCATGTTACCAAATCCAGTCCACATAACACACAATGTGGAATTTAACCATATTTGCCCAACAAACATCATTATTAATGTGTTATTTTCTCTGGTTCCACAAATAAGCACTAATAAAATGGATTAATTTGAAACAGGGCAGTAGAACCCACTCAGAGTATGTCTGCAGCGTGATATAGCTATCAATGTAACTAAATGGACTGCTACTCACACTTCTAAATCTATAACAATCATTTTTAAACTCTTTCACTACTTTTATTCTTTTTTACTTCCCTATTTATGATGTTTATTAATTCATTGAGACTTTCATACAGTGTATTTTGATCATATTCATCTCCCACTCCCCCCCAACACTTCCCACTCCTTACCTCCCAGCCTCATGTTCTCTATCATTTTTTTAATAACCAGGGGAAAATTTTTGCTGTTCATATATTCATAGGCATAGGCCCATCAACTGCAGTAAGTGTTGATCTGCCATGGGACACACGCTAAAAGAAAACTGATTCTCTCCTCCAAAGACCATCAATTATCCCCGCTACTCAGAGGTGGAGTCAGTTAGATGTGGGTTGGCTTGATATTGTGAGGATCTTTTGCAAACACAGTTGTGTGTGCATGATTTCAGCGGTCTGGCAGAAGTCCCTGGCTCTTACATCTTTCTACCACCTTTTCTGTGATCTCTTAGGGGTGATATAGATGTCCCAATTGTGACTGAGAACTCTACTGACACTTATTCTCTATCCTGTGACTACCTGTGAGTTTCTGTGTTAACCACTATCTACTGCACAAAGAAATTTCTCAGATGAGGTCTAGGACCTGCACTGATCAATGAGTATAGAGAAAAATTCAGAGGGCCATTTATCAATATGTTCACTTAGAAGAATAACAATAGAAGGTTCACCCTTTGGGTTCTTGGCCAGATTTTCAATACCATTTATATGTTTCTTCCTGTAGAGCTGGCCTTATATCCAATCAGAAATTAGCTGGTTACTACCCCCCTATAACAGTCATGCCACTATTGAGCCCATGAGCATATTTTGTCACATTGATCGTTCTTGTAGTCTACAGCACTCACAGCCAAGTAAGACTGTTGATGACTTTTCCTCAAAACAACTTGCATAGAACTTTCTGGTACTATGAAGACAACTATTACAGAGGAAGGCTTCTGGGCAACACCAACTTGATTTTTCCATATCCCATGACAAAAATGTGTGGTTTTGTCAACAATGGGTTCTTACCATCAGGTCCAGTCAACCAAGAGCAATGGCAGTAACCTGTAATATTTGAGTTTCTCTGGGACACCCCTCACCAATAACTTGCAGTGATATATTACACTTCTGGCATTAGGCTTTTTCTTTGTCAACCTATAATTTCTAAGAGGAACACTATCCCTAGTGTAGGATAACCCCAATTAAATTATTCATATGAATATATAATTTTATAAAATAGTATAATATATAGCTTGTAATATATAATATATGCATTAATAGTAGGATTTTCCAGATGGTTTGGCACTTGGTTTGGCACTTTTAGGAACAGAGGCAGGCAGATCTCTGTGAGTCAAAGTCTAGCCTAGTCTACATAGTGAGTTCTAGGGCTATACAATAATACCCTGTCTCTAAAAAGTATTTCCATATGTGTTTTTCAAACATCCTTAGTGTCAACTAACACTATCCCCACCCTCTCCACTCTATATTAATATTTACTTCATGTCACATATACAGAAAAAAGGAATGATGAGAAAATTTCAACTCAGTTTACCATCATAATGTGAACATAATTATATCAACAACAATTAAGACATCAAAGCCCCCCAAAACTTGTTATGACTCCCCTTTCTTGACCAATGGTTTAAAATATGTCTAGTACTATAATTTAGAAGAAATAGAGAGGGGAGAGGAAGGAAAGCAAGAAATACATATTCAATTGTGTCTTTTTAAACCTTATATCATTATGAGGTGTGATGGTTTAAGTAAGAAATATCCCCATTAGGTTGAGGCAGTTTAACACTTGGTCCCCAGTTAGTGGTACTGTTTTTGGGAATGCTGTGGAAACTTTAAGAGGTACAACCTTGCTGCAGGAAGCACATCACTGAAGGTAGGCTTTGAGAGTTTATAATTTGCCCCCCCCTACAGTTTACCTTCTACTCTGTGTTTGCGATTGAAGATATGCTCTCTTGGTTTTCTGCTCTAATCACTTGCTTTCATGCCTCTTCTGTCATGGTAGACTCTTCCTCTAGAACCAGTAGCCCAAATAAATTCTATATTCCTTAAGTTATTTTTGTCAAAGTGTGTATCACAGCATTAGAAAGCAAATTAGGATGTGATGTGTGCTTAAATTACTGTCTGCTTATTCATATTTTATATGGTGCTATTACATATTCCATAATACACATATTATTACCTACTAATTTGATTGGTTTGTTACATATTCTTTGATATATACTGTTGTCTGTGAAAGAAGTAGACACTTTGATGACATATGAATGAAGTTCTACACGGTAAGTAATGAGAAATCTGGACTCACAAAGTAGGTATGGGCTGAGTTTTCACAGACATTGTCAGTTTTACTATGGTAACATTCATTTCCACTAACATCTGTGAATTCTCATTGCTCTTCAATTTCACCAAAGCTTTTTTTTTTCATTTTGTGGGTGAATAGTATCATCTCATAATTCTAATTTTCATTTTTTACATTGTTAGGGAGATGAAAGGGTTTTTTATTATTTAACAACTGCTACAACATCCATTTTTATGAAGTGCCTGAAATTTTCTTGTACTCTTGTTCGTTTCTTCAATACTATGTGGGGTGCATGCCTTACAAATGTGCCAATGATTGAACTCAGGAAGTCATACAGTAACCCCTGCCCTGTCTTGTTTTTTTTTATGTGAAAGAATTCCGTATACTTTATAGATCTGGGGGCTTTGTCAGCTATGCACATTGTAAATATCATCTCCTACTATGTTATCTTAATGATATCTTTCATTTTCAGATATTAAATTTTTTTCCATTTGAAATAATTTCAAATTCACAGAAAGTTTACAAGAGCAGCAAGAATTCTCATAACAGCTGTATTAGTTACCTTTCTATTGCTGTGATGAAGCACAATGACCAAAAGCAACTTACGGAATAAAGTTTCAATTGCCTTATGTTTCTAGAGGAAAGTCCATACCAGCAGCAGCGAATGGCAGAAGGGGCCCACAGTAGGAAGCTGAGAGACCACATCTTCAAAACACATGCCAGAAGCAGAGAAAAAGAACTGGGATTGAGGCAAGACTATAAATTTCAGGACCCAGTGACATGATTTTTCTAAACCCTCCACAGATAGTGCCACTAACTGGGAACCTAGTGTACAAATAAGTAGCCAAGATTATGGGAGACATTCCACATTCAAATCACAACAGCCTTTATCTAGATTATTTTGTTGTTAGTATTTTATTATATTGGTGTATTGCTTTCTATTTTTAAACAATTTGAGAATACATATTTGCTTTCCCTAAATGCTATAGTATGTGTTTCATAAAACCACAACCAAAAGATGGATAATCTATGTACTTGCAATACAATTGTAACAATGGAGAAATTTTATATATCAGCATCAGGGGTGGGATCTTGGGTTTTTTTTGTTGTTGTTGTTGTTTTGTTTTTTTGTTTGTTTGTTTGGTTGGTTTTTTTTTTTTGGTGCCTGCTGTTCATGTTGGCATCATCTCTTTCCAGGTCCTCTGTGACACTGAGCTACTAACATCCTAGGCAACTCTGAATTCCTGGATCCTGTACAAGTCACAGAAAATTCTTAGAAGATGGTGGATGTTGACAATGAAGAACAGTTTGAACTTGATCAAGATTTTGTATGGCTTTTAAAAACATAAAAATAATTTTTAAAAAAACAGAGTGTAACACCTGGCCATTTAGATAACGCAAAATCATCAGGCTCTCCCAGCCCCTCAAGAAAGGTTTGATGGTTTGACAGAAACACCAACAAGATGCATAAAACTCTTTTATCAGGTAGATAAAATCCAGTGAATGCCTTCATACATATTCAAGTTAAATAGGCACAGACAGAAGCCACATTTTATAGGGAAGTTCATAATCATGAAAGGTTGTCTCCATTAGACAGGTGATTTGAGATCATTGATGCCATATGTTAACTAACAGAAGAATGTGAATGGAAACTAGAGAAAGAAAATGAATGTCTGAGTCTTAGGCAAGCTTTTGGATTTTGATTTCCACCCTTGAGGCCATTTATTTGGAAAAATACAACTATTGATTTAGATATGTTAAATCATCCCCACATCTCCGGAATGAAATCATGTCCAATATGATGGATGACCTTTTTGATGTGTTCTTGAATCCAGCTTTCAAGTATTTCATAAAGAATATTTGCATCTTTATTCATGAGCAACTTGTCCATATCATGTTGTCTATCTGGTTCTCGTATCAGCATAAGGCTGACCTCTTAAAAGAGATGGAAGAATTCCTCTGCTTTTCCACTTTATGAAATGATTTGGGAATCACTGATTTTTCATTCTTTATGGACTTGCAGAATTCTGTAGCAAATCTATTTGGTCCTGGTATCCTTTTCAGTCATGAGGGTTTATTATTGTTGTTACTGTTGTAATTATTGTTGCTTCAAGTCATTGTTTGTTGTATATGTGTGTAAACTGTTTTATAGGTGGACTGAGGATGGGGTGGGCAAGAACAGGTGGATAGGTATGGAGGTGGAGAAGAAATGAGGTTGAGGGAGGGAATGCAGAAAGAGATTGCTAGAATTGAGGGGCACTTGAGAGTTAGTATGAAAACCTAGTGCTATGGAAACTTCCTATAATATATTTACATGATCCTAATGAAGTCCCCAAATAATGAGGGAGATAGAGTCCCAACTGGGCATCTCTTGTCTCCAGACAAGCTTCTAGTACTGGGACTGGATTACTTCCAAATGAATTGTTGGCCAAAAGATTCCCATGGGTATCTCCAGACAAGACGGGCTGTTGCCGAGAGAATAGGTTGTTCTCTACAAACTAATAGCAATGCCCCATTGGTGAATACTCTCTCTTGGACTCTTTTCCTTCTATTGGTTTGCCTTGGTTCAACATTGATATGATGGCTTTTGTTTTATCTTATTTTACTTTTGTTTTTATTGTTTAAAAATTGTGTCATCTTGTCTTAACTTTGTAATGTTGTATGCATTTAGGAATGCATTTATCTCAAAATTTCTAATTTGGTAGAATATAGGATTTAAGATATGTCCTGATGATTTTGTGAATTTCATTTGCATGTGCTGTGTTGTTTTTCTTGTCACCTCTGATCTTACTGATTTGGGCCTTTTAACTATTTGGGTTAATTTAACTAAACATTTTTCAATCCTGTTTATCCTTTCAAAGAGCCAACTCTTCATTTCATTGATTCTGTTTATTATTTTCTTTCTATTTCATTGATTCAAGCCCTGACCTTGAATGTTCTTTATGTCTATGCCTTTGGGGTTGTTTTTTTTTCTTCTTCTTCTTTTGTAAGGACTTAAGGTGCATCATCAAGTTATTTTTCTGACCTATGATAAAATCAAACATGATTGGAGAAAAATGTAATACTGCCTGATAGTGTTCTGCTATACTCATAGATTAGTGATTACCCCAATTGTCATCAGAGAGCCTTCACCCAGTAACTAATGGAAACATATGCAAAGACCTATGCCAAACATTAGGCCAAGTGCAGGGAATCCTGCAGAAAGAAGACAGTTGCTATTATCACGAGACTTCCTTTGTGTGTGACCCTGACCTTTTCCCTTGCAGCTTATAATATACATTATTTGATATGTTTGTTAAGGGTTTTGATTATAATCTAGTTGGGGAACTTGTTTTATACTCATATCATTTTGATGTTCTGTATACCTCTTATTCCTGATGATCATCTCTTTTCCTACAATTGTCAACTCTTCTATGATTTTATTGAAAATGTTATCTGTGACTGAGATCGACAATTAATAAATGGGACCTGCTGAAACTGAGAAACTTCTGTAAGGCAAAGGACACAGTCAACAAAACAAAACAGCAGCCCACAGAATGGGAAAAGATATTTACCAGTCCCATATCTGACAGAGGGCTGATTTCCAAAATATACAAAGAACTCAAGAAGCTAGTCACCAAAACACCAAATAATTCAATTAAAAAGTGGGGTACAGAACTAAATAGAGAATTCTCAATAGAGGAATCTAAAATGGCTGAAAGGCACATAAGAAAGTGCTCAACATCCTTAGACATCCAAGAAATGCAAATCAAAACAACTCTGAGATACCATCTTACTCCTGTCAGAAAGGGTAAAATAAAAAACACCAATGACAGCTTATACTGGAGAGGATGTGGAAAAGGGGGAACACTCCTCCACTGCTGGTGGGAGTGCCAACTCCTATAGTCACTTTGAAAATCAGTATGGAGATTCAGCAGGAAAATGGAAACCAGTTTACCACAAAACCCAGCAATTCCACTCTTAGGCATATACCCAAAAGAAGCACATTCATACAACAAGGACATATGTTCAACCATGTTCATAGCAGCATTATTTGTAATAGCCAGAACCTGGAAGCAACCTAGATGACTCTTACCTGAAGAATGGATGGAGAAAATGTGGCACATTTACTCAGCGGGGGGGGGGGGGGGAGGAATCTGCAGGAAAATGGATGGAACTAGAAGAAACCATCCTGAGTGAGGTAACCCAGTCACAAAAAGACAAAAATGGTATGTCCCCACTCATATATGGATTTTAGACCTAGACCAAAGGAGTAGCAGCCTATAATCCACACCACCAGAGAAGTTAGGAAACAAGGAGGACCCTAAGAGAGACATACAAGGACCTCCGGAAAAGGGGAAAGGGGCAAGATCTCCGAGCTAATTGGTAGCACAGCGGGAGGGGAGAGGGAGCTAGAGAAAGAGCAGGGGGGAAAGGAGGGGAGAGAAGGACATGAGAGAGCAGGAAGATATAATCATGGGAAGAATAGAGGAGAGCAAGAAAAGAGATACCATAATACAGGGAGTCATTATAGGTTTAAAGAGAATTCTGGCACTAGGGAAAAGTCCAGAGACCTACAAGTTTAACCCCAACTAACAATCTAAGCAATATTTGAGAGGCTACCTTAAATGCCCTCCCCTGATAATGAGATTGATGACTACCTTATATATATGTCATTCTAGAGCCTTCATCCAGTAGCTGATGGAAGCAGAAGCAGACACCCACAGCTAAACACTTAGCTGAATTCTGGAATCCAGTTGCAGAGAGGGAAGACTCATTAGCAAAGGGGTCAAGACCAGGCTGGTTAAACCCACAGAAATAGATGACCTGAACAAGGGGGAGCTCATTGACCCCAGATTGATAGCTGGGAAACCACCACAGTACTGTTCCAGACCCCCTGAACAAGGACATCAGTTTCAAGGTCTGGTTAATCTTTGGGGCCTCTGGTAGTGAATCAGTATTTATCCCTAGTGCACAAATGGACTTTGGGAGCCCACTCCACACAGAGGGATACTCTCAGCCTAGAAACACAGGGGAGAGTCTAGGCCCTGCTCCAAATGATATGACAGACTTTGAAGATCCCCCATGGAAGGCCTTGCCCTCCCTAGGGAGCAGAAAGGTATTGAGAAATGCTGTAAATGTGGATTGCAATGGAGTCAGAGATAGTTTGAAAAACAGATGGTTTATTAGGAAAGTACTCATGCGACAGACCCAGTCCTGTACAACCAGGGCTGTGAGGGAACAGAGAGAGCCCTATGCAGGCTACCCTCATATTTAAAGCCTTGCTACATCACTCTGACCACACAAGTGTGCGTGGTGAGCGCCATCTGTGCCAGCCCTCAACTGGGCGTGGTCAGCGTTTCTCCCTACAGAAAGGGGTTGTGCTGGGGGTGGGGGAGCAGAGGAGGATGGGAGGGAAAGGGAACTGGGATTGACATGTAAAAGAAGCTTGTTTCTAATTTAAAATTGGTCTAATTACAAGTACAAAAGTAAAAAAAAAATCAACAAAGACTACTAATCATGGCGCAGATTGTGGTCATAATGACCAATAAAAACAACATAAAAATACAGAAAATGTTTTCTGTGTCTTTGGTCTGTGATTCTTCTCTTTTGTTCCTTCTACGCCCACAATTCAAATGTTTAGTCTTTTCATGGAATCCCAAATTCTTGTGTGTTCCTTTGATATTTTTTAAATGTCTCATTTTCCTTCACTTAAATACACCAGTACCTTTACTTTGTCCTCAACCCCTGGCACTCCATCTTCTACATCACCCATCCATCCATCCATCCATCCATCCATCCATCCATCCATCCATCCATTCTACTGGCAAGCTTTCCACTAAGGATTTTAGTTGAATTATTAAATGTTTAATTTCACTTAAATTTGGTTTACCTTAGTATTTCTATTTCTTTATTGAATTCTGTTTTTCTGTCCTGAATTGATTTTATAATTTCATTTAGTTTTTTGCTTATGTTCTCTTGGAATTACTTCAGGAGCATATGCTTGACCTATTTAAATTCATTTTGGTGTTTATTAATGTCCTCTTTGAATCTTATGAACATATTTATAATCATTCTTCTGAATTCTTCATATGAAATTTCACTGGAGTGTCTTTCCTCAAGGACCATCACTATGGGGTCAACAGATTTTTGGAGGGGACACTGATTTCATTTTACTATTAGTTGTGTTTGATTTACTTGTTTTCTTTTTCATTGGTTTCATTTTTTTTTTATTCTTCTCTCATACAATACATCCCCACCACAGTTTCCCCTCCTTCTACTCATCCCAGGGCCCCCTCCCTCCATCTCCCCCAGATCCACTTTCTCTCCATTTCCTTCCCAGAGATATAAATTCAACAGGGCATAACAAGTTATAATAAGATTAGGCACAAACCTTCATATCAGAACTGGGAGAGGCAACCCAGTAGGAGAAAAAGGGTCCCAAGAGCAGGTGAAAGAGTTAGAGATAGTTGGTTAGGGTTCCTACCAACACACCAAGCTAACTCCCATAAAATACTTGCAGAGGATCATGATAACTGGTGAAATTTGAATAAGACCCATGTAAACTCTGTGCTTCAGTCTCTGTAAGTCCCTATGAGCCCTGTGTAGTTGATTCTGTGGGCTGTGTTCTCCTGGTGTCCCTGGCCACTCTAGCTCCTATAATTCTTCCTCTCCCTTTTCCATGGGTTCCCCAAGCTGTAAGGGGAGGGAGCCTATGGAGATAATCCAATTTGGGTTCTCTCTTCACCTAACATTTAGCTGTGGATTTCTGCTTCTATTCTCTTCAGCTGCCAGAGGAAGGCTCTCTGACAATAGCATGGCCTCTGGTCAGGCAGCTGTTAGTTATGTTTTTGTGTTGGTGTTTGAATATCTGGAGTTAGTTCATTGGCTGAGCCTTTCTAGTGTACCAGTTGGACTCGTGCCTTGTATTTCCTCAGCTTACCTGATCTTGATTAGGCTTTATGGTGCTTAGAGTTCAGTTGTGGAAACAGTAATGATTCATAGATGAGTAACTAAGGCCATCCCCACATTCTCTGATCTCTCAAAAGGGGTCTACAGGATATGCTGGTGTTGGAAGCAGACTGCAAAGCCACTGATCTCTAGAGACAGGATTCATGGTTTCAATAGGCTGAGGTTTGAGGTCTCAGGTTATGTATCTTTGACCTCACATAAGACTATCCAGAGTACCTGTAGGTACTGGCATGAGCCTAGAGTACAGAGAGGGAATGGAGGAGGAAATCATCTGATCTCACACAGGGTCAATCAGAGTCATTGTGAGTCCATCAGGAATATGGAGAGGTGTAAGGGAAAGTACATGTGTCTCTGGACTCCCAATGGTCATCAGAGACCCTTTGGGTTTGTGCAGGATTATGTAGTTGGACACAGGCACAGGGTCACTATTTGCAGGTTTCTGATCTTACACTTGGCGAGGCAGTGTCACTTGGGTCCTAGCAGTAGCCTGGAGATGGTTGAAGGGATATAGAACTATGGTGAACATCACTGTCTTCAGTCTGGGTCAGTTGGAGTCCCTAAGGGTCCCAGCAGGAGTCAGGGTAAGCAAGGGAATATATATCAAAAAAAAATTGAGAATAATTTGGAGCCAGGCAGTGGTGGCACATTCCTTTAATCCAAACACTCAGGGAGGCAGATGGATCTCTGTTCAAGGTCAGCCTGGTCTACAGATTGAGTTCCAGGACACCTAGGGCTCCAAAGAGAAACTCAGTCTCAAAAAAAAAGGGGGGGGCAGAAAATAACTTGGATTGGAGTACTGAAGTATAACTTTCCATTGGGAATTAGTTGTTGGGAAAGGAGAGTGTATTCACCAGCTTAAGAATTAAAATTTTAATTTGTATTCAATCAAAATCTCCTGTATGGTCTCTGTCTTACTATTTGGCCAAAGACGACACTTGTGGTGATATCTTATTTCTACAAATAAAGCCTGTCTGGGGATGTCTGAGGAACAGAGAATGGAGCTTGCCTCTAGCTAGCCACAGAGGTCTGGAGGTCTGTACAGACAGACAGGAAGTGAGGTAGCTGGACAGCAACAGGATATAAGCAGGGATAAAGAAGAAATCGCTCTCTTGTCTACTGAGATGTTAAGAAGATAAAATGTGCTGTGGCTTGCTCCCTCTCTGTTCTCTCAGCATTTCCCTCTATTTCTGACTCCAGGTTTTTATTATCTAGACCAATTTATGGACATTGATATCTTGAGCCTTATGCCACCATCTCCTGAGTACTGAGATTATAGGTGTGCATCACCATTCCTCGTTTATGAAGTCCTGGAGATCAAACCCAGGATTTTGAGAAAGCACTCTATGAAATGAGATGTATTCCCAGCCCATATTAGCCTAAGTTTTTAATTCTTCTTTTCAACTTGCTTTTTTTCCCTCTTTTTATTATTATTATTATTATTATTATTATTATTAATAATAATAATAATAATAATTCAAGCTAGGGAACAGGCTTGTTTCACATGTAATTCCCCTCTCCCTCTCCCTCCCCTCACCCCCATTCCTTCTCCCCCACCTCCAACCTACCCCCCACCCCATCCACCCACCACTCCCCAGGCAGGGTAGGGCCCCCAACCGGGGCTCCACCAAGTCCACCAAATCTTCCTGTGCTGGGCCTAGGTCCCTCCCCATGTGTTCAGAGACAGAGTGCATCCCTTCAAGTGGGATAGGCTCTCGAAGTCCCACACACACACACCAGGGCAAAACGCCAGTCCACCTCCGGAGGCTCCCAGGAGTGCAGGGGCCTCCCCATTGGCATCCATGATCAGGGGGCTGGATTAGTCCCATACTGGCCTCCCAAAGAGCGTCTGGGGTCGATATGCTTTCCCTTTTTCAGGCCAACTGTTTCTGTGGGTTTCTCCAACCTGGTACAGACCCCTTCGTTCTTCATTCCTCCCTCTCTTCAACTAGGTTCCAGATTTCAGCTCAGTGTATTTCTGTGGATGTCTGTCTCTGCTTCCATCAGCCACTGGATGAGGACTCTAGGATAGCATAGAGAGTAGTCATCAATCTCATTCTAGGGGAAGGGCTTCTAGGCCATCCTCTCCTCCACTGCCTGGACTGTCAGATCGTGTCATCCTTGTAGGTCTCTGGAGATCTTTCTAGTTCCAGATCTCTTGTCGGACCTATAGTGGCTCCCTCTGATATGGTATCTCTTATCCTGCTCTCTCTCCTCTATTCTTCCCCCAACTCAATATATCTGCTTCTCCATTTCTTCTCCTCTCCTCTTCTTCTTGTGCTCTTATTGTGGCAGCACCCACTCCCCTACCCTCATGCTCTCAATTAGCTCGGGAGTTCATGCCACTTCCCATTCCTGGGGTCCATTTATCCCTTAGAGTCATTCATGATTTCTAGTTTCTTTGGGGAAGAGGATTATAGGCTGGTAAACCTTTGCTCTATGTCTAAAAATCATATATGAGTGAGTACATACCATGTTTGTCTTTTTGTGATTGGGTTACCTCACTCAGGATTGTTTCTTCTAGTTCCATCCATTTGCCTGCGAATTTCAAGATTCCATTGCATTTTTCTGCTGAATAGTACTCCATTGTATAAATATACCACATTTCAACTTCTTCTTAGAGTCATAGTGTGGATAAAGTCTTGTTCCTCTCATAGTCAATGGATGAGACTGGAATTCAGGATATTTAGAAGAGTCCTAGTTCAAAACAACTTCAAGCCTGCAAAATCCGTACTGTGTGGTCAGTGCTACCAAATCTGCCAGTTCTAAATGAAATCTAGCATCCTTGGACCATAGTTTGGAGAGTCTGGGTTAACACTTCCTTATGTAATTACTTCTGAGGGTCAGGGAACCCTCAGTTCAGACTCTCTTTGAAAATGAATTTAATTTTGACAAGATTAAGCCTTGAATTCAACTTCATTCAAACTCTCAGAATACATGCTGAATATAGCCAGATTCTTTGCCAGGGTAGCATGCACTTAGACGAGAGCCCAATTTCTAATAGAGTCCTTCCCCTACTAAAACATCAGAAGCCAGAGCTCCAATTTCTACGTATCAATCTCAATATTGTTATCTTCCACACTCCAACCAGAAAGACCCCTTTAACTCTACATGTAGCATTCTAGGGCTTTTGTACCCCCCAGGTGAAAACTCTTCTACCTTCTTCCTACAAAACAATCTGACAGCTAGGTACCCCATAGTTAGCAACAATCACATTTCTAGCTATCAATTCTCTGTATTTGTTACTTCTCTCATTGCTGTGACAACAGCAATTCTGGAAGAAGGGGCTGATTTGGGCTCACAGTTCAAGGGTGCAATCTATTATTGTGGAAGATGTCACAGCAGCAGGAGCTTAAAGGACCTGATCACATTTTTTCCACTGTAAGGAAACAAAGAGCAATGCATACTCAGCCTGCCCTTGCATTTCTTTGAGTCCAGCAGTTATGATGGGTTTTTCCATCTCAATTAACTCAATCTGGAAAATCCTGCACAGAGATGCCCCAAGATGTCTCCAATGTGATTCTAGATATTGTCAAGTTAACATTAAAAAGGCACAAAATCTGATAACCCAATCTTCCGGTGATATCCTAAAGCAATAAGACTCCCTTTGAGATCATTAATGCCATGTGGATTCCTCTTGGAGCCAGATAAGGGATAAATTCATTTCTGAAGACCTACAAGCTGTCTAAACTACATCTCAATGTTTAAGGATCTCCTCCATTCCCAAGAACATGGAAGAAGACAGCTTACTATCTTCACTTGAATTTCGCCACACCTTTGGTTCTGTGTTCTTTGTAAAATCCATGTGTTGCTTAATATTGATTAGCAGTTTGACAAGACCTGGAATCACCTAGGAAAGAAGCCTCTGGGAATGCCTATGGTGGATTATTTAGACTAGACTAAATGAGATGGGTAGCCCCACCTTAAATGTGGACAGAACCATTCTATGGTCTGGTATCCTGGGCTTCATAAAAAGGAAAAGGGTGACTGAACAATTCCATTCATCTCTCTCTGCTTCTGAATTAAAGATACAACATGACTGACCACCTCCTGCTCCCATGATTCCCCTGCCATACTGGGCTATACTGTAGAACTATGAACCTAAATCAGCCATTCCTTCTTAAGATACTCTGTGGGGAGTTTTTGTTGCAGCAATAAGACAAGTAACTCAGCCACCAGAACACTCAGTTCTGTCATTGGTGCTAGTGAGACAGCTCTACACTAGGTAATCACTCACACTCCTGATTAGGAAAAGGTGTCATTTCAATAAAGTTAAGCAAGCCTTCCCTTGACAACCCCTCCATTGTGAGTTCCAAGATCTACACAAGTAGTTCTCAAAGGAGTTTCAGTCTATTCTTGACTACCATTGTTTACTACGGGGCATTCTTGCTTAGAGAAAAGAGCAGCATTTAGATGATTTTATACAAATATTTTTATAATTAGCAATGGACAGACCCAGATTTCTTTAACTTTTCTTCAATCCTTTCCTGCTGTTTGCAGTGTCAATATTGAATGTTGTAGCTTGGGATCAACAGACAGAATATTCCTTTTGAAAGTTTGAATTTATATAACCAAATCCCCAGAGGGAGAAGAGCACTCTAAGCAAATAGTGCTCAACCGTCTCTCTCTTGTTCTGCTTTCTTATCTCAGCTATTACAGACTGGCTGATGTACTTTTAAAGCCAGTGCAGAAGAATAGAAGTTGCAGAATGATTAATATTCATCCCCACAAGTCAAACCAGGATTCTATCCACTAGTAGCACCATTCTACAAACACTGTGTGCCTGTGTCTTTGTGTGTATTCCTGTTTTGATTGTTGTTGTTTGTTACTTTGGTACATTGTCTCTCACATCCCAAACTAGCCTTGAACTCAATTATGTACCTGAGGATGATCTTGAACTTCTGATCCTCCCACCTCTAGCTCCAAAGTACTGGGATGACAGGCATGTGCCACCATGCCTAGTTTATGCTGGGTATCAAACCTAAGGCTTCATTTCTATTAACAGAAAGTGCATCTTATAAATTATCTACCACCAATAGAATTGAAACTCTGAGAACATATACTCGATTGTGAATTTGTAGCTGCAATGCATCAGATAATAGAGTTGGTATATAATAAATGTGGAGCTGAACTTTTTGACAGAACTTCTCCAGATGCCTCTCTGTCATGATGATATCTATGTCCCAAAGCCAGGAGCCAAAATAAACTATGTGCCAAATTGGTCAACACAATCATTTAGACAATGGTCCACAAATGCCGTCTCTTAGTAGGATGCAGAGAGAAAAATAGCTCATTAGTATGATTTTCCAGGACTTAAAATTCAAAGTAAGTTTTAATGGGGCTAAAGGTAATTTGTGCTTCAGGGACCAGAACCCTCATGCTCCTGGGTGACGTCAGGGTTCTTTGCTCACAGTCATCTATGAAACCTCATCTAATACATTTATCAAGGTCAGAAGAGAAGCTGCTATCTATTCCTGCTCCAGGCTCCTGTCTGTCAGCACTGCAACAATGCTGCTAGGCTAGCCCCCACTTCCCTGATGCCTACTGCCTAAAAAATTAGAAAGTTGGCTTAATTTATTCTACTGGCTGCAAAGCTCCATCTTATGCATAGGATAACCTTTTATAATACATTCTCATTTCTCCCTAGAGAAACTGCTTTGGAAAACAGATAAGGATTATTTGTAAATAATTAACAACTTCGTCCATGTAAATGTAAATCCTGCAAACGCTTCATCCTCCAAGGTAAATGTATCTTATAAAATATCTCCATCAATAGGCACTGGTTTCTTAGGAAACTCCTCCTCCAGCACTGGTCCTTGAATCAGTAATCTCTTTCAGACCACTGCTGAAATTATTTGCAATTGCAAATCCATGAAGTCTGTGCTAATGAGCTCTTTCTCTACCTGCACCCTTGACATTAACATCAGTCAGCCATAGCTCTGATTTCAGGAAATATATCATCAATTTCACACACTAGAGAGGGTTCAATTAATTTTAGGCAAAGCCTAAATGACATCGTGTTTTGTCTCCACTCCTGTTGCCCATGCAGGAGGACTTGCAAGAATAACATTTTAATGGCTTGGAAACTGTTCCCGACAGAATTATCTGAGAGAGGATTTTTCAAGGGTTACATCACTAAATGACCAAACAAAGACGCAGTGTCTGGCTACCACCCACATGATCTACTGTGAGCCATGTTTTCATAATGATGACACCCAGATTTAGGCACACTTCTTTTATAAGTGGTCAAAGAGATATTAGCAAGATCAAGACTTGGTCCTCAGAAGCCATCAAATGTCCTACAGGGTATAAACTGCTTTGTGGTTTATTCTCAATAATAATAAAAGCTAAAGTGAACTGGGCATGTAAGATACATAATGCACATTACCTCATGTGACCCTCACAAGAGCCCTAAGCACTGAATCCTATTATTGCTCTCATTGTCAGGAGGGGACACTGAAGGCTCCCTGAGGCTGGCTACTTTGACATCCAGGTAAATGAGAGTCTACAGCCTATGTTCTTCAGTGTTGATTCTGATTATGCAGTATCAAATTAAACCTCAGGCTGATGTACAGAAAGTATAATAGAAATAAAAATACTGTATTTGTCTGAGTAGCATTGTTATTCTTCATTAAAGTATTATGCTTGGTTTTCAAAGCTTTTTAGACAGACAAAACTAACTTTCAGGATTATACTGTGTTTGGGGTATTTACAAGGAGCTTTGTTTCTCCAACAGGTGCATATTTTGTCCTAGTTCTACATTGGCTGTTTAGGTATAGTAATAATCTCCCCCTTCTTTTTTTACTGAAAGGGTTAATCTGAGATTCCTTAAAGCCTTTGTTGGCCCCTCTACTTTTTACAGAAGTAGCACATTCCCATCACTCTCCTTGGCATCCTGCTCCCTCCTTGACTCACAGCATTGCAGCCAGATCAGATATACTCCTCTCTATGATTGGACCTGGTAATGTTTTCACCATTCCCCAGAAGTGCCAGTGAGGGCCTACAGAATCACAATCCCGTCCTGGAATAATCCCAACTTCCTTTTATAATGCAATTTTGGGCCTCCTTTTGGACCGCTACTTCAGCACTTCCATTTCTCCTTCTGTATTCTATCTCTGGTCACATAGAACATTTGGTAGCTCCCTGAAGTCACAATGCTGTTCCGTGCCCTCAAGCCCTTGCTACCACTTCTGTCCAGGCTAGCTCTCTCATTCTGCCTCATCTCTGTTATCCTGTCAAGTCTCTTGGCAATGGCATGTCCAGAAGATTTTGGCAAAAATTCCCTGTCCACCTGGAGTTGGAGGAAAGTTCAGAATAATTGAGGTGATACTATAATGCATTTGTTAATAGCTTCTAAAGGATATAAAGGAATAGACAATGGGGATTTCTTTCCCATAGGGAAGGAAAGACAGAACTTTGACTCATCTCATGAAACCCTTTGTCTTATAAAAGGAGTACCAACATCATAGACACAAGTCTTCCCCAAGAAAGTATGTGCTTCCATGCTGCTCATCACTTCAGCCTGGGTGCCTTCC
Source organism: Cricetulus griseus (assembly GCF_003668045.3). Taxonomy (NCBI): domain Eukaryota; kingdom Metazoa; phylum Chordata; class Mammalia; order Rodentia; family Cricetidae; genus Cricetulus; species Cricetulus griseus. Next base: position 93,429,595 of record NW_023276807.1, read on the forward strand.
CTACACCTTCTGCCTCAGAACCCTGCCCAGGACCTTATGACCACTGCTCCATCCCACTGGCATGCACAGGTGCTCATAGATCAAGAGTCTCTGTCTAGATCATGTTTTTAGAAACAGATGCTTCTTAGATTCCTTCATCTCTGTTGCCTCATCTTACCAAGAGTATTATATCAGCTTGGACAACTCTCTGCTCCTGGAATCTTTCTGCATCTGCTCTTATTTGTTCATTGTACTACCTTTATATGAGATTTTATTTTATTTTTACTTTTGGTAGGGCTGAGGCTCAAATCTATGGCCTTTCTTGGTCCCTATGCTCAGTCCTGCTAAGATACAGAATATGAAAACAATAGATAGAACATACATGCCATAATATTCTGATGAAGCGAAAAGCACGGAGGCCAACCTACTCTTGCTAGCAATCAGTCAAAGAAGCCACCATAACCAGTACAGCAGCTCCAAATAGTCAGAACTTGATTAGCACCTAAAGAGCTCCCTAAATTTTCCCCAAATTCCAATGGAGGACCATCTAGAAAAAACCAAATTTGCCAAAACTGGTAGCATGGATTTTGGTGGAATCATAGATAACTTTCCTAGAATCAGAAGTCCATAGAGAGATTGCAGCCCCAGGGCTATGCAGACCATGGTCCAGGAACTGTCTGCTTCCAAGCTACAATTGAGATGAATACTGTGAGTGTTCCGAAACTTTCAGTGCAATCATGTTATATTTGTTCTTATTATACTTATTCAAATGTAATTTTATGTCTGTTGAATCTAATAATGAAAAGTTGGGGTATATCATTTATATGCCTTATTCCATTTCTTTGGCAATTCATTTATATTGTAGTTTATGAGACTATTATTCAGAAATGGTTCAAAATTAACAATAAAACAGATCTTCCACTATAAAGAATTGAAAAATCACTATGGCTTATACCCCTTACAGAAATGAGTGTTGGCAAAGACAACAGATGACAAAGGCTTGATTGTAAATCCAAGCAATGAATATTCCTTGAATTAATAAACACATACATGACCTGAGTGAGCACAACAGTGACTGACACACATGAAGCCAGTGTCACTAGGGAAGCTCAACAGGAGCTTACATTTCCCAACAAGAACCTAAGGCCTTCCTACTATAGGTTTTTGTAATAAGAGCAATGCTCTTGAGAGCTAGGAAGTTAGTCACTGTAACCTAACCAAAAAGCAATTTGGCCAGCATACAAGATCAGTAAATTGCAGTGGAAAACTAAACAACTAAAAAGATTTGGATTTGGTTTCTGGAAATAAAATAGCAACAGAAATACAGAGAAATCATGGCTATTAGTATCTTGTTGGCATGTTAGCTTAGGTCTAATTCAAAACAACTGTCTTAAAGGGTGGAATCAGGTTCTCATGCACTAGAACTACCAGGACTGCTCTCTGTGGAACTGGAAACATTCCCTCAGGATACGTCCTATGCAGAGGTTTTGTTGGCAAGTGAGTCTGTGGAAAAGAGCCCTTGGAAAGTCTCAGTAGTGCACCTGCCAATATGCACAGTACATTTACCAATCCTGTGTCCAATTTCAGCATTTGCTTCCTTATTATTTCCTTAAACAACAAAACATTGACAAAAATAATAACGACAATTAGCATTCTGTGAGAAATGTGCTGCCCAAAGCCAACTGTTTCCAAGTGGTTTACTGATCTTGGGCAAAAACAGACACTTGTTCATGTGCCTCCGAGCTATCTCAGATTTCCACCTGTTTTCACCCCCACTCAGCACGCATGGTACCCTAAATCAACAACTCTCAGGCTTCTGTTCATCCTGACAATGTGAGATGTGGTGTTTATTTACAAAACTCACTTCTTTGGACAGTAGGAAGTTATAAACAAAGGCAGAGGAGGGAACCCTAATTCAAGAGAGTAAATATGATACAGTTAAATGACAGGACATCTTGGAAAGGCTAAAATGAAATCCATGCTGGCTGTAAGTCTTCTACAAACTTTGATATAAAACCATTGTCTAATTTTGATATCCCTAACAAATGACACACACACACACACACACACACACACACACACACACACACACACACACACACACACACACACCACACCTGGAATGTTACAATTTGGGGACTGAAACATTCCCATAGCTTTACAGATTGAGTTTTGCCCCCATGGATAAGTGGCACCTCTAGCATCTATTGTTACTGTGTTTGGAAATAGGAGTTTGCGTTAGTTACTTTTCTTGTTGCTATGAAAACATATTTAACAAAAGCAACTAAAGGAAGAAAGCACCTATTCTAGCTCACAGTTTAAAAGTCTGTCCATCATAGTGGGGAAAGCATGACAGGATGAGAGTGTGGCAGCTTGTCACACATTCACTCACAGTCAAGAAGCTGTTATGAATGCTGATACTTACTGCTTTCTCCTTTTTACTCAGAATGGGACCCCAATCCATGAGCTTGTGCATCCCATTCACAGAGTATCTTCACTCTTCAGTCATACTTCTCCAAGAATCCAGAACAACAAGAAAATATTGTTGTCTAAGCTACCTGGTATCTGCAATGTCAGCCTCTCAGGAAGGCATATTGTTTTCTCCTATATTTCATAGCATAGACTGTTTTTTGAGCAAAGGTGTGGATTCTATTCTGTAAACACACTAAGCAATATTCCAATTGACCTCAAAATGGGCTGATATGCTATTTATTCAATTCAGACACCTTCTACCTGAGATAGCATTAGCCTCCATAAACTCAAGACTCGGTCCACTGAATTGTGCCTACTTAAAATGGTTATTTCCATTCTGAAGGGGAAACCTGTACTTCCAACAAGCCAGTATCATTTCAGTTTTCTATGAATGCCCTTCTCACATTCAGTGACTCTTCAGAACACTTCACTGGCTTGATAAAAGAATGTTACACAGGATACAGATGAATAGCCAGATACAGAAAGTTTCATAGTTAGGACAGGAAAGTCCTAGGCAAATGAGTTCTGTCTCCATGGATTTGGGGTGCACCATCCTCCCAGTAATGCATGGTTATGCTCATCAACCAAGAAGATCACTAGACCTCCTTGTAGAAAGGTTTTCAGAGAGCCCTCCAACCTCTTTCCTAGGGACTGGAATTGGGCCCGGAAACCACAATCTTTGATTTCTCCAGGCACATGTGCTCCAAGCTACTGGTCCTACCTGAATGTTATCTAAGGGTCCCACGCAAAGTCATCTCAAGAGGGGCTCAAAGGGGCTCATGATGAATAACCAGATACTCCTATTATTTAGGAAGACCCGAGTATTTCAGTAGTTATGTGACTGGAATCTGATACAAAGATAAAACACATTTCTTCTTCTGATGTCCCACAGTCCAATCAGATCAATACACCAGTTTAAAATCATACTAAAATCATGACGACACCTTTCATTAGAGCTAGAAGTTGGCATGATTCCAAAGCAGTGGAATCCCCCCTCCCTCTCTTATGCTCTCCCCCCTGGAAGTATGTATTCAAGTGGGTCTCTGCATTTAGGGGGGAAGGGTTATGCTTAATTAGTGTTCTCATGCACATGGAGGCCAGAGATTGCTGTCAGGTATCTTCCTCTGTTACTCTCCAACCTTACTTTTTAGTTTGAGAAATTCATACTTGTGTGTATTACATTTTAATTAAATACAACTGACTATTTTCTCTTCTAATTCCGCCCTACCACAACTTTTCCCTCTCATCTTTAAGTGCCTTTTATTTAACCTACTGAGTCAACTTAATGCTTTCTATAGGGACATTCTACTAGAGCATGGATAACCCCTCAGGGCTTCCATCCATGAAGAAAACTAATTGACCCTCACCCAGCAGTCATCAAGTATCAATGTCTACTCAGATAAAGTAGAACTTCAGTAGCCTCTTACCCATTCATGCCAGGGTTTAAGCAAGGCTTGATGTTGTGCAGGTCATGTGCATCTAGTCACAGCCACTGTGAATTCATGTGCTGAGACCTCTGAAAAATATTGCTTCAGAGCAGACATCCACTCTGTCTCTTATCTTTCTACCTCCTCTTCCCCAATGATCCCTACACCTTAGGAAGAAGGGGTGTGTTACAGATGTTCCATTTAGAGTTGAGTTTCACAGTATTTTATTCTCTGGATTTTGACCAGTTAGAGGTCACTGTGTTAATCATCATCTACTGTAAAAAATAAAAATAAAAAATAAAAGCAAGCTTCTATGATGCTGTATTTAGAGATAATTAATCCACAATCATAAAAGTAAGAATTCAAGAGCAATCTATTACTATATCACTTTAGTAGAATCAACAGTATTAAGATTTCCCCTAGGGATACTGTGTATAATTCAGTGTCAAATCATTTAAATGCAGAAGCTGTACCCTAGGGCCTATGACCTTGTCAGCCATGGACCAGTACACAGTAGCAGGTAAAAGTGGTACATGGAATGGGTAGCTACATAACCCTTATGCCACTAGTGCACTGATCGGTATATCTTGCCAGGACACTTATTATTATAGCTCATGGGGTTCACAGGCAGGTAAAGATTATTTTTCTTCATAGTAGCACACAAAGCACCTTTCAGCAAGCTAAGCCATGGGAATGAAGCTTTTAGGCCAGTACTAGCTTGATTTCTCCACACCCTTTGAGTGTAGAATGTGATATTTTCAATAATAAGGTCTTATTATCAAATTCTAGAAAGCAATAGTATTATTTATGGGGTCTAAGAGACACCACTGACTAATAGCTCAAAATAGAAATAACCCATATATGGCACTGGGCATTGTATTTGACAGTAAACAGTATTGGTGGAAGGCATTGCCTGTCCATTACAGGGTAACTCAATTCAAACTCTTTTCATACCTGTGTATGCATATATTTTAGGAAGCTTCTGCAGCAACATGATTTACTTGGCCATTTCAAAGGTTTGTTTAAATTTTTAATTATTAATTCTTTGGATATTTCATACAGCACATTTGATCATATCCATTCCCTTTCCCCAACTACTTCCAGATCTACCGCCACCCATCTACCCAGACAACTTCATGTTCTCTCTCTTTTAAACCCACTAGACCGAATCTGTATCATCCAAATACTCTTGGATATCAGGCTTCCCTTCGCATTTGGCTTATACCCTTAAAGAAAGCGGAGTCCCCCCTCTCCCAGTAGCTTTCAACTTTCAAATGTTTCTCAGCTAGAGATCGGACTTCAGGCCCACCTCCCCTTCCCCTTGCTTTCATTTTTGTCTGGCTTGAGCATACACCCATCTTGCTCATGCTATCACAATTGCTGTAAGTTCATGTGGGAAACTTCCATGTTATGTCCAGACAGGTTTCCTTGCAGTCATCCACTGCCTCTAGCTCTTACACTTGTCCACCCCTCTTTAAAGATGGTCTTCTACTATTACCTCCTGCCTCACCACATTTAACGTTTCCTGTTTCATTATGCTCCTTTACCAACTTATACCACTGAGTTCTATCTCCTCACTCTTGAAATACCCTTTTGCCGTCATTTTATAACTAGACTATTCTACCTTCTATGGATAATTCATTGGAAACACACATATCCAAAGATTCAAATATAGCATCTACATGTTAAAGAAAATATGCAAAATTTTATCTTTCTAGTCTGGGTTCTCTCACTCAGAATAATTGTTTCTAAGCCTATCCATTTACCTGGAAACTTCATAATTTCATTTTTCTTTAAAGCTGGATGACGTTCTGTTTTGAAAATGCACAACATTTTACAGTACATTTGCAAAGTGATTGACATCTATGCTGTTTCCATTTCCTGGCTATTATGAAAGGAGCAAAAATGAAAATGGATGAGCAAGTATCTGTAGTAAAATATGGAGTCATTGCATATAATGCCCAAAGGTGATTTCTGAGGTTTTCCAGAACCTGCATTCTATAATGGATGTACCATATCACACCATCAGTAATGAATAGGTAGAAACATTTCCCCATATCCAAGCAAGCATTTTTGGTTATTTTACCTTAGCTGTTCTAACTGGAGTAAGATGAAATCTATAAATAATTTTAGGCTCACCAGATCCGAACTCGGCAGCGGGATCCAGCGCACCCAGAAACTGCCGAGGCCCTGGTGGTAGTACCACCTCCATCCACTGCCCCAGGTAGGCCAGGGGCTGTTTCTGGTTCCAGTTAAGCAACCCTGCTCGGAATCATCTGACACCAGGGGCTTGCTCACAGGATCTGAACTCGGCAGAGGGATCCAGCACACCAAGACCCTGGTAACAGTGCCACCTCCATCCACGACAAGAGGACAGATATTAGAGTATTGGAAATGTTTGCATCTACCAGAAGGGAACCTTGGTCCCATACCCACCAGGAGAGAAAGAGACTCCTGCTACACCCACCAGAAGAAAGGATGGGAAGAAGACAATATAAAAGCACATTGAACAACAGAAAACCCAATATGACCACCAGAGACTAGGGACCCTACACCAGCAAGAGATGAACATCACAATGCAGATGAAGCAGAAGAAAATGACCTTAAAAACAACTTCATGAAAATGATAGAGGGCCTCAAAGAGGATATGAGAAAATCCATTAAAGAAATGAAAGAAAAAACAAACCAAAAAAATACAAGATATCAACAAACCTTTCAAGGAAACAGCTAAAGACCTAAAAATTGAAATAGAGACAATAAAGAAAGCACAATATGAGGGAATGCTGGAAATAGAAGAACTGGGTAAACGATCAGTTACTACAGATGCAAGCATAAAAAACAGAATACAAGAGATGGAAGACAGAATCTCAGGAGTTGACGATATATTAGGAGAAATAGACTCATCCACCAAAGAAAATCTTAAGTCCAACAAATCCCTAACACAAAATACCCAGGAAATATGGAATACTGTGAAAACACCAAACCTAAGAATAATAGGTATAGAAGAAGTTGAAGAAACCCAACTCAAAGGTGCAGAAAACATATTCAACAAACTCATGGAAGAAAACTTTACCAACCTAAAGAAAGACATGCCAATGAAAATACAAAAAGCCTACAGAACACCAAATAGACTGAACCAAAAAAAAAAAGGTCTCCTTGCCACATAATAATCAAAACACCAACATACAGAATAAAGAGAAAATATTAAGAGCAGCAAAGGAAAAAGGTCAAGTAATATATAAAGGCAAACCTATCAGAATTACAACTGACTTTTCCATGGAAACTCTGAAAGCCAGAAGGTCTTGGATAGATATTCTACCTACACTAAGAGACCATGGATGCCAGCCCAGACTACTATACCCAGCAAAGCATTCAATCAATATAGATGGAGAAAACAAGATGTTCCATGAAAAACCAGATTCAAACAATACATATCCACCAATCCAGCCATACAGAAAGCTCTGGAAGGAAAACTGCAACCCAAGGAAGTTAACAACAACCAGAAAAAATATAGACAATAGATAATCCCACTTTACCAACAGCCAAAAGGAAAAAGGGATAGAATCCCACACATAAATTCACGACCACCATCAAATCCAAAGCAAACAAGAATGAACAATCAATGGTCATTAATATCACTCAATATTGTCTTAACTCGCCTATAAAAAGGCACAGATTAGCAAAATGGATAAAAAGACAGAATCCATCCTTCTGCTGCATACAAGAAACACACCTCAACTTCAAAGACAGATGGTACCTAAGAATTATAGGTTGGGAAAGATTTTCCAAACAAATGGACCCAAGAAACAAGCAGGGATAGCAATCCTAATATTCAACATATTGGACTTTAAACTAAAATCAATCAAAAGAGATGAAGGAGGTCACTTCCTACTCATCACAGGAGAAATCCATCAGAATGAAGTCTCAATTCTGAACATTTATGCCCCAAATACAAAGGCATCCATGTTCATAAAAGAAACATTACTAAAACTCAAATCACACATAAAACTGCACACACATATAGTGAGAGACCTCAACACCCAACTCTCACCACTGGATAGGAACACCAGGCAGAAACTTAACAAAGAAACTAAGGAACTAATAGATATTATGGCACAATTGGACTTAACGAATACCTACAGAACATTCCATCCAAATACAAAATAATTTACCTTCTTCTCAGTGCCACATGGAACCTTCTCTGAAATAGACCACATACTTGGCAACATAACAAACCTCAATAGGTGAAAAAAATAGTTGAAATAACCCCCTGTATCTTATCAGACCATCATGCTTTAAAGTTAGAATTCAACAACAACATGAATTACAGAAAACCTACAAACTCATGGAAATTAAGTAACAATCAATTGCACAATTCCTGGGTCCAGGAAGAAATAAAAAAATTAAAGATTTCCTAGAATTCAATGAGAATGTGGACACAATATACCCAAACTTATGGGACACTTTGAAAGCAGTGCTAAGAGGAAAGTTCATAGCACTAAGTGCCCACATGAAGAAACACAAGAATAGTCACACTAGAGAATTAACAGCACAACTGAAAGCTCTAGAACATAAAGAAGCAAATACACCCAGGAGGAGTAGACACCAGGAAATAATCAAATTGAGAGCTGAAATCAATAAAGTAGAAACTAGGAGAACGATACAAAGAATCAATGTAACAAAGAGTTTGTTCTTTGAGAAAATCAACAATCTGGACAAACCTTTATCCAAACCAAACAGCAGAGAGTGAACATGCACACTAATAAAATCAGGAATGAAAAGGGGGACATAACAACAGACACAGAGGAAATCCAGAGAATGATCAGGTCATACTTTGAAAACCTGCGTTCCTCATATTCAAAATCTAAAGGAAATGGACAATTTTCTGGATAGATGTCACTTACCAAAATTAAATCAAGAACAGATAAGCAACTTAAATAGACCTATAACCCCTAATGAGATAGAAGCAGTCATTAAAAGTCTCACAACCAAAAAAAGCTCAGGGCCAGATGGCTTCAGTGCAGAATTCTACCAGAAATTCAAGGAACAGCTAATACCAATTCTCCTCAAAGTATTCCACACAATAGAAGCAGAAGGGTCATTGCCAAACTCTTTTTATGAGGCTTCAATAACCTTGATACCCAAGCCACACAAAGACACAACTAAGAAAGAGAACTACAGACCAATATCCCTTATGAACATTGATGCAAAAATTCTGAATAAAATACTGGCAAATCAGATTCATACAACAAGGACATTTGTTCAACGATGTTCATAGCAGTACTATCTGTAATAGCCAGAAACTGGAAGCAACCTAGATGCCCCTCAACCAAAGAATGGATAGAGAAAATGTGGTACATTTACACAATAGAGTACTACTCAGCGGGGAAAAAAAAACAAAAAACAAACAAACAAACAAAAACAATGGAATCTTGAAATTTGCAGGAAAATGGATGGATCTAGAAGAAACTATTCTGAGCCAGGTAACCCAATCACAAAAAGACAAACATGGTATGTACTCACTCATATGTGGATTTTAGACATAGAGTAAAGGATTACCAGCCTACAATCCACACTGCCAGAGAAGCTAGTAAACAAGGAGGACCCTAAGAGAGACATACATGGTCCCCTGGAGAAGGGGAAAGGGTCAAGATCCCCTGAGCAAATTCAGAGCATGGGAAGAGAGGGGAGGGAGCTATGAGAATAAGAAGGGAAGAAGAAGAGGGATGCAGAGATCATGAGGAAGCAGAAAGGTTGAATCAGGGGAAGAATAGAAGAAAGGATATGTGATAGCTAGAGTTTTAGTAGGGGGGTTGTAGGGGAGGATGGGAGGGAGAAGGGAACTGGGATTGTCATGAAAAACAATCTTGTTTCTAATTCAAATAAAAAATCTGAAAAAAAAAAAAACTACTGGCAAATCGAATCAAAGGTCACATCAGAGAAATCATCCACCACTTCATCCCAGGGTTGCAATGATGGTTCAACATATGAAAATCCATCAATGTAATCCACCATATAAACAGACTGAGGGAAAAAGACCACATGATCATTTCAATAGATGCCGAAAAAGCCTTAGACAAAATCCAACACCCTTTCATGATAAAGGTCCTGGAAAAATCAGGGATAACAGCAACATACCTCAACATAATAAAAGCAATATACAGCAAGCTGACAGCCAACATCAAATTAAATGGAGAGAAACTCAATGCAATTCCTCTAAAATCAGGAAAAGACAAGGCTGTCAACTCTCTCCATACCTCTTCAATATTGACCTTGAAGTTCTAGCTAGAGCAATAAGACAACAAAAGGAGATCAAGGGAATACAAATTGGAAAGGAAGAAGTCAAACTCTCACTATTTGCAGATGATGTGATAGTCTACACTAGTGACCCGAAAAACTCTACCAGGGAACTCTCCTATACCTGATAAACACCTTCAGCAAAGTGGCAGGATACAAGATTAACTCAAAAAATCTGTAGCCCTATATATGCTGATGACACATTGGTGGAGAAAGAAATCAGAGAAACATCACCCTTTACAACTGCCACAAACGACATAAAATACCTTGGGGTAACACTAACCCAAAAAGTGAAAGACCTGTACCATAAGAATTTTGACTATATAAAGAAAGAAAAGCAGATACCAGAAAATGGAAAGATCTCCCATGCTCTTGGATAGGTAGGATCAACATAGTAAAAATGGTAATCTTGCCAAAAGCAATCTACAGATTCAATACAATCCCCATCAAAATCACAACACAATTCTTCACTGAACTTGAAAGAACCATTCTCAACTTTATATGGAGAAACGAAAGACCCAGGATAGCCAAAACAACCCTGTACAACAAAGGAATTTCTGGAGGCATTATCATCCCTGACTTCAAGCTCTATTACAGAGCTATAGTCCTGAAAAGAACTTGATATTGGCACAAAAATAGACAGGTAGACCAATGGAATAGAGTTGAAAACCCTGATATTAACCCACACACCTATGAACACATGATTTTTTACAAACAATCCAAATCTATATGATTTGTTACTTAATATGTTTGTTTTTGGTATATAGGAAGGCTACTGGGTTTTTGTGTTTATTTTGTTGGGCTTTTCTGAATCTACCAGCTGTATTAGATAAAACATTATCATTTGAAAAGAACTTTGCTATTTTTTCCTACATGTATACCCTTTTTCTCATTCACTGGTCTTACATAAATTGAACAATACCTCATCTCTGAGATAAAGCTGACTTTATCATGGTGCCTCTATTTGATGTAGTTTTGAGTTTGGTTTGTTAAGTATTTTATTGAGAAGTTTTGTGTTTATGATCATCAGAATGATTATTTTCTTTTGTTGTATCTTTAACTGGTTTTATTATCAGGTAACTCTAGCTTCATTAGAAGAATTTGGCAATGTTCATTCCTTTAAAATTTTATGGAATAATTTGAGTAGTACTGGTATTAGTTCTTCTTTGAAGATCAGGCAGACTTCTGTGCTCAGTCCATTTGGTCTTGTGGTTGCTTTTTTTTTTAAGGTGGAGCTTTTTTAAGTTGTAATGAGTCTATTTAAAGTAATTATCTCAATTTAATTTTTGCAGATCATATATTGCTAGAAACTCATCCATTTCTTTTATATTTCTGTAATACAATAGAGTGTAGTTTTTAAAGTATATCGTTTTGATTCCCTGAATTTCTTTAACATTTGATATAGTTTTTCTGTTTTGTCTTTGATTTAATTAATGTGGGTCCTCTTTTTTTGTTAACATCACTAAAGATTTGTCAGTCTTCATAATCTTTTCAAATAGTCAACTCATTTCATTGGTTCTTCATATGATTTTTATTTCTATTTCATTAATTTCAGCTGTGACTTGATCATCTCTTCCTGTCTATGGTTTTGGGGTGGTTATTATTGTTGCTTTTCAAATGTCATTGAGTGTATTACTAAGTTATTAAAATGGGATAACTCGAGTTTTTAATGTAAGCACTTAGGGCTATAGGCTTTCCTCTTAGAAGCTGGAAGAGGCAGTGCACACATTTAATCCTAGCAGAGATAGGTGGAATTCTGTGAGTTTAAGCCAGCCTGTGCTACATATTGCAAGTTCTAGACCAGCCACTGTTACATATAAGAGTTTCTCCCAAAAACTTTGTCTAAATAAATGTTTTTCTTAGGGGTTCTTCATTATGTTCCATAGGTTTTGGTATGTTCTGTTTCATTTTCATTCAATTCTAGAAACTTTTAAATTGCCTTCTTTTTTCCCAATTGACAAAATTTTCTTTTAGTAGTGTTATGCTGATTAGTTCTTGTCAACTTAAAACAAACTTAGTCACCTGAGAAGAGGAAATGCCAATTTAGGAAGTGCCTCCATATGGTGGGTCTGGGGAATGCCTGTGGATCACTTTCTTAATTAATGGTTGGTGTTGGAGGGCCCATCCCACTGTGGTAAATGCCATTCCTGGGCAAGTGGTCCTGGCTTATGTAAGAAAGCAAGCTAAGCAAATCATGAAAAAATAAGTCAGTCAAGGAGATTTCCTTCCTTCATGGTTCCTACCCTGACTGACCTCAATGATATACTGTTAATCGAAATGTGTAATTCAAATCTACCCTTCCACCTCCAACTTAGTTTTGGTCAGTATTTTACCACAACAATAGTAAAGCCAAGTAGGACAAATGTGTTGTTTTGTTTATAAAAGATTGTGCACTATTTGTTCTATTGCTGTTGATATCCATATTTATTCAATGAGGGTCATAAAGGATAAAGGTTGTCATTTCAGTTTTTCTAGATTATTTGAGACTTGCTTTGAGTCCTAATACATAGTCAATTTGGAGAAATGTTTATTGGCCTGATTAAAATAATATGTATGCTCCAGTATATGGGTGGAAAGTCCTATAGATATCTGTTAGGTCCATTTGATTTACGATATCATTTAACTGCAGTTTTTTCCACTACTTTTTTGTCTGGGTGACATGACTATTAGTGAGAGTGGGGTATCAAAAAATACCCACTATCAACTGTTTTGGGATCAGTCTCTAATTTAAGATCTAATAGTGATTCTTCTCTAAAATTGGATGCCTCTATGTTTGTTGTGTGAATGTTAAGGATATACTATCCACTTGGTGGCTTTTTCCTTTAAAATGAGTATGAAATGTCCTTCCCTAGTATCTTCTGACTAGTTTTAGTTTGGAGTCTATTTTGTCAGATGGTAAAATATGCTTGCTTGCTTGTTTCTTATTTCTATTTGTTTTTCCATTCTTTCACTCTAAGGTAATGCCTACTACCTATTGTTGATGGTGAAGAGTGTTTCTTAGAAGCAACAAAATGATGAATCCTGTTTCTAATCCAATTTGTTAGTTGAGACTGTTAATATTGTGAGTTTCTGTAGATCAATGTTTATTAATTCCTATTATTTTGTTGTGGTAGTGGTATTTTCTCGTATCTCCATTGATCAACTCTTCTGGGATTGCTTATTTATAACTTTTGCCTTCTTAGGCATGTTTAATCTTCTTTTCAAGTTGAGTATTCCTCATAACAGCCTTTAAAGAGCTGTCTTAATGACCATAAATATCTTTAGCCTATTTTTATCATGAAGTTTTCGTTTTCCTTCAATTATGACTGATAGTTTTGTGAGGTATGATAGTCTAGGTTGTCATCTGTGGTATGTCAGAGTTTGTAGAACATCTGTCCAAACCATTCTGTCTTTTTAAGTTTTGAAAAATTGGTGTTATTCTGAAGGATATGCTGTCTTTCTCTCTTACAAATTGTGATATTCTTTTTATGTTCTGTACATGTAGGGGTTTGATTATTATGCAATGTGGGTAGTTTCTTTTCTGTTTTTATTTGGTGTTCTGTATACCTCTTATATCTCAATAGGAATCTCCTTAGCTTTAGAAATTTTTCTTCTATGATTTTTGTTGAAAATATTTTCTTTGCCATTGACCTGAATTTCTTATTTTTCTTCTATACCTATTATTTGTGGACTTTGTCTTTTTATACTATTACAGAATCCTGAAAGTTCTGTTTTGGGGTTTGTTGTTGTGTTGACATTTAATATTTTCTTTGGCTGTGTGATCCAAGTTCTCTACCTTCTCTTTGAGACCTAATGATATTCTCTCTTCCACTTGATCCAGTTTGTCAGTAAGGTTTTCTTATGAGATTTTTGTTTAATTCCCTGAATTTTTCATTTCAAGTCTTGAGTTGTTTTAGGTATTCTAGGAGTATTTTTGTACTTTCATATGAATTTTGAGATTCTATTTTAAGCTTCTGGAAAGTACAGTGTTAGAATTTTGATGTGAAATGTATTGAATCTATAGATTGGTTTGGATATAACCATTTTCACAATATTAATCCTACCAGTCCATGAATATAGGAGGTCTTTACATCTTCTGGTATCTTCTTCAATTTCATTCTTTATTGCATTAAACTTCCCATTATATAAACCTTTCACTTTGTTAGTCAGATTACTCTGAGATGTTCTTCAAGTTATAATAAATAATATTGTTTTCCTGATTTCTTTCTCAGTATGTTTGTTGTTGCTATATAAGAAGGCTAGTAGACATTATGTGTGAATTTTGTGTTCTGCTACTTTTCTGAATGTGTCTGTCAGCTGTAAGAGTTTCCTGAAAAAGGCATTGGGGTCCTTTATGTATAGAATCAATAATCTGCAAATGAGGATACTTTTTTAACTTTTCCTAAGAAGAAAGTTTATAGCACTAAGTGCCTACATCAAAAAATTTGAAAGATCTCAAGTTAAAAACTTCAAATTGAGCTGGACATGGATGATTCCAATAGATACATTAACAGGAAGGAGGGAAATCTCAGGAAGCCTCAACCTTATACAAAGAACCATGGACATCTAAAGAACACTGAGAATGGGAGAAATAGTCTTCCTCTCTAAAGAATATACCAAATGGTCAGTCCTGAAAATATAGATGTATGATTTAAGCTATTCAGACTGAGTATATTGCATATATATATAATATATATATATATATATATAATATATATATAATCTATAAATTTGAAAGTAAGCAAAGATGCAATATGAGAGGGTCTGGAGGAAGGAAAGGGAAGGGAGAAATGATGTAATTGTATTATAATCCAAAAACCATAAATAATTTTGAAAAAGATCCATACACTATGACAAAAAAAACAAGTATTCCACCAGAAAGCCTTATATAAAAACAAAACCCAAAAACAGTAGACATGAAGAGATAATCAAAATCAAGACTAAGTGAAATCAAAATAAACAAAAGAGGAATCTATTAATTGATGACTTGATTCTATGAAAAGATTAACAAGTTTGACAAAACTAGTTAAACTAACATAGAGAAAAGTATTTAAATTAACAAAATTAGAGATTCAAGGTAGATATAACAAACACTGAAGAAATTTAGAGAATACCTACTTTATTTATATTTCATGAAACTGGAACATCTAAAAAAACGGATAAATTTCTAGGTGTATATGAGCTACCATGGTTAAACAAGAGGAGGCAAATAATCTTTAAGAATGTACAACATCGCCCGGCATTGGTGGTGCACGCCTTTAATCCCAGCACTCAGGAGGCAGAGGCAGGCGGATCTCTGTGAGTTTGAGGTCAGCCTAGTCTACAAGAGCTAGTTCCAGGATAGCCTCCAAAGCCACAGAGAGAACCTGTCTCAGGAAAAAAAAAAGAATGCATCCAATGAAATAGAACCAGTATTTGAAAAATATCCCAACTGAGAGGGTGTATCAGAACACAGGTGATATGAAGGAGGAAGGGAGAAGAATGAGGAAGGAGGTTTAAGCTGGAGGAAGAATGAGAGAATAGGGCACCAAAGGTTGTGGGAAGGGATAATTAATACTAATGACAGTTGAAAAGGTCATATGCAAACTTAGTATTTTATAAGCTACTTCAATATCTATATGTTCACATAAAAAGTTTAATTGGAGCTAACCTATACAGGGTTAATTCTCTTCCTAGAAAACATACATTGTTAAATAAAAGGTCCAATGCCAGATGTGGGATACCTCCACTGGAGACCTCCCAGAAGAATACACATTGTTTCTATTGTTCTTGGTTGCCCACAAGAACTTTGTAATAAGACCCCATTGCTGAAGACACACCACCACTTTGGGCACAGGACATGGAGAGATCAAGTAGGTTCATACCAAGATGCTTCCTCCATGCTGGCTAGCTTTCATAGTGCCAGAAAGTACTGGGCAGGCTTCTGGGAAGAAAAGATCATCAACCATCTCATCTAGCTGTGAGCCTCATGAACTTCAATAATGACCAGTGGCAAGATGAAGCCCATGGACTCAACAGTGGCTCAGAATTTCAGGGTGTCTCAATCAATCATTGTCAGGAATGCATAGACAATGGTGAAAGCATGTGGTAGTGGTTGATCACACTGTGGCAGACCAGGAAAAGGGAACCAGGATTTTAACCTTCAAAAGCCTGTTCCTCGTGACCTACTTCTCCCAGCTACTCTGCTCTTCCTAAAGGTCCCATAGTGCCCCAAAATAGTAACAGATAAGATATGGGGGACACATTTCAGATTCAAATCATAACACTACATGAGTGGCTCAGGTCCCAGGTAAGCCTCACTTTAGCCATCCTGGACCAATTAGCAGACAGTACAGGAGGAAGCCATCTGGGAAGGGATTTTCCAGTCATGTCGTTCCTGTGTTCCTAGCAGAGATCTATAACAATAAAAAGCAAAGAGCCTGCCCTGGGTCCTGTCTTATTCCTGATCCATGAATTCATGAGCACAATTAAGTTTCTGATGGTTCACTAAAAAGCAAGAGCAAATGGAACTGGTATGTCTTCACTGCTTCATGACAACAACTTGGGTCCTTTAAAAAGACTCTCTCTGGATGTTTCTGGAAATTCTGGTTATTTTGATGTGGCCACAGTGAATTTGGGATATGAAAGGCCTGATTTGGGAAATCACCCTCCATTCAAGACATACATAATGGCTGCTGAGCATAAGCAGATAGTATCACTCTTGTGATTTCCAGAAGAGATAGGAGCTCTGGAAATATGAGGAGTCAGGAAGGATGGCAGTCCTATCTCCTACTCATATCGAGCCATTGTTATTTGAAAGATTCAGATTGGACAGCCTTGGAGACTGCAGGAATCTGTAGAAATGCATCTGGGTGTATCCAACTTAGTCAGCATCCACTGGGAGTGCAAGAGAAGCCAGGAAGACATAGACCCTGATTTGCCCAGGCATATCTGCATCTTTAGTTCTCCAAAAGCTACTTTAGTATTGGCTCCATCTCAACTTCTACAACTAGAATTCATTTTGAAATACAGGTAAACACTCAAAACAACGCAAGGTTATATGAAAAAAAAAAAAAACCTACCTTGTTTCTGTGAAGTGACAGAGTTCTTAGTTTGAGACTCTTTTACATATTTCTGGCCACAACAAACTTGATTGTGATTGTGGCTGTATCTGTGGAATAAAATTGGACCTCAGGTGGCCACTCTTGTAGCTGTATAGTTAATACATTATACTATGATACAACTTGGCATGTCCACTGATGCTTCCATAAAAAAGAAGACCAAGATTTCCAAATCCTCACTGCCCTAGATCCCACCTTCAAGGGAAAAGTACACAAAACTCACCTGAACAGCACCTGTCTTGTACATGGGAACCCCAGCCCACAATATTGGCATGGCCACTGCCAGTAGTGGCTGTCCTGACGAGTTCTCATAACCAAACTCAGCCCCTGGAAGAAACAGCTGGTGATGCAGGGTCTGGAAATGAGACTCTCTCTTCCTGAGAAAGGACTGAGCTGAGCACTAAGGAGGTTTGGGTCAGTCCCCAGTGCATTGTTGGGCAGAGCTGCACACTAATGCAGAGAGATGGTACTTCTGTACTTCTGTAGACTGAAGCTGGAAAATATCTCAGGGACTGAAAGTGGAGATAAAATAAAAGACAGCAAAGCCCCAGAGACAGCTATGGACTGTATCAATCACTGTTTCTGCTAGCTGTCCACTCCTACAGGTTGCCTGCTCTTTGTCGGACACTGCTGTCTCATGGAGCTTGAAGGGAATTCTGCTTCTTGTGACCATGGCTCTTTCCCTTAGGTGCCCATATATGAAGAATACTCAGAAACTTTTATAAGGTAGGTGGGCTGATATGTCTTTCAAGAATGTGCCAAACTTACTTCACCATCAGCAGGAGTCTGTGGAGAGAAGAAGCATCTGGTCAGAGGGCACACAGTATATGTCTGAGAATCCTGTGATGACTGTTTATGTAGGTGTTTTGGTTTGGGTTTAGAAGAACTGGGATCAAACCCAGGGCCTTGCACAAACCAGTCAAATGCTCTATCAGTGAGCTTCTTTACAAGCCACAACCTTCAGAGAAGAATGCTCACATTCATATATTAGTAATCATTTCTAAGTCACACAGGGGAAGGTCACATCAGGGCTAATAACTCACATAGCCAAACAGATCCTCCTGATCCCGCTGAGCCTGACTTTTTTTTCCTGCCTGGAAACTCTTTTGAGCCACAATCCACTATCTACCAGTTCTACTCCATGTGAAAGGCAGGAAGAACATCTAGATGCCCCCAACAGGAAGCTAGCTGAGTGCCAAGCTGCACATGAAATAGGTTTCAAATGTTTGCAGCCAGGTAGCTGAAGAGGTGATCTTGGCCAAAACTAGAGGACCTATGGACAGATATACTGAATACGGACGACCTGACATGTACCAGGCATTGTGCTTGGGCTCTGTCATCTCCTTCAAACCCTCCCAACATCCTTGTCAGAGAGGTAGTACAATATCTGCTTTACTACTTGTCTAAGATTAGTGACAGAAGATGACTCTGCATCTGCTTGCTCCAATGTCTGGAACTTTCCTACCTCAGGCTACTCTGATGTAGGCTACACCAGTCCCATTTGGGTGTACCCAGAGGGCTACAGCCTCTGGGATTGGTAAAGAGCAGAAACAGCTGAAAATTCTTTCTTCCTACACAGATGAAGGCATACTTCCTGGATTGTACATGGAGAAGGCAGATGAGTCCTTCTGCAGCTAATGCTGACCTCAGGCAAGTGTTCCAGCCCCCAAAGTTGCCCTCTTTCGCTCCCAACTTCTTCTTATGGGTCTACCTTAAGGTGAAAGTTACCCCATAACTGCCCTTTATTCCTTCTTCATTGTCTTTTTTGTCTTGATCATGTAACAACTTGAATACATCAACAACAATGCTCTAAGGTTATAAAGGGGAAATGCCTTTATTTAAATCACATAAACAAGCAGATTGAAGCTCCAGATCAGCAAGGCTACTGAGTAAGCACATGTGTCAAAATAGCTAAATAACAACAAAAAAAATAATGATGATGTTAAAATAAGTTTATCATGAAAAGGGACTGACAAGAAGTAAACACAGCTCAATACAGACACAAGGACAAGAGGATGTTGCATAGCATCCTTGTCTGGAATGATGAAAATGAAGGGCAATCTAGAACACACCAGCACATTGTGACAGAATCATCTGGTAGTGAAAAGAAAAAGAGCCTGTTGTGTTAAGGTTCTCTAAAGGAATAGAGCCGAGAGAGGAGAGCTAGGTAGAGAGAAAGAGAGAGGGGGGAGAGGAGAGGAAGGGAGAGGGAGGGCAGGAGGGAGGGAAAAAGAGAGGGAGAGAGAGAGAGCGAGCGAGAGAGAGAGAGAGAGAGAGAGAGAGAGGAGAAGATTAGGTTGGCTTACATGATATGCTCTGGATACACTGACAATGACTGTCTCACAGGAGAGGTATAGTTCAGTCCATGCAGCAACTGTCCCAGTCTGGTGCTAACGGCCTGAAGGATTCATGGAAAGGTTCTAATATCAGCAAAGGAGTGCCACAGAAAAAGGACAGATGAATCTGCCAGCAAGAGAGAAGGCAAACAGGCTAAAAACAAAGTTTCCTTCCTCTATGTCTTTTTATCAGGGCTGCCAGCAAAAGGTACAGCCCACATTTAGGGTAAAACTTCATGCACCAATTAACTATCAAGACAATCACTCAGGATCACCCAGCAACTTGCACATTAGTTGATTTCAGAATGTAGTTAAATTGACAACCAAGATTGGCCAAAACAGCTGGTTATAAAATTCAGATTCCATGTCCCCTCCAGAAACCCTCTGGATCAGGCTCTTGGAAGAAACTTGGGAGGATGTGCAGCTTTGCCAAGCGAGAAGGATTTACCATAGGCTAGAATGTCTAGACAAGAGAATGCTATTAAACCCAGACCGGTGGGTAGAAGGAAGCCCAATTTTCTAATGCAGAGGGGTAAACCTCCCACTTACAATCTAGCAGGGGCAGGAAATAGCCATGAGCATAGGAAAGCGATATATGACACTGGATTTAGGACTCTCCCAGTATGCAAGAAGCTGGAAGTGAAAGTATGGCAGGCTTTTGCTATCAGCTTCCTGAGAATAAAGTAAGTAGGAGGTGGGATCTTGTAGGGATTATAAAGGGGGCTCATGAAGACATCTGAGAAGGTGGTGCCTTTGCTAGCCTACTGCCCTGATCCACACAGGTCTTTGTTAATGAGGTTCAGGCCACTCTTGGTCAACAACTGCTGTAGCCCAAAAGGAAAGGTGGGTGCCACATAAAGTTCGGAGTTCACTTACACTCCTCTGTCCCCTGTCCAAGCACAGCAGCCTCAATGCCAAGGTGTCACTTCACTCCTACTTTCAGATTGCTTCCAAGTTGTCCTTTGACCAAATCTAGCCCAGATCTACTCAAGGAAAGCGATTCTGGAAAATTCTCAGCTCAACCCTATGTACAAGGAACAACCCAACAGAGTCGTGTAGGGGGATTCAAGTATCAGCAAAATTGTATTTGGAAGACATAGCCTGTCTATTGCTCAGATGACAATCAAATTGCCAACAGATGAAGCTAAGGTGGACTTTAAATATACCATATTTCAGATACACACACACACACACACACACACACACACACTTGCACATACATTGACACATGCTAGTGTGGGACATACATGCCTGTACAGATTTTCTTCCCCTTATTCATGGAAAGCTGTTGTTCACTATCACAACACTGGATACCTGTTTTTTGTTTTTGTTGTTTTTTATTTTGTTCTGTTGCCCTCATATTTGAGAAATCCTATCAAGACTCTCTTTCCCATGTGCTACTTATAAAGTATCTATATAAGTTTATATATCACCTCCTCCCTGAGGCTTTCCCTGAGCACAGCTACTAAAGTGCTCAGTGTCTTCTTTACTTCACTACTGCACTTTAGACAGATCACCATTCTGCTACACCCTAGTAACATAATGCTTTCTCTATGAAGCTCTCCCACCTACCCCCCATTACCCTCAGAATGAGTCCACTACACTCATCTTCACATGAGTAGCATATGGGATATATATAATAATGCTTTCCAATAAATACAGATGAATGAGCATTTTCCAGGGACTCTCTTATGGGTTATGTGCTTTTTAATGGCTCAGTTTTCATGTCATTCAATTAATTCGAGTTGGCAAAACTGACACCTTGGAAGAAGCAGTGGGAGTGATGGCCAGGACTGGAAGCTGTAATCAGACTTTCCACTCCACCTACTCCCTGGGTCAAGATTGGGTGGTTGCAGATTGAGCCACATACCCAGACCAGAAAGAGTCAACCCCATGATTAAAATCTCCTTCTGCAGTGTTTCCCATCCTCCACGGCAAAGGGAAACCTCTGACTGCTTTACATGAGGACTGTCTGTGTTTGCTTACCAGACAGCTCCCACTCACTGGAGAACATGAAGGAGGTGGCAGGAAAACACCTAATGGAATTTCCTAGTTTCTCAAGGAAAGTGGCCCCTTTGTTGGCCAGAATGTCTAGGAGAGAGTTCTTAAGGAGCAAAACCGGGTTTTACAAGTAACATCAAGTTCAAACAAAATAGAAAAGGGAATGCACTTTTTAAAACTGCCAGTTGACAAAACCTTGGGAATCTTAGCAACTATGGCACAATTTAGATTTTTTTTATATTTATAAAAACCCACACTAGAAGCATTGAAGGCCACAGAGATTAAACACTTCTTGGGTCAGTATGAGAAAATACATCTTTGCTATTTTGCATTTTCCTGCTCTTTTCTTCAGATTCACAGACAAAAACAAAACAAAACAAAACAAAACAAAATAAAATAAAAACCCTGCATGGTATAGGATACCCAGAAGTGAGCTGTGCTTTCTAACAAAATTAGACTTAACTTGCTTAATATAACAAAGAAAATAATTTTTAAATGATTTTTAAGGACAAAGATTGTGAGCCATTTTCTTTGGTTCTGTGGAATTTTAGGTCTTAAGAGACATTTATTAACCACAAAGACAGCTATGAAGCAAAATGGCCAAGAAATAAATAATGTCTATGATTATTGGGAAGAATTGTAAGTGCTGGCTGCTGCTTCTTTTCCTTCTTTTTTCAAGCTTTAGTTTTTGGCTGAGTTAAAACATAAAAAGTTCAGTTGCTTTTCATGTATACTAAACTATGCTTTTACCAAAATATTATTGGAGAAGCTGAAATGGTGGTACAAGCCTGCAGTTCCCAGCTACTAGAGAGGTCTAATAAAGAGTTTGAAGCCAGCCTGAGCAACATAGTGAGACCTTTTTTCAAGAAAAACAAAACAAAAGCACTTTTGAGGGGCAAGACCCACCCACAGCCAGGAGTCCCTTAAATTAAATTCCCACTGGATTGCATCATACTGTAACCTCTTCCTACTCATTTTATTCATACTTACTTATTGTACAATGTCTCATTATACTTCTTGGTATAAATACTAATAATCTATTGTTTCAGTGGACTTCAGTACCCTGTTCATCAATGTACAGATCAGCCAGATGAAAAGGATTCAGAGCTAAACACTACTGTATACTAAAAGATCAATCTAGCATTGATGGAACACTTGGTCCAGCTGCAGCAGACTCCACATTTCCATCATCAGTGGATCACAGCATTTTCCAAGATAGATGTTTTAGAGCACAAAATGCTTGCCAACATTTTTTTCAGTCCCTCCACCATCCACTGGCCAGAGTGGGCCAGGGGCTATTTCCAGGTCTGTGTAAGCTGCCCAGCTCGGAGGCATGTGACACCAAGGGTTTGCTGGCCGGATCCGAGATCGGCAGCGGGACCCGACATACCCGGACACTGCCGAAACCCCGGTGGAGGTTCCGCCTCCCTCCACGACAAGAGGACAGACATCAGAGTATTGGAACTGTTTGCATCTACCAGAAGGGAACCTTGGTCCCATACCCACCAGGAGAGGAAGAGACTCCTGCTATACCCACCAGAAGAAAGGATGAGAAGAGAACAATGTAAAAGCATAATCAACAACAGAAAACCCAATATGACACCACCAGAGACTAGGAACCATACACCAGCAAGACCTGAACATCACAATGCAGATGAAGCAGAAGAGAACGACCTTAAAAACATCCGCATAAAAATGATAGAGGACCTCAAAGAGGACATGAGAAAATCCCTTAGAGAAATGTAAGAAAAAAACAAACCAAAAAATACAAGATTATCAACAAACCTCTCAAGGAAACAGTTGAAGACCTAAAAACTGAAATACAGATAGGATCCAAAGCTACACAGAGAAACCCTGTCTCGAAAAACTAAACCAAAACAAAACAACGAATAAAAACTGAAATACAGACAATAAAGAAAGCACAATCTGAGGGAATGCTGGAAATAGAAAAGCTGGGTAAATGATCAGTTACTACAGATGCAAGCATACCCAACAATAAAAGAAATGGAAGAGAGAATCTCAGGAGTTGAAGACACACTAGCGGAAATAGATTCATCAACCAAAGAAAAGCTTAAGTCCAACAAATCCCTAACACAAAATACCCAGGAAATATGGGAAACTGTGAAAAGACCAAACCCAAGAGTAATAAGTATAGAAGAGGGTGAAGAAATAGAACTCAAAGGTGCAGAAAACATATCCAACAAAATCATAGAAGAAAACTTTTCCAACCTAAAGAAAGACATGCCAATGAAAATACAAGTAGCCTACAGAACACCAAATAGACTGAACCAAAAAAAAAAGGTCTCCTTGCCACATAATAATCAAAACACCAATATTCAGAACAAAAAGAAAATATTAAGAGCAGCAAAGGAAAAAGGTCAAGTAACATATAAAGGCAAACCTATCAGAATTACAGCCGACTTTTCCAGTGGAAACTCTGAAAGCCAGAAGGTCTTGGATAGATATTCTACCTACACTAAGAGACCATGGATGCCAGCCCAGACTACTAACCCAGCAAAGCTTTCAATCAGTATAGATGGAGAAAACAAGATGTTCCATGAAAAACCAGATTCAAACAATACATATCCACCAATCCAGCCATACAGAAAGCTCTGGAAGGAAAACTGCAACCCAAGGAAGTTAACTACAACCAGAAAAATATAGGCAATAGATAATCCCACTTTACCAACAGCCAAAAGGAAAAAGGGATAGAATCCAACACATAATTTCACCACCATCACCAACTCAAAAACAAACCAGAATGAACAATAAATGGTCATTAAAATCCATCAACATTAATTGTCTTAACTCGACTCTAAAAAAAGATACAGATTAGCAGAAGGGATAAGAAGGCAGAATCCATTCTTCTGATGCATACAAGAAACACACCTCAACTTCAAAGACAGACAGTACATAAGAATTAAAGGTTGGGGAAAGATTTTCCAAACAAATGGACCCAGGAAATAAGCAGGGATAGCAATCCTAATATTCAACACATTGGAATTTAAACTAAAATCAATCAAAAGAGATAAAAGAGGTCACCTCCTACTCATCACAGGAGAAATCCATCAGAATGAAGTCTCAATTCTGAACATTTATGCCCCAAATACAAAGGCATCCACGTTCATAAAAGAAACATTACTAAAACTCAAATCACACATAAGACCACACACACTTATAGTGGGAGACCTCAACACCCAATTCTCACCACTGGACAGGAACATCAGACAGAAACTTAACAAAGAAACAAAGGAACTAATAGATGTTATGGCATAAGTGGACTTAACAAATATCTACAGAACATTCCATCCAAATACAAAATAATTTACCTTCTTCTCAGTGCCACATGGAACCTTCTCTAAAACTGACCACATACTTGGCAACATAACAATCCTCAACAGGTACACAAAAATTGAAATAACCCCCTGTATCTTATCAGACCCCATGCTTTAAAGTTAGAATTCAACAACAACATGAATTACAGAAAACCTACAAACTCTTGGAAATTAAGTAACAACCAATTGCACAATTCCTGGGTCCAGGAAGAAATAAAAAAACGAAATTAAAGATTTCCTAGAATTCAATGAGAATGCAGACACAACATATCCAAACCTATGAGACACTTTGAAAGCAGTGCTAAGAGGAACATTCATAGCACTATGTGCCCACATGAAGAAACAGGAGAATAATCACACTAGAAAATTAACAGCACAACTGAAAGCTTTAGAAAACAAAGAAGCCAATACACCCCGGAGGAGAAGACTGCCAGGAAATAATCAAATTGAGAGTTGAAATCAATAAAATGGAAACTAGGAGAACAATACAAAGAATCAATATAATGAAAAGTTGGTTCTTCCAGAAAAATCAACAAGATAGACAAACCTTTATCCAAACCTACAAAACAGCAGAGAGTGAACATGCAAATTAATAAAATCAGGAATGAAAAGGGGTATATAACAACAGACACAGAGGAAATGCAGAGAATCATTAGGTCATTCTTCAAAAACCTATAGTCCTCAAAATTAGAAAATCTAAATGAAATGGACAATTTTCTGGGAAGATTTCACTTACCATAATTAAATCAAGAACAGACAAGCAGCTTGAATAGACCTATAACCCCTAATAAAATAGAAGAAGGCATCAGAAATCTCCCAACCAAAAAAAGACCAGGGCAAGATGGCTTCAGTGCAGAATTCTAAAAGAAATTCAAGGTACAGCTAATACCAATTCTCCTCAAAGTATTCCTGATGGGGGAAATACTTCTGTGTATGTTTATAAATAAAGTACTTGCTTGGCCAATGAGACAGCAGGTTAGGCTGGACTAGGAGTCAAAGAGGATTCTGGGAAATGTAGTAGAGAAGTGGTGTTCCAGACAGGAAGTGACATAGCAAGGAGACTCATATTTAAGAAGAGGAAAAAGGAAGTGTTGCTCTCTTTCCCCTCGGCTCCTGCTCCAGCGGCAAGATGTGATCCACCAGCTAGGAGGGACGCCAATAAGGCGTCCGATAAGATAAGTCTTATAAAATATATAGATGTATGATGATTGATACTGAGCTAACAGATGAGAATCCTAGTCATTGGCCAAGCAGCATTGTAACTAATACAAGTCTCTCTGTGTATTCATTTGGGCCTAACTTGGGCAGGCGGCTGCCATAAAGCTTACACGTGGCGGTGGGGCTCAGCGGCTTTTGGCAGAAAGATTTATCGTAACATATTCCACACAATAGAAGCAGAGAGGTCATTGCCAAACTCTCTTTATGAGGCCTCAATAACCTTGATACCCAAGCCACACAAAGACACAACTAAGAAAGAGAACTACACACCAATATCCTCCATGAACACTGAGGCAAAAATACTCAATAAAATACTGGCAAATCAAATCCAAGATCAAAAAAAAAAAAAAATCATCCACCATGAACAAGTAGGCTTCATGCCAGGGTAGCAAAGATGGTTCAACATATGAAAATCCATCAATGTAATCCACCATATAAACAGACTGAGGAAAAAAAAATCACATAATCCTCTCACTAGATGCCGAAAAAACATTAGACAAAATCCAACACCTCTTCATGATAAAGGTCCTGGAGAAATCAGGGATAACAGGAACATACCTCAACATAATAAAAGCAATGTACAGCAAGCTGACAGCCAACATCAAATTAAATAGAGAGAAACTCAATGCAATTCCTCTAAAATCAGGAAAAGACAAGGCTGTCAATTCTCTCCATACCTCTTCAATATTGACCTTGAAGTTCTAGCTAGAGCAATAAGACAACAAAAGGAGATCAAGGGAATACAAATTGGAAAGGAAGAAGTCAAACTCTCACTATTTGCAGATGATGTGATAGTCTACATAGTGACCCGAAAAACTCTACCAGGGAACTCTCCTATACCTGATAAACACCTTCAGCAAAGTGGCAGGATACAAGATTAACTCAAAAAATCTGTAGCCCTATATATGCTGATGACACATTGGTGGAGAAAGAAATCAGAGAAACATCACCCTTTACAATTGCACAAACAACATAAAATACCTTGGGGTAACACTAACCCAAAAAGTGAAAGACCTGTACCATAAGAATTTTGACTATCTAAAAAAAGAAATTAAAGAAGATACCAGGAAATGGAAAGGTCTCCCATGCTCTTGGATAGGTAGGATCAACATAATAAAAATGGTAATCTTGCCAAAAGCAATCTACAGATTCAATGCAATCCCCATCAAAATCACAACACAATTCTTCACTGAACTTGAAAGAACCATTCTCAACTTTATATGGAGAAACGAAAGACCCAGGATAGCCAAAGCAACCCTGTACAATAAAAGAACTTCGGGAGGCATCACCATCCCTGACTTCAAGCTCTATTACAGAGCTATAGACTTGAAAACAGCTGGGTATTGGCACAAAAATAGACAGGTAGACCAATGGAATAGACTTGAAACACCTGATATTAACCCACACACCTATGAACACCTGATTTTTGACAAACAATCCAAATTTATATGTTGGAACAAAGAGAGCATCTTCAACAAATGGTGCTGGCATAACTGGATTCGGACATGTAGAAGACTACAGATAGACCCAAACCTATCGCCATGCATAAAACTTAAGTCAAAATGGATCAAAGATGTCAACATAATCCGAGCCACACTAACCCTATTAGAAGACAATGTGGGAAATACCTCTGAGTTAATTGGTACAGGAGACCACTTCCTTAAAATTACACCAGAAGCACAGACACATCAGAAAGTGTTCAACATCCTTAGCCATAAGGGAAATACAAATAAAAACAACTCTGAGATACCATCTTACTCCTGTCAGAATGGCCAAAATCAAAAACACCAATGACAGCTTATGCTGGAGAGGATGTGGAGAAAGGGGAACACTTCTTCACTGCTGGTGGGAGTGCCAAGTTGTACAGCCACTTTGGAAATCAGTATGGTGACTCCTCAAGAAAATGGGAATCAGTCTACCACAAAATCCAGCAATTCCACTCTTAGGCATATACTCAAAAGAAGCACACTCTTACAACAAGGACATCTGTTCAACGATGTAAATAGCAGCACTATTTGTAATAGCCAGAACCTAGAAGCAGCCCAGATTCCCCTCAAATGAAGAATGGATAGAGAAAATGTGGTACATTTACACAATGGAGTACTTCTCAGCGGACAAAAAAACAAAACCAATGGAATCTTGAAAATTGCAGCAAAATGGAAGGATCTAGAAGAAACTATTCTGAGCAAGGTAACCCAATCACAAAAAGACAAACATAATATGTACTCACTCATATGTGGATTTTAGACATAGAGTAAAGGATTACTAGCCTATAATACACACTGCCAGAGAAGCTAGTCAACAAGGAGGACCCTAAGAGAGACATATATGGTCCCTTGGAAAAGGGGAAAGGGTTAAGATCCCCTGAGAAAATTGAGAGCACAGGAGGGGGGGGAACTACAAGAATAAGAAGGGAAGAAGAGGAAGGATGCAGAGGTCATGAAGGAGCAAAAAGGTTGAGTCAGGAGAATAGAAGAAAGAATATGTGATAGGTAGGGTTTTAGTTGGGGGTGGGTGGCAAGGGAGGATGGGAGGGAGAAGGGAACTGGGATTGGCATGTAAAACAATCTTGGTTCTAATTCAAATAAAAAAATCTGAAAAGAAAAAAAAAACAAGGGGTCGTTTCAATCTCCTTCTACTTTAGTGCCACTGATACATCAAAATCCGAGATGATGGCAACAAGAAAAAAACAAAACCAGAGCATCCCTAATGAATATAGGTGCAAAAAATCTCAAAAAAAATACTAATGAACAAAAACTAAGAGTCCACTAAAAAATTATACCCTATGATCAGGTAGACTTTATCCTAAGGAATGTACAATGATTCAACTGAAGTATAGAAAAAAATATATGACATCAGCAGATATACAAAAAATGGGATCATCTCAACAAACATAGAAAAATACTCAATAAAATTTAACACAGAACTTAAGTAACCCAAAACAGTATAGGCTACCTGTCAAACTCACAGCCAATGCCGTTGGGAAACACAGACAATTTCCTATAAAAATTAGGATCAAGACAAAGATATCTATCCACTTCCTTCATCTTATCCCTTATAGAAAAGACAAAGGAGACAGACTGTAGATCTTTACAGACACCATGACTTTATATACAGACAAACCTAAACATATCATTAAAGACCAGCAAAAACTGATAAACAAACACAGTAAAGTTATAGTATACATAACCAACATGTAATGATAACTACTATTTTTAAATCCCATTTAAAAACTTACTATGATTCTAGAGTGTCTTTAGCCATTTTAGATTCCTCTATTGAGAATTCTCTGTTTAGTTCTATACCCCACTTCTTAACTGAGTTATTTGGTGTTTTGGTGACTAGCTTCTTGAATTCCTTGTATATTTTGGAGATCATTCTGCTGTCAGAAGTGGTGTTGGTGAATATCTTTTCCCATTCTGTGGGCTGCCATTTTGTCTTGTTGACTATGTCCTTTGCCTTACAGAAGCTATTCAATTTCAGGAGGTCCCATTTATTAACTGTCGATCTTAGTGCCTGTGCTACTGGCATTATGTTCATGAAGCAGTCTCCTGTGCAAATTCCTTGAAAGGTACCTCCCACTTTCTCTTCTAAGAGCCTCAGTGTGGCTGGATTTATGTGGAGGTCTTTGATCCATTTGGACTTAAGTTTTGGGTATGGCAATAGATATGGATCTATCTGAAATCTTCTACATGTCTGCATCCAGTTATGCCAGCACCATTTGTTGAAGATGCTTTCTTTTTTAGTTTTAGCTTCTTTGTCAAAAATCAGGTGTTTATAAGTGTGTGGGATAATACCAAGTTCTTCAATTCGATTACATTGGTCTACCTGTCTGTTTTTGTGCCAATACCAAACAGTTTTCATTACTATAGCTCAATAGTCAAGTTTGAAGTCAGGGATGGTAATGGCTCTAGAAGTTCCTTTATTGTACAGGGTTGGGTTTGGCTATCCTAGGATATAAAGTTGACTGTTGTCCTTTCAAAGTCTGTAAAGAATTGTGCTGGGATTTTGATGAGGATTGCATTGAATCTGTAGATTGTTTTTGTTAAGACTACCATTTTTACTATTAATCCTACCTATATAAGATCATGGGAGATCTCATCCTTAGCCATCAGGGAAATACAAATAAAAAAATTCAGAGATACCATCTTACACCCATCAGAATGGCTAAAATCAAAAACACCAACAACAGTTTATGCTGGAGAGGATGTGGAGAAAGGGGAATGCTACTCCATTGCTGGTGGGAGTACCAACCTGTACAGCTACTTTGGAAATCAGTATGGCGACTGCTCAGGAAAATGGGAATCAATTTACCACAAGACACAGCAATTCTACTCTTAGGCATATACCCAAAAGAAGCACATTCATACAACAAGGACATCTGTTCAACCATGTTCACAGCAGCACTATTTGTAATAGCCAGAACCTGGAAGCAACCTAGATGCCCCTCAACTGAAGAATGGATAGAGAAAATGTGGTACATTTAGACAATGGAATACTATTCAGCAGAAAAAAAAATGGAATCTTGAAATTTGCAGAAAAAATGGATGGAACTAGAAGAAACAATCCTGAGTGAGGAATCAAGAAGATTAAATCAGGGAAGAATAGAGGTGAGCAAGAAAAGAGACACATCCGAGAGAGCCATTATAGGTTTAAAGAGAAATCTGGCACTAGGGAAATGTCCAGAGACCCAACAAAGAATCTAAGCAATAGTGGAGAGGCTACCTTAAATGCCCTTCCTCTATATTGAGAACGATGACAACCTGATATGCCATCCTAGAGCCTTCATCTAGTAGCTGATGGAAGCTGATGGAACTAGAAGAAACCATCCTGAGTGAGGTAACCCAGTCACAGAAAGACAAATATGATGTACTCACTCATATATGGATATTAGACATAGAGCAAAGAATTAGCAGCCTATAATCAGAGATTCACAGCTAAGCACTGAGCCAAACTCCCAGAATCCCACTGTAGACAGGTAGGAGTGGTGCACAAAAGGGTAAAGACCATGCTGGGAAAATCCACAAACAGCTGACCTGAGCAAGTGGGAACTCATGGACCTCAGTCTGACATCAGGGGAACCAGCATAGGACCAAACCAGGCCCCCTGAATGTGGGTGTTAACTAGGAGGCCTGGACAGTCTATGGGACCTTTGGCAAAGGAACCAGCATGAATCCCTAGTACACAAACAGATTTTGGAAGCTCATTTCCCATAAAGGGATACTCTCTTAGCCTAGATATACAGGGGAAGGCCTAGGCCTGTCCCAAATGACTTGATAGATGTTGATCATCCCTTGTGGAAGGTCTCATTCTCCCTGAGGATGAGGAGAGATATGATGGGAGAGGCATGGAAGTATGGGAAGGAGAGGTAAACAGATGTCTATAGAACATTCCATCCAAACACAAAAGAATATACCTTCTTCTCAGCACCACATGGAGCCTTCTCTAAAACTGACCACATATTTGGCAACATAGCAAACCTCAAAAGGTACAAAAAAAATGGAATAACCTCCTATATCTTATGAGACCAACATGCTATAAAGTTAGAATTCACCAACAACACAAATTGCACTCTGCCGGCCTGCCCCCTACCGAGATGAGTGTACCCTCTAATCCTGTCCTATTCTTACCCAACTTGTCATTCAACCCGAATCTCTCTGTGCCTGTGCCTGCTTAGAGTGGACCTGCCCAGGCAGGGAGGAGCTCCCTGAGTCTGGAAATACCTCACTCTTCCTTCCCCTTTCTGCCTCTGCTGGCCGGACCCTTACAGAGTGAGGAGACTACCAGGAGAGGCAAGACCATCCAGAGCTGCAGATATTCAAGTATTGGACCACACACACCACTGGGTGACAAGAGGAGATAGAGAGACCCCACCTGCACCCACTGGAAGAAGACATGGGAAGAAGACTGAATAAGAACACACTCAACGACAGAAAGACCAATATGACACCACCAGAATCTAGGGACTCCACACCAGCAAGATCTGAAAAGTCCAACATGGAGAATGAAGAAGAGATGGCCCTCAAAATTATCTTAGGAAGATGATAGAGAACTTTAAAAAGGAAACAAGAAAATCCCTTAAAGGAATAGAAGAAAAACAAGCAAAAAATTGAAGTGGAGGAAAAGACAAACCAAAAAAATTCAAGAAATAAACAAATCTCTTAAAGAATCTAAAGAAAAAACAACCAAACAAGTAAAGGAAGCACTCGAAACAGTTCAAGGCATGAAAGCTGAAATAGATACAATAAAGAAAACACAGAATAAGGCGATGCTGGAAATAGAAAGGCTGGATAAATGATTGGGAACTAAAGATGTGAGTATAGCCAATAGAATTCAAGAGATGGAAGAGAGAATCTCAGTTGTTGAAGATTCTCTGGAGGATATACAGTCATTGACCAAAGAAAATCTCAAATGCAACAAATCCAGGAAATATGGGAAACTGTGAAAAGACAGAACCTAAAAGTAATAGGTATAGAAGAAGGTGAAGAAATATAGATCAAAGGTATAGAAAATATATTCAACAAAAAACATATTCATAGAAGGTAACTTCCCCAGCCTACAGAAGGATATGCCTATGAAGGTACAAGAAGCTTACAGAACACCAAACACACTGGACCACTACAAACTGAACTCTACAAACAATAATCAAAACACCAAACCTACAGAATAAAGAGAAAATATTAAGAACAGCAAAGGAAAAAGACCAAGTAAAATATAAAGGCAGACTTATAAGAATCACTCCCGACTTCTCAATGGAAATTTTGAAAGCCAGAAGGTCCTGGATAGATATCCTACAAACACTAAAGAGAGCATGGATGCCAACCAAGACTACTATACCCAGCAAAACTTTCAATTACTATAGATGGAGAAAACAAGATACTCCATGACAAAACCAGACTTAAACAATATATATCCACAAATCCAGCACTACAGAAAGTTCTGGAAGGAAAACTCCAACCCAATGAAGATAACTATACTCACAAAAACATAGGCAATAGATAATCCAATTTTACCAAACAGGAAAAGAAACAGGAGGGAAAAAATCCACAAACAATGACACCACCAACAATAAATCCAAAACAAACAAGAACCAAAATCAAAAAAAAAAAAGAACCAACAATCAATGGACATTAATATCCCTCAAGGTCAATGGTCTTAACCAGCCTATAAAAAGATACAGGCTAACTGAATGGAAAGGAAGACAGAATCCATCCTTTTGCTATATACAAGAAACACACCTCAACTTCAAAGACCGATGTTACCTCAGAGTAAAGGCTTAGGAAAAGGTTTTCCAATCAAATGGGCCCAAGAAACAAGCTGGTGTAGCAATCCTAATATCTAACAAATTAGACATCAAACTAAAATTAATCAAAAGAGATGAAGAAGGGCATTTCATACTCATTGCAGGAAAAGTCCATCAAGATGAAGTCTCAATCCTGAACATCTATGCCCCAAAAACGAAGGTACCCACATTTGTAAAAGAAACATTACTAAAGCTCAAACCACACAAAAAACCACACACACACACGTATAGTAGGAGATTTCAACACTCTGCTTTCACCACTAGACAGGACCACCAGACAGAAACTTAAAAAAGAAACAAAGGTTCTAACAGAAGTTATGACCCAACTAGGTTTAACAGATATCTATAGAACATTCCATCCAAACACAAAAGAATATACCTTCTTCTCAGGGCCACATGGCACCTTCTTGGCAACAAAGCAAACCTCTACAGATACAAAAGAATTGAAATAACACCCTGTATCTTATCAGATCACCATGCTTTAAAGTTAAAATTCAACAGCAATACGAATTGCAGAAAACCTACAAACTTGTGGAAATTGAATAACACCCAATTGCAACATTCCAGGTTTGAGGAAGAAATAAAAAATTTTTTTTTCCTAGAATTTAATGAGAATGTAGACACAACATACCCAAACTTATGGGACACTCTGAAAGCAGTGCTAAGAGGGAAGTTCATAGCACTAAGTGCCCACATGAAGAAACTGGGGAAAAGTCACACTAGAGAATTGACAAAACAACTGAAAGCTTTAGAGCAAAAAGAAGCAAACTCACCACAGAGGAGTAGGCGCCAGGAAATAATCAAACTGAGGGCTGAAATCAATAAAGTAGAAACTAGGAAAACATTACAAAGAATCAATGAAACAGAGAGTTGGTTCTTTGAGAAGATCAACAAGATAGAATAACCTCTATCCAAACTAACCAAAAGGCAGAGAGAAAGCATGCTAATGAACAAAATCAGAAACGAAAAGGGGTATATAACAAACGGACACTGAAGAAATATCAAGAATCATCAGGTCATACTTTGAAAACCTATACTCCACAAAACTGTAAAATATAAAGGAAATAGACAATTTTCTGGATAGATATCACTAACCAAAATTAAGCTAAAAACAGATAAGCAGTTTAAATCGACCTTTAACCCCTAATGAAATAGAAGCAGTCATCAAAAGCCTCCCAACCGAAAAAAGCCCAGGACTAGATGGCTTCACTGCAGAATTCTACCAGAAATTCAAACAAGAGAAAATACCAGTACGCCTCAAATTGTTCCACACAATAGAAGTAGAAGGGACATTGCCAAACTCTTTTTACGAAGGTACAATCACTTTGATACCCAAGCCACACAAAGATACAACTAAAAAAGAGAACTACAGACCAATATCCCTCATGAACATCGATGCAAAAAGACTCAACAAAATATTGGGGAATTGAATCCAAGAACACATCAGAAAAATCATCTACTATGATCAAGTAGGCTTCATCCCAGGGAGGCAAGGATGTCCAACATATGAAAATCCATCAATGTAATAAACCATATAAACAAACTGAAAAAGAAAAACCACATGATCATCTCACTAGATGCTGAAAAAGCTTTTGATAAAATCCAAATCCCTTCATGATAAAGATCTTGGAGAGAACAGGAATAACAGGAACATATCTAAACATGATTAAAGCAATATACACCAAACCAACAGCCAACATCATACTAAAAGGAGAAAAACTGAAAGCAATTCATCTAAAATCAGAACAAGACAAGGCTGTCCACTCTCTCCATATCTTGTCAATATTGCACTTGAAGTTCTAGCTAGAGCAATAAGACAAGAAAAGAGATCAAAGGGATACAAATTGTAAAGGAAGAAGTCAAACTTGAACTATTTGCAGATGATATGTTTGTCTACATGAGTGACCCAAAAAACTCTACCAGGGAACTCCTACAGGTGATAAACAGCTTCAACAAAGTAGCAGGATACAAAATTAACTCAAAAAAATCAGTAGCTTGACAAAATCCAACATCTCTTCATGATAAAGATCTTGGGGAGAACAGGAATAACAGGAACATATCTAAACATGATAAACGCAATATACACCAAACCAATAGCCAACATCAAACTAAATGGAGAGAAACTCAAAGTGTTTCCTCTAAAATCAGGAACAAGACAGGGCTGTCCACTCTCTCCATATGTCTTCAATATTGTACTTGAAGTTCTGGCTATAGCAATAAGACAAGAAAAGGGGATCAAAGGGATACAAATTGGAAAGGATGAAGTCAAACTTTCACTATTTGCAGACGACATGATAGTCTACATTAGTGACCCGAAAAACTCTACCAGGGAACTCCTACGGCTGATAAACACCTTCAGCAAGGTAGCAGGATACAAAATTAACTCAAAAAAATCAGTAGCCCTACTATATACAGATGATAAATCCAATGAGAAAGAAATCAGGGAAACATCACCTTTCACAATATCCACAAGCAACATAAAATATCTTGGGGTAACACTAACCAAAAAAGTGAAAGACCTGTACAATAAGAACTTTGAGACTTTAAAGAAAGAAATTAAAGAAGATACCAGAAAATGGAAAGATCTCCCATGCTCTTGGATAGGTAGAATCAACATAGTAAAAATGGCAATCCTGCCAAAAGCAATCTACAGATTCAATGCAATCCCCATCAAAATCCCAACACAGTTTTTCACAGACATTGAAAGAACAATACTCAACTTTATATGGAAAAATAAAAAACCCAGGATAGCCAAAACAACTCTTTACAATAAAGGATCTTCTGGAGGCATCACCATCCCTGACTTCAAGCTCTATTATAGAGTCATAGTTCTGAAAACAACTTGGTATTGGCACAAAAATAGACAGATAGACCAATGGAATCTAATTGAAAACCCTGATATTGACCCAGGCACCTATGAATACCTTATTTTTGACAAAGGTGCTAAATCTATACAATGGAAAAAAGATAGCATCTTCAACAAATGGTGCTGGTACAATTGGATTCGGACATGCAGAAAATTGCAGATAGATCCATACCTGTCACCATGCACAAAACTTAAGAGCAAATGGATCAAAGAACTCACCATAAATCCAGCCACACTGAATCTTCTAGAAGAGAGAGTGGGAATTACCCTTGAACAAATTGGCACAGGAGACTGCTTCCTGAACATTACACCAGTAGCACAGACACTGAGGTCTGCAATTAATAAATGGGACCTCCTGAAACTGAGAAGCTTCTGCAAGGCAAAGGAAACAGTCAGTAGGACAAAACGACCACCCACAGAATGGGAAAAGATCTTCACCGATCCCACATCTGACAGAGGACTGATTTCCAAAATATATAAGGAGCTCAAGAAGCTAGCCACCAAAACACCAAACAATGAAATTAAAAAGTGGGGTGCATAAACTAAATAGAGAATTCTCAACAGAGGAATCTGAAATGGCTGAAAGACACTTAAGAAAGTGCTCAAAATCCTTGGCCATCAGAGAAATGCAACTCAAAACAACTCTGAGATACCATCTTACACCGGCCAGAATGGCTAAAATCAAAAACACCAATGACAATCTATGCTGGAGAGGATGTGGAGAAAAAGGAACACTCCTCCATTGCTGGTGGGAGTGCAAACTTGTAAGACCACTTTGGAAATCAGTATGGCGGTTGCTCAGAAAAATGGGAATCAGTCTACCTCAAGATCCAGCCATTCCACTCTTGGGCATATACCCAAAGAAGCACATTCATACAACAAGGACATATGTTCAACCATGTTCATAGCATCATTGTTTGTAATAGCCAGAACCTGGAAGCAACCTAGATGCCCCTCAACTGAAGAATGGATTGAGAAAATGTGGTACATTTACACAATGGAGTACTACTCAGCAGAAAAAAAAGCAATGGAATCTTGAAATTTGCAGGCAAATGGATGGAACTCGAAGAAACCATCCTGAGTGAGGTAACCCAGTCAAAAACAGACAAACATGGTATGTACTCACTCGTATATGAATTTTAGATGTAGAGCAAAGGATTACCAGCCTACAACCCTCTTCTCCAAAGAATCTAGGAAACAAGAAGGACACTAGGGGAAAAATGCATGGACCTCTGAGAATGGGAAGGGACAAATCTCATGAGCTAATTGGGAGCATGAGGGCAGGGGATAGGGAGCTGCCAAACAAGAGGAGGAGAAGAGGGGAGAGGTGGAAATGGAGTAGCAGAAATGTTGAGTTGGAGGAAGAATAGAGGAGAACAGGAGGAGAGATACCATATTAAAGGGAGCCATTATAGGTCCAAGGAGAGATCTGGCACTTGGGAGATTTCCAGAGATCTACAAGGATGACACAAACTGACAATCTAGGCAATGATAGAAAGGATAACCTAAATGCCCTTTCCCTATAATGAGACTGATGACTACTTTTTATGCCATCTTAGAGCCCTCATTCAGTGGCTGATGGAAGCAGAGGCAAATACCCACAGATATACACTGAACTGAACTCTGGAACCTAGTTGCAGAGAGGGAGGAATGAAGATCAAAGGGGTCAATACCAGGCTGGTGAAACCCACAGAATCAGCTGGCCTGAACAAGGGGGAGCACATGGACCCCAGACTGCTGTCTGGAAGGACAGCATTGATCCAGATCCCTGAACATGGATGTCAATGAAGAGGCCTCTGCACTCTAGGGGGCTCCTGGCAGTGGATTAGTATTGTTCCCTGGTGGTGTAAGAAGGGACTCTGAGAGCACATTCCACGTCTCAGCCTGGACACATGGGGAAGGGCCTAGGCCCGGCCCAAGATGATGTGTTGTACTCTGGGGAGCCCCTGTCGAGGGCTCTACCCAGCCTGGGGTGTGGAGGGTGGATGGGGTGGGAGAGAGATGGGAAGGGTTGGAGGTGAGGGGAGGGAGAGGGAGGAGGAATTGACATGTGAAGCAAGCTTGTTCCTAATTTGAACTAATACGAAAAAATTACAAAAAAAAATACACAAATTGCAGAAAACATACAAACTCATGGAAATTGAAGAACGTGCCATTGTGCCATTCCTGGGTCAAGGAAGAAGTAAAAAAGAATTTAAAGACTTCCTAGAATTCAATGAGAATCAAGACACAACATATACAAACTTATGGGACACTTTGAATGCAATGCTAAAAGGAAAGCTCATAGCACAAAGGGCCTACATGAAGAAACTGGAGAACAGTCACACTAGAGAATTAATAGCACAACTGAAAGCTCTAGAACAAGAAGAAGCAAACTCACCCTGGAGGAGTAGATGCCAGAAAATAATCAAATTGAGGGCTGAAATCAATAAAGTAAAAACAAAGAAAGCAATCCAAAGGGCCAATATAAGGAAGAGTTGGTTCTTCCAGAAAATCAACAAGATAGACCAACATTTATTCAAACTTACCAAAATGGCAGAGAGTGAACATGCAAATTCATAAAATCAAAAATTAATATGGGGACATAACAACAGACACAGAGGAAATCCAAAGAACCATCAGGTCATACTTTGAAAACCTGTATTCCTCAAAATTCAAAAATCTAAAGAAAATGGACAACTTTCTGGATAGATATTACTTACCAAAATTAAATTAGGACAGATAAGCAATTTAAATAGACCTAAAAATCCTGATGAAATAAAGCAGTCATCAAAAGTCTCCCAAACAAAAAAAGGCCAGGACCAGATGGCTTCAGTGCAGAATTCTACCAGAAATTCAAAGAACAGCTAATACCAATTCTCCTCAAAGTATTCCACACAATAGAAGCAGAAACGTCATTACCAAACTCTTTTTACAAGGCTCCAATAACCTTGGTACCCATGCCACACAAAGACACAACTAAGAAAGAGAACTACAGTAGACAAATATCCCTCATGATCATTGATGCAAAAATACTCAATAAAATACTGGCAAATCAAATCCAAGATCAAAAAAAACATCCACCATAATCAAGCAGGCTTCATCCCAGGGTTGCAATGATGGTCCAACATATGAAAATCCATCAGTGTAATCCAGCATATAAACAGAGGAAGAAAAATCACATGATCATCTCACTAGATGCTGAAAAAGCCTTTGACAAAATCCAACACCCCTTCATGATAAAGGTCTCGGAGAGATCAGGAATAACAGAAACATACCTAAACATGATAAAAAGCAATATACAGCAAATCAACAACCAACGTCAAACTAAATGGAGAGAAACTCAACGTGATTCCTCTAAAATCAGGAATAAGGCAAGGCTGTCCACTCTCTCAATACCTCTTGCATACTGTAC
This sequence comes from Cricetulus griseus, assembly GCF_003668045.3. Taxonomy (NCBI): domain Eukaryota; kingdom Metazoa; phylum Chordata; class Mammalia; order Rodentia; family Cricetidae; genus Cricetulus; species Cricetulus griseus. The sequence goes on from NW_023276807.1 coordinate 93,469,302, forward strand.
CTAAAGTTCCAGCTAGAGCAATAAGACAACAAAAGGAGTTCAAGAGGATACAGATTGAAAAGGAAGAAGTCAAACTTTCACTATTTGCAGATGATAAGATAGTTTACATAAGTGACCCAAAAAAACTCTCCAGGGGCCTCCTACAGCTGATAAACACCTTCAGCAACTTGGCAGGATACAAGATTAACTTAAAAAATCAGTAGACCTACTATATACAGAAGATAAATGGGCTGAAAAACAAATCAGAGAAACATCAACCTGTACAATTGCCACAAACAACATAAAATACCTTGGGTTAATGCTAATCAAACAAGTGAAAGAACTGTATAGCAAGAACTTTGTGTCTTTCAAGAAAGAAATTAAAGAAGATACCAGAAAATGAAAAGATCTCCCATGCTCTTAGATAGGTAGGATCAACATAGTAAAAATGGCAATCTTGCCAAAAGCAATCTAAAGATTCAATGCAATCCCCATCAAAATACCAGAACAATTCTTCACAGACCTTGAAAGAACAATACTCAACTTTATATGGAAAAACAAAAGACCCAGGATGGCCAAAATAACCCTTTACAATACAGGAACTTCCGGAGGCATCACCATCCCTGACTTCAAGCTCTATTATAGAGCCATAGTCCTGAAAACAGTTTGGTATTGGCACAAATATAGACAGGTAGACCAATGGAATTGAACTGAAAACCCTGATTTGGACCCCACACCTAAGAACACCTGATTTTTCACAAAGAAGATAAAATTATACAATGGAAAACAGAAAGCATCTTCAACAAATGATGCTAGCATAACTGGATGCTGGCATGTAAAGACTGCAGATAGATTCATGTCTATTGCCATGCATAAAAGTTAAGTCCAAATGGATCAAAGGCCTCAACATAAATCCAGCCACACCGAACCTCTTAGAAGAAAAAGTAGGTGGTACCCTTGAATGAATTGGTACAGAAGACCCCTTCATTAATGTAACACCAGTAACACAGACACTGAGATCAACAATTAATAAATGGGACCTCCTGAAATTGAGAAGCTTCTATAAGGCAAAGGACACAGTCAACAAAACAAAACAGCTGCCCACAGAATGGGAAAAGATATTCACCAACCGTATATCTGACTGAGAACTGATTTCCAAAATATACAAAGAACTCAAGAAGCTAGTCTCCAAAACACCAAATAATCCAATTAAATCTAAAATGTCTGAAAGACACATAAGAAAGTGTTCAACTTCCTTACCCATCAAGGAAATACAAAACAACTCTGAGATGCCATCCTACTCCTGTCAGAATGGCTATAATCAAAAACACTAATGACAGTTTTTCCTGGAGAGGATGTGGAGAAAGAGCAAAATTCCACCACTGCTGGTGGGAGTGCAAACTTGTACAGCCACTTTGGAAATCAGTATGATGGTTACTCAGGAAAATGGGATTCAGTCTACCACAAGATAGAGCAATTCCACTCTTAGGCATATACCCAAAAGAAGCACATTCATACAACAAGGACATCTGTTCAACCATGTTCATAGCAGCATTGTTTATAATAGCCAGAACCTGGAAGCAGCCTAGATGCCCCTCAACTGAAGAATGGATGGAGAAAATGTGGTACATTTACACAATGGAGTACTACTCAGCAGAAAAAAAAATGGAATCTTGAAATTCAGGCAAATGGATGGAACTAGAAGAAACCATCCTGAGTGAGGTAACCCAGTCACAAAAAGACAAAAATGGTATGTGCTCACTCATATATGAATTTTAGACCTAGAGCAAAGGAGCAGCAGCCTACAATCCACACCATCAGAGAAGCTAGGAAACAAGGAGGAACCTAAGAGAGACATGGTCCCCAGGAGAAGAGGAAAGGGACAAGATCTCCTGAGCTAATTGGAAGCATGGGGGAGGAGAGAAGGAATTAGAAAGAGAAGGGGAGAGGAGGAGGGGAGAGGAGGACATTAGAGAGCAGGAAGATTTAGTCACGGGAAGAATTGAGGAGAACAAGAAAAGAGATATCATAATAGAGGGAGCCATTATAGGTTTAAAGAGAATTCTGGCACTAGGGAAATATCCAGCGATCCACAAGGTTGATCCCAACTAACAGTCTAAGCAGTAGTTGAGAGTCTGCCTTAAATGCCCTTCTCTGATAATGACATTGATAACAACCTTATATGCCATCCTAGAGCCTTCATCCAGTAGCTGATGGTAGCAGAAGCAGACACCCACAGCTAAACACTGAGCTGAATTCTAGAATCCAGTTGCAGAGAAGAAGGAGTGATGAGCAAAGTGGTCAAGACCCACAGCAAAGTGGAGAAACCCACAGAAACAGCTGACCTGAACAAGGGGGAGCTCATGGACCCCAGACTGATATCTGGGAAACTAGCATAGGACTGATCCAGACCCCCTGAACATGGATGTCAGTGTGGAGGTCTGGTTAATCTATGGGGCCTCTGGTTGTGGATCAGTATTCATGCCTAGTACACAAATGGACTTTGGGAGCTGACTCCACATAGAGAAATACTCTCTCACCCTAGACACAAGGGGAGGGTCTAAGCTCTGCTCCAAATGATATGACAGACTTTGAACATACCCCATGGAAGGCCTCACCCTCCCTGGGGAGCATAAAGGAGATGGGATAAGGAGTGGGTTGGGGGTAGGGGAGGAGGGGAGAGGGAACTGGGATTGACATTTAAAACAAGCTTGTTTCTAATTAAAATTTTTAAAGAATTGAAAAAAAAAAGACAGACATTTCCTCAGAATAGAAGGTTTGGGAAAGATTTTACAATCAATTGGACCTAAGTAACAAGATGATGTAGCTATCCTAATATCTAACAAACTTCAAAATAAAATTAATCAAAAGAGATGAAGAAGGATATTTCATATTCATCACAGGAAAAAAATCCATCAAGATGAAGTCTCAATTCTGAACATTTATGCCCCAAATACAATGGCACCCACATTCATAAAAGAAGCATTACTAAAGCTTAAATCACACATCAATCTCCACTGGGAGATTTCAACACCCCACTCTGAGCTCTGGACAGATCTGCTAGACAGAATCTTAGCAGAGAAACAAGGAAATAACAGATGTAAGACTCAAATGGACTTAACAAACTTCTCTAGAACATGTCACCCAAATACAAAAGAATATACCTTCTTCTCAGCTTTCTCTAAACTTTACTACATAGCCAGTCACAAAGCAAATCTCAGCACATACAAAAACAACAGAATAACATCCTGTATCATATTGGATCACCAAGGCCTAAAGTTAGAATCCAACAACACAAATTATAGAAAGCCTACAAACTCAGAAAAACTAAACAACACTCAATTGAATTACCACCGGGTCAAGGAAGAAATAAAGAAAGAAATTAGAGACTTCCTAGAATTCAATCAAAATGAATGCATAACATACCCAAAGTTATGTGACACTATGAAAACAGTACTAAGCAGAAAGGTCATAAGAAGTAAGTGCCTACATAAAGAATTTGGAGAAATCTCACACTAGCAACTTCACAGCAAACCTAAAAGCTCTAGAACAAAATGAAGCAACCTCACCCAGGAGGAGTAGATGACAGGATATAATAACTTAGGGCTAAAATCAATAAAATAGAAACAAAGAGAACAATACAAAGAATCAATGAAACACAGAGTCAGTTCTTTGAGAAAATCAACAAGATAGACAACCTCTTATGCAAACTACCCAAAGGGCAAAGAGAAAATAGCAAATTAACAACATCAGAATGAAAAGGGGGAACATAACAACAGATGCTGAGGAAATCCAGAGAATCATTAGGTCATACTCCAAAAACCTGTACTCCACAAAAATGGAAAATCTAAAAGAAATGGACAATTTTCTGGATAGGTACCAAATACCAAAATTAAATCAAGACCAGATAAACTATTCAATTGGGCCTATAACTCCCCCCTCGCCCCCAAAACAGAAGCAGTCATTAAAAAGTCTCCCAAGCAACAAAAGTCCAGGGCCAAAATTTCAAACAAGAGCCAATACCAATACACCTCAAATTGTTCCACACAATAGAAACTGAAGGAACATAGCTAAACTATTTTTACAACATTAGAGTTACCCTGATACACAAATCATACAAAGATGCAATGAAGAAAGAGAATTATATACTAATCTCCCCATAAACACTGATGCAAAAATACTCAGTAAAATACTGGCAAACTGAATCCAAGAACACATCAAAAATATCATCTACCATGATCAAGTCAGCTTCATCCCAGAGATATGGGGATGGTTCAACATACAAAAATCTGTCAGTGTAATCCACCATATAAACAAACTGAAAGAAAAAAACTATATAATCATCTCATTAGATACTGAAAAAGCCTTTGACAAAATCCAACACCTCTTTATGATAAAGGTATTGGAGAGATCAGAGATAAAAAGAATATACCTAAACATAATAAAGGCAATATACAGCAAGCCAACATCCAACATCAAATTAAATAGAAACTCAAATTGATTTCACTAAAATCAAGGACAAGGCTGTCCACTCTTTCCATATCTATTCAATATAGTACCTGAAGTCCTAGCTAGAGCAATAATAAAACAAAAGGAGATCAATGGAATTCAAATTGGGAAGAAAGAAGTCTAACTTTTGCTATTTGCAGATGATATGATAGTATGCATAAGTGACCAGAAAAATTCTACCAGCAAACTTCTGCAGCTGACAAACACCTTCAGTAATGTGGCAGGATACAAGATTAACTCAAAAAATCAGTAGCCCCCGATACAAATAATAAATGGGCTGAGAAAGAAATCAGAAAAACCACATGTGAAATCAATAGAATCAAATTGAAGACTGTGACACAAATCCACACACCTATGAACACCTGATTTTTGAAAAAGAAGCCAATATTATACAGTGGAAAAACTATTATACAAATGCTGCTGGCATAATTGGATGTTGACAATTAGAAGAAGGCAGATAGATTTATATCTGTTACCATACCCAAAACGTAAGTTCAAATGGATCAAAGACCTAAGCATAAATCCAGGTATAGTACACCTACCTGGTAGAAGACAAAGTAAGAAGAAGCCTTGAACACATTGGCATAGGAGACAACTTCTTGAATATAAGACCAGTAGCACAGACTCTCAGAGCAGCAATCCACAAATGGGGTCTCCTGAAATTGAAAAGTTTCTGTTAGGCAAAGGACACTGTCAATAAGACAAAATGGCAGCCTACAGTATGGGAAAAGATCGTCACTAACCCCACAACTGACAGAGGATTGATCCCCAAAATATATAAAGAACTCAAGAAACTAGACATTAAAATACCAAATAACCCAATTAAAAAATGGGTTACAGATCTAAGCAGAGAATTCTCAACAGAAGAATTTCAAATGACCAAAGACATTTGAGAAATTGTCCATCATCCTTAGATGTCAGGGAAATACAAATCAAAATGACTCTGAGACCATCCAACACCTGCCAGAATGGCTAAGATCAAAAACACTGATGAGAGCTTATATTGGAGAGGATGTGGAGTAAGGAGAATATTCCTCCACTACTGATGGAAATGCAAACTTATACAGATACTTTAGAAATCAGTATGGTCAATTCTCAGAAAACTGGGAATCAATCTACCTCAAGACCCTGCAATACCACTCTTGGGCATATACCCAAAGGATGTTCAATCATACTACAAGGACACTTGCTTAACTATGTTCATAGCAGCACTATTCATAATGGCTGGAACCTGAAAACAACCTAGACGCCCTTCAATTGAAGAATAGATGAAGAAAATGTGGTACATTTACACAATGGAGTATTACTCAATGAAAAAAAATGACATCAGGAAAATTGCAGGCAAATGAATGGAACCAGTGAGTGAGGTAACCCAGACCCAGAAAGACAAACATGGTATGTACTCACTGGTAAGTGGATATTAGATGTAAAGCAAAGGATAACCAGGCTACAATCCACAGTCCCAGAAAAGTTAGGTAACAAGGAGAACCCTAAGACAGACACATGGATTGCCCTGAGAAGGGAAAATAAATGAGATCTCCTGGGTAAACTAGGGGTGGATGAGGGTGGTAGAGTGGAGGGGATGAGGGACAGGAACATGTGTATCAGGTTGGTTGAATTCGGGGAGGGACAAAGCAGCAGAGCAATGAAAGAGATACCTTGATAGAGGTGGCATTATGGGGTTATGGAGAAACCTGGTGCCAGGAAAACCCCAAGGAATCCACAAGGATGGCCTCAGCTAAGACTCCTAGCAATAGTGTAGAGGGTGCCCAAACTGGCCTTTGCCTGTAATGAGATTGGTCACTACCCTAATTGTCATTATAGAACCTTCACTCAGTGAAGCAGATGCAGAGATCCACAGTCAATGCCCTGAACTGAGTGAGCCCTAGGAGTCCAGTTGAAGAGAAGGAGAAGCAATTTTATGAGCAAGGGGAGTTCAAGATCATGACAGGTAAACCCACAGAGACAGCTGAACTGGGCTCATGGGAGCTAGCTGGTGAGCCTGCATAGGACCCACCTAGGCCCTCTAAATGTGGGTGACAGTTGTGTAGCTTGGTTTATTTGTGGGACCCCTAGCAGTGGGACCAGGATCTGTTCCTGGTGCATGAACTGACTTTTGTGCCTTGCTCAGACTTGATGCATAAGGGTGGAGATTGGTCCTGCCTCAACTTGACATCCCATGCTTTGTTCAATCCCATGGGAGGCTTTACCCTTCCTAAGGAGTGAATGAGGAAGGGGTACAAAGGAGGTGTGGGAGGGAACAAGAAGAGAGGAAGGAGGTGCAACTGTGGTTGCTATGTAAAGTAAATAAATTTAAAATTAATAATAATAAAAGAAAAAAATCAACTCAGTATGTGTCAAAGATATAAGACCTCAAATACAAAAATACTGGAAAAAATACAAAACACTTCAAGATAAGAGTATAACCTATCGAACACAAACTATTATGTAGTCTTTTTTCACCCATTAAGACCAATTTGTGCTGCCTATATGTTCATGACTGTGTGTCTTCCACTAAAACATGATTCACCTACCAATGGCAACACTCCAAAGAGACAGATGCTCCCTCTCCCAGCAGGTAACAGTTGCTTCTATATCCTCAGTTAATGGTGGGACTTCACTCACACCTCCCCTTTCCATGCTGAGATTTGGTCTGGCTTGAGGTTCACCAGAATTATGTATGCAGTCAGAACCACTATGACTTCCTATGTGTAGTTGTCCTGCTATATCTAGAAGGCACTATTTCCTTGTAGTTGTCACCCACCATCTCTGGTTCTTATACTCTTCCACAATGATCTGATCCCTGAGCCTTTGTAGGAAAGAGGGAAGCATAAATGCTCCATTTAAGGCTGAACACTCCACATTCTCTAATTCTCTGCACTTGTCAGTCCCTGTGTTCATCATCTTCTACTAAAAATAGAAGTTTCTCTGATGGCAGCTGAGAGATGCATTATGGGTGTAACAATAACTCATTTGGAGTCAGTTTAATGGCATGTCCATTTAGCAAAATAAGCATAGTAGGTTCTACCCTGGAACCTATGATCTGCCTAGAGATTGGGGCTTTTGTTTTATTTTTGTTGACCCAGGTACAGGCTTCATCTTATGGAATGAGACTGAAATCCAATCAGAAAGTGGTTCAAACCTGATGTTCAAACCACAGTTGCACCAGTAGAGATGTCATGTTAGGCCACTCATTATGATAGTTCAAAGGATTCACAGCAAAGTAAGACTGATGGTTACTGTCTCCTTTGGTAGCATGCATAGCACCTTCCAACACGATAAAAACTAGCTCATGGGATGAAGCTCCCAAGTTATAAATTGGGGTGGGTAGAGAAAAGGGGTAGATTTGGGAGGAGTTTGGAAAAAGAATGAACATGTTCAAAATTCACTGTCTAAAAGTCTCAAAGATCTAATTTTTAAAAGAGTGTCAGGGAGAGAGGGAGATAGGTGGGGGGAGAGACATTATCAATGTTAGAAAATATCTTTTCCCTTAAAAGCAATATAGAATGGAAGAAGGCAAAGGAATACCTTCTTACCTGGTGTTGATAAGATTTTCTGACCTACTCATAACATAAGGGCTAGATATTACTGGTGCTTAAGATTCACTGTCCACTTTCTCCCACATACTGGTAGAACAGTGTTTATTAAGAGGTCATCCTTCTTCTTAGAAGATGCAGAGATGAGTGCTTTGATGCCTGCAACCTCTTTTCAATATCTCAGAAAAACACGTGAAGACACAAATATGCATGTGTACACATACAAATAACTAGATACAGACATGTATGTAGATATACATCATCATACACATGTACATAAACAAATAAATCAATGTGGCAACTTGTTAAAATAAGCAAATGGTGAGCAGCAACTATTCATTACAGTACAATTCCAACTTCTCTATAAGCTTGCTATTTTTCATAATAAAATACTAGGACATAAATTAGTCTAAAACATGCCTCTTTGTTGGTGAAGGTTAATGACCTAAAAGCCTCAGGTGGACTGAGATGCTCTGGACACTGACATTGACTTGTGGAAGCATCTGATATGGAGAGCCACATACCAAACCTGCTGGTATCTTCCGCTCCTAGATTGCAGGGGAGTTGACCTGCAGATAAGATTATTCCATCCCCCAAACTGTACCAAGCTTTCTTTTGGAGGGCCAACAACCAGCTTGCAAATCATGACATGAAGACTTATTATTATTAATTATGAATGTTTGGACTTATGCTCATTTCTTGCTAGCTCTTATAATTAGTTATACTGTTTCTCTTCATCTATGTTTTGTCTCAGGGCTTTTTACCTTTCTTTCTTTCTGTATGTCCTATTCCCTCTAGCTGGGTGGTGGCTGCCTGGCTGGCCCCAGCTGTGTCCCTTTCTATCTCCCCCATTCTCTTCTCCTGTTCTTCTCTCTCCAGCCTAGATTTCTCCTCCTACTTATTCTCTCTGCCCACCAGCCCTGCCTAGCCTTTCTCTACCTAGCTATTGGCCAGTCAGCTTTTTATTAGACCAATCAAGTGTCTTAGGCAGGCAAGGTGAGACAAGTGCAACACATCTTTACATAATTAAACAAATGCAGTATAAACAAATGTTACACATCTTTACACAGTTAAAGTAATATCCTGAAGCATAAACAAATTTAATACAACTTTGCCTAGTTAAAGTAATATTTCACAACACCAAACTCCCTGTTTTCCATCCTCTAAAACTCCAAGACCCTCATACCATAATCTCTCCTCCCACAGAGAGACTGGTCTTTCAATTGTTCGGATTCAAGGATCAATTATATTCTGCTTCTGGAGATGCCTATCTACTTTCTTTTATTTACATATCACCTCCATCAAATTGATCTAACAGTTGTGGTGCTGGGCATGGAACCCAGGGCACTGCACACACTAGGCAAGTGCTCTAGAACCCAGCTACATCCTTAGCTCTTGGAAATGTCTGAAATGTAAATAGATGCCATATCTGGAAGATATCTTCAGCAGAATGGAACTTTTTTCCTGATTCTAGATATTTCAATTTTAGTCCAGAATTGGCAGCCAGTTCATTCTTAAGTCCTACTGACTTATTCTGATGAAAACCTAACCTTACTTTCCTTTCATTGTGCTGTTATACAAAGTCAGTAGGGTGGTGTCTACAGTGTTGTAATGGAGTTTCACTAGGAGTGGCTTGAATATCCTTCCCAGCTTTGTGTTATATGCATGATTTGATAGCTGTCCCTTATTTTCATCCAAATCACTAGACAAGTGTGAAGATGGGGTCTCTAACATGTTCTAGAATGACCACTCTAGGTCATTCTCTGGTGCTTATGAAAAATAAAAATTTTATTTCTGCTCAGTGCCTCTCCCGGTTTACCCAGGGACCTTTTCCACTTTCTGTTGCTTTTTGAACATTGCAGTGGTGCCACCCATTTTCATTTCATAACATCAATTAGTTTTCTAGGATTCCTTTAAGATCACCCACAGAGGTTCAATGTTTACAAGGTCTCATGGGCCCCTGGGATCTGAGCCAGGGACTTGGATTGACTTCCAGCACTTACGTAAGGGGTCACAAACTCAAATGTCTATAGGAGCCAAGTAGTGGACAGGGGAGGGAGAGAACCTCTGGGAAACTAGAGATTCCCAACCAAAGTCAGCAGCACCTCAGATTTCATGACCCAGTGCTAAGTGTCCAACAATATCAAACCATCTAATAGTGTAAGAAAATAGGAGGTTTTTTAGAAAGAGATATGTAGATTTCTAAATTTTGGGTTTATACATTACATTTGAGGTTCCATCCATCAATGACATGGATTGGTATTTTTTCCATGATCCTCCCCCAAAACAAAAATGCTGCTTCATTTTTGCCCATGTTAGCACTGTTACTAGCTTCTTGACTTAGGGCCAAAGAGTTTTGTTTTGTTGTTGTTGTTGTTGTATGTTTTTGGTGGTGGTGGTGGTGGTGGTGGTGGTGCTGCTGCTGCTGCTGCTGCTGCTGCTGCTGCTGCTACTGCTGCTTGGTTTCATCTGTCATTTCTGTCATCGGTATTGCTGTGCCAGGATCAAGTTGGCACCACCACCACTCCTTGCTCTTTGATGAGCCCCCTTGGTAGCTTTTAAAAAGTCTGTGTCCTTGGGGCATACCAGTCTTTAGTATTCCTAAAGCTATGTTGCAAACTCACACTTCCCTCATATTCCCTGTAGAATATTATGCCATGCCATTTTTTTTATGTTTTATTCATGTGCCATTTAAATCTGAGCTCACTGGAGAGTTCCTGGGGACAGCCTTGCTGCTTTCTCTCATTGTATGCCCTGTCTCTGACCTTTTAAGTAATTCTGACTCGAGGCAAGCCAGCAAGGAGCCTGTAGGTGACAACATTCTAAGCAATATCGTAGTACCAGCCCTTCTTTCTACTACCTTAATCGTCCTAGTTTTGCCTTGCATTTATTTGCTCCTGAACTTTGAGCTCATCACCTAGCTCTTAGGAGGTGCACCTGGACCTTTTGAACATACCTTTCATAGTTGGAACTGGGATTTTGTAGATTCTCTCAGCTCATTTCTTTACCACTTAAAGTACTTGGGAATAATTTCATACCCTCTTCCTGCTCCCAGATAAGACCAAGCCTGACAAACTCCAGCTTCAACCTAGCAAGACAAGACCTGATTTTTCTTCTTGTTCTTTCCTGTGCCCATGGAGAATGTGAAGGATCTATTTTACATACCTTTCACCCAGTGTACAGAGCACAGAAAGAATCAACTCCTCACTAAACACTTCCCACAGGTAGCACACCATTAAGGACCTTTCCTGGATTCTCTCTCTTAATTCTAAACTCAATTCTATGATACTAGAACCACAATTACTCCTTTGCAAATGGGGAAACTGGGTTCAGGGCAATGTAGGAACTTCCCTGAGATCACATGGAAGAAAGACTGAGCTGAAATCTGAATCTATGAACCTTATTTTCAAAGGCACAAGCATCATTCTTTTCTCAATGGCAAAAGGGAGTAGTTACACAAGTAAAATGCCACCAAGCAAACCAGAAACACAGATACTTGAAAAATGAGCCCCAACCCCCGGCAGACTCTTACCTGTGCTCACACATATATTTTAGATTGTCACCTAATATGTAGTAACAAGCCTCAAGCCTCCATATTAAAATCTTTTGAAGAAAAAAAGCTTAGAAACGAAACAAGCAATGGCACTGAAGTCTGATTTTTCAGCATGAACACATTCTAGAAGCATATATTAAACAGATATAACATGCCAGGCTTTGAGCCAGCAATAGGAATATCGTCATCAAAAGGCAGATTTGGTTGTTGCCTTAGTGGATCCATCTCTCTTATGCACTTCTCAAGTCACTGCCAAATTTTCCTCTCACAGACATTCACATGTGATACACATGACATTCTGAGAGGCTAGCCCTGCCTCCGGATACAAAGAAAAGAGGGCAATGCTTTAGTTCTCATTCCACCAGGTCTCTACAAAAGCTCCATTTTCTCTATTCTTGATGATGATCGAAGCTCTCTTGTCCCACAGAAAGCTAAAGTTGTGTGTTTTAGATAGAGGCTTGTTTCTATTGCCATTTTTAATCTCACAGATTTCTTTACATTAATTAAACCTGGGGAAACAGCTGGACCTGTTGTTCCTTTCATTCTTTCATTTGTTCCCAACCCATGTTCATGAGAACACATCTTGAAACCTTTACAGGACAATGATCACCACTACCATATCCCAAGAATCCGCTCTTCTTATTTTTGCCTCCAGTCCATTTCACTGTAATTTGAGCAATTTAGCAGAGTTTGGGAGTTAGAAAACAGTCTTAAACTATACTTCAACTAGTTTTACTGCAGTTAAACTAAAAGTGTTCACTGTCTGCAGTTGGACCAGCAAGGGCAGATCAGGATTGATGGCCTCTTCCATCTCAGAACATTCAAAAATTTAACTCACTCAATCTGTGGTTGCTACTTAAATAACAGAAATAACAGGGAATAAGTAAAAAAAAAAAAAATGTCAAAAATCCCTATCATCATGGAGTTTATTTTCAAGACATAAGAAGTTACTGAGACATGCAAAAAATGACTGGAAATCATTTTAAGTGAAATCAGTCAGACTCAAAAAGAAAAATAAATCTGGTTTTTCTCTTGTATGTAGAAATGAAATTTTAAAATCATATATATATTTTTTATTCATTCATATACAGGTGGGATATTTATATTTGCATGTGTCATTAAATGAAAGAAGATCATGAAAGAAGAGGAAGAAAATCAAATTACAAAAAAAACAAAATAAGCAAATAATATGAAAAATATAGAATATATTAGTTGATGATTAATATGTAAAATAAGAAAGGGAGATGGGAAGAGCTCCTAAGGAGGTGGCACCTGAATTAGGACTCACAGAAATAAGGGACTTAGCAGGCATCATCTCTGGGGTTGATGAAGGAGCCAGGGTTGAGGGCAAGGTGTGGGAGGAGCTTGCCTGGCATACTCAGGGCAGCATGGAGACAAGTAGAAGGCAGAGTCAGAGGTCAAGGACAGGTTAGAAGGAGAGACTTGTGGCCACTGAAAAGACCTTTTGGTATCAGAACAGTTTTAACACAGGTCACCAGAGAAGTTTCAATAGATAAAAACATGATAAACTTAGTATCTCAAGAGCCCACTCTGAATGTGAGTAGAACAAACATGAACAAGACTGTGAGGGATCAGCCTACCTCTTTAATCCCCATGTCCTTTTACCTGGTCTTCTATCACAGATGCCTGTAGCATGGCCAAATCTTTTTATTTCCTTTGAGCTTGAACTTGCTGCTGCTGGACATCTCTCTTCCCAAGGAAAGCTGTGAGAAAGGTTCATTGAAATGAGTTGTCTGTGGGTGGGAAAGGAAGTGACATTTAAGTATCTACTTTGTTCTAATGAGTAAGTTCATAGTACTTGACATGTCATCTGATTTAATTGTCTTGTCACAATATCACATGAAAGGCTCACAACAGAATAAGCGATTCAGTGATAGATGCTGCTCTACACATTCCATCTCTGACATCTCTGCCCATCCTGGGATCTCACTGAGCTGAGACAACACACAATAAATAATTCCCTCCATTAGGGAAATACAGGGCTCCCTTCAACACCCTCCTAGAGGGCATAACGGTGCTTCTCAGCTAAGACTGAAGCCGAAATCTTCAGGAGCTGAAAAACCCACGATTACTCATTTGGTCACAAGCTAAATTAAACCCTACCTCAGAGAGCTAACCACAAGATAAAGGTGGGGCCACTCAGAAGAAACTTGAACCCAATGAAAACATGCCTGAGAGGATGTGCCTGTCTCATCACTGTTCTTTTCCTACTTTAGAGGCATGAGAAAATACAGGAAGAAGAGCCAGACTTTGCTTTTGATGGATTACATGAGGGTAGGTAGCAAGGGTGAAGTCTGGTGGGAGGAATATTTCTTTGTCACTTTGAACTCTCAGCACATCTAGGAGATTCCACTCCTTTTCAACATTCCATATATATTACAAAGGCAAAGGGATACTTGGACCATTCCCACCCTCTCTCCTCCTGATAGCTTTAACTATAGGTCTAGACCACATATTTTTCTCCTACTTGATTTCCCAAAGTATTGAGGGTCAACCACATCCTGATAGCCCTTAAAGAAATGGAGAGATGCTCAGAACTGTTGGTTTTAAGTTCTGATCTCCTAGATTAAAGAGTAACTAAGGAAATGATGACAGGAGCATCTTGAATAAGCCATGGAGTGTGGAAACTGGGGTCACTGGGGTCTTATTTATTTTCAGTATGGTACCAGGATCCAAACCCAGGGCCTGTGTGTATGGGCAAACACTCTCACCAAACTACATCCCAACCAAAAACTTCCAACCCCAATTTCTCTCCTTCCCTCTTTCTCCACTCCTCACTATCTCTTACATTCTAACAGGCTCTCATTACATAGTACAGACCAGCTTCAAATCCATGACTCTGTCTTAATCCCCTTAGTACTGAGATTACAAGTATGTACCATTGTGTCACTAATTAAGACTTAAATTGTTTTCCATTGACTCTATGTTAAAATATTAACTCCCAGTATCTCAGAATATAACTGCATTTGGAAACAATGTCATTCATTCAAGCGGTTGTTAAACTGAAGTCATTGGAGGTGTCTAATCTGTCTGACATCTTTAAGAAGTGATTAGAACACAGACAATGGAAAGAACAGGTGAGAACACAGGGCAGAGACGGGTTTTAGGAAAAACCCACCCCACCTGCACCCAGATCTTCTATATACAGCCTCTAGGTCCACAAGAAAATCAATGCCTGTGTACTAGTTGCCCAGGTGAGGGGTTTTGTTATGGAAACCTGAGCACCACATACAGGTATCTTAACAATGGCACTGGAAAAGCTGAGCTTCTAAGCATCAGCCGATCTCTAATGCCCCAAATAGACAAACTCTACTATCAGCATAAATCAGGAATGGGGCCATACTAGGGACAGGTTGTAAATTCCTTCATCTAATTGTGTTCTGATGGCCTATGTTCTTGCTGATCTTTTCCATTGGTCCAGCTGTCCCTCCTTACCATCTTGTCACATTCCTGTCTCCTTTATCCTGACTCTCTGTAGAACACCTGGTACCCTCATTTTTACACATCATACATGCCACATCTTGTCTCTAAAACATGCGGATGTTTTAGAGTGGAATACATCCTTCCTCCACAATCCTTGTTTTAGCTGGGTCATCCACTCAACTATCACTCCCGTGTGTGAATTCCCTTTAGCCTGTTGGGATTTGCATGTATCAGTTTTGTTTCTGTGTCATGGTCATGACAGCAGCCACACTCGTGATTCTCCACATATGGCAGAAGTCACTGGAGATCTGGGGACCCGGCTGGGTAGTTAATTTGTATACAAGAATAGTTCTCAGAAAAACCTTTCCTTTAGCAAAGAGTGCAATACACACACACACACACACACACAGACACACATGTGCACAGTGAGATTTGCCGCAGCAAATGAATCCATATACAGTATGCTGTTCACTGGACTTGTCACTGATCTTCTATGCTTTCACATTATGGTGGATTGCTCAGTGTAGCTCTATTCCCCTGGGGATCCTCTTGGTAATTCTCTAATTGCCTCAATAAAGCTTCTCTCTTCTCCCAGCTCTGTCTGCCTTCAGCCTTGAGATTTCCTAATGGAAACCACTCACTCCTATTAGACTCCCAGGCTGTAATTAGCAATCTGGGACTTTGGTTTCCTTATTCTTGTTGGTGTGAAGGTGAGGCCATTGCCAAAACATTGTCAATGTCAGTGGAGCAGCTCCTTGAAGAGAGCAGATGATGGAGCTGTTGCATGTTGACTGTCTCCTGTGTATTTATTGACTGAAACATTTGAGCTGTTGCTTTTCACATTTGTAATTTTAGATCACAGATGCCTAGCGAGTTTAATCATACAGCAAAGCTCACATTTAATGAGAAAAATGTCAAGTATATTGTTATCCACCATAAAAGCTGTGAAAAATATTTCTGCCATCTGCAATGTGCCTTCTGCTGCTGCCTCTAAGAAATTTTCGAGTAACAATACAAAATTAACAGTTGGGCAAACATTATAAAAGGAAAATTGCTGAAGTTCCCAAAACTCAGACCGTGCTTCAGTGTCATGTCAAGATACTACACCTTGATTCCCAGAATAACTGCTGCTTGGACAGCATGGTATCCTGCATACCACACACACCTTCAATATTCTGTCAGTGATTGCATTGTAGAACTGGCTACATCAGCCTCTGTGTAACATCCTTGCAAGTCATTTCCTCTCTAGCCGTCATGCATCAGCACACTCTGTGAGCCTGTCTCATCCTTACTTTTGCCTCCCTGCTGTGCTCTACATTCCAGCCAAGTCACTGGACTTACCTCCATGTTACTGCCGAGAAGAACTCTCCTCCCCTCTGTGTGGTTAATCCTACATTGTGCCACATCTATCTCAAATGTCCTTCCTGGGAAACCTTGAGTGCCACTCCCCTAAAGGACGAATCCACTGCAGACTTCCTTCTATGTATGCTGGAATAGTATCTCCACCTGAAGACTTTGCATGTGGATCCTAAAGCTTCATTCACCAGCCTCCGCCTGCTCAACCAAGCTCCTGGTTTACAACGACAATGCTTCTGCCACTACTGCCTCCCAGCCCCAAACTGATGGCAAAGTGGCTGTGGCAGCTACTTTAAGGGACTCAGAAGCTACAAAGTCACTGTAACAGGAGTAAGCGAGGTCTCTTACCCAGGAACTTGTTCTTTTTTGACGTTGGCAACACAAAACCTTGCCATTATGCAGGCTGTGTTTATTTCTAGGTTTTCTCTCTGTATTTTAGCCCTTTCTCCTACTGAAAGAAATAACAGTCCTGTCAGTCACAGAGCAATTGATAGTGATAAAAATTCTCTTTTTAGACAGTGAGTTCACTTGTTCTTAAGTCATTCTTTGCCACAAACTGCAGGCTCATTATACGAGGAAAATGCGGTATCTTGGAGAAGCCACACTCTTAGAAGTTTGTAATTTACCTCGCCTGATGACTAAGGTCTGGAGGTTTTCGCTGCTTATTTGAGTGTGGTTTGGGTGGGGAGGCGATGATAAACAAAGCCTGTCTTACTCATTGGAGCTGGCCTGTGGGAGTTGTGTAGCAATACCTGCTCTTTGGGCAGTACCTTCTGCTTTTAGGGGCTATAGAAATGAAGGGGCCTTCTCACCGCTCCACTGTGACCCCTAGCTCTGAGCAGGTGCTCACTACACATGGTGCACCTCACCCACAATCTATTTTTCCCTTTACTTCCATTCATCTGCTGAGTCTCAGTCAAGACTTTGGTTGTTAGACATCAACTCTTCTTACATGACTGTTGTCAAGAAAAATGGCATTGAAAGTAGGATGCTGAGAGAGATCAGCATCCTCAAGGAAAGACACAAAGTAAACTCCAAGTAGAAGATGACTTGGGAAATGGAGATCAGGATGGATAAGTGAGACTCCTGTCAATCTGCACCCAAGTAAGACCATACAGAGCAGTTCCACCTCACCATCTAATTCACAGATGAAGAAAGCCCTATTCTATTCTATTAGTTTGCCTTCTATTGCTTCTATGTCATAAACAACATGAAGAGAGTCATATGGGAAAGAAAGGATTTATTTCATTGTACAACTCTGGATCACATGCCATCGTTAGGGGAAGTCAGGGCAAATATTCAAAGCAGGAACCTAGGGGCAGAACCTGAAGCACAGACCATGGAGGAATGCTGCTTATTGACTTACTCGCCATGGCTTTCTCAGCCTGCTTTCTCATACAACCCAGCACCATATGCCCAGGAATTTTCTCAGCTGAGCTTCCCTCTTCCCAGATGACGATAGCTTGTGTCAAGCTGATGAAACACTAACCAGCATATGCATCTTTTCTTACTGCCTAGAGCAAGTGCCTCAATCTGTGCCTCCAAGGAATCATTGTGGCACAGAGGACAGGTGTTATATATACAGAGCCCATCTTTGCATGTAGATCACATGGACACCCCCAAATGCTTAGGGACTGCCCCTTTTCTGCTCTCCTTTTCTTGAAGTCAGATATCAGCCAAGAAATTTCACACACAGCTGTATCGACTAGGCTCCTCCACAGCATCCAGAAGGAACTCATGCTGCTGACCACTTGGCTTTACAGTCCCTGATCCTGTAAGATATAAGTCCTGTTGCTTGAGTTGCCCAGTCCCTGGTAAATGCTGACAGCAGCCCCAAGGAACTAACACATTTGCTTTTACAAAAAAAGTGGTGAGACAAGCAGGGCAGGACAAGGGGGATCTTCCAAGTGACCGTCACACTGAAAGAGGTTAGAATGACAGGGTTACTGTCATGGAGTTCAAGCTCAGCAACGACACGGATGGTTGCTGAACTGGAGGCTGTTCTTCCTTGCATAATAAAGTTAAGTTCTAAAATGTTTGAATAGCACAATTATGTATGTATATGCTCTAGTTACATAAACACACAAATAAGAGGGAGTGAGGATAACTGTTTACATACTTACCAAGACAGAGAAATACAGATCTTTGGGCAAACTACTACTCATGAAATACACAAGTAAGTGATTGTTTTAAGAAACCCTCTTCTTTTGAAGCAATAGTTTTCACCTGACAATTTTTATCTTAATGAATATATAAATGTAATATATCCCCTGCTTTCCTTTTCTCCCTCCAATCTTTTCCATGACCCCACTTACTACTTCTTAAATTAAATTGTCTTTATTATTGTTACATACATACATACATACAGACAGACAGACAGACAGACACATACATACATACATACTATAAATACAAACCTCTGAGTCTGTTTAGTGTTGTCTGTATATATTTTATTTGGGGGCAGACCACTTTGCTTTGGATGACCAAGTGGGAGGCTCATCCTTGAGAAAGACTAATTTTTCCTCATTGATAAGTCATTAGTTGCCTATAGTTCTTTGTTTAGAGATAGGGCCTCTGGAGATTTCTCCCTTCCATGCTACCATGTCTACTGTATTACCATTCATTATTAAGGTCTTGTTTAGACAGCCATGTTGTTGGAATATGTTGTTGCTTTACCTTTTCCCTTCATTTCAGACTTGGATTTTAATTTTAAACAGTTTCCTTTTTCATTTTTGGCAAGAGTATTATTGGCTGAAACATTTTTCATAATCCATTCGTCAGAAGACAATTACAAAACCCTTCTTTAGTTCTTACTGAGCATATATAATTCAGAGGTTGAAAAATAAAAGAACTATAATGATCTAGAACTGTGCCATCCAATATGCTAGCCAATGGTCACAGGTGTTAAATTGGTTTCTATCAAATATTAGACACCCCAATCTCACCATCAAGTGCTCATTGTTCACATATGACTAGTAGCAGCCACACTGAACAGCACCAAGATATTGGACACCACACAGTGGAAGTCGGTGGTCATCAAAAGTCAAGAAACAACTCAGGGAAACCCTGACTTCGCAGCCTTAACAGAGTCTCCAGGAGCTGGTAATGAGGAAGAGTCTCAGCCACTAGCCACTGAAACATCAGAAGACAAAGCTAGAGAATTATATATTTCCATTTACACAAAATATCCAGGGTAGTCAAAGCCAAAGAGAGTGAAAGTACATGAGACGTTTCCATGGGCTGGAAGAAGAATGAGTAACACCTGCTAATACAGGTTTCCTTGAAAGTGATGACCCACACTGCAATAACCAACTTGGTAAAGGTTGCCCTGCTTTGTAAATATGCTAAAACACGGTAGGACATGACTTTTAAAGTATGTGTTATGGTCAATATTAACAGTCAACTTTATAGCATTTGGAATCACCATGGAAACAAATTTCTGGGTACATCATCAAAAAATATCTCACAATTAGGTAATAAAGGTAGAAAGACCTATCTTAAATGTGAGCAGTACCATTGCATGGGGTAGGAGTGGGGGGTTCCAAACCAAATATAAAGGAGAAATGGACCTGTCCATAAGGATTCATCTCTCTCTCTCTCTCTCTCTCTCTCTCTCTCTCTCTCTCTCTCTCTCTCTCTCTAAATGTAATTTTAAAAGAGAACATCTAAACTGAGGAAACCATAGAAGGGGATCCCTGCTCAAAACAATTCCCTAGGAAAGTGTTTCCCCAGCATCAGCACACAAGAGCCAATGTAACTATGGTCCAAGAAGGCAGGCTCCATCTCAAGCTGACTGCCGAACACTGTAGCATTGGTTTGGAAGTCATGAAGTTTGACACTATTTGTCCAAAGAGTGCTCAAGCCAGGCAATGTATGGCATGGTTGGTGCCCCTTTGTGACCACTACATAAAGCTTTGAAGGAAAAGCCTGGGTGGCAATGCGGACTTGGGGTTTAGAAGACACCAGAACCATGGGACAAAACTGCTGATATGGAAGAGAGCTGACCCATGACAGTGGCTATGTGTGCTGCGGGCAGCAGGGCTGGAGAGTAGGTGTACCTAAGCCCTTCGCCCTCACAAGCCCCCCAGATGGACATGGAATTGTAGAGCAGGAGTTTGGTTTTAGAGTCAAATTACCTTTTTAGTCTTTGGATTAGAATATTTGTTCTACGCTATCACATGTTGAACATATGCAACTTGTTTTAAGAGACTGCCTTGAGTTTCAGCTAAGACTTAGAATTTGGCCTTTTAAATAATGTTTAAATTGTTTAAAAGACTATGGGGATATTTGAAGTCTGCTTGAACGCATTTGAAATTGCCATGAGCCTATGAGGACAAGGGGTAGAATTTATGGGTTAAAAAATAATTTACTTGGGTGTTGGGTTGACAAGGGGTAGAGAAGATGGTTAATCTTAATGGCATTTAGAATCACCATGGAAACAAATTTCTACTCATACCTGTAGGGGATCATCTAGGTTAGGCTGATTGAGGTGAAGATCCATCATAAATGTGAGCCGTTCCATTCC
Organism: Cricetulus griseus; assembly: GCF_003668045.3. Lineage (NCBI taxonomy): Eukaryota > Metazoa > Chordata > Mammalia > Rodentia > Cricetidae > Cricetulus > Cricetulus griseus. Next base: position 93,490,204 of record NW_023276807.1, read on the forward strand.
ATGGACTTGGATACCCACTCTGAATAAAAAGAGAAAACAAGTTGATTGCAAGCATTCATCTGTCTGTGTGTCCTGAGTATGGACATAATGTGACCATCTGCCTCCTGTTCCTGCTGCCATGACTTCTATGCCATTATGGACTACATGCCCTGGAACTATAATTTCTTAGTTGCATTTTGTCAAATATTTTGTAACACTAATAATGAGTTAGTAACACAGCACATTAATTATAGTTCAATATATCATATAAAACAATTTTAAAGGATAGCATAAGTGCTAGAAACAGAGAAGTAAAATGATGCTTAGTAGGCTAGACAGATACCCTGCCACTCTGTTTGTTTCTTTGGGGTTTCATTTCATTCTCTGTAAGTAGATACCACTGCTGTTTATCAATTCTTTATTTCAAAACACATGCTGAGCTCATTTCTCTCTGCCCTTGAATTAGTCTGCTCAGGCTTCCATAACAAAGTGTCATGGATATGTGCCTTAGACAACTGAAATTTACACTCTCACATTTGTGGAAGCTGGAATTGAAGAGACACGATTTGTTTCTGGGATTAGATCTCTTCCAAGCTTACCCTTGCATGATCACTGACTTCTGGTATCTTTCCCTATTTCTAAGACTTAATTACTTAATGTCCCCTGATTAGGAAAGCCTCCATAACAAACATTTTTATCTTACTTAAGTATCTTTGCATGTATAATTTCAAATTTTTTATACGTTTCAGATTTAAATTTTAATTATTTCCCGAGTCTCTATAATGAAATGTTAATCATCTCTCCAATCATCTTTCTATGCTTATGATTTTATCGTTTTGGATTAGTTCCTCATGTTATATCCCCAAATGGATTTAATCACCCATCCCTTTTATAAAAATTGATCTGATAACCTTCACTCTGTTACCTGCATTATATAAATGTACATGCAATATCACATCTTCACAAGTATTGGATGGTATTATTAAAGGAATATATTGTCCTTACCTCAGTACAGTCATTAGAAAACATCCTTTTAAACAGACCTAATATACTAAAAGATTTGCCTAAAGCACGAGTAAAAGGTGAACACTGGATTTTGGACAACAGACCCTTGAAGTACAATGAAACTTGTACTCAATATTCAGTAGAATGTTTGTCTCTGCCAGTAGGCAGGTGTGAGCATTGGGATTTAATATTAACTGACGAAAGTAGATAGAATATGAATTCTATAAAGGGAAAGACTGGCAGAGGGATTGCTTTTCTTCCTGGGCTTTTCACACAAGTCAATTACTTGATGAGCTTAACATTGCTGGTAGGATTCAGTATGGAGGTTTCAAAAAACAAATAAACAACAAAAACCCACAAACAGACCTACCAGATCCAGCAATAACATCCCTGATATTTACCAGGAGGACACTAACTCATCACAGATACTGTTCGCTTTAGCAGTATTTACAATACTAACATTATAGAACAAACCTATGTGTTCACGATCAGAGAAGTGGATAAGGAGAATGCAGTATATATACACAATGGAATCCTTTTCAGCCATAAAGAATGAAGGTATGTCATTTGTGGATGTTGGTGTGGCTCAGTTGTAGCATGCTTGCTTCTATGCAGTAGGTCATGGGTTCTAGCTCTATCATGGGGTTAGAGAGAGAAGCTAAAATTTGACAAATGTTGCATACTAGGAATGTAGCCAAGAGCTATGTATACAGTACTTAAGAAACTTTTAGAAACTTTAACAATGTTGTGATGTGCACACTATTATGAGCCTCGTACCATGACTACCAGGTGCAAGAGGTGAGGAGACCCTCTAGTAACATCACTGGTATTCTTAGAACTGACTCAGAGCCTATGTCTGTGCCTTTGACTCTACTTGATGGATTTTCATGAAGGGAATGTTACCTGCATGTCATTTTCCCTCCCCATGTACTCAGAGAATAGCCTGTTCTTGTTTCTATACCATACACTGCTTCTCTTCCACACATTCCCTTGCAGAAGTCATTCTGAGAGTAAGGCTTTCTGACTGTTCATCTTACTCCTTGTGTATCCAGCTTCTTAAAAATCTTCCAATTTACAGGCAAGAAATACAGGTGTCCTAGAAAAGGGAGAACTGCGGAAGGGAGAGAACATGAAACAAAACTGAACTGGAGAAGAGATAAAATGACGAGATGCCGTGTCCTCAGCACATTCAATCAATGGCTCAGAGAAAACTGTTAGGAGCTCTGATGGGACAGTGGGTGTTGAAACAGCAGATCTCCAATTATACTTAAGTGGTCACTCAGCCTCTAGTTCCTGCTTTATGTCATAGATGTGTCTGTTTCCCTTTGGGATAGAGACACATGAATACCACTGTTGAATAGGCACCGTGGGGTCAAGCCTGGTGCACTAGCTAAAGCATGTGCCCACTAATTTCCCACAATGACTCTGGGACTTGTGCCTTTATACCTCCCACAGAGCAAGCTCACAGGCCAAGTTGCCCAATACCTGTTTTTATATGGCACATGTGCTAAGAACTATCATTATATGCTTAAGTGGTAACAAAGAATATTGTGTGACATGAGAATTAGGCCTAATTCTAATTTGGTATCTATAAAGTTTTATTGAAAGATGACTTTGTCCATTTATTTGCATGTGATCTCCAGTTTATTTCACTTTGGTGACTGTGTCTGTATAGCTTGAAAAGCTGAAAATATACTACCTTTTTATATAGAAGTTGAAACTACCCCCTTGTCTTAGCCCATTTATATAGAGGGTACCCAAGTCAGTAATTTATAAAGGAAAGAAGGAAGTTTCTTTGGGATCATAGTTCTGAAGGCTTGGAATTCCAAAATCAAGACCCATATCTGGTGATAGTTTTCTACTGCTTCACAGTGTGCAGATGTTAAAAGAGCAAATGGGTAGAGGAGGCTGAGATATCACAAGGAACAGCCTTGCTTTATTGCAATCTATTGCCACAAAACAGCACACCAGTGAGAAAGCATTGATATCTCCTAATGAGCTAATCATCTCCCAAAGGAGAGTCCAATCAAATATCAATGATGGTCTCACAGGAGACCAACCATGTCCCCAATCACAGCACCCCAGATATGAACACAGATTACAAGACACAGAGAGACTGAAATTTCCACTTACTTATGAGGATCCAAAAGAGACTGTTGAGCAAGATGCTCCTAGAGTATCCACACTACTGCTTCTGGGAAGAAGAGGTAGTTAATGTCATTGGCTTCCATGTCATTTTGGTCTGTGCTGAGGATAACTGACAGTGAGAACATACTTCTTCTATCCTTCTAATGTGTACCCTTCAAATCCCAACTGCTCTGCTAATCCCACCCTCTAGAAAATGCAAGGCTTCCCAAAGAAATGAGATTCAGGAAAGCCTTTTTTGTTTTACTGAGTTGCTGTAGCTCCTGGCTCTTTTATGGTATAATTGGAAGCATGAAAATGCCAGGAAGGCACAAGGCTCATAGAAGCATTAAGTGAAATAAACTCTTAAACTATCCTAAGTAAAAGGCAAGTTAAAGCCACATTTTCTTTTCAATATAAAACACAAATTTAATGCCAATATACAGGTATGTAAAATTCTTCCTGGTTTCCTTGAAACCTCCAAGTAATAACACTCCAGAGAGGCTGAACTTTTTGGTGTGATAGACAAAGGCTAGGTTTAAAAAAAAAAAAAAAAAAAAAGGAAAGGTCACCAAGAGCTAGAGACTAATCTCCAGATAACATATGGCTCCAGACCAATCTTCTGCAGGGTTATGCCAGAGAAAACTTACTATCATTCATCCACAGATCTCAGTTAAGTGTCCACTCTGTCCCAGCAAGTGCTCACAAGGCACAAAGAAGACAGACAAGGCACCTGCTCTTCAGCATCATGCAGGAGAGAAGCTGTAAGTAGAAAATCCATTACAGTTGGTGATGAGTCTGTGAGGCAAACACAAAACGTGGCAAAGATTAGTAGACTTGCACTGAGTGACCGAAGAAGGTTCTCTGAGTAGCGCTTTGAAGGAAAGAAAGTGTACTTCAAAGGAACGGATTCCAAACAAAGGGAAGAGTGATGGGGAAAGACTCAGTATAGATTAGGGAGTGTCTGAGAAACAGAAGAGATAAGACAGTTCTAGAGCTGGTTTGGGGCAGAAGGAAGAAGTCAGAGGAGGTGAGACAATTGAGATCAAAGGTCCATTGATCAAATTTCATTTTGGGGAAGAGGTGGTAGGTGGGACAGTGTCTCCCAAAAGATAGAATAGGAGCTTATTAGGGTGAAGAATCTTCTCCCTCCCTCCCTCCCTCCCTCCCTCCCTCCCTCCCTCCCTCCCTCCCTCCCTCCCTCCCTCCTTTCCCCCCCTCTCTCTCTCTCTTCCTCTCTCTTTCTCTGGTGAGAGGGTGAAAGACCATTTCTCTGTGTAACAGGCCTGTCCTGGAATTTGCTTTGTAGGCCAGGCTGGCCTCGAACTCACAGAGATCCGCCTATCTCTGGAGTGCTGGGATTAAAAAAGTGTGCCACCACACTAGGCAGTGTGATGGTGGGAGGTCTTTTAAGAGTATCTATCATTAAACTGAGATGAAGGCCTATTGCAATATAATGGGTTCTAATCTAATGGCTTGTGTTCTTAAAAAGAGAGAGTACACAACAGATTTTCACAGGGAGGCGTGCTATGGAACAATAGAAGCAGAGATAAGGGTGATGCAGCTACACATCACAGAATGTCAAGTGTTTGCACAACCACTAGAAACTGGGAGAGACAGAGAAGGCTCTGTATAGGAACATGGCCATGAAGATTCCTTGATTTGAGACTCACACAGGACACCTCAAAAAAAAAATTGCTGTTGTTTTAAGATACCTAGTTTGTGTGAGGGCTGTCCCTTGCCATCTGTGAGACACTGGTTCCAGGACCCCTGTAGATTCCAGAATCTAAAAGTGCTCAATCCTTAGTACAAAATGGTATGGTCTTTATACCAAATGGCATTTTCATATGACACATCCACATCCTCCTGTGAACTTTAAGTCACCTCTAAATTCTTCATAAAACTCAATACAATGAGTAAAATATATAAATAATTCGTATCTTTTGGGGGTTATAATAAAAAATAAATCTGTCTATACCCAGTATAAATGCAAACATGGTAGACAAGATGAATTTTCTGTCTTTCACCAGAATGCTCTATAGACAGCAAATTTAAGTTCTGACTTTTGAAACTTTGCACAATTTGAGCCAACAAAATGGTTTTGTTTGCACACAGGCATTTACAACCAAGTCTGATGACCTGAGTTCACTTCCCTGGAAACTACATGGTAGAAAGGGAGAACTGGCTTCTACAGGTTGTCCTCTGATCTCCACACATGCAGCCTGGCACCTGCACATTTGCACACACACAATCAATCAATCAATAAAAGAAAATTTCTAATATTAGTTGTAAAATATTTCTAAGCCACAATAGTTCAATCTGTAGGCATACAATCTGTCGTTACAAAGGGCATACTATAATTTATTGTCTTATCCCCTAAGAAACTAACACACATAAGCCATCCTCAAGGGTTTAAACAGAAGTGTGTATGGCTGAAACTGTGTATTGACTGCAAGGGATAGGAGTATAGCTTAGTGGTAAGATCTTTGCCTCGCACGCACAAGAGCTATAAGCTTGATCACCCTCCCTGAAAATAAACAAATAAACAGGAACTAAAGAACAGCCAGTACTATAGAAGAGAGGTGGCAGTAAGCAGCGCTAGGGAGCTGGACTCCCATTTTGAGGCTGAGCACCTGCAGTGACAGCCAAGCATGATGTAAGAAACAGCCACACAGTTGGCCCCATCTAAGTGCCTGGAGGACTCAGGTGAAGGCAGCCTATTATAACTGCAATCCCTGACATAACAGACATCCTTTGGCTAGTCATCCAATATATGGCTCCCCGGAGAAGAACTGCCCAAGGGAAGACTTAATGTTTTTTTCCATTTTTTTTCTGCATCCATAACTATTTTTACAGAAGGACTTGTATAGAGCTAACTACCCTATGACTGCTGAGTGATGTGGATGGAGTGAACTGAGAAGGTGAATATATTCTAGAAACAGACTTACCAATGAGCCAAGACTGTTTGCATTTCATTTGTTCCTTCAATTTTGCTGGAATCCATTTACTGCATGTATTAGAAAGTTACAATATTTCACCCTGAAATGTACCAGTGGTCAAGAATCACTCTACCTCCCACGCAGGATGAGAAAATTTTGATTCTCCTGACTTGGAATGGGTGACAACTCTAACCAAATAACAACCATGGAGCCAACCACTGTTCCTTCACATTTGAAAATGGGGCTACCTGGCTACCTTCATAGCAGAGAGCAGCAGATCTTCCCACCAGGCTGCTATACCATTCTTTCTTCAATAATAAAAATTTTAACGCTACCATTATGGTCATGATGGAGAGATTTACAGATGTTTCGATGAAACTCTTCATTTGGACTTTATGCAGCAAAGTACATATTGACTTTGTGTCACTGAAAACACTAAGATTTATTATTCCTGAAGATAAGTAATAACCTTGACTTTGACTTGGTCAATATTTATCTCACAAGTCGATAAATCTCCAGCAATAAATTTCAACAAAAGCCAACACTTTCTGATACAGGGCTATATTTTGCAGAGGCCCCCAAATTTCTCTGTTCTTTCTCACAGAGAGAGTAGTCAAACCTGAGAAAGTAGTCTCAGACATATTTTATTTTTAGTGAGTTCAGTCCCATTATGACAGCAGAGTTTTATCCAAATAACTTAATGTGGGTGGGAAAATTACAGACTCTGGATCTTTTTGTCTTCCTTTCAATAGTTGAACCAATGAATCTTCTCCTCAGTCCAGGTCTTTCTAAAGCTGATCCCAATGCTAACATCAGACATTGGCCAGAACAGGCTAGGGGACAGGCCTGTCTGCAAATAAAGGTGATATGTGATACTGGTCATTTGTGTGCCTGTCAGTGAAGGCATTATCTAAGCTGCCCTATTATAGTTTAACAGTGAGTGACCTCATACTAACTTCGCAGAAGCTCAAAATCTCTTTTTAGTGTTTGTTGGTCAAATAGTCTGTCACCTTTTAAAACGACAGTGCATGTGTGAGCAGCCAAAGCGGTTTTCCCATCTAGCGGGACGTGACATGATGCTGGCAACCCCAGATGACTCATCCTCTTCAAAGGCCTTTTCCTGTTTGATGTTACAGGCAGTCCCCTTCTATCACAATCTTTGGGGTCTGTGTTCTAGTTTTGGGGGAAAAAAAGCTGATACTGGATAATTTATTTAAAAAACAAAACAGGGAACCACTGCCTTTGCTTCATGGTTGTAGAGGTCAGGAAACACAAAAGCATGGTCCTGGGATCTGCTCTGCTGCTGGGGATAGCCTTCCTGCTGTATCATAATGTAATAGATGGCACACCATGGAAAGACAGAGCAAGGATGCCACCTTGGTCTCTCTCTCTCTCATTTTTATAAAGTAACTAAAGACTTTATAAAACTGCACCCTGGCAACTTCTGATGCGCATTGCCTCCTAAGCGCCCCAATTCCAAACACATGAACACATGAAATTGAAGACTAAGCTTACAACACTTTACATTGGGGGACATATTCAAGCCACAGCAGTAGGCTGACAGTTTATCAGCATGTATGCACCAACACTTCTGACTAACGGTACCTCTTCTCCTGTAAGGAGTGAACACGGTGACACACTTACTTCACCTGAGAACGTGGGAGCTGATTCACAGAGAAAATTCTTTCATTTGAGTGTATAGTAGCCTCTTTCCTGCCTATCAAAGACCCCTTCCAACATGGTGACAGATAAATCTGTTAAGGTCCTTAACACCTGAAAATTCCTACTCAATTAAAATTTTAGGAAGGTAATATTTAGCTGCATTATATGTAGATTTTCACCTACCAGGCAGGTTTTATTGCTGCTATTTATTTGATTGTGCTGTGTTTTATTTGAGACCAGGTTTATTTACTCAACTTATTTATTCAGTAAAACTTCTAGAGAGCTAAATCACAGATGAAATATTCTGAAAAATCTAATATATACTTTTACATTATGTCAAAATGATCCAGTCAATCAAATTAGTAACCTCCCAATAAAAGAATACTGTGTTTTTAATATTTATATTTAGATGATGTTACATATCAAAGTAAGGATTTTGGAGCCAGACTGTCTAGAGTTGAATCCAACCTCTCCTACATACTAACTGTCACTTTTGGCAAAGTAATTATCTCTTTGTGCATATTTCCTCACAAGTTACACGAGATCTCTAGCTGTAGACAACTCATAAGATTGTAGAGACAAGTAACACTGTTAATGAGAATGAATCTATTTAATATTTGAAATGTACGTGGAATAGTATCTGGCTTTCGGTAAGTGATAGCATTTTTTGTTGAGAGTGAGATTTTTAAAGCATATACCCTCAATTGCTTTGTGTATATTAGTAATTCTAATTATAACAATTTCTAAGACATATATTATTTTACAAATTAAAAAAAATAAACAGACCCAGGAGATCAAGTGATTTGCCTGAGGTATTTAGTAAGTCCTAAGAACTTGTCTTCAGAATCAGAACTCTTGACATAAAAATGCTGGTAGGACTTTTATGGTAACATTCTGAGATGCAAATAACACTTATACCGAGCACTCCCTGCATGTCTTCCATTTCCACATGCGTTACTGCATATGTGAGTTTGTTCCTATTTCATGGCAGGGAACTGGGTTATCAGGACACTGAATGCTCCTTGTTCATCTCAGACTTAAAGTTTTATTTTGCTAGTTTTAAGTGTGTACAGGTGAATAGTGTATGTAGAAGCCAAAACAGGGTATTGGGTCCCCTGGAGCTGCAATTACAGGTAGTTGTGAGCCACTTACTGCCTGTATTGGGAAATAAACCCAGATTCAATGCAATAGCAGCAAGTACTCATAGCTGCTGAGGCATCTTTCTAGCCCTTAGTCCAAGGTTTACATCTGTCTTTTGAGATTGAAATTGCTCACTTCCTATCCCTCAAACACAACCACTTGTGACTATAAACTCTGAGTGGCTTTACATTGCTATTCTAACACATCCTAGCTTTTCAGTTTGACATTTTCTAGGCCTTTGGGGAAGCTGAAATAATACAACAGCTAATATCTAAATATCTTTCAACTGATTTCAACAATCATTTTTTATTTTTTCTGTTTGAAAGTTGTTTTATTTAAAATCCATGAAAAAGGAAACAGATATATCTACATTGTGATTATAAAAATATAGTCATTTACATGACAAATGCAGATATAAATTCATGTAAGGAACAGTGTTTCTTTTATAGTTTTAGAATTTTAAGACATACTACAAAAAGCAAAGTAGTTAAAGTATGAGGAACAAGATGGACAGACAGAAGTCAATGGTCTTCTGACTCTATGACCTGGCTGGGAAGCAGGAGCCCAGGTGAAGCTACAGAGAACCTAGATTGCTGGGCTAGGAAGGACCAGAGTCACAAGGGTTCACTGACCAGCCTGCTCTGTGGAAAAGTAAACTGTTTAATGCTTATGACAGTAGGTAGTTTCACAACCTGAAGTAAAATTTTAGCTTGTCTCGAGTTTCCTCTTTCCCATTCAACAATTATTTTTAATCTAAAAACTTTAAAACATACAGAAATGTCACCAAGAAGTACTACATGATATGAAGAAGGTTGCTTTCCAGTGACACAGGGTATAATACAGAATAAGATCTAGCTATGATGGACACATATGCATCAAATAATAAGGAATCAAATTTACAAAGTGTGTTATAGAGGCTATCATATGGACAAACAAAACCACATCAGAAGTGTAAGACTTGAAGCCGCTGCTTTCTATTCATTAAAAAAAAAAAAAAAACAAGTAACCATATAAAACACACATAAAATCAAAACAAGGGTGATATGGGAGGAGTAAGAGTTCAGAAACAAATAGAGTCTCTTATAATAGATCAGTACTTATCCCTAGCATAGGAATGGACTTTGGGAGCCCATTCCACATAGAGGGATACTCCCTGAGCCTAGACACATGGGGGAGGGCCTAGGCCCTATCCCAAAGGTTATGACAGACTCTGAAGACCCCCTATGAAAGGCCTCACTCTCCCTGGGGAGCAGAAAGGGTATAGGATAGGTAGGGTGTTGGGGGGGCAGGGGAGGAGGGGAGGGAGAGGGAACTGGGATTGACATGTAAAACAATCTTGTTTCTAATTCAAATTTTTTAAAATGGAGAAAAAAAGGAGTCCAGAGACAAGTCTTGGCTACATAGTGAATTTGAGGCCTAAATCTGAGCTACAAAGTGAAATTCTGTCTCAGAAGATGGGGGAGGAGCTTAAAGGAGCAGTAGGGAACAGGAGCCAGGGCAGGGGCTGATCTAGTGAGGGGAAGTAAGAGATTAGGGAAGATGAGCTCAGCAGATAGTGCTTTCTCGTGGCACCTACAGGACAAGAGATCTAAACTGTTGGGTAAGTAACAACACAAAAATACAAATTTACTTCAGAAAAACATGAGCAGAAAGTCCCTTTCCTCTCATCAAAGCAGTCTCTGTTTGTGTGACCAGTGTCACATGCCTTGTCTTTAGAAGTTATGTAGATCGATGATGGGCAGAGGAGAGGGGGCCAGAGAGCACAGCCCAGCTGTAGACTGCATGGGCATTTCTAAGCATAGAACAGACCAAACAGCAATCACTCAGAGACCATACTTCATTCAAAGGACAACAGAGTTTGTCCCCTGACAAACATCCCTAGCCAAGGTCTAGTACTGAGAGATGGTGTACTGCATCAGGTGGAGAAGACACTCATGAGGCATGACAGTGTCCATGGTACAACTGTGTAAGAACTTGAATGTGCCACACCTTGAACAGGTTAACTCTACACCACTCTAGCTCCTATTTCTAAATCAGAGATTTGTTTGTACATTCTGAAGCAAAGCCCAACACTGTTAGACATGTTCAAATAAGATTTAAGTCAAATAGTATCTTCTGCTTTCAGAGTTAATGATTTTCAAGAGTTCTGCTGCTCCTTGCCTTTTCTAAGCCTCAAGCATTCATGATGTTGATCGTCTGCTTCACATGGATGAGGAAGTTGGACATCTTTAGCTGTCTGTCTAGATGGCATCATCATGGCTAAAGGACATGAGGAAGAGTTAATGCCCTGCCACATACAAACCTCCACTACTGGGCTGCTGAGTATGTTGGGGGGAGCATTAGTTACTTTTCTGATACTGTGTTAGAATACTGTGACAAAGGTAGCTTCCTGGAGAAAGGGTTTACTTTGGCTCACAGTTCCAGACAGGGTATAGTCCATTGTAGCAGGGAAGGCATGCCAGCAGGAGCGTGAGGTTAGCTTGGCAGCCAGGAAGCAGAGTGAACACATTCATCCACAAACAGGAAGCAGAGATTAGAGAATATGAAGTAGAGGTAGATAAAAAAAAGGCAAAGCCCAGTGATGTACTTTTCCCAGAAATACTACAACAGTTCAGTAACTTTCCCAGTGTCACCAGCTGGGGACTAAGAGTTAAAGTATGACTTCTGATGGACATTTCATATTTAAACTATGATAAACAATATGCCAAGAAGAGCTAGACATCACCACACAAGTCCTGTATCTGCCACCATAAATAACAACAAAGGGCTCTCACCTATCTCTTTTGCATCTCTATGGCCTAGCCAGTGCTCTAATATCCCAGCAAGGACTTGAGAGAAGATGCCACCTTGAGCATCAATGACTGACACTGGCTGGCCATGCTTCCTCCATGGAGGAGAGGTTGTCAATTCCTCTTTAAGATGGAAATGACATCTTTAGTCCATGTACCAGGCAACTCAAACTGTACACTTGTTTGTAATGAGGAGCAGCAGCTGCCACCACCTTTGGGTCAGAAACACACAATCCAGAAGCACTGAAATGAAGACAAAACTCTCCAGAGAACTGCATGTTTAAGGAAAATAATTTCCAGAAATTTAACCAAGTGAACATTTTTTTCTGACATTAAATCATCAAGGCAGTGAGCAGCAGCAGCCACGGCACAAAGGGAACCTGTATCCCACAGCCAGGGATGAGGAGCTTCAGATTCAATAACAGACTTGGGAACGCTAAGAGTTTTTCTTTTCTTTTTTTCTAAAAATACACTGAAAGCTAATTGATTGCCCATTTCTGAACAAATAAAAATGTTACACAGGTTAAAATGTATTTAAAAGTAAGAGTGTGACAACAGAGCAAAGGCCAGGAGGGGGAAAGTTCATGGCTGCAGTCTTGGTTATCTGCACAAAGTGGGACAGTACTCCACAGTATCACACATCACACATATCTACTTCCAGGAAGAGGAACCAGCCTGAAACCATGATGCCCTGTGTTGTCTTGGGAGACTCGGGGAAACAAGCTTAGCATCTCTGAACCAGATTTTACTCATCTATAAATTTGTATCTTAGTTTTTTTTTTTTTTTTTTTGAGAGGGGGGCAGTTGCTTGTTTCTTTTTGTGCTATAACAAAATGTTAGAGTCTAGTTACTTACAAAGAATAGTTTATCTGTCTCATGGGTGTGGAGGGGAAATCCAAAAGCAGGATGCTGGGATATACACAGGGCTTTCTTATTCCATAACAGGACAGAAGGTGTCACACAGCAAGAGAGCACATGTGCTAGCTGAGGTCTTTTCTTCTTAAAAGGTCCCTGATGCCATCATGAGATTCCCACTTTCATGAACTCAAGTAATCCTGACTGCTTATGAATTTAGTTCCCTTTCTGTGGCTGTGAGAAAAGCAACTTGGGGGGAAATGGCTTATTGTAACTCACAGTTTAAGTTGCAAACCATCACAGCAGGGAAGCCATAGTAGCAGGAGTTTGAAGCAGCAGGTCACATCACATACACCTGGAGGAAACAGATGATGGTAAATGAGGGTAAACTAGTGTTCAGCTTGCTCTCTCCATTTCATACAGCCTGGATTCCCTGCCAGGGAACTGTCCTACCAACAATGCAGATAAGGATTCCCACAGCAATTAACATAATCAAGATAATCTCCCATAGGCATGACCAGAGGCCCATTTCCCAGATAATTCCAGATCCCACCAAGTTGACAATTACTGCTAATCATCACACCTATTGTGATAGCTAATCTTGATTGTCAAATTGAGTGGACCTGCTCCAATCATCCAGGAAATATATGTGTGGGCATGTGAGTGAGGAGATTTCCAGAAAATGAACTGAGAGGAAAAGACCCCCTTCAGAGTAAGTGACACCTTCCAACCTGTGGCTCCCACATAATCAGCACTGCCTGCATGCCTGCCGCCTTCTTCCTGAGCATCTTTCTCTGTTGCTGTCACTGTCGTTCTCTGCTGACATCAGATACCATCTCCTTTGGCTTTCCAGAATGCACAGAAGAAGACCAATGATTCTCCAGGAGTTTCCAAGGACTTCGGTGCCAGGTTAGAACTGCAAAGGCATTCAGTTAGCTCCCTGGGCTGAGTGCCTGCTGGATTCTCAAGCCCTCAGTATACAGACAATTGTTGGACCACCCAGACCTCTAGTGTTAAGCCAGTCTAACAAGTCCTCGTTCCCTCTTTTGTTAGACTCATAGACACACACACATATAGATATTTGTATTTATCATATACATATACACATATATGTATACACACACACACACAAACATACACAAAAAAAAAAAAAAAAAAAAAACTGCCTTTCTGAGCCAGTCACCTGAGGAACGTGTTTTTTTAAGGTATTCTCAAATAATGCTGGTCCTGCTGTTTGGGGGAATACTGCTCTGAAAAAAAAACTTACTTAAGAAGTGCAGTTCTCTCTAGATAATTTTTTTCATTTTGCCTCTGTCTGATACACCTATCAAAGGTCTCTATTAAATCATTAATGTGGCCATAAAATTAAAATCATAGCAACTAGTAAATATTTTTTTACATTGTTACTCAAATTGTGGTCAATGAAACTTTAAAAATTTTTCAAATTCAGGCTCTACCTCAAAGCTACTAAATCAGAATTTTCATTTTGGAAGCTTTCTATATAACACATAAGATCTATAATTATTATAAAGGTCTAGAATCAACTGGGTAAAGAGTTCACAGAATGCATAAGCAGGCAGGAACATTTTGTTGATGTTTTAGACACGATCATACTATGTAGCCTATTCTGTTCTTGAACTTGCTATATATCAGAGGATAACCTTAAACTCCCACTCCTCTGAGAACAGCCTTCTAAATGCTGGAATTACAGGAAAAGGCCACCACACCTGGCCTGAGCAGGCACTTTAAAACAAAAACAAAAAACCACTGAATGCAGTGTTAATATAAAATATTTCATAAGAACCAAGAAAAAGAAACTGCTTCTTCTTTATCATTATAGCTTATAATTATCAAAATGAAATAGTTTCATTTTATTATTTTTGATAAAACTGTAAGGCATCAGGATTTATGTAAACATGTTATTTAACATTAAAAAAGTTTATATTTCGCTCCCGTTTTCTAAAACATCAGAAATCCCAACCAGTAGTATGTGCCCTTCAGATATTAAAAATCTTGCAATAAAATGAGAATCCAGTCAGTAACATCCTTGCTTTCCCAAATCCATAGTCAAAAGAAGTTGGCTCCTCGCTGCCGCAGGTTATTCTACTGAGAGACATTTCAACCTGAAATTGCTGTGATCCAGGCCAGGTGGGTGTAAGTCCTTCTAAGCTTGAGCAAGACTAAGAAAAAGAAGCAGGAACCATGGTAGCACCTTCCACTGGTAGGGAGACTAGAGTGGGGGTAAGAGGACTTCCGACAACTCCTGATTGCAAGATATACCAGTTGCTTCTCTCATCTAGGATACAGAGGTCAGCCCAGCTTGGTGACGAGGTAAGGCTGGTTTATGTTTATTGTTTGTTTTATCATTGTAGAGCACTCCGAGGACTTTGTTCCTTTCTCGTGTTAAAGGTAGAACAAATGTATACAGGTCGGCTGAGAAGAAGCACTCACTAGTCAGATGTCGTTCTGAACCAAGGGCCAAGAATTTCTTGGAATGTGGGGTTGAGGCCATGGGCTTCCCATTGCAATGTCCCAAATGATGTACTGATAAGTGATTTGGCCTTGGTAACATACTGCAAGTTGACTCTTTGGGGCTGGATCTTTATTTGTGTGCTCTTCTGGGGCCTCTGGCTAGAACTTGCTTGTCTGCAGGGGTGGTGTTGGGGGCGGATTCTTTGTTTATAGTAATTGCCTAAGGTCAACTGCCTGCCTGAGTTTCTGAGCCAGTCACCTTAGGAACGTGATTCTCTAAGGTGTTCTCAAATAATGCTGGCCCTGCTGTTTGAGGAAATACCACTTTGAAAACAACTGATTGAAGAAGTACAGCTAGCCCTCAGAATCTACAGGGGATTTTGAAATCTCCTGACTATAACAAACCTGAAGGTACTAAAGTCATCTAAATAAGATACATATGATCGGTGTACTGCGTCCTCCATACTTTCAGTATATCTAGAAAACTTTTAATAGCCACAGAGACCCAACTGCCTTTACAATTTATAAAGTCTTTCCATGCACTCCTTTTCCCTAAGTCTGAGGAGCTAAACATTTTATGTTTGAACTGGATTTCAACAACACTGTGACTAATATTCAGACTACTGTGAGACAGTGGAAAGAGTGTGGATTATGAGTAGCTCATATTTATTGAGCACAGTTTTTATTCCAGGCACTAGGCAAACATTGGTTCAGAAAAGTTAACCTACCTAAGGTGAATGAATCCGCTGGAAACACAAAGTCATGTTGAGCCCAGGCAGTCTGACTCCCAGGACCATGGTTAGCTTTACACCATGCTGATGATCCTCCTACAAATGACAAACAATGGCTTGACCACAATAAAATGCTTGTCACTCCCTAAATTGTCCTTAACAATGAATCTCAATTTTCAGACTACACTCAGCCCAATTTCCTAAAGTTGCAAGACATAGAGAACCACTCACATGCACCTTGAAAAAAGGTAAACTTTGTGAATGAGCCTGGAAAGCTGCCGGTGGGTGTTCCAGCAGTAATTCTTCCTGTCTCTCATGGGGACACCTCTCTGTGGATCTTGTACCACTCAGCACATTTGCTGAGTGTTCAAGTTCCCACTGCTCATTTACAAGTGAGCTCCTGGTTTTAATTTTCCCAGCACCTTCACTGTAAAGGTGTTGGTATCTCCATACTCCTCAAATGGAGCTTGAAGTCAGAAATGCTCATGCCAAATGACTATTCCCTTAGTCTCTTTTGTTGAGTCCCCATTAGATAGTAATCTTGGGTAACGTGATCCCAACAGCCCAATCACCTACATAAAGGAATGAGGTGTGGTCTCTTCTATAAACCATAGCAAAATAGGTGAAAAATAACTTTGTTCATTAGGTTACTATGACTTTGAAATAATGAGAAAGTTGAAAGATTCCACATGTATCTTGTTCTAGCTAAGTAATATCTATTTTCTTTAAGCCATTGTATAGATGCACCCTGCTTTCTGATGTTTTATTGAGTTCAGTATGTCAAAGGCTTCCAGGGACTTTCCCAATGTGGAGAACTAGGGATCAACATCATTCCTTCAGTAGGGGTTGCTTCAACAAAAAGCCATCTCCTTGGGGGCCAGGATGAATTCCACACCTCATGCTTAAACATGAATAAGACCCTGGATGAAGAACATACCAAGGAGGACTGCTACCAGGGATTGTTCTTGGATTGTTCAGGAAGTGGTAATTCTTGGAGTTGTTCTCTTGGATAGGTGCAGTGTGTTATTCCTTTCCCTCACTTGTAGGTGTGGAGTCCACTCAAGTTAGGGGCTTCATTGTTTGCACAGGTAGGGACATCTCTGGCACTAAGTTAATCATTTGAACCAACTTCATGATTGCAGTTCAAAAGCATTTGAGCTTCCGCTCAATGCCAGACACAGCGCCCGTGTTAGTTTGT
Organism: Cricetulus griseus; assembly: GCF_003668045.3. Taxonomy (NCBI): domain Eukaryota; kingdom Metazoa; phylum Chordata; class Mammalia; order Rodentia; family Cricetidae; genus Cricetulus; species Cricetulus griseus. The sequence goes on from NW_023276807.1 coordinate 93,507,098, forward strand.
AAAGTAAATAAGATTGAATCAAGGTCCCCAGAGCTCAGAGGAGAAGGTAGACACTGAACAGGATTCATTGCACTGCTAATGGCACCAATACAAGAGACCTAGATGCTATGTGGCCAGGCAGGCCCAGTAGTGTCTAGGTTGAACCCTGAGTCTTGTTTTTCAGCCAGTGTTTCTCAGACCAGCATGTCAAGACCCATTCAAGAAGATCACAAGCCCTAGAGTGACTGATTCTGTATACTTGGGTGATTCCTGAGAGTATGCATTTCTAGCAAGCTTGCTAGAGGTGTGGATACATACTTACCTGGCAGGGGAGATCTCATGATCATGAGGGTGATTTTCCTAAGGTGAGGCTCATCCATTGCACTCCAGGGATGCTAACCCATGATTTCTCCAAATGCAGGAAAGTCGGCTGCATAATTTGTGGTAGTAGAGAGTATTTATGCTCTACCACCAAAAAAAAAGAGGTGTGGATGCTGCCAGTCTGTAGAGCACATACTGGGAAACCTTTCTCTACTACTCCATGGCTTGGAACAGTGTGTTCTCTGTCTTGTTCTGGGTTCTACATGGGAAATAAGAAGAAAGAAGCAAGTTGGACCCTCCGATTCATGATGATGAACTTGAAGTAGGTGCAGGGCAGACTGGCACTATGGTCTGATGATTGAAAATGAAAGTCTGGAGTACAGAGAATAGGTTGATGGTAGTTGTCAGTGGATAAGGAAGTGATATGGCTCCAGAGGTAGATAGGGGATAGATAAGGAGGGGATATCCCCACATCTGTCACTCACTCAGTCTCCTTCTCCTTCCCTTCTTTCTTCTTTCTATCCTCTCTCTTTCTCTCTCTATCACATACACACACACACACACACACACACACACACACACACACACATTCTAATACTCCCTTTTCATTTCTTTCTTTCCTTCCTGCTCTCACAGATACAAATTTTACAATGTGTCTTCTGTAATTTACAATGTTGTTCCTCTAAGCATTCACAACATGTGTATTCTGTGGACTTTGTATGGCACCTACCTTTTTGAAGTTCTTGCAATCTTTCTTTGCTCATGGATAGTGTGATCCTATAGGCATTGCTCCTCCAGGCTGTGTTGGTTCCTGACTAATTCCATAGTCCTCAGTAGAAGGTGTCAGCCTTGTGTCCTGGTAGGGAAAACTAAGCTGAGGTAAGGGGAAGGGTAAGCCAGTTTAGAACCTGATGAAATGATAAAAGAGAAAATATGCATACAAAAGCAGGGTGGAAATCTTGCCCTACAAAGAGTTGGGGTTGGTAGTGCTGTGACTGAACACCTCTGTCTAATGTGGCTCCCAATGAGCCATTTAAAAGATCTTTTCTTCAATATGGACATTTTGAAAGACATACTGGACCACGGACATTTGTTTTGATGAAGGGGAAATCTGTTTTTAATCTCATTATTCCAGTCCCTTCTTTGTACTTGTGAAGATTAATCTTGATTGTCAACTTGGCTGGATTCAGAGACGCCTAGCAAATCAGGAAAGAACATTTCTTGGTGTGCTTCTGAGGACATGTCAGAGATGTTTGACATGTGGGAGAGCAACTGAGGGAGAAAGACCCTCACTAAATGCATGAGGCTCCACCCAATAGACTGAGGGCTAAGATGGAGTGAAAGTAGAAGAAGAAAGAGAGTGAAGTCTACATAGGCTCCATTTGTTCTGAGAAAGTACTTCTACTGTGGCTGCCATAATCCTTGAACATTAGACTCCATCTTCTGAAGAAGCCTTTCCATGAGACTCACATAAGCACATCTTCCAGAAACTTCTGTGTTAGGAAGGGTGGCATCATTGATTTCCCTTGTTCTGAGATCTGCAGCTTCTTGGACTGAGAAACAACCAGGTTCTCTGGCTCACCAGCATGCAGATGGCCCAATCTCCAACCTATCAATAAGCCAATCCAATGAACTCTCTTGAAATTATATACACCATACATATACATACAGTATGTATGTGTGTATACGAACACATACACATGTATATGTATATATGGGTATATGTATATGATATATATATATATATATATATATATATATATATCATACTGATTGTTTCTCTAAAGAACTCTAATACAATTTTCAGTTCTGCTCCCTATGGCTGATGATGTCATGGGCCTTAGAGAAGTACCTAGCTTTCCTAAACCAATATAATGCCCAACTGGATTCTAAATACCAATCTTTATAAGCACAGATAAGTACAGCTCCCACCCATCATCAGAGAAGCTTCTTTTTGCAGAAAACAGGGGATACTATAGAGATCTACAAGTAGTTAAAATGCAGAGAATAAGTGACCGTGAGGTTTCCAGCTTCATATGGGACATCTAAAACATAATTCCTACACACATAAGGCTCAGGGAATTATGTGAAAGAGGGGAAGGAAAGATACAAAGAGCCAGAGAACTAGTATGACTATGGAAGGATAGTGTATCCTAGACATGACAGGAATGTTGCACCCACAATATGGTTGCCTACACAAGATCCACACAAGACCATATAGGTCAATATGTCAACATGGATGGTGGGGAAAATCTCACAAGGCTCCCCCCCAAATGAAATAAAGAGATGCTGGCAAGTAATGTTTGCTGAGAGAAGAACCAGCCTTCTCCAGGGACAAGCCCTCGAAGAGGTTATTCCAATCCCAAGTGGTCAGCCCTAAACAACACAGTTATATATGCATAGCATTAAATGGACTATTTATATAATTACATATATATAGCGTTAAATGGACCTAGTGCAATTTACACTCACATGCATGTGTGTGCATATGTGCATGTGCGTGCACACACACAATCAAAAAAGAAGAGGTCATGAATTTGAGAGGGAGTATGGAGAGCATTGGAGGAGCAAAGAGTGAGATAGTCATGTATGAAATCCTCAACAACAACAACAAAAAGGAACCATGTAGAAAGGAAAAGAAAGAGGTGAGCTATGGCCAGGTCTGACACCCACCACTGGAAGGGGGTATGCATGGAAGCAGTGGGCTGAGGGTGTCCATAGCTAAATTCTATCACCCAATCCCAAAACAGGTGAGGAAGGTAGATGGGGCCAGTAGTCAGATCTTGTCCAATAGGATTAGTGTCATCATAAGACATTAGGAAGGACACTGACCTATAAGGAAGAAAGACCCTGTAGACATGCTCTCAGTAGATGGTCATTTCCAGGCCAAGGAAAAAAGCCACAGGAGGAACCAGCATTGCCTGGCACCCTGACTAATATGTTCAGCCTCTTTCGTTGTGAGAAAATTTGTGTAAGCTACCAAATCTGTGGGATTTTATTAAAAGACTTAAAAGACTTAGGGAGAGACAGATGGTAGGAAAGGCTCATCAGTTATACCTGTGTGTGGACCCCCAATTCAAGAGTAAACTTTGAGGCTTTTTGTCATTGACATGAATGGCCTATAACAGGAAGTCCTAGACTGAGAAGTGGTTTATGAATTGTGGAAGTGGTCAGCCTGCCCTGAGGTTGGGGTGCCTGTGAGGCCATCTATCAAAGATAGTACTGCAGGCAGAGGAAACAGCATGAAACATACAGATGGATGCTTGATATAGAATAATTCGATATTTATATAAAATGAGAGGGTCCCACAGAGAACTCTGGATCAATTCTCACCAGTTAGTAGTATTGGATTAGACAAACCTCAGCATGCCTTCCAGGGACATACTTCTTCTGTGGACACTGCTGAGCTTGTTGGCTGTGCATCCAGTGTTTGTGTAAATGCCTTCAAGTTCATATACTGGTGAAGGCTGAGTAACAGCTAATTAAAGTGTACTATGGTTTAGATGTGGTTCCAGTGTGTCTCCCAAAGGTTTATGCTGGAAGTCTGATTCCTAATGTGACGATATTAAGAGATGATAGACCCTTTAAGGGGCAGGGTCTAGTAGGAGGTAATTAGGTAACTGGTGGCATTGTCCTTAGAAAGGATGAATGCTGTTTACATCCTCCATAGCTTCATGGTACAGGTGAGTTCTCATGAGAGTGGTTTCTTCCTCCTGTTGTCTGGCTTCCTGTCTTGCTGTGTGATCAATTCCGTCCAACCCCACACCCCAAGATTCCATTTGCTATCATGTGACACACCTAAGGAGGCTATTAGCAGAGACTAAATATGGGGTTGTCTAATCCTGAACTGTAAGTTTCCAAAACTGTAAGGCCAACTCTTTGTTTATAAAGTACCTGGGTTCAGGTATTCTGTTACAGCATGCAAGTGCCAGCCAACCTGCAAAATAGTACTGCAAGCTATAGACAGTCAAGGCATGAGGCTGTGAAGGGCATTTCACATTTAAACCATAATAGTCACTAGGACCTGAGAGTGGCTTGGGTGATTCCATTTGGAACTAAGGGTAAACTAAATTCACTTCGGTTCAGGATACAGCCCTACTGTCTCATCAGAGGCTCTATCTTACCACCTAGCCTTGTGTGAAATCTGGGTTAGTCTAAAGAGATGGCTTTGTTTAGGAACATTAACTCTGGCATGTGAACATGGAGCCTTCTGGAAATGGACACTGAAGTTGTGGGGAAATTGAGTGGTCAGTATGGAAGAAGACATAAGGTTCAGGGAAAGCAAGGGATAAAAGGGACATCTCACACCTGTGAAGAGGACCAGACAAAAAGAGAAGTGGTGGGGAGAAGCAAAGAGTCACCAGCAGCATGTGGCCCACCAGGAACATCAAGCTTATGCCACAGGCAGATGCTCCATGATGACCCCTTAATGTCCAAGCCTTAGACACAAAGTTAGACTCTTAGGTAACTTGAGAGAATCATTTCTCCTTGACTCCACTAAAAGGAGGAAAGCAAACTATCAGTGTTCTAGGGGGATATGATTTTTAGAAGGGAAAAAAATACACAGCTTGCCCATGGATGTTTATTGCAATGCTATTCATAGCAGCCATAAACTGGAAATAGGCCAAATGCCCAACAGACAAGCACGTGGAGGGTGCCAATTCATAGAAAGGAGTGCCTGGAGGCAGCAAAACCAAAACAAAACAGGAAACTCACTCCTCTTGTATTGAGATGGAAGCATGCTCATCACAGTATTGGGAAAAGGCCAAAGGTTATATAAATAGTTGACATTTCAAGTATGTTTTACCTCTTCCCGTCAACTTGTGAATATGAGGGAAATGTATCTTTCCACGGATGGTTACAAAGAGGTGCTCTGGGCCACATGGAATTGCTTTCTACTTTCTTTCTTTGGAACAAAGCCACCAAGGAGTTCACCCGCTTACTGCTGAACTTGATGTATGTCATCAGGGCTGGATGTTCACCCCCAGGATGGGTGTGGAGTGCACTTCTGAGATAAAGAGGGGATCAGGCAGCGCAGCTCAAAGCTCACCTTGCAGGCCACCCACTCAGCCCTTCAAAGCAGCCGTCAATGGAACAGGGTGGGGATGGGGACAGGGTGTCCTGTACCATGCAGGAGATTCAGGTATGCATTCTTTGGCCATTGTCATCTGACTGATTAAGCTGCTGCTCTGAGTCTCCTATTCCCCAGCAAGAAAGCCACTGAGAGACTCACAGATCAAATTCCCTTCCTGGCAGGGTATTCACAAATAATAATGGTCCTGGAATTTGTCATTGCTCTAACAAAATATCTTATGCTGGGTAATGCATGAAGAAAAGAGAGCCTGTCCCACGATTCTGATTACTAAAAGGTTCAAACAGCATGGAGCAATATTTGGTGAGAGCCCCTGGCTGCATCACACATGAGGTGGTATCTAACAGTGAGAAGGTAGCCAACTCTTCAACTAATCTGCCCCCATTTATATTACTTATTTTGTTCATTGCTCTGAGAAATGCCTGACAGAAACAACTTAAGTGAGAAAAGACTTACTTCTTTCATGACCTCAGAGGGCTCAGTCCATCCTTTTTTCATGACCTCAGAGGGCTCAGTCCATCATGGCAGGCAGTGCATGGCAGAGCAGAGAAGCTCATATCATCACAGGCCAGGAGGTGTAGAATGCGGATATGGATGTCTGCTGGCTTTTCTTCCATCTGGTATTAAGTTTCAACATGAATTTTAATGAGAACAGATCATAATATTCCCCATCACTTACTGACGGATGGTAGGTAGGTACATTGAGAATCACATAGACCTACACTCCATGAATCCCAAGATACTGCCTTAGGAAGTTGGAATTGCCATTTCCCCAGGCCACAGACAAGAAAAAGGCAGAATTGGTACACCACCAAGAGGCTATACAGAAATTGAGCTGACTTGCATGCATGCAGATGATGGTTGTGATAAAACTCCACTGACTAAGAGTACCCGCCACAATGCTAGGATCATATGAGGTGCTTTAGACGGTCACCTGGCCCACTAACTTAGCACTCCCCACATTGTAACTGAGAATTTTTAATGCTTAGTGTCTACAACCATATCCTGGGTGTTCAGGTTGAGCAAGTGTAATGGTTTGGAAGTGGTTTAATGTTTTCATTTATTTATTCATGGGAGGGAGTATAAGGTATACCACAGCATGTATGTGGTGGTCAGAGGAGTACAGCCTTCAGAGTCAGCTTTTTCTTTCTACCATGTGGATGCCAGGGGCTTGAACTCAGGTCACCAGGCTTCACACTGTCTTTATCTGTTGAGTCATATTGCTGGCCCCTTGAAATGATTTAAATGTAGTTTGTCTTCCCAGGGTTGATTTACTGAAGACCTGTTCCTCAATGTGGTGGTATCTGTCCAAGGTAGGACCTAATGGGAAGTCACAAGAAGCCCCAAAGGGATTAAGGTAGTTCTCACCAGTGGGTTCTCACAGAAACAGTAAACATGGTCACGTGAGCTCTCCCCCTTACATTCATTCAAACTGCTATTCTGACACTATTGCTTGAAGTCCTCACAACTAGGCTGAGCTGATGCCACACTGTACCCTTTATGCTACAGAACGGTGAGCTGATAAACATCTTTTCTCTATAAAGTTACCTAGCCTCAGGAATCCCCTTCCACTAATGGACTCACACAGTTTCACAGTTTGAAACCCATGATTCCCAGTCAGTACAGCTGTTTGGGAAGATGGTGAAGTCTGGTTAATGGAGATGGGTCATGGAAGAAGTTTCTCCCATTCTGCTTCTGTTCTCACTCCCTGCATCCTGATCTGCCATGATGGAAAAAGCAACAATTGCACTCACCCACAGCCTGAGCCATTCTGCCATACATTCTCCGAAACGAAGAAACTAAAAGCCAAAAGAAAACCTTTCTTTATGAAGCTGCTTTTTCAGGAGTTTTGTCACACCTGTGAGGAAAATAACTAATATAAGTAAGAGTAAGTAGCCATGCTTGCTGCTCTGTCTGAATTCCTGATCCATGGTTCTGTGTTATATATGACTTAGTATGAGTGGTTTATGCTGTGTTATATTACTGAATAATTAGGGCACAATCATGTAAAAATAACAAACCCATCAAAATAGCCCCATTAGGTAAGAATTATCCTGAGGAAATTACATCAGTGAGTCTGCAGAATTTGTTCAAGCTCAATTCATAGGAAGCAAAGTCAGAATTTGGACCTATGTCTGTCTGACACCAAAGAACAAAGCCAGGACAGATGATGTAGCCCCAACAGGATCATCTCCATGGTGCCCAGATGAGTTTCCTTCAAAAGTGATGGCCCTGTTGCAGAAGTTTCCAGTGACTCCAAGCAGTTTATGGACAGAGATGGGTAGCTCTTAGAGAAAGCACCTGATAATAGCTGTCTGTGCCAAATGCTCTACAGAGCCCCACAGTCTCCTTGAGCTCTAGACTACTAAATGCCTGGGGTCCCTTGGTAGTCCAGAGGTTCCATGCAGTTCTCCCTGTGAGAGGACTCCTGGAGCACCTTCATTCTGGACGTCACAGTTGCCTACCTAGAAGCTTGCTGCAACACCCCTGAGGTCCTGAGAAGAATGTAAATACCTGCATCCTACCTGCTGATCCAAACAGTTGCTCAAAGTCAGCATTTCATCCATGTTTGGCATCTGAAGCTGTTAATTCCAAAGCCAATGATGCTATGTAGTGAAGGCTTTCCCATTGGTTCCACTTTCTTCCCACTTGGCCATCTCTCACTTCCATCAAGGAATCTCTTAGTGATGTAGAGATTCAGCTTGACCTAAAAGTAAACTGAAGGAGACCATTTGTGCTCTGGAAGTCAGTCATGTCTCAGTGATTGGTAACTACCTTTTCTGTAAATGAATCATGTCCTCCTGCTGGATAAGGGCCCTGTCTTCTTTTTGTCTAGGGATTGAATCCATGATCTGAAAACCAATCCATAAATTGCTCCCCTTACTAACTGCCTCCATCCACTTAATGTACATTATAGTTTCAAATGGCACCTGCTGTCTCAAGGCCCATCTGTAGGACACCTCCCTCTTTTAAACTTTTTAAATACACTGCTTAGCTGCATACTCACTCACTACCCTCCTCCTTTCATAGTATTTTGGATGGTTTTTCAAGCTATTTAATAAGGTACAGTCCCCAACCTATGGGTATCTCTGAGATCTGAGAGATCAGAATTCCAAGATGGCATTCACAGTCAATTCTTCAAATTCTCTAAAAGCAAGAAATAAAGAGAGAGTGGAAGAGAAGTTAAAACCCTGCTTGATGATGGGCTTAATATTTTCTTTCCATGACTATCCCCTTTTCCCACCTTGGATCCAAGACACATAATATCATCTGAAAGTAAACAAGAACACCTTTCCTAAAGAAGAAAATATTAGTGGTATTAAAATCTAATCAGAATTATGCACAAAAGATACCTCATGAGGTTATGTGTTGAAATAACTGATTATAAAATAAAAATTATAAAATAGCAAGGAAATGACAAATGATAGCTTTGAGTGGAGAAAAAATATGGGTGGAAGTAGAGATAGCCAAATGGGTCACAGAAGCTTGCAGTTAAGTAGTATTCAGACATCTCATTTCTCTGAGCTAGCTTTCTGGGCTATAAGCTAAAACTGTAGCATTTACCTCACAGTGTATTGTAAGTATTAACTGAGACATGTATAGAGAATCATACATGAAATATATGTTCATGTGTATGATGAGGCAGATGCTTAAAATATGCTTGTTTGGGGACTACTGAAGAGGGAAAAGGTAGAATAAAAAGTAGATAGAAAATGATAAAACACAATTTTTCCTAGAGAAATCTTCCATTTACAGTCAATTCATCTTTGATTCAGATAGGATGTCAGTCATAAGGACTCTAGGTTACACCTACACATGAATGAAGGAGAAAGAATATACCCTTGACCATAAAGCGTAATTTGCTGTGCAACCAACATGGTCTCTGGCCAATAGAGGGCACAAGGTCCCCAAAGGACACAGACCCTCGGAGCACTGCTCTCCACCTGAGAGGACAGTTCATGTGTCTCATCCAAACATGCTACCTTTTATCAAGCACGTTTCCAGAGCTATCCTCTCTATTTGTCAGATAGATGAATCCTCTTCATGAGTCTATGTCTAACAGGAGGAGTTTCTGGTATTAAGAATTTTGACACTGATTGTAAGTGTTCACTTTAAAAAACAATCTCTCCCTCACTGCCTTGCACATTGTGAAAGGTATGCTGATATTAAGTCCCTCGTAGCTCTGCATAATTTTTACCACTGAAGTAATTTTACCCTTATTTAGGATCCTTCTATTAGCCCTGAAACTTATGTTTTTAAAACCATGAAATGCATTGGATGGAAATATATTTCATTAAGCAAAGTTTGTATGACATTAGTGGTTAATTAACTCATAATTGAATTAAGGGACTGAGTTTTTTTTTCCTTAGGCTAAAAAGGACCTCACATTTTAGAGGCACAACTAAGCATAACCCAGAGTTTATAATCACATGCTAACCCTCACATTCTAACTTCATGTATGATTTTATTAGAATATTACCTTTAAGTAAAATGTGTCTCTATATTTTTATGACCATACACACTTGTTTAGGTCTTTCTGGTTGTCTAGTTATCAGCAACACATTCTCTGAACCTTCTTTCGGGCTGTACCAAAGTTTAAAATGCCATATGCTCTCAACTTATCTTCCTACGTGCAGGAATATAGGCTGGGATCTTGTTCAGATAAGACATAAGATAAAATTTCCTAGAGGTTTCCAGCATGAGCAGAGGAGAAATGTTCCCTTGGTCCCTTGGACACAGTCACTAGGGTAACTGATTTTTGGAGCCATGTCTCTATTACTGGGGACAAGCATTAAGGTAAAGCTAGCACCCTGAAGTTGATCTGGCAAAACTGGAAGTACCTGGGACTTGGACTGGATAGCCTTGTGGTCTAAATCATGCAAATGGATGCTCAGCTTTCCAACTTGGATGGAGGTGTCTTGTGAGGCACCAGCTCTGCCCCAGATTCTAAGACTGCTCCACAGTGAGATCTTCCTACAGTAGCCTAGACAATGAGCTCTCCTTGCACCTTTTCCCTATCTGCATCAGCCTTGTAGTGCCTGCCTTGTACTCTCTGTGACATCTTCCATGCCCTAAAGAACCATAAGGGCAAATATCTGTGATTTCCATTTTTACATGGAACTCATCCTCTGAGCCTTGCCCCAAAGACACAGAGCCTGGGTCCCAGCTGACTGAGCCTAGGTCCTGCTGCCTGGCCCCTATGGCAGGGCCACTGGCCTCCAGCCGAAAGTTTCCAAGCTCTGCCTTAAAACTACTTGGTATTTACACACATGCTCCTCTGTGAATTGATGTGTGGGTGAAGTTACCTGAGCCACCAAGCTTCAGACCACTGTTGCCACGTGAGAATGCTGTCCATCCCTTTCATAGTTCCCCAGTGTCCTTACATTGTCCATCCGTGTCTCTGCTATTCTTTTCCATCTGTAGAGAAATCAGATGGGGTTTTCTAAAAATACCTGGAGTCATTTAATTCCTTCAAACCACCCATCAAAACCTAGAGCCAAATTAGATAATAATGTAAATATAAGAGCTAAAACTACAGAACTTCTAAAAGAAACATACAACATTATTTCAGTATCAAGTGTGGCGAGACAAGCCATGAACAATAAATTGATGGCTTATCCTCCAAAACTACAAAATCTTCTTTTTAATGCTTGAAATGGTGGGGGAGAGAGAATAAGCAAAGCATGCACCCATATTAAAGAAACTCTAAAATGTAATAATACAAAAACAACCCAAAAGAGTCACAATTTGAACAGATGCTTCACAAAACAGTGGACAGACACAGCAAAGAAGCACACGAGAAAGTGCTTAATACACTAACTATTCGGAAATGCAAATTAAAATCAGGAAAGACATACCACTATACACGCAAATGTGAATGGCTACAACCGAGATGACTGGCGAACAAGTTTGGAGGATGTGGAGTAACTGGGACAGTTGTGATTTTTAATGCAAATACAAATGGTATAATTACTTTGAACATAATTTGGCAGTTTCTGATAAATCATACTACATGACTTCTCTGCTTTGCTTAGCTGTTTACCCAAGGGAAATAAAAACAGTGTTTCCACAAAATGGTCCTCACAAAGAATTCTAGCAATTTTATTCATAATTGCCTAAAACTGAAACTGACCCAAATTTCTCATCACCAGCAAAGAGTGAACAAACTGACACACACCATTCAGTGGGATCCTAATTTGCACTTCAAAAGAACAAGGTATAAATTTGGGAAACAACACCGGTGAAGGACATTGTGCCAAGTTACTTTCTGCGCTGTTCCATACATCTCCAACAGCAAAATCACAAGGTCAAAAACCAGGTGGGTGGTTGCCTGATGTGCGGCACAGGGGGTGGGGTAGGGTGGAGGTTGACTGCAAGGGTGGGGTATGAAGCAACTTTTCGGGGTCAATACTGTCCGGTATCTTTACTGGTTACACAACTGTGTACCATTCTAAACTCAACAACACGTACTTTTTTTTTTTTTTTTTTTTTTTTTTTTTTTTTTTTTTTTTTTTTTTTTTTTTTTTTTACAAAGAGTGAATTCCCCTGTCAGCAAATTATTTCAATGGGTGAAACTCAGGGAATATTTTTCAGTGAGCTCTCATTTTGCTTTGAAAAGTCCTTCTGATTCTAGCTATTCAGGAAAAGGAGAGTTTATATTAAGATGTCAGAAAACAGAATTATACAGGCAGTCCAAAGAACATCATACTATTCCAAGCCTAGAAGACTCTATTTGTGTCTACCAAGCCCCATTCCATGCTCCTCACTTGATGTCCTGACCCCTATCAATGCTTCAATTTCATAAGCCCAGGTGCAGAATCTGACTGTTCAGCTCAACACTCTACTCACTGGCTAACCTACCTTGCTCCAGAGGTTATCCTGATCTGTTGGAGATCCAGAAAGCCAGGATTGTTAGGGAAAGCCTTTAACACACATTATCTTCTAGTGTCCTTAGGTTAAGTGCAAATGCCTGACCCTGATGAGTAAGGCACTGCTTACCCCTCCAGCCTCGACTCTCCTGACTCAACCACACCCTCCCACCCTCCCACAGCAGCTCCCGCATTCTATGAGCAAATGTAACTACCGGGTACTTCTCCCCAAAGGAGCCAAGATTTCTCTCAGCACAGTTCTGAGATACATGCTTCTCCCTGGGTCCAAAGACAAATTTAGTTTCTTCTTTGCCTCACCTCCCAAGTTTGAGAACCTAGAACTCTTTGGGGTCACTGCCACAGCCATAAAAACTGTGAAAGCCACCAGATCACTCTCCTGTAGACTCTGGGGAAGGCTTTAACTCCCTGGCTTAAATGGCTTAGAGAGCTGATATATTTTGACTACTAATATGCAAGTATACACGTTAGGTTAAAAATGCAGCTCAAGCTGGATCTTGAGACTCATATCTGTAGCCTCAGTACTACAGACACTGAGGCAGGAGGATCCTGAAACAGGATATACCTATGAAGGCGATTGCTGTGCCACTTAGATGGATATAGGAACCAGCAGTGTGAATAGTCTCCTGGGGTTCTGGGGCAACCACTATATCAGAATTTGTGTCCCTGTGTTTTTAAACACTTTAGAAAAACAAAGGAGGGATTTTTGTTTGTTTGGTTTGGTTTGTTTTTTTTTTGGTTTTGAGTTCATTACTTCAAAGGATTCTATCCATTATGCAAGTTACTATCATGGGGATCAAAAACAAAAAAGAATGAGAACGAGATATTACCTTTAAAGTTCTATTTCAAGAAACCCACTTCTGAATTCATCCAGGTTCTACCTCCTGAGTGTCCACCACCTTCTGAAAGGGCACCACTGCTGAAGATCAGTGCTCAATACAGGCACCTACAAGAAAGACAAGACTGTGAATGGCATTTCATGTGCAAATCATAACACACTGTGATTTCACTCTGACTGCAGATCACCCGCTGACCCACCAGGGTGTTCTGTTGGACTGTCCTCAGACTGGCTGGTCTCTGCTTTCCAGCTCTGCCTCCTAAGCTATGCCAGAATGCACCATGTGCAGTGGGGACAGAGCAGCATGACTAGCATCTGTCAGGATGCCATTTGCCCTCCACGCTTTCCCTCTGCCAAAGCTACTGGCAACATTTGAGAAGATGCCTGGGGCTGAGAGATCACTCTGTTACTCCATTCATTTACACTTCGGAGACATTAATTTGTCTATTATTTTTACAATGGCTTATTCCACTCAGTGCCCTCTTCAGTCCAGGGCAACCCCCAACCCTTGCCCACAGAACACTAGCAAAAGTACATAGTTACCACTGCCACTATTCCTACAATCAGCAAGGGAGACAGATGTTAATCAATTCATTACTAATTTAAAATCAGAGTTTATCAGATTCTCTACTTTCAACTGAACAAGCCTCCTGAAGCTCATGTTTGGTTAATGGAATTCCTCACTACCACAGAATCCTGTTTCCTGCCTCGACACCCAAGTGTAGTGCCTATATTACCTCTTTGGGAAGTTTGTGAGCCACAAAGCCATCCTGTCTTTGCCCCAGGAAGCTGGATTCTCCAGGCTCATTTGCAGACTGCATAGCCTTACAACATGTGTATCTGTCTCCATTCTGTGAGGGAAAATGTGGGCAGGGGATACTGTGAGTCTGGAGACGAGAAAGTACTAATGTACTCTGCCCACAATACTGGCCAGGATTTCCCCACTGGGGCTAACTTTAGCCCAATGCCACAGCAAAGATGGCAAGGCCATAACCTTGGTTCAGAAAGGTGTGCTATGTGTGCCCTGCCTGCTGAAGTCTACGGGGAACCAGGAAATGTGGGAATGAGGGCCTGTCCAGGCTTTGACACCAACAAGAAAATGCTTGATATTTATCGACATACCATTCCAGTGAGTAGTAATGCCTGAAAACACAGATGTTTAGGGACAACGAAATTCAACTTTTTGCCTGGATCACTGCACTGGTCTTGTAAGGAAAAAGAATGCTCCAAATTACCAGATAAACTGACAAAACTAGAATATGAACCTAGATTAGCTACATGTTTCTTATCCATATAAATCTGTGACTCTCAGAAAAGCATGGTGGTTATATAAAACAGTATCTCTATTCCCGGGAAGGCTACATCAATGTACAGAGGGCTAAAGGGTCCACGGTGTTTGGAACTTACCAACAAATCGATTCAGAAAAAAAAAAAAAAAGTATTGCGAAAGCATGTAGAAACTTTCAAACGTCTGTAAAAGTTCTACGACCTGCCAGGCTTTGTGTCTGGTGCAGTATAGATCGCTTATGAGAGCCTGCAGGAAAACTGCAAAGTTTGAAGCAAATCAACTCGGTAGAAGTTAGCCCAGTTTCCTCTGCTTCGGTTTGCTTTTGAATCCTTTGTCTACAAAAGAGTTCTTGTGTTCCTTTCCCCAGGAATCTAAGATTTATTCACATCATTTTCTCTGGATGTTGTGGGTTTCTGAGTTTGGACCAATGGCCAGAAACAAGACTGAGTGTTCAGTTGTAGGAAAGGAAAAACTTTTCATTGATTACATCAGTCTGAGGTCGGAAAAACCACTATTAGAAGCAGGAGGTACAACACAGTGCTCAAAAAGAGCGTTGGGACAATACAGACAACTTTCAAATCCTTGCCCTGTGCTCTTTCCCAGCTCCTCGACCTTCTGGAAGTTACTTTTTAGAGATTCGGTCTCTATTCTCTACCGTTGTTCCAGGAACAACCTCAGAGGCCAGAGTGAGGGAGAAGTAGGACTCATGAATGTTTCACACCACGTGTCTTCTCAACGACGGTGATTTACGGTTGGAGCTGCTTTTACAACGCCAAGACCCAAGAAAAAGGTGTAATTATTGGTATCCTATCTGTTCTAAAAACCCGACATAACCCAGACATTAAGAATTATTTCGAAGGGGCTGATTCACATTAACCCCGCTGCTTTTTCGGTGGTCACTTTAGAAACCGGGTATGGCCCGTCTGGGCATTACTTTCAGGAGGGCCCCACTTCAGAGGTAAAGAACACGAGGCTTGCTCGGCTGCCTCAAGAAAACAATGAAGGGCCTCTCAGGCTTCCCTCCTTGGGCTACTCACACGCAGCTGGCGAAACTGAGGCAGAGAAAGGTGAGGCTCGGACCCGACCCGCCGTGAGCAAGCCCGAGTTTCCTTCTCCGGGACCGGGACTGCCCACGACGGTGTCGGGCGGCCGCAGCCCAGGAAGAATTGGAACTGTGCGGTTGGGGAGTACTTTCTGAGTTTCGAACAATTCGCTTACGAATGGCCCTTCGGGACAGGTCCGGTTGCTCTTCCGCCGGCGCGGCCCCGCACCCGGGCGGTGGCGTGGCGCCGGGGGTCCCGCGGGCCGGGAGCATGGTGGCGCGCGCTGGCCCCGGCGGGAGCATCGCGCCACGCCAACCCCGCGACCGCCGGGGCCCGTGCCCCCCCGCGCCACGCCCTGCGCCAGGCCGCGAGACTCCCCCGCCGCGCGGCGCGCCGACGAGCGGTCCGGGCGGCGACGGAGGAGGCAGGAAAAGCGCCGGGGGAGGCGGAGGCGGAGGCGGAGGCGGCGGCGAGGCGCGGGAGGGCGGGCGGGGCCCGGAGAGTTTAAAGCCCATCGAGGGGGTGGGGAGCCGGGAGGCGGCAGGAAGGGAAGGGCGCTGCGGCTAGTGGCTGGCGGGATTCGCGTTCCGAGACCCACGGCAGCACGAACTTTCCTCGCACCCCTCACGCGCACAGCGACCGGGACCGTCCAGTGTCCGTCTTTGCCTTCGGGTACTCCGCAGAGGACCGTGCGAAGTGTGGCCGGCGGCCACGCGGAGGCGGCGAGGAGCAGCGCGGCAGGTAGGAGTTGGGCGGGGAGCGGCGGCAAGTTACTTTGTGGTCCGCGCCTCGCGGGGCCCGGCGGCCGGGCGGGTCCCCGCGCCGTCATTGTCTGCGCTCTGGTCGCCCGCGCGCCGGACGCGGGTCCGCAGGCGCGCGCGGGCGGAAAGGGCGTCGCCGCGGGGCTGGGGGCTGCGGCGCCCCAGGCCCGCGGCGGGCGGGCGGCGTGGGATGGCGGGACGGGACGGGACGGCGGGTGCATGGCCCGGGCGCCCCACGGGGCGCTCCCCTGCGCTTCAGACCCTTTGGGGGAGGTGCGGGACTTGGGCAAAGCATTCTTGTCAGACGGCGGCGGCTCGGGGCTGGGGTGGGGGCTGCGGTCAAGGCCGCGCTTCGGGGGCCGCCCGCTCCCGGGGGCCACCGCCCTGTGGGCGCCCAGGCGCCGCAGGCGCCGCTGGAGGCGCCCAAGCAGCGGTGCCAGACACTCCCAAAGTCCCAAGCGAGCGCGGCCCAGCCGCGGACCGAGGTTCTTTCCCTCCCCCCCCAACCCCCACCCCTTTCTTTCTTTGGTTCTGTTAGTGGCCCCGCTACCCGTCGCTGGGGCCTAACACCAAGTTTTGAGGGCTCGCGAACTAGCAGCCCGCCAGCGGTGGAAACGTGATAAGAGCGGTACCGTTTGCAGAAGGAAATTTCTGATGCAACTCTTCGCCTTTGCTGATTGCCTCTCCAAACGCCTGCCTGGCGAGGGCCTGCAGCATGTGCGTTATGGAAATTAGGGTATTCTTTACTTTTTTTAAATTGTATTTGTCTTTTCTTGGAGTTGGAAGAAACCCTGCGAACTTCTTTTCGTTTGCTTTGACTGAAACTGGGTAAAGTAGGGGAGCCACAGGTGATTTTTACAAGGCCCTAGTTCTTTAGGATGTTTCTAAAAAACTCTATTCTTATAACTGTTTCATTCAAGAGATGCAAAGAAAAAGTCCAAAACAAGTAGCATTCGTGAGTAAATATGTGTTATTGCACAACTTTCTCTTTGCGGCTGTTTAAAAGGCCAGGCCCAGAAGACTTTGTTTCAGAAAATGCTGATTCAGCCATTTGGAGCCCCTGAGTTTCAGAAATGGTGTTCAATTTAACGTTTCGCTCTGCCTTACCAGAACTCCAGTTGTGGCACAGACAAGGGCTTACACTTTAGTGAGGTTCGTATTTTACAGAAGTGGACCTCAAGTTCTGGATTTTTGCAGCAGAGGGAATTGTGTAAGGCGATGGATGAAGAGTCTCGAGAGTTTTTTTTTTTTTTTTTTTTTTTTTTTTTTTTTTTCCCCAAGAGCACTTTGATAAAATGTGGTCCCAGGAGTGATTCTTGCCTCCCAATTTTTTTGTGTGTTAAAAATCAAAACTTTAGGATTACTGAACATACTTTTTTGAGTTTCACTGAGAACATTTGAAAGAGGGCTACACAGGCCAGTCTCCACATTACAAGGAGGGAATTTGAGGACAAGAGTTACAGCCCAGCAGGCATTGCAGTAACTGAGAAGTGTAGCCACTGATACTTAGGTAGCATTTCGCAGTTTACAAGGCACTTTCAAAAGCCCTGTTGCTTTTTATCTGCTTCGAAGCCCCCGCGGTCCCCATTTTACAGGTCTGGAAACCAAGGCTCAGGAGGTTAACTGGTATGCCTGAGGCCATACCAGCTAACAAAGGACAAAGCTCTTGGAGACCTCCTGAGCTTTACAGGTCTGCAAAAGCACATCCACTTCTGGAAGAAATGGTGTGGAGGAGGGTCACCCTGCCCGACACACAGCTCAGCAAATGGAGGCCGGGGCCTAGTTTCTTAGTCCACTCACTTTCAGCCTTCCAAGATTAATGCCACGTAGGCCAAGCAATTATCACTGTTTATTTTTTACACTTGCATACTCACTTATTTTGAGAAGAAACTTCAATATTCATGAACTCATGAGTTTGATATGTAACTGTGTTCATTATAATTAAAAATTTTTTTTAAAAAAATGTGTTTCACCTAAGTCACTTATTACGTATTACTTGTGGCCTGTATTGCTTTTGAGACTGTGTTGGGTTGGTCAAAATGGATTTTGTTGGTGGACCAGGAAACCAGAGAGCGGGGAAGATTTTTGGTGGCTAATTGTCTGGGACTTTGTATGGTGGTTACTGCTATGGTTGGAAGCCAGAGCAGCTGTCCCTGTCCAGTCAGCCTACACTGGACAACAAGAACAAAAGTCAGAACCAAAGATCCAGCTCAAAACTTAGGACGTTGCTGAACCCGCTGGATCAGAGGCTTTAGAAGCCAAACTTTGGTTGAACCAAGACATCCATGTGCCTTTAGCTCATTTTAGAGCTGTACAAAGTCTTGGTTGGTATATCTTTTTAAAAACTAAAATTTTATAGATGGTATAATTTAAGAGAACGCATTTGCTTAAAATTCTGTTCAATGTGTAATTGTAAAACACTACAGGATAGTAGTGTGTATTTGCAAATATGTGAATGCAGGGTAAGATTGTCCATCTATGAAGACTCAGCCCTAACGGCCGGAGATTTCAGTCCTGGCACCTTCATGGGAGGGAAGCCTGTATATAATCCAGTGTCTGTTTCTCAGTCCGTTAAAACAACATGGAGGGCAGGCGAAGCAGCTCAGTGGAGAGCCATGATGAGGCCTTGGCTTTAACTCCAGCGCCAAATTCTCCTCCCTACAGAAATTCCCTTCACAAAAACCTACAGCAGTAAGGAGCTGTTTGGGAGGAGAAAATCTGACTTGCTTTTCATTTAGGTAGTTGGTCACATGTTCAAATTTAAATAAATCTTATCCGTTAGTGAAGCTTTTCTTGAATTTTTTTGAGGGGGATTCCCTTTTTTTGGGGGTAGGTGAGGTGATTTAGCCGTCATTTTATTTTTCATTTGCCTGTAGAAGTTTATTTTTCTTCTTTTTCGGCTTTTGGATTTCAATGTTCCATCGAAGGCACAGACGTTACAGTGTTCAGAAACTGAACCCTGCTTCAACAAAGACTTCTGTTGTGCCTTCAGTTTCATCCTAAAGCTGTAGAAATTCTTGATTTCCTAAAAATGTCCTGATATAAAATCTTAGAGCACAGATTTTAGACTTCATTTTTTAATACAGGGATTTAAAGCTAGGTGTTTCCCTGTAAGCACTGTTTTGGCTGCATCCTACAAAGTTTGCTATTGTAGTCATTATTTTCTTGTAAAATCCAGTTCAGAAATATGGGAGATTATGGGGGGAAATTGAGGCAGTCAAATTAAATTACCTGGTAGGGTTTGGCAAATGGGTGCTTTGGGATTTAGGGTGTATTCTTCAGGATTTCTACACTAATGAAAAGGCAGATTGATAGCTTATTTATATAAATGGAATGAAAATGGCATGATTGTCCTTGGAGATATCAACCACAAAAGCCATTTTCTAGAGTTATCAAATGGGTAGAAATGGGTGCCTCTGTTTTCTGTCTTGGAGGTGGACAATTAGGAGATTTCCTTTTTTTTTCCCCTGTGCTAGAATATTCTTTATTTTTAGCCATTTACTTCTCATTAGATTTTGGAAAGACTTTTCCTTGATTGTTCAGATCCTAAATTAGAGGTGCTTGTTATTTGATCTGAGCCCTGCAAAACAGGACTTCTTGTTGCTCACTCATGTCTACTGGGGCAGTAGGAATATGTACTTAGAGGAATTGCCTTTCTCACTTTTTCATGACCGGCAATTCCTTTGTGTCTCTTAGTTCTTCAACTTGCTACCTTTGTCGGCCTGAGCAAGTTAACACCATTTGTAGAGTGGAAGTTTGTGAAATAGCTTCAACTCCCAAGGTACAAGCTCAGATGGGCTGAAAGTTGGTGTATAAAGCAGTCTCTGGTTTGCAGGCACAGGAAGCCTGCGACATTTGTCTTCAGACTCTAAAGATTTGCGTCTGGACTCCATAGAGGCTTTTATCCCAGCCGGGACTGAAATGAGCACGTACACTTATCCTGGACATGCTGACCACGTCCCCTGGGGAGTGGCTGCAGCCCCATTCCAGGGCTGTGCTGGTGGGCAGCCCCACCCCTCCCTGACTTCCTTGCAGGGTTTTGAGCCAAGTAATTAGGCCTGGGTAACTGCCATTAACAAGGCGCTCCTAAAGCACATGGCACAGAAAGAGCTCTGTTGGTCCTTATCACCCTGCCATCATTGTCACCACAGCTAATGCTCAGTTGGAGGCCTGGGATTCTCACTTGCTCTTCCAAAGCAGGTAGAGCCTCAGAGTAAAAGGCTCTCTGCTGACCTAGTCTGATCAGGTATGCTCTCCCGGTGGCTCTGCCTAAGCCCCTGACAATAGGAAACCCTGCTGGCTACCTGCAGGCCCTTCCTACCTTAACCTCCTGTCCCATGGGAGCCTGAGAGGCCGCTTGCCACAAACTGCCTTCACTTTTGCAATTTGTAGGGACTTTGGCTTGCTTATTTTTCCGTCTCTCTCCAAGTGCTGAGGATCAAACTCAGGATGTTGTACGTGTTAAACAAGTGCTCTGCTATGGAGCTAGAGCCCTAGACTCTTACATTAATATTTTTTGTATCATCCCTGGGAGTTCATAGCAAGTTTCCAATTAAGATACTCTTCAGTGTAAAAGTTTTTTATGCAGTACTAGTTGACCACCCATAATCTAGAAATCAGAAATCACAAATCTGAAGGTTTTTGAGTGGCAACTTAATATTGTAACAAATGGACATTCATTCCTATCCTATGAAATTTATTATAGGCATGGCATTATTAAAAGTGTTGTATAAAATTATCTTCAGGTCATGTGTATACAGTATATAAAAAACAAATTCATTTCATGTGTAGACTTATGTCTCATCCCTACAATATCTCATGGCTCATCTGTGTATAAATATTTTAAAATCCAAAGCCAAATAAACAAATAAATAATCCCCTGTCTACCAAATTTAAAACCTGCCGCAACATTTTTAGGATCCTCTGCTCCAGGAAACTTATAATAACCAAAAGCTAGTATGTGTTGAGCAACTTTTAAATTTAGATGTTTGCACAGTAGCCTCATACTGAGGACAATGTCCTGCACTGAATCTGGGGCCTGCTTAGAAGTACTGCTACCAAGGAGGTCTTTGTGTTGGGGTATTGGGTAGGAGGCAGAGCCAGGTGAGTCTGGAGCCTTCTGAGTCTGTGGGCTGGCTTCACCCAAAGCCTGTAGTGCCCATCTTTCCACCTTGGCATCTAAGGGGCCAGCACAGGCTGTGTTATACTTTTCCCTGAGAGCCTATTGGTTGCCAGTTGTAGGGAGCTGATTGCTCTCTTTCGATGAAAATTGTGTGGATCTTACAAAAACCACTCCAGGATGTTCCTAGAGAGATGGGAACACTATGCCCTGTGCTGTGCACCTCCTTATTGTGGTGATTTAGCACAGGAGGAGGGAGAAGGTGATAAAAAGCAGTGCCTCCCTTCCTTGCTGGATGATCCCTAGATATCAGATTGTGCCTGACCCTTCTCTATACTTTGTAGCCTACAGGGCTGCAAGTGGACACAGGCTAGGACAGTGTGTGTGTGTGTGTGTGTGTGTGTGTGTGTGTGTGTGTGTGTGTGTGTGTGTGTGTGGTGTCTGTCTGTGTGTGTCTGTGTGTGTCTGTGTGTGTCTGTGTGTGTCTGTGTATGTGATATCAGAATGACAGATAAGCTATTAGTAGTTTAAGCAAAGATTTAAATTGTTATTCAGAAAGCTAGACTTAGCTTCAGTCCCCAACATTTAACTTCATAAACAGAGGCTAAATAATACATAGAAATCCCTTGCAATCTGCCTCCCATCTACTGTCTACCTCCTAGAGCTCACGTTTTTAGGTTTCCTTTGCTGTAGAAGGTGAAGATTTTGCCTTATTCTGTCCTGAGTACTCTGATCTCCTCATTGTTTCTTTTTGGCCAGATAAAAAGTAGGCAGAGCAGGGACAGTCCCTTAAGTGTCATTCATATCTCTGCCAATGTAATCTACAGTGGAAACTTTGTTATAAACCCATAAGGACATTTTGCTTTTTTTGCTGCAGTTGTTTTTGCCTAGGTTTTTTGTTTTGTTTTTTGTCATTATCACTTTTACAAATTGTGCACTTCAGTTGCAGTAGGTAATCTTTCAGTATTCTTCTGCAAGCAATCTCATAGGTACATTTTGCCCATGCCTACCATCACTGGAGACTCCCTGAACGTTGCACATTGCCAATTCTGTGTCTTCCTTCTCCATCCTTAACATGGCCTTTGCTTTTCTAATGGATGTCACAGCTTTTTTTTTAACTTCTTGGTTTATTAAATCTAATGAGGAGCACCATATACCAGCTTTTCTCAAACAAGGTGCCTTGTATGTGTGAAATGTCCTTATTCTAGCCCCATTTGTTGAATGAAATTCTCAATGTCAGTTAGTTTTCCCTCCAAGAGTTGAACCCAGCTACTGTTTTAGGGCATCCAGAAGATGAGAATGAAGCTCATTTGTGTGTGTGTGTGTGTGTGTGTGTGTGTGTGTGTGTGTGTGTGTGTAAGAATACCAAATGTTTGTCTTGGGGGATGGTGGTGGTTTGGCTCCATTCTTGTTGTGTCTGGAAATTTAGGGATTCTCTTTGTATTTGCTGAATTTCTTTGGAAATGTGACCTGGTGAGATCTGCATACATCTTGCAGGGTAAGTTGAGGACTCTTTCAATCGGGAAGCAATATTTTTTTTAAGTATTGGACAATTGAATCAATTTTATTACTTTCCTTTATTTTCCAAGAGTGGTTATTTATTTAGTTTTTTTAGCCTTCTGAACTTGATCTCAGGTGACTGAACCCAAGGCTTCACTCAGGAGAGGTAAGTACTCAATAAAGTTCTGATTTCCAATTCTATGTCTGCCTTGTGACTTTAGGTTTGGGATGATAGCCTTAATTTTACCTTTAGCTTTCCTATTAGCTTTTGTTAGTATTTTCATTTTTTAACTTTGAAGGACTTTATTTCTTTCTTTTATTTGTTGTTGTATTGAGAACTGAATTCAGGACTTAGTGCATGCTATACCTCCAGTTCTCTCTGATTGTATTTTACAGTAGTGTTTAGAGCAGTCTTAGGTTCGGGTATACTTGAAGGCAGTGGACATGGCTTTTCTACATGACCTCTCATGCTAGTCACTCTCTCCCCAGCATCTGCTACCATACCAAATCCCACAGCGGAGTGGTAGATTTGCTTTAGCAGTTCACCAGAGCAAGCAAGTGTTCTTTTAAAATAATAGCACAGTATTCTATTGTCATTGTGCAATATCTTTTTGTCTCATTTAGAAACTATTTTTCATGCATAATTTCTTCTAATTTACATTTTTATGTCATTTTGTTTTGTTTGACTTCTTTGTATCTGACTTGATGGGAAGTAGTGTGAGCCTGGAGAAATGGGTAGGAAGCAGGGGGCCTAATGAGCCACCATGAACCTGAGTGGAGCTGAGGGCAACAGCAGTGTGGCACTGACTTGGACTGACAATGAAGCTGGGAAGGCTGGAGTCCAAGGTTGTCTCTCTTATTGGTACCTCTTGCTGTTGGCTGGCTAGTACTCCACTGAAGCCTATATGGACTGAGTAGACAGGGCAGTGTTTCTCATGCATGCTGTAGGGCACCAGGGTAGTGAAGGAAGAAGGTCTAGAGCAGTGGTGGTTAGTCAAAATGGTGGTCAGGTCCGGGGTGGAGGGGGGGTGAGGCCCATAGCTGGGAAGCTGGAGTGGCTTCTGTCTCTGCTGAAAGGTCCCCTACCCCATTTTAGAGACATTGTATGGACCTCTGAGTCCCTTTCTGTTCTTCTACTTGAGAAGCCTGTAGATCCCAGTATGAATGGTGGCTTTAACTGAGCCCCTGTCCCAGTATGTGAGGCACCCCTGATGCCCATATCTTCAGAGTTCTCCATAGCTCTGTAGGGAATGGTTCTTGGGAACTTTCACTAGATCCATTGTTTTAGTCTCAGTCCAAAGGCTTGCCTAAGCCTGCTGACCCCTGTCCAACGACTTGCCCCACTGCTCTGGTAGTCTGTTGAGGAGGGGCTGAGAACCATAGGTCTGACTTCCTTAAGATGGCCAGTAATTCTTGCTTTGGAATCTGCGTTTTCTCTCTTTGCAGAAGTAATGGTGCTTCTAACTTGTGAGAGTTTTTGGACTGCATATTTCAAATTTCATCTGTTTCCAGTTAGATTTCAGCTCTTACGCATGTGATAAGTCAGTTAACTCTTATCAACTGACTATGATGTCACAACTGAGCAAAAACAGGTGTCCAGTAGGTTAGAAGGCACAGGCCTGACTTCTCTGGATTCCTCTTCACTCATCCTTAGACCATTTCCCCCTTTGGTTTTTTACATTTTTTTTCCTTGACCGAGAAGAGTAGGGATTGAACTCTTTGTCCTATGTGACATGCTCTTCTACACTAGGAGGCTGCAGGGTAGGTGTCATTTCAGGCAAAGAAGTGTGACCGTCCATCATCTCCCCCCCCCCCGCCTCCCGACTTTGAAGAGCCAAGCAGGGGGGCCTAGGGACACCTAAGCCACCTATGTGAGTTGACTGTCCAAACTGGACATTATCCTGGAACCCAGATTTTCCCTCCCTAGATTGTACTCTAAGCCTAGGCATGAGCTTAAGTGTGTTCTTTGATCTCTCTACACTTGTGCTTGACTTCAGCAATCTCAAGGCTGGCTTCTGATTGTCATTTTGTGCCTGGTGTTTGCTTTGCTCAGCAACTCCACTAAAGAAGTAGTCAAAGCTAAGTTTTCAGGCTATAGCCAGTATGAAATAGCACACTTTCTAGAGCAAGCCAGGCTGAAGGGCTCGTTATCTTTGCTTTGGGCTTAGCACTGCTGGTGGCCGTTCTCAGAACTGCCTCAAACCTGCTTTTGTTTGATTGACTTTATAGTAAAAGAATTCTATAGTGTGACTACCTTGAAGTCCTCTGCTCCTTAAGGAGCATCTTCCGTTTCCCCATATTTTTTCTGTACTTAGGGGTCTGAGCTGACCTCCAAGGCTGCTTGCCTTGGTATAACTTTTCTGTTTTGCCTCAGAAAAGTGCCTAGATGCAGTTCTCAAAGCTTCCTTCTCCCCTTGCAGATGTAAAGACTGTATAATGTACCTCTGTTTCCAAATCTGTTGAATGCCACTATTTTTATTGCCATCTACAATTTCTATCTGTCCATGTTCTCTGTTAGAGGAGAGTGTAAAATCTACTGCTTCCTAGCTCTGTACCTTGAAAAGAGTCACAATCTCTCCCAACCTTCTCTCTTACTTTCTATATTGTGTGTGTGTGGGGGGGTGCTCTGTATTTTTGGGTTCTGCAAATTGAGTCAACACTAAGTCAAAAATATTCAGAAAATTGCTTCCCTCTTGAACATGCTCAGCTTTTTTCATGTCACTATGTATAAATAATATACCATAGTGACTATAAGCATTTATATTGTGTCAGACATCATAAATCTAGGGGTGATTAAAATTACATGAGCGAGGATGTTCATAGGCTATATGTAAAAAAATTATTTTATAGAGGGAACTTGAGCATCTGTGGATTTTGATACTTGTAGGGTTCTAGAGCCAATCTGAGGATACTAAGAAGCTGTGTGTGTATGTGTGTGTGTGTGTGTGTGTGCAAAACCATAAGCATATCCTAACCTTACTGTTGTGTCCTTTGTTGCAGTCGTGTGTGTGTGTGTGTGTGTGAGAGAGAGAGAGAGAGAGACAGAGAGAGACAGAGAGAGACAGAGAGAGAGACAGAGAGACAGAGACAGAGAGAGACAGAGAGACAGAGGTGCTTGCTATAGAATATTATTTTCTTAGCTAACTATATATGGAGTCACACTTTCTCACCAAGGTATAATAATGATACGTTGTTTCCAAAAGGAGCCTCTCTCCTTTCCCGTGTTCTTGCTTTGACATTTTGAGGAAGGATTTGAGATGAAAATGATTCTGGATACCGAGGTTGTCTGGCTGTAGTCACTCAGAACAACCCTCCTCTCGCAGGTCAAGAAAATGGTGTTGCTTGTGGCATTACTGCACCTCTGGTGGGCTCACCACCCATTTCTGAGCTCTGTATGTGGTTTAACCGGTGGACATGGTGGACTTTTGGCGTCATGAGATCTGCGGGCGGCTTTCCTGTTCTTGTCCATTAGAGCGAAGGGGGATGTGGGGGAGGGGAGGACGAGAAGCTGGGAGCAAGAGGTTCTTCAGGGTTGCCATGAGAACCAGGGATCCGGGGATTGGGCAGCAGAGGGCCCCCGCTGGGCCTCGGGGCGTGGCTGCGTCACATGGGTTTGGTCCTGGGGTTCCCGTAGTGCGCAAGGACCAGTCGCGTCCCTCGTCCTCCCGGTCGTCAGGGGTGCCCAGTCAGTCCCCTAGAAGCTGAGGAGAGCATTGGAGGACCAGGGACCAGCGCGGCTGGACAGGCTTCCCAGCACCTGTGCAGTGATGGGGGTGGGTCCAGGCAGGCATGTTTGGGGGGCGGGGAGGTTTGGCACCCTTGCCGGGATGGCCTCCTGGGAGATTGCGTTGCTTCGCTTAGAGTGTTGGTCCGTGTTGGCGTGTGTCTATGCGTGTGTCTATGCGTGTGGGCGCATGTTAGCCGTGTTGGCGCGTGCCGGCGCGTGCCAGCTTGTGTTGGCGCGTGCCGGCTTGTGTTGGCGCGTGCCGGCGCGTGCGCGTGGCGGCTTGTGTGGCGCGTGCCGGCTTGTGTTGGCGTGCGTGCCGGCGCGTGCCGGCTTGTGTTGGCGCGTGCCACGGTTTATGTTGGCGCGTGCTGGCGCGTGCCGGCCGCGTTCATTCTTATCCGAGCCTGCCGGCCCTGTTGGTTCGCATAGGAGCTTGTCGGCTGGCTGTGTTGGTTTGTGTTGGCGCCTGTCGGCTTGTGTTGGCGCATGTAGCTAGTGTGTCGGCGCGTGTTGCCGTGTGTCGGCACATGTTGCCGCTTATCGGCGCGTGCCTGTCCGGCCTCTGTGCTTCTCAGGCCCCCGAGTCCTTCTTCTGCACTGTAGGCCCTTAGCTGGGGCGGAGCCGTGGCGAACCCGAGCGAGCCGCGCGGCCGAGCGCTGTCCATGCGGAGCGCTGTCCACGCGCTGGGCACTGCCGGGTTCGGGAGCTGTCCGCCGGCCGGTAGCGCGCACGCAGCGACCCCGTGCGGTGAAGGCTGTGGTAGCCGGCTCTCCAGGTACGCAGGTGGTCTCCGTCATCCGCAACGTTCCGGGGTTCTGGGGGTAAGAGGAGACATGCTCAAGTCACGGTGGTCGTTTGGAAAGGGTTCGCCCCCGAGATCGGCAGAGGTCCGAGTGGTGAACAGCTCCGGCGAGCTCGCGAGCACGAATGGCCGCGGGCTCGGCGCGCTGTTGCGCTACTAGCTGCTGGCTCGCTTGCCGGCTCGCTTACCGGCTCGCCTACGGTCCGGGATCGCGCGAGCTTGGGTGGACCGTAGCTGTAGGATAGTCTTATGTAACCATTTTTAATCTCGGTTTTTTTAAATATTATGTAACAAGTAGTAACTGTACCCACGTAAACCTGTAACTGGAACGTGGAGACGTAGCGTCTGCTCTCAGCCAAGTGGTGGGCAGTGGTTGTACGAACCAGCTTGGTCTGTGAGCAGACGCGGGCATCTGGGGTAACTAGACCTGTTTTCTCTGTTAAAAATATGATCTAAGGTCGGCCTGGTCCTCTTTTAAACCTCTATGGAGAGTAGTCTAGTATAGGAACCTGGGATAAATACACATTCTCATGGTGTATCATTATCTGTAAAACCTTATTTCTCTGAAAGAAAATAGCAGTTAATTAAAATTGAGTGATAGGCATTTTTGTGTTTGGTTTTATGTTTTTGACTGAGTTCAGCAAATTGTTCTCATGAACGTAGCGGCTATTTGTTATCCCTTGACGTAGATCTTCAGAGAAACAGCCAGATCACCTGTTTACATTTTGACTGCCCTTCTCATCAGCTGCCATTTTTCTGTTGATGGTGGGAGCCACTGCCAGTGTATTGATAAGAGGCCTGGACCGAACATTCAGCCAGGCAGCTACTGGCTGGGGATATTGCTGTCCGAATTAGCAAATAGTTTCATTCCTGGACCAGTGGATAAAAAGTGAGTGTTTTTCATTTTTGTTCTGTCTGAGTCTGGAATGTAGTATATGACTGCAGGGATTTTGACCTGTTGGTAGCCAGGGCCCTCAGGCCTTTATTTCCTGCATGTTCCTGTTTCTTTGCTTTCAGGAGTGTTGGCTGGGCTGGATTTTGGTTGGTTGGTTGGTTGGTTGGTTGGTTGGTTGGTTGGTAGGTAGGTTTTAGTAATGACCCTGTGAATTCCCTTTTAGCCCAGACCCTCTGTGTTTAGCAAATGGGGTGAGGGTGGGGGGTGATGGTTGGCTGAGGGGTGGGATTATTTGGGGTTTTCCTTTCCATCATTCCTGAGAAGAAAAGCTGGTAAGTGACACTTCCCATTAAGGGTTGCACACAACTGTGTGCTTAATTATGGGGTAAGTGTGAGGCCCCCTTGTGGACTTGCGGTTAATTCCTGCTGTGCTTGTAGCCCCTCCCTATGTCTGGGCTAGAAAACAGCGATTATAGATCCTGCCTGGCCATGTTGAGAATTGTGCAGTGATGGTTAGAAGAAGACAGCAGATGTAGTTAATGGCAATTTCACTACCAGTTTGAAGGGGTGGGAGAAGTGCCAGATTGGTAGAATTAAAATGTGAGTTATTTTTGTCATAAACCCACTCTTAAGGATTTCCATCACCAGTCACTCTTCTCACAGTCATGTAATTGCCACCCAGAACTGGGCTTCTAAAATTTCAGAGAACAGTGCATCTTTTGAATTTTGGAATTAGGTGACATTTAGGCGACAGTCTGAATTCACTGACTTTCAACCCTTGTGGTTCCACAAAAACCAGACAGTTTCATACTTGTGACTTAGAAGGAATGGCTTAGTAAGCTTTCTTAGACTAGCAGAGTCACACACTCCATCTTAGACTTGAATGACTGAGGTCTAATGATACCCAAGATGAAAGGATATGAGGGAGGCCCAGGGTATGACATTGGAACACATACTTCTCAGTGTGTATCTTCAGATACCACTGGGCTCTTGCAGGATCTAAGAAATGGAATTCACCATCATGGTGAGGTTCATTGTAGATTTTCTTAAAACTGTTTTTCAATTTATACATGTTATTTGTGGGAGTGGGACACAGACCAGGTATGGTGGTCACAGGACAATGTTAAGTCCTTTTCTTTCACTGTGTGGGAGGGACCTGTGGTTGCTATGCTGGGTGGCAAGTGCCTTTATTTGATGAATCATCTCACTAGCTTAATGGACATGAAGCTAGAGAAGAGATGCTGTGTCTGAGCCTTGTAACCACGTGGGCTTTGGGGTATTAGGGCAAAAGGTTGGCAACCTTCATCTGATGGAGTTACTGCCTAACTAGAGGGACAACAGCAAAATGAGGGGTGGTGTGGAAGCAGTCTGAGCCCTTTGGACTCTGGGAGGTCTGGGAGAGTGTGTCATAAGAGGCCTTTGTATGAGCCATCTTGTTCTCTATTTCATCATATTTAAAAAAAGGAGTTGGCCTAGGCCCCAGGATTCCAGCTTCAACCAGTGCAGGGCACTAAAAGGCAAATCTGACAGTTGGTGTGGCCACTCAGAGCATCCAAATTTGTTTTAATAGCCTCATTTGCTTGTAATCCGTAGAATACACTACAGAGGGTATATGATATGATAGTTTAGCTCAATTTTTTAATTTAAATTTTTTGAGTTTCATGAGTGAGTACTGTATTTATCATTCCTAACCCAGACTTTTGAGTTTTCAACTTTATGATGATATGTAAACAGTATACCTTCAATAGAAACCCTACTTTGAATTTTTGAATGTTTTCTGGTTTAGTGATGTCCTATCATTTTCTGTCATGTTTCTGGGCTGAGGCAGCAAGCACAGCCATGACATTCCTCAGTGTATTGCAGTGGTGCTCTGTAAAGTGGGTGTGTTATATGCTGTTTGAGTACAGTATTTTAAACATACAAGCCATTATAAATCAAGAATTGTGTATGCAGGTGGAAATGACCCAATGTCTTGTCTTATTCCTGAAGCCATCAGTGCCTGAACACTGTATTCAACAGTATGCTTATTCCTTGTTTCCAACTAAATGGGCTTTGTTCCCCTTGAGTCTAGGTGCAAGTTAAATAGTAAGAAAGGATGGGTTTGGGTTGGGAGGTGGCTAGTTGATATTTTGGGAGGTCTGCCTTCCTGCTTCTTTGGGCAGGGACTTCTTTAGGAACATTCCTAGTCTGTGAAGAGGTGCCTTCGGGCATCAGGGGTGAACTCAGGATTCTTTGGGCCGAAACCTGATATCAAGGAGGAAAGAAAATCCTGATGGTATAAATGGGACTTTAAGTCACCTACACATGATTTCTCCCATTTTAGTGCTAGTCCAGGAGCATTTGCCTTTGATAGCCATGGCCATAATGGCTAATACAAGCTCAAGAAGTTGTTTAGCACTTAAGTGGGGTGAGAATTGCAAGGGGTGCCTTGATGGCTTTTGACAGGACCCTCACTTGTCACATTCAACCAGTGTTTGAGGAATTAGTCTATTTTCTTGGTCTGTTCTCCCCAATGTAGGTTGAAACTAATGGCTATGATTTGGCTCATATGTTTGAGCACATGGTCTAGCTGGTGCCATTGCACTGGGAGATTGTGGAACCTTCAGAAAACAGGAAGTAGGTTACTGGTTGCAGGTAGGCCTTATGGGTTAGTGTGTAGACCTGGTTCCTGCAGGAGTTTTCTCTACTTCTTGATATAAAGTAACTAGCTGCCTTGTGCTCTTGTAACACTGAGCTGCTCTTCCAGGGTGATGGACTGAATCCTCTCAAGCCATAAGCCAAGAATAAATCCTTCCTCTTCTGAGTTGCTTTGGCCGACATTTTGTCACAGCAACTGTAACAAATGTGAGAGAAAAGTAACTGATGAGATAATGAAAAAATAAATGAAATGATGGGGAAAAAAAGTATGGGGCTAGTCATGATGACTCAAGAGACAAACACCGGAATCTGAGAGTCCTTCTCATCCACAAGAGTGCAACCTAAGATCCCCAGAGGATAGTAGTCACAGATAGTAGCTGAGTTCATCACTTTCTATCACTGTTTACAAATTGAGGGAATCAGTTAAAAAGAGTAAAGCTTTATTTTAGCTCATGGATTCAGAGGTTTCCTTCCATAGTTGCTTGTCTCCATTCTTTTGGGCCTATGGAAACACCATGGTGGGAGATGTGTGTCTCAGAGTGAAATGTTCACCTTGTGCTGGCCAAGGAGAAGAATAGAGGGAGAAAAGGAGGAGGACATTTCAGAGCCCCTTTAAAGGCTAAAATATCCCTATAAGCCCAAGTCTTAAAGGCTGCAGCCACATTCCATAGCTCCAAGGTAAAGACCAACTCTTTTATCGGTGTTTCTTTAAAAGACATTTAGGCCTAAACAATGGCAGTACTATAAGTATCTGTGATAGAATTTTATTTATAAATTAGGCACAGTTTATTTATTTCTGGAATTTTCCATTTAATGCCAGATGTTGGCTGACCGCAGGTAGCTGAAACTACAGAAATTAAAGCTATAAGAAAGGAGGGAGGCTTGCTATTAATATTTATTTATTGTCTTGAAGGGAGCTAGCAAGTTTCAGTTCTGACAAGTTAAATGTTAATACTGTTAACTGTTAATATTTAACACTGTTTCACTGTTTGAAAGTAATACTCCTTAAGGTTAGCATGCATAAGTCTCTCAGAGCCCTGTTAAAATCTGCTGCAGTAGGTGTGGGGTGGGGCCCAGGTCTGATTTTCTGATCAGCATTGCTTGATATCTGTGCCTTTCCACAGTGACCAGGCTTTGTGCATAAGACCTTAGTGTTTTCCCCTCCAATGCCTTTTTTTCCTCTAGAAATTTTCTGTTAAAGGTACTTTGCTCTTTAAAAACTATCGTTAATAGTACTTTTAACCCTGGAATATTTGCCAAAACTTCTGCTGTGATTAACCCTATATTGTCATAAGTAACAAACACTCTTAAATGCACTCAATTATAAATCAGGTCTTTCCATTTTAAATACTTGGAGTATCCTGTTAGACTCTTGTATTCCTGTAAGTTTTATGTAGTGGCTCTTCCTTCATTTAGAATAGTGCAACTCTTGGAAAAGTTATAAACCTTTTGAATCTTGAATGGTTTAAGAAAGTACTTGCCTTTCTCTGAACCGATGTTCTCTCTATCTTCCTTGCCGTGCTTGGGATTGAACACAGGGCTTGGGCACACTACCTAAGCGCTCTACCATTAAGTAGCTTACTTTGCACTTGTATGTACCTAACACCTTGCTTCTCCAGGGGCACCGTGCCGTCACTTAGTACCAGGTAAGGACCAGGAAGGGCCTTTCTCAGTGTCAGCCAAGACAACAAAGTGAAGCTGCAGACTGCGCTCTTGCCGTGTCTTCTGTCAGCATGAAGTTTTCTGTGTCCTGAAAGGTAGGTAGGTCTAAGTTGTCTCATTATTAACACTGGTAGGGGAAATGACATAAAATTAGCTTTTATCTTACTTGCACATGACCCTAAGTTTTGTATTTATTAATCCACTCCACCACTTTTTAGTGCTACATTAAAAAAAAAAATTCTCACACCAGAATACCTCCCGGGATAATAAAAGCACTACTGAATTCTTGTATTCATGCCTGTTTTAGTTGCTCAATGGATGTATTAATAGAGCCCATTGGACTTTGGGCCCCATTCCTTGTCACCTTTTTATCGAGAATCATCCTGGACATTTGAGATATTGGGCAATTTTCCTGAAGGTTCATAACCCAGTAAACTGAGAAACAGTGGGCTAATGCAGGTTTTTTGTGGTAGAGCTTTCCAGAAAATTCACTGTGCTTCAATGTACTGTGATACCCCAAGGGGAAGAGTGATTATGGTGGCTTGGAGTTATGGGACACAGAACTCCCTGTTTTGCCTATTACTTCATGACAGTAGCCTTTTGTAGTGTTCACTTCCCTTCTCTTTTACACAGTCAGACTTACTGAGGTATGATTTACACACCACTATTGATTGTGACATCATTTGTGGGCTTTTCACAGTACTAGCACAATATTGGATAGAACATATTCAACCTCCCTCAGGATAGTTTTCAAAGAAGCATCCGTATTGATTGATAGTGTGGTTCCCTGTCAGATGTTTTTGTTAGGTGTTTGTCACTGTGGCCTTTTGAAACACATATGCCATGATTTGCAACATTCCTTGCTCTATTCTTTTTTTTTTTTCATTTCTGAGGCCATAGAGATAGTGATGGTGGCAAGTTGGCAAGTAAGATTGTCTGGAGATGCACACCTCCATCAAGTCTCATAACCATTCTTAGTTTACTATCAGATCAGCATACCCATATGATATTAAAGTTAGATTGAGTTTGTAACACTCACTCAGGGCCAACATTGGATTTTCAAGGGAGAACATTCTACACTGTACTATATACCAAGCCCTCAGGAGAAGTAAGAGGTGTGATAAGGCCCTTGCCCCATTTGGAAAGTGCCTCATGTTCCCAGGTCAGAAATAGATCCTTGAAGAGCTACGCTAAGTCCCGGATGTGGTGTCCTGACCACAGGCAGAACGTGGTTGGATGTTCCAACCCATTGGGAGGCCTTGGATGCACAGTTGTTCACTGGAGCCTCACAGTTCATTCCTCTCAGGCAGCAAATTCTGGTCTCTTAACGTCACACATTTGGAACAGATGGACACAGATAGTGTGTGTCAGTATAAGCTGGGCAGTGTTGCTCCTGTAGCTTGGAAGATCTGATTTGGGGTTCTGATGAATGTTTTTGAGCTTAGCCTTTGAGCTCACATAGACAAAGGGAAGATGGATGAGCTCGGCCACCTCTGGGTGTTGGCCACCCCAAAGAGGCTGTCTGTCATCTGGGCTGCATTTCACCCGGAGGCAGGGCTAGAATTTTCTTGGAAACTGGAAATACTGGAAGTGTGACATTTTCCTTCTGTCTCTCCCAATGTGTGTGACTTGTCCAGAAGGCAGTTAAAAAACGTTCTCCATGGTGGGGCTGTGCATCCTGCCAGAGTCAACATGCTAGCTAGGGTTCAGGGAGCAAGTTGAGATACTTTTCAAGGTGCTGACCTCTGGGGACCCCTGACAGACAGCAAAATGGAAGGAATTGTCCCACCCTGGGCTGTTGGCCATGTACATTGGTCTGGCCAGGGACATTGTGTTTACAGCTCGGTCTCAAGTGAAAATTTATGAAACCTGGCATACTTGAAGAAGTTATCTTGAAAGGGGTCTTATTCCATGAGCTCTTCTCTCAGTGCTAACTTGGAAGGTTGAGTTAAAAGGTAGAGATTTGACTTCCTTCAGACTGCCCTAAGGTGTGCATTGAAGTTCTGAGTGATAAGTGAGGTCTTGGTTCCCAGGGGAGCTCCTTCAGGTTTGGGGACTATGGAAGCAAAGGACATTGTGTGTGAAACATTTTTGTGTGTGTGTGAGTTGTAGATCCCAAGACCCATTGGTCTTTAAAGATGAGTAAAGAGCCTAAAGAACTGTGGTTAAATGGGTACATATATTGATATTCATCCCCTCCCTGTTTTCAACTAAGTCTTGCTATTTAGTTAAGGATGCCCCTGAACTTCTGTTCTGCCTCTGTCTCCAAAGTGCTAGAATTACAGGCACACCCAGTTTCTTTTCCTGCGGTGCTGGGTAATAAATTCAGAGCTATGCATGGTAGGTAGACACTCTACCAAATGAGCTACATCTGCCAGTGTTTGACATTTGAGACATCAAAACAAATATATTTTAAAACTTCCCTCCCTTTAAAACAACATAAGTATAACGTCACTTATGGAAAGTGGATTAATTTTTTTAAAAAAAAAATCTAAAGAGCAACACTGCTACCCATTTCTAAAGTCCTTTTAGTGCCTAGTATAGAAGAAAACAGCTGAATTGTCAGTCACATGCCTTATGAATCCAAAAAATTCAACCTCTACCTAGGAAAGAATGAGAGGGAAGCAGGAAAGATTGCATTGTAGTCTCTTAAACATAGTTCTAGTCTCCTGAAATCCTGGAAGGTTCTTGCCCCAGTATGGTCTGTCACATGTGCTCCAAGGAGTATGGGATGGGGCAAGAACCTGGAGACCCAGTGGATCCTGTCTGTGGCAGTCTTTCAGGGTCACAGAGATACGGCTTTGTTGCCTGAAGAGCAAAGGTCAGCAGCTTAAGGTCCCCTTCCATACCCCCTGAGGGTAAGCTCAGTCAGAACATGTTTAAACACTTGCTTCCGTGCAGTTTTTGCGGAACTGACAAAAAAAATAATAATAATGGCTGACCATGCATGCCGCAAGCTGTTTGTCTTTCTGGACTCTTCATTCCTGGGTCTTGAGCAATGATAAAAGTTGGTGCCACTACTTAATGGCTTGTATCCCTAGGCCCAATGGAAGCAAAGTTAGGGCCCATATTGGAGAAATAACAAAGGGTGTTAAGTCTGAGAATATGATGAGCACCCAGAAAATATTAATCCAACAATTAATTAATTAATTCGGTGATGAGAGAATAATGAATTTCACAGCCTAACATAATCACAACCCTCATCCTGGTAGACTTATTCATTCCCTGCTAGATCCAATCTAAAAGAGGATTGTGGTATCTCAGTCCATTACTGTTGCTGTAACAAAATGTAATATAAGGTTGTGCAAACCACACAACTGCTGGCCATTAGCCCAAGGGTTCTAGAAGGAAGGAGAAGTGATGAGGCTCTCCCTTTAGGACAATTAATTCTAAGATTGAGAGTCACTTGGGAATTGAAGTAGACAAACATGGAATTTTTGCCTTTTCTAACTAAATTTTCAGAGTCAGCTATAGAATAAAGCTATAGAAAGAGTCCAGTATTCAGTTCCCCACATAGTTTTTCCAAGATGTAGCATGATAATTTGTGTATTCATTTAGTCTTAAGTCTCAACGTTCTACTTCATATCTACTACATACTATCTGCATCACTCCTGGGGGTGCAACATCTGAGCAGCGAAAACCAACTAAAAGATTATTTCTTTTTCTAAACAGCAGCCAATTTTTAGAAAAATGATACAAAATAGGTTGCACTGTTGAGTGAAGTAATTTCAGTTCTTGTGTCTATCCCCATGTCTTATTAGGATTTGCCCAGTCGAATACAGTGCATTTCAGAGTCATTGATAATAGTTTTCTTGCTATTCTTTTTCCTCATCGTCTTTGCAGACGATGTCCCTTGAGAGACAAGGTTTCCTCACACTTGCATGTGTACACTTGATTCCGAAAACCTGCTATTGTCCATTCCAGTTAGTTGTGGAACATGC
Source organism: Cricetulus griseus (assembly GCF_003668045.3). Classification (NCBI taxonomy): domain Eukaryota; kingdom Metazoa; phylum Chordata; class Mammalia; order Rodentia; family Cricetidae; genus Cricetulus; species Cricetulus griseus. Next base: position 93,543,591 of record NW_023276807.1, read on the forward strand.
TGAATGAAAAGATGTGATAAAGTTTAAAATAGCAGTGGTGCTAAAGGTTGCTGGAATGTGGGGTGACATGACCAGTGTTGATAGTAAGCTGATAAAATACCCAGAGAGCTCTGACTCCATCTCTCCACGGATAATCCCCCTGAGGAGGAGGAAGGAGAGACAGGCAGATGGGAAGAGGAACCATCTTATCCTGCTCTGCTGCCTCTCAAACTGTAGCTGCTTCCAATGCTGCTGCCCTTCATCACTTTCCCTTTGTGTACTTTTCTTTAAAAAAAAAAAAAAAAAAAAAAAAAAACTCCTTTAGTGAAACCAGACAAAGAAAGAAAAGGGATGGACAAAAAAGACAAAAAATAGAGGGCTAAGTTCTTCCGGGTTTCTGGAAGCAACACACAGAGCAGGGTCTGTGTAGTCAATGTTCATGTGACTTGGACTGAAGCACTTAATAGGCCCATTGTGTTTAGGTGTGAGGAGGGAGGGAGAGCTTTCCAGACAGAAGCAGATGGGGCTCTTCCTGCCAATTGCAAGAGAAAGCTGGGAAGATAGAAGAGGTAAAGACCACTTGTTTGAAACTTGACTAAAACCCCTCAGTAGGATTTTAAAATAAGATAAGTCACCCCTAGTCTTTAAAACTTCCAGCCTGCAGGTTGGCAAGGTAAGATTCCCATTTCTGCCTGTAGTCTCTTCTGTGTAGTGGCTATAAGAGCCAGTGTTGTTTGGGGGTCTTTGAATGTGTCCCTGTGTAGCATTTGTAGACATGGCTACATACCAGTTTTTCATTTTACTCTTTTTTAAATGTGATCCCCTCTTATTTCTGCTCCTTAGCTCTTTCCTACCTCTGCAACTTGTTTGCCTTCAGCCAGCCAGTGTGAGGCATCTGTAAGCCACTGTGTCTTTTCACAGTTGTTTCCTTGTTGTTTTAGTGTTGAAGGAAGGAAATCAAGACAGAGAGGTTACCTCCTTTGCCTGTAGAGGTTGTTTTCCCAGCCACTTCCATGACTGCCTGTCAAAGGCCAGAGACTCTTTTGCACTGTGCCTCTTCTATTTCATGCTTTTTGGTGGCTTCCAACCATGTAGGAGTTCTCTACTTTATTACCCTGGATTAGACCATTTTGGTGGCCTTTTTCATGTATTCAGAATTTAAGTTTTTTATTCCTGTCCTGAGACATAGACTCAGGACCAAGGGTTTTGACTTGAAAGTGGCTTCTTAATGAAGAAATCACCCACCACACAGTGATTCCAAGGCTAGTAGTCATTTGAGGGCCATCCATTTTTAGGCAGCCTGAAGCAGAGGGAGGAACACCATGGAGTAGGCCTGACAACTTCCATTGGACATTTGGGTAAATTTGAAGTACAGTTAAGTATTATTATTTGAATTTATCCTTTGCATGGTTGTTGAGAACTGAATCTCCAAGTTCCCATGTCAGTATAGTGTATAGAGTTCTGAATGGGTAATAAGTTTTAGGTGAGTTATAAGAGATTCCCATGATGGCTAGTAAGTTTATAAGTAGAAAAGGTTAGATGCAGACTAGCATATTTGTTGAGTTTCACCATGTGATAATCCCACCGTGTTCTGATGAACCAAGAAGGCCCTTGCCAGATGCCAAGCAGGTGCCAGGGCCATGAACTTGAACTTGGCAGCATCTAGAACCATGAGCAAATAAACTTCTATTTATAAATTATCTAGGCTCAGATATTTTGATATCTCAGCAGAAGATGGGTAAGGATGGTGGCTTAGCTAATGGGCTCTGCAGTTGCGGGGGGGGGGGGGATGGGCAGGTGACAAGGATGCTGAGAGATGACACAAGTTTCTATGTCTGAAGAAAAGGGGTAGCCATTGGCAGCAGTAGAGGTGGAAGTGAATGGCTCTCAGTTGCTTTTATAGCCGAAGTTAGTTAGGCTGGTGGTTTGGGTGAAAGGCATGTAGGAATGAGGATGGCTCTTGATGTACTTTGGTGAGTGCCAGTGTATGATCAAAATTGAGGGAGGAGAGAATTTCAGCAGGTCAGTTTAGGTTGTCCAGAGTTTTCTGTGTGTTCTGTGGACATGAGTGTCTCTTCAGCAAGGGTTAGCAGCAAGGGAACTCTCTGAAGACTGAGTGTGAATTGAGCTGTGTTGCCCTGTCCCATAGGAATGGTAATAGAAGTATTTCCGTCCAATAAAAGGAGTGTGTTTCTACATCTGCTCTTTCAGGTTCCTCCATAAAAGCCTTCCGTTCTCTTCAAAGAATCTCATGTCTGGAGTGTATTATTTCAATGCTCTTGCAAATGAAATTATTTTTGCCATCAGATTTTCTAATTACGCTGCTGCTAGTAAGAGATAGAGAATGGTTGCAGCTTTCTCACAGATTGCAAACTTATTGAGTGTTCACCTTGGTTCTAATTTATCGTCCTTCATTTCATCTGTAAATAACAATGATTTTTTTCAAAATCTGTTTTCCTATTCAGCATTCCCTTTGCATTTCTGTTTATTATTTCACCATGTGATCTTTGGCCCTGGGATAGTAAGGTTTCACGATGTGTGTGGGCTTTTGCCTTTGATGTAGTAGAAATAGCCCTGTTTTGCTCTTTTTTTCCCCTTTTTTTTTTGTGTGTGTGTGTGTGTTTTACTTGTCTACTGGAAGTTTCTAGCATATATCATGTATAAGGTTAAGAGTATATATTGTTCATACTTTATCACCAAAGTCCTTAAGCAAGCAGGGTTTGGGTTTTTTCTTTTTCTCTTGCCAACTGTGCTTTGGATTTTAGGCTTTCTCTTTTAACCATATTTTTCTTTAATAATAATAATAATAATAGTAATAAGGCCAGGCACATGGCTCAGTCTGTAAAATTCTTGCTCTACAAGAGTGGGTTGGACCTTCAGCATTCACATAAAAAAGCAGGCATGACCATACACATCTGTAATCCCAGTGTTTGGGAGACAGAGACAGGAGGATTCCTGGTGCTTGCTGGCCAGCCAGTCTAGATGAACTGGTGAGCTCCAGGTTCAGTGAGTGTTATTAACTACATTTCTGTTCTGTGATAAAATATCATAGCCAAAAACAAAAGGAAGAGTTTATTTTTGCTTATGGTTCCAAAGGGAGAGTCCATAATGGTGGTGAGGAAGGCATTGAAGCAGATGGCCGAAGCCAGGAGAGTGAAGTGGAAGAAGGCTATAGACTCTTAAACCAGTTCCCCCATGATATTCCTCTTCCAGCAAACTCTGCCTGCTAAAAGCTCCAAAACATGGACATACAAATACATGAGCCTATAGGGGACAATTTTCATTCATACCACCATAGCGAGAGACCCTGCCTCCAAAAGTAGATAAAGAGCAATTATTAAAGACATCTGACATTGACTCTGTTTTCCATGTGCACATATGTATATACATACACATGAACATAGACTTGTCCATATACCACAAACATACATACATACATACATACATGTACTTCACCTTTTAGTTTGTGAGATGGGATCTCCCTGAAACTATGGCTCCTATGCCTGACCCTTTACATGGGTTCTGGGGATCCAAACCAGATCCTCATGATTGCACAGCAGGTATTTTATCAATGGAGTTTTCTGCCTAGACCACTTCTCTCTGTTTTAACGATAGTAGTTTTCAAATCCAGGGTTCAAATCCAGGCTGGTTAACTGCACTACCACTGAACTATACTGCATCTCCTGTATTTAATTGTTGACTTACTTTGAAGCTGCCCATATGTTTCAGCCAAGCATTCTGAAATTCTATGATTGCTTTTGAGAAATTCACCTTTACTTCCATTCCTATTTAATTTATCCTGTTAAGTACCTTACTTTGTGAACATAGTAATTTCTGGTATCTTTCCAATATGGAATTTGCTTTTTAAAATTTATTCTGTCCCCTTTCAAGAAGGCCTAGACTTCCCTGTGGGCAACTAGGTTGAATATCTTTGTTGTGAAAGTTGGAATTTGTTGCGTGTCTAAATAGTCACTGTTATTACTCTAAATATTTAGTGTGTGAAAGCTAGACAGAAGGAACACTTTATGTTAGCTCAGGAATTTTTGGAAGATACCAAAGATACCAAACAAGAATCAAGAGGTACCTTGTTTCTGGAAAATATTGGAGTAAGCTAAGACATCTGTTCTGCCCAAGTTAGTATCTCCCTTAATAAGATCTCACGTTTTTGCCATGTCTAACTATATAGCTACATGAAACATGTTTTCTTGATCAAAAGGAAGGCAGGCAGAGGAGTTTTATCTGGATTCAGTAGGTGCCTGTCTCCCACAGGATGGTCAAGGTCAGCTCATGACCATGACATGTTGGTCTGCTTTGGAACATTACCAAAGTCTGCTGTAGGTGCTGTCTGGGGTCATGGTAAGCAATGCCCAGAAGAGGTGTTTGTACAGGTTCTGTGGCTATGGATCAACCCTGAGGTCATTGTGGTGAGTTGTATATTACTCTGTTCGTTTTGTAAGACTTAAAAGGTGCTTTGTTTGTTTTTCCAACTGCAAAGTTTAACATCTATTTTCTTGAAAACAGACAAAAATGGTTGATGTGCCGAGCTTCTCTAAATTTTTTAATTTTACTTTAGAGATTGACTTAATGTGCCCTTTAAAAGCAAGTTTCTAAATCTAAAGGCATTGGGGAGTAGCTCTGGGGTATTCTAACAAAATCCAGGAAAAGATTAGATCCAGTAGAGGTGGAAATCTCCAAATATGAGCATTAGACATGTTCCATGAGCTGTCTCTCTGGCAGCTTTAAATCTGTTTTCCAGGGCCATTTCAAAGCTAACAACTTTTCATCTGATAATGGGAAACCATTTGCTATGTCACAGATGGTGACAGCAGGTATTTATTTAATGTTTACTGTATGGTTAGAGCTTGTCCTCAGTCTTTATGTGCATTAATCCTCACAAAAACCCTATAAGAAAGATCTACTTTATATTTGTTTTGTAACTAGGGACACTGAAGCTCATCGAGGCAAGTAATTTGCCCAGATGTAGCCTGCTGAGTCAGGGTAATGTCAGGAGACAAACTAGGGCTTGATGAGTCCCATGCCTGGATTCATAACAACATGCAAAGGAGGACCAACTGACAGATAAGAGGTAGCAAGGGTCTTCTTTTCACCCTTAACAATTAGGAAAAGTTTGTTGATGTGTCCTTCGTTGAGTTTACATGTTCAAAGCACCCACATCATAGGTAGATGAGTGCAAATTTGGCAGCCATGAGTGACTCTCTGATTACACCCTTGCTCCATACTGATCATTCTACCAAGTTAGTTACTGTTTGCATCATATGAACATCCTGAAATCTAGTGGCATCCTAATACAGTTTGATTAAGATGCACAGTGAGATGGGCTTTTAGCAACCAAAGGACTCATAGTTCAGGAGAGGGATGAATTGTCCATCTCCTGTAGGGCAAGTATTTGTCACTACCTTCCCGTGCTCAGAGTAATACCTTGGGCTATTTGGCACACAAGACTTAAATATGTATACCAGAGCAAGTCATGGGGGCTAGACAGGTTAAGGGTATGAATGTAGCCTAGGGGAACTCGGAATGTAATGTGAGATTTGAGCCAGGCTGAAAACTTATATTCTGGGTAAACTTTTGCCTCTTAGGAGGGCAGAGTTCCATGCTCTACATCCTTGATGGTCACTTGCTTTTAGGATAAGGAAGACACCCAGGCGGTGAGCTGGAAGCCACTGGTATATTTAGGCACTTGTCCCTAAAATTAGTAGACATGACAGTAGAGACCTACTTCTTGTCTGGATTTACTTTCATGTTTTGTTCTTGGAAAGTCAAACAATCTTCTTGGGAGGAAAAATATTCTTTTGTTATCTTCATATAAGTAGTGATGACGTGGGGTCTTGTGTAGGTATTGCAACCCCCTCTCGTAATATGCTAGCCTGAAGCAGCCATTTCTGTGAATGGAGGCTGGAAGTGTTTCGTGAGGGAGTTCGTGGGTTGGCCTCTCCTAAGGCTTCTCTCTCCCCTTGGCTTGCCTGTGTAGTCTTCACATACTTATTCCTCTGTGTATGCCTGTGTTTTCACCTCCTAAGGGCGTGACATGAGTCATATTGGACCAGGGCCACCCTTATGACCTCACTTTAACTTAGTTACCCCTTTATGACCCGTCTCCAAGTACAGTCACACTTTAAAGTATCAGGGTTAAGACTTCAGCATATGAATGTTCTAGGAACACAGGTTGACCCATGACAGAGAGGAACCTAATTGGGGGGCTCATGTAGGGCTAGGGAACTGCACTCCATCAGTTGCCTTTTCTGGTATCCAAGGCCTTTGATAAGGTATTCTGAGATGATTTCCCTTCCTTCCCATGTGTAGCCTTATGGGGAGTTGTTGAGTTATTTTATACAGGGTGCTCTAAATCCTACAAGAGCATGGATTGGCATTTCTTGCTTCTCTCCAGATAGATTAACATGAGACCTTGAGAGTCCAAAGTTCTTTGTAGATCTCTGAATACTGGGACAGGGGTGATGGGAAGGATCTGAGGAACCCCATGAACTCTCACCCATGTCAATCCAAGGAATGAACTGACTAGTCACAAATGTTCTGAATTCCTGTCCTGGTGGACAGCTTGTGGTGGGACAGACTAGTTTTTGTAAGACAGGGGCCCTTACTCTCTTCCTCCTGGCACAGATGAGTATGGGTGTTAGGGTTTGGTGTCTGAAACCCTGCAACAGTTATAGGTGGCTGTCTTAACTTTCAGTTGGTCATTATAGATAGTGCCTGTAGTGCCTGCAGCTTCCATATGGTGTACACGTAGGGAGAATGTCCCTAAGATGGCGGGCCAAACCTGGTGCTCCAGCAGTAAAAGCCCCCTTGGATCTCTCTGTCCCTTAGTAATACCAGAGAGTCTTTCTCCACAACAAGAATTTATTGTGAGCAACACTGAGGTTCCTTGAGGTGTAGGTCTATTTTTGTTTCTGGCATGCCTTTGCGAGGTTGAAGAGACACATCTGAAATAGGCAGAAGGCCATCTCTAACTAACCACTCTTGGCCCCACTGGGATCATCTGACCAAGTTGCATCTCCCGTGTTTTTCTTTTCTGGTTACATCATTCAAATGGAGCTCTTCCTCAAAGCCTCTGCATTCCAATAGCCTGATCAGGACTTCTTGATGTGGACATGGCATGGAAATGAAGACTCATTTCACAGTTGGCCTTTCTGGCTTTAAATGTGGTTATCAATAGCAGCTTAAGTAATGGGGCCTCCTGGCAGGAACGGCCTTGTGCTGTGGCAGGCCCCACCTTTCATCAAGGCTCTAAGAGCTGGGTCTGCAGATATCCACTGCCATGTTTATTTTATTTGGTTTTTCTGGTATTAGGGATTGAACCATGGACCTCACATACACTAAGCAAGCATTCTACCCATGACACACCCTGCCTGAACCCTATTGCTTTGATTGACAATTTTGAGTCCTCACAGGTGTTGATGAGTAGTGACTAGGGTGTGGTGTGGCCCACCATTATGTCATTGCTCCAATGACATAATTTCCAGGCTTTTTTTAGCTGTAAGGTTTTTTAGGGGGAGGGGATTGTTTATCGTTTTGGTAACAATCTATTGAGCCCAAACTGGCCTTGAACTTACTGAGTAGGTAAAGATAGACTTGTTCTTTTTGATTTTTCCTACCCCTGCCTCTTGAGTGCTACAATTACAGGTATGTACTACCATACCCAGCTTACAAAACTCCCATAACTGTCAAATGTGAGCCTTGCTGGCTAAACTGAGAGCTTGTGGTCTGAAATGCCACCCCACACACACTATACTCACTGAGATAGCTCTGACTACTGTGTTTTCTTTAAACTAAGTCCAGGGTAGGAAGTCTTAGACTTTAGGAAAGCCAGTTAATTTTGGTACACCTATGCTTCCTGTTTCTACACTCCATCCCAAATCCTGACCGGACAGTTCTTAAGACAGTATGATGGGGAAATGGCTATAGTAGAAGATAGTAGTCTGTAGACTTTCTGCTGTGATAATACTAGCAGAAAGCGACAGTGCTAGCACACAGGGGATACCAACAGAGTTCCTCCACACCTCTGAGCCCATTTGTTAAGGGGTGGTCTGACTTGAAACTAGACGGATTGGATTAAGTGTGCTTTGAGTATATTTGAAACTGTTAGATTTGGTCTCACTTTCCTAACTTTTTTAATTCATTCCACCTATTTGTAGTAGGCATTTACTTGGTATAGAGTACTGTCCTGGGTTCCACAGCCCCCTCTTTTATAGGGATACTTTGAACAGAAAGAAATTCTATTCAGCACTTATGCTTTGACTGAAGCCCAATCCCTTGGCATTTCAGGAGGATGACACAAAATAGAATCAGGGTTTGTGGCAGGGGCAGATTTTTGTCAGCCAGGAATGGCTTTGCGGTGTCAAACCAGGGCATTCAGGCCTGGTGTGGGCAAGTCCTGTGGTTTGAACTGAGATGTCCTCTGAAGGCTCATGTGTTAGAGGCTTGGCTGTCAGGTGACAGGCTTTGGGGAAGTGATCACATTGTTAGGGCTCTGAATAAATTGATAGATTATTGCCTTGATGGGTTCATGGTACTCAGAAAAGTGGGGTTTGCCGTAGATGAGACAGTTCACTGAAAATATGCCCTGAAAAGCTGTATCTGGGCCCCAACCTCTTTGTGTCTCACTCTGCTTCCCAGAGACCCTGAAGCAAGCCTGCTGTCATATACTCTTGCTACCATGATGTTCTAGAGGTCCAGTGGAATGGGGGCAGTAAACCATGAACTGATTGCACAAGCCAAAAACAGCAAACATTCTTACTTTTTGAGGGAGACTTGTCTTCTCCTGTGGGATTCCCTTACACTCTTTCTTTTTGCCTCACCAGTTTTACTCAGCTAGTCCTGACTTGGTGGTTTTCTATGTGCCTTGTCTCTCACAGATCACACCGGATCACCTATCATTCACCTTGCCATCCCTGATGAGCCAACAAGATAATCTGTCACTCTGTTTGTGAATCTTAGCACTTCAGCTCCTGTTTGTTTGTTTCAAGAGTGTTTACAATTCTTATAGAAATATTTTAAGTAGCTTCTTTTAAATCTTAGTTGTCTTGATGTTGGTATCTATTGTCTTTTCTCAGTTATGCTGCCATTTTCCTCATTCCTCATCTGACCAATTTTCTCCCATTGTGTTTTCGGTGTTGTATCCTGTGTCTCTGGATCCTGTCTAACCTTCCTCTTAGTGAGCAGTTTCCCTGTTAACCTGTAGAGTGCAGTGGGTGCTTTGTACCCAGCAGTGGGTAAGGAAGGAAAGAGGCCACATGTGTTGTCTCATCATAGCAAGGTGATAGAGCTGCCTGTGGGTCCCACAGATGCTGCTTTCCCCATGAAGAAAAACAGCTCCAAGCCTTTGTTCTTTTCACTGATAATGGGATGGAGGGAGTTGGCTCCCATTGGCCCTTATTGGCTTTGCCCCCCATTATAAGAATCAGTTCATTTTCTACTTTCACCAACTGAGAAATAGTTTAGTTCCCATTTGGCAGCAGACACAGTCCTGGAGATTGACGTGTTACTGCTCGGGCCCTGTCAGAATCTGGGAGGGAGTGGGACTCTAACTCCCAAAGTCTCCCTAAAATTAGTGGTAGGGTACTATCTTTCTCCATTGCTTGGCTAGCAGGTGCTGTTAAAAAGCCCTGGTTCTCTTGGGTACCCTCTTACATGCTGTCCTATGATCAGTGAAGCAGGGTTTCTTTCCTGAAACCTGCCAGCAGTTCTGGTTTGGCATTGCACAGTACCTTGTCTGAGGTACTTGCTGTGTTAGAGGTCCTAGGAAACCTACCCTCTTTCTGCCTTTTGCTAGGGTCTTCCTTTGCTTGCTGCTTAAATCTAGGGCTTGTAGTAATAGTAGGAAGGACTGAAAAGAATTGCACCGCACCATCTTGGAAGAATTAGAAACTTCTACTTTGGCTTTTCCCTGTTTTTTCCAATGGGTTTTGCTGTGTTGCCCAGATTGGCCTCAAACTCATGGTCTTCCTACTTCACCTCCCTAGTGCTGGAATTTCAGGCACGCACCACCACTATAACCAATCCTGCTTTGGTTTTTAGTTTCCTATTTAAACATTTTCATTCCCACATGGCTGGTGCATTTTAGGTTGATGTTTAGGGATTTGTTATTTGTCCCTTCTGAGGTTCAGTCAGAAACTGAAAATAATTGTCAGAATTCTCACGGTACCTTCTAGAAGTCAAATCTGTGAGTATAAAAAAAAAAAAAGAAAGAAAGAAAGAAAAAGAAAAAAAAAAGAAACTACTGCACTTTTCCTGAATTTGAAGGTCCATAGCTCAGTGATCTTTGAAAGTCTGGTGGTCTGTCAGTCTTCCCTCTCTTCTCAAGTTGTAGACCCATCTCTTTGCCATCATTCTCTGGGTTCAGAAACAAATGGTAATTCTCACTATTATTGTACCTGATTGCTAACCAGAAAATCATGGTGCTAACCAGAAATTTTGGTGACTGCCAGTGGGTCTGTAAACCAAGAGTTTCTCCAGAAACTGAAATCATATTGAAATATTGAAGATTATTGATACATTTCTGGTACTATAGTGTGTTGGATCATTAGGGGTAAGGCTTAAGCTTATGGTTTTAGGCAGTGATGAGGCCAGTATTGCAGTAGGACAGAATATAGTGCAAGCAGTTAATGTGGCATTTAAGATAAGTTACAGAGATCAAAATCTAACAGTCTCAGTTCAGGCACAATCTCTGTAGCTCCTGATGTCATACAATGTGGTCTGGTTCTTGGAACATACACAGATGTTGGGAGTGGTGTGTTGGGAAGTAGATAACAACATAGAGTACGTGTCAGACAAAGAGTAGAATCGCTGTTGTTATGGGTACAGAGACCAGATAAGGTTAATAAGTTTAGCAGTAGCACACTAGTTCAAACGTGCTGTACTTCATACATGCAAGGGACCAGACTGTTTGATCACCCAAGGATTGACATATGTCAGTAAGCATCCTTCTCCACAGTGGATAGGTGGCAACACCAAGACATTAGGAAGCTAGATGCTCTTGATACTTAATATTTAAGGTTTCTGTGTTTGTAAATTTGACTGCTTGTTGAAGCTCCCAGATCTATTATTTTGTCGACCTTTGTGGTTATTCATAGACACACATGTAGGATTAAGAAATATGCATTCCAGTAGTCAGACAAGGATTCTATACTAGAAACCAGTATTTATAATATGGCTTAGTCATTGTCAGGTATTTTGTTGTTGGTTTTTGGAGGTAGTTATTTGTAAAGTATCCTTAAGCAGAGACATATATGAGACAAGCTTCTGTATTTCTCAGTTGTCAAAAAAAAAAAAAATACAGCCAGAGGCTGGCACAATTCTAAGTCTGTATTTCATGCATACATAAACAATAGGTTTCACAGCCATGATGCTCATAGTGACTTTCAGAAGCAAACTACCATGAAGAATTACAATCTGCTTCACTTGTTCTTGTCCATTGTTTTAGTATTTTCTCTTGTTTCTGTGAAGAAGGGTTTATTGTGGTCTACAGTTTTGAGGGACTTATTCCATCATCGTGGGAAAGCCACAATGTGCAGAAGACTGACTGGTCACATCACATCTAGAGTCAGGAAGAAGAAGTAGAATTGACTAACCTCTAGTGGCCTACTTTCCCCAGTGAGACTTCATGCCCTAAAGGTTCCTGCAGTGGCACTTCTGGGTTTAGGCTTTCTCAAGTTAGGCTCTTGCCTTTAGATAGCTTTCCAATTGTTTCAAGAAGATACTTTGTCATCTGTACTCTTCTTGTTTGAAACTTTAGGCTTTCTCACATATCTTCCTCACCAAATTTCACATTTTTAAAAAACTTATTTTTGTTCAACTTGTCCCTGTCTCTCACTGTGGTCATGAATAAGAATTGTGACTACTAACCAAGCCACAGGTTGAATGCCAGCCATGCTGTCTTAAAAGTGCCTCTGCTAAAGAAATTAGTCTACTGCTTTTAAATTCACCCTGGTACAAGTTCTCAGGACAGGGGAAGAATGTAGCCAAGTTCTTTTTTGTTGTTGTTTTGTCTGGTTTTACCAGCAAGCATTACCTCTTTCTCACTGAAGTACAGAAATGCCCTTTTGAGTGCTCAGACCCAACATTAGATTCTTTCATATGTATCTTCAAATCTTTATCCTCAGGCAACATCCTCTGGGGTTCAGGCAAAGGGATTCAGCTGATGCCTCAGCCTTTTCCCCTGTCCAGATCCTGTACAATATGTCCTCTACACTGGAACCAGAGTGACCTTGTAAGATGGGGACCTATCTGCCCCCACTAACTTCCCAATTTGTGATGTTTCTGAAAGGACAGAGTCCTCCACCCCACTGTCACAGTCAACTCTGCTGTGAAGGGTATGAAGAGAGAGAGAGGGTGGAGGGACAGGTTTGAAAAGGGGGAAAGAAAGCATAAAGCATGGGAGGCGAGTTAAATCATGGAAAAAGTGCTTCCTTTCACCTTGCTTTAGAGAGCTGCCTTACTAGATTAAAGGCTCGAAGACATATTAGTGGAAAGGCAAGCATTTGGCTTTGTATAAAACCCAAACTTATTTTACTATAAAGCCTTGTCTGTTTTGTGGATTTGGAAGGAATGTAGGAACTTTCTTCAGACTTCTGCTGTGCTATGCTTTTTTCTTCATCAAGAGCATGTGCCCCAGCCAACTTTGAGGTTTAAATTCTGTACCTGCTATTTCTGGCTTGAAGAGGATTCCTCATCAATCCCCAGCTTCACCCACCACCAGTGACCTAGAGAGACAAGACCACTGAAATCTCTAAATGCTTTGGAATCTCTCTGTGACTTACTATACACATTGCAACTGTTTTAAAACAAAGTCCCTGTTTATTCCAGTTCTAATCTTTCTAGTATAGAATCCCACACACAAAACCTTGAGGAAGACCACATTTAAAATTTGTAGGTATGAAGCTAGGAGATTACCTGCCAGGCACTGGTAGGTGGAAATGCTACAGAGACCATGAAAATAGAGTTGTCAGGCAAGTTATAAAGAAATTGGGAAAGAACTTCATTGGAGGTGTTACTGTCTTGAGAGACTCTTGATTTAGGGTGCTGAGCTCTGTGCATTACAATGAATTTTGTCACTGGAAAGAAGACACCGAGACTTCACAATAGCCTTCCTGATAGGGAAAATGTTCAAAACTATTCAAGATCCAAGGGAAAGAAGTGGTGAGGAGAGAGTGACTAGACATGAAGAAGTTCAGAGCAAGAAAAATGAGTCCTTACATTCTCAGAGCTGGAGATGTAACATGTGGAGTGAATGACTGGAGCATAGCCAGTACATGTGTTCTGCTAAGAGTTGTGTTGAAAAATCTTTTGGTTTTGCAGGCCATACTCAGTGTAGCATGAAAACAACCATGTGTAATATAAAAATGAATGTGGGTAGCATCATCCCATAGACTTGGTACTTGAATGGAATAAAGGGGGAAAAAGAAAGCCAAATAATGTCAGCATCCTTCTTGTCTGCTTCTTGGCCACTGGGATATAAGGTAATGTACTCTATAACACTCTTTCTGACATGATGACCTGACACATCTGAAATCACTAGCTCAAGTACATTTTCCTTTGTTTGTTTGTTTGTTTGTTTGTTTGTTTGTTTGTTTTTTCTTAGTTGCTTGGTCACAGCAATGAAAAGGTCTTAATATAGAAAAGTAAGACTAGAAAAGTGGGGTCTTTGCTTTCAGAACTGACTTGAGAGAGGTTAGAAATGATTGGAAATGTGGCTAGTTAAGCGCAAGGTTGTTGTAAGCAAAGTTTAATGGGCAATTCCAGTAGGGTGTTATAAAACTAGAATACTAATAGTGATATGGACAGTAACTACTGTGTTAGTGTGGCTGAATTTCATGTGGGAACATGGGCTCCTAGGAACTGGACTAGAGGCTATTGATGTTACATTCTAGCAAAGAATATGGTTAAGTTTGTCTGACTTTAATAAAAGTGATGGACTAATCTAGCAGAAGAAATTTCAAGATAGTCCAATGTTCAGACTATGGCGTGGTTATTGCTTTCTGCTTTTAGCCAGGTTTACATTGAAAATCAGGAGCAAAGATAAGACAGAAGACTGAAAAATTTGGGAAGAAAAGTCATTGTAATATTGTAAAGAAGACATGGTTTCCTAAGAGATTAATACCATTAAAGAGAAACTTCATACTTTGCATTGGTGTTACCAGTAAAACTGTGGTTCCCTACCTTGAGTTCTTAGTCATGTTAATAAAGGAAATTATTTTCAAGGACAGACAAGTTGTGCATCTCAGAAGCATGCAGGAAATGTGAATTGGATAGGCGGAATAGGGGAAGCTATAGCATTTGAGTTAGACCATCATCATGTTCTGTGTGGAGGCAGCGAGCAGCCACATGGTAGACAAACAGCTGCATGGTAGGAAGGTGGTAGAGAAGATGAGTGGAAAAGTCCAGAATTTCAGGAAAAGCATGCCCTGGTTTGGGCTTGTATCCCAAAGGAAAAGAAAATAATAAACAGGCTTGATCTTGAGAGTCTGTCACAGGTAATCACAGATTCTGTTTAAAATGGTAATGGAGGTTGTGCTTAAAGAACAGAAATCCACAAGTAAATGAGAGTTTTAATTTATTCTTATTTTTAGTATATGTTTTTAACAAAAAAAAAAAAAACCACTGTTGAAATTTCCAAATTAATTTCCCAGCACTCATAGTTTCTCTTATTAGAAATCATTATCTTTCTATTGGTAATCTTTTATTGTTTCTTAGGTTATGTTTTGAAGAAAGTTATATTTGATTACTGTCCTTGGGTTTTCGTAAAATGCTTTTCTCTCTGGTTTGCTTTTTACTATTTCCTTCCTTCTGGTGTGTGTGGAGGGGTCACATTGTTATTTAACTTCTCTTTTATAAAAGATACAAGTGTCATGGCACTAGTCTTCCTTGCTTGTTTCAGTTGCCTCACTTACTTGTCTTGATACAGGATGGTGTGTATTGTTCTAATTGTCTAGGGAATATTATTGTATCTTAATTTCCCCTTGGACCAATTATTTAGGTCAGAGCTTGTTTTTAATTTTAAAATTTTCTGAGTTTTTTAAATTCATTTCATTTCTGGATCTGTTGTATTTGGCTGTGGTATGGAGCCTCTGGCCACACTGCCTACAAGGCCCAATGTCAGAATTTGGACCCAATGGAGTGCTGGTTGAGCTTCTAGAACAGTCCTGGAAGAGGTTCTTCCCAAGACTACATTCTTTAGCTTCAAAGAATCTTTGCACTCTTTTTTTTTTTTTTTTTTTTTTTTTGCAAAATGCCTTGCTGTTCTTTGTGACTTATTATTTTTAAATCATTTCAAGTATTTGTCAATATTCATAAATGCCTGTTTTTCACAAGTATCCAGCAACTCCGTCTTAGCACACAGTCATGCATTCTTTTAACTTCAAAGATTTGTGCCTTCTGTTTGAAGTAAGTTTGGGGTTGTGAACAAAATCACTCAAATGAAGTATTTTCTCAAAACAGAACCTTACTTCTGATGAGAAGGGTGGGCTACTCACAGATGTAGAAGATCAAGCACACCAGGATGGGAAGTTTACTTTGGTTTTTATTTTACAGCAAATGGTGACTGTGTCTTTTCCCCATTGGCTGGCCTATAACTTGTTATGTAGACCAGACTGGCCTCAAACTCAGAGATTCTCCTGTCTCTGCCTCCTGAGTGCTGGGAATAAAGGCATGCGCCACAACACTCCGCTTCATTCTTGAAACTTCATGTACTTCATTTTTTTAAGATTTATTTTTTACTTTATTATGAATGGTTTGTCCACATATATGTATATGCACCATGTACATACAGTGCCCACAGAAGCTGGAAAAGGGAGCTGGAACACCCTGGGACTGAAGTTACAGATGGTTGGAAGCCTCCAAGTGGGTGCTAGAAACCAAAACCAGTCCTTTGTGAGAGCAGCCAGTGTTCTTAACCTCTAAGTCATCTCTCCAGTACTGAGTTTTGAACTTTGTAAGGATAAAGGCCTAATGTAGCTTTTCTTATAAGTTAAAATGTTAGCCAGTATCAGTGTATCATTTTAAAATTTGAATTAGTTTTTCTTGGCCTTTCCCTGTGCATTCCCACTTGGTTTTTGTTAGTATCTATTCTGTTTCTGTCTCTTTAAAACTGGGCTATTTCAGTTTGCCTTGAATATTTTTTTCAATGTTAGAATATTCGTGAATAATGTCTTTAACAGGAGATAATTGGGCAGTTGACATTCATTGCCACAAGCCATCTATCTTCTATCATAAATTGTCTCTGCTTTAAATGTTTCTTCATTTGTCTGTTCTCTATTTTCCCTTTGATGTTTAAAGTATTCATTTCGTTTTATCCTTTCATTAAGATTGAGAATGCAAATGCTCTGTTGTTTGTTCTGAATGTGATTATCTTAATAGATCATGAACATTGCTCAATTCTCTTCGTAAAGAATAGAATTTCCCAGCTTTTATGGAAGGTAAAACCTTTTTGTGGTAATAATTTAAGACTTAAACTTCTTTTTAACTTCAATTTTTAAGTTAAATTGTATTACTTAAGCTGCCTTCAACAATTACACTATTTAAAGCTGGATATGCTGGCATAAGTCTGTAATCCTAGCACTTTGAGAGTGGAGGCAGGAGAATCAAAAGTTAAGGTCATCATCAGTGGCTCCATCACAAATTTGAGGGC
Source organism: Cricetulus griseus (assembly GCF_003668045.3). Lineage (NCBI taxonomy): Eukaryota > Metazoa > Chordata > Mammalia > Rodentia > Cricetidae > Cricetulus > Cricetulus griseus. Next base: position 93,560,230 of record NW_023276807.1, read on the forward strand.
ACCCTGGGTACCAGAAACCATCTTACACGAAACCAACAACAAAAAAGAAAAAAAAAAAAAACAAAGCAAACCAAACACAGCTATTAGCAAATTATCCTGAGTCCCATTACTATGTGCCATTCAGGGCATGGCAAGGAAGGTCACCCCAGGTCTCTTCTCAGCCTTCCTCCAGACATATTCAGTCACCTTCCCCCTTTTCTCATGTGAGCAGCCTGTTTTTCTTTTTTTAATTTAAATTTTTTTAAGTTAGTACATACTGTGTTAAATACCATTATGATATATTCAAACAGTGTCTTTATGTGACTCCCCGAACCTCAAGTTTCCCCTTACTAGTTGTGCTTAAGCAGATGTGACACATTTTCTAAAAGAAGAGGTCAGAGGAAGGAAGAGGCAGTTATGATGGGCACTGTATTGGCTGGGAACACAGTGAGGGCCTGAACCAACCTAGCAAGTCCAGTAGATCTGCCATCCCTGTGTGCTAGATATAGCCTGGGAACTCAGGCACCAGTCTTTGAATTTGTCAATGTGGAAGGGAGCTGGTAGGTCATGAATATCTTCTAAAATAGAAAACTTCAGGCTTGATCACACAGATTTTTACCATACACTGAGCATACTGCCAAAGGTCATATGAGACCTGTCTTGAAAGACAACTGAGGTAAATTTGGCTTGGTCACACAGTGTTCTTTAATCATCTGCTTGCTCTCTTTCCATTTGGTTTGTCAGCTTGACCAACAGTAGGGTAGGAGTATGTACACTCTGCAATTCAAGTCCACCATAAACATGATTTTCAATTAACTGTGATAGCCAGAGCTTAAATATCACCTGCTTTGTACCAGTTTCCAGAGGTCACTGAGGAATGCCCAACATCCTTTTTATAAAAAGTGTTACTAGGTATGACATTATTAAACCTTATGAAAATGGTTTAATTGGAATGAATGACCCTTCAAATAGAAAAATAAAACAAAACATAATGTCAAAAGAACAAAGGCATATTCAACATCATTTCTGGTATCCAGAAGTATAAATATTGACTTTTCAAAGAAAAAATATTGACTTTAGTATCATCCAACTCTTGACTTTGTCTTGACTGTATTTCAGAGCTATAGTTTTAATAAAGAAGAATAAACTTTATAATGATGATTATTTAAGTACTTATGAGGTCACCACTAAGCATAGATCAACAGACTGTCATACATTATTTATAATGACAGTCTGCAAAGAAGGGTTTAACATTAACTGGACACATGAAATCAAGACAGCAAAGCAAATTGGCCAGTAGGCCCTCAAATCATGGAAGACAAATAGGCCTTAGTTATTGGCACACTTCTATAGTCATTTTACAGCTGTTAATGAGAAAGACTGGTGTCATTAAAGAAACTAATTTGCTATAAATCTGCTAGCTTTTTAAGACAGTTCCTTGGTGTCTGTGAGCATAGTATGATATTTTATATTAATTCGGTGTTTTGCTTTTTGTGGGGTTGCAGACAACAGCAACCACAACATTTTACATTTATACCCACACAGTGCAGAAGGGCTCCAATTTGTCCACATCCTCACCAACATTTCATGCATTCATTCATTCATTCATTCATTCATTCATTCATTCATTCTCTCTCTCTCCCTCATGCATGCATATGTTCCTTCCATTCCTCCAGCTTCTCTCCCTGAGCTTCCAGAAAAATTCCATCTTTAGTGTCCTTCAACTTCTGAAACATAGTTTAATTTCAAATTTTGCTTTAGTGTGTGGAGGGATAGAGTCTTGAGTGTTGGTCCTTGGCTCTTTAGACTTGAGCAGTAACTCTGATGTGTACCTTCAATACTCACATCACTTGAAGTCCTTGCACCATCTCTCTTGGGCCTTCATCCCTCTACCTGGTGGAGCCGTTGGTTTTAAAGTTCTTTCATATGTGCTGGCCTTTATCAGATTTTTGTACTTCTTTGAATGTGTTTCTTCCCAAAGTCTATGAAGTCTCTTTTTAGCTACAGTGATAAGCATTTGCCCACCGTGCCATAGCTGCAGAGTGAAATCTTTTTCATTCTTTTTTGCTCTCCCAAGTGGAGCAAATCTATAGAGAAAGTTGAAGATTAGGAATACCATTCGTTCTAATCATTGAATCTGATGTAAAGCCAAAATCAGTTTCATGCCAGAAAAGGAGATGAAAACCGTAGCCAACTGTGAAGGTTGGCGGCAACCTACGTGTCTGTTTAGCGGGTGAGTCTTGTGCAGAAATCCAGTTCCCTCTGCCTCATGCATACTGGTTTCCTTGTTCTTAAAAAGGCTGTGGCTGATTGAAGTTCTGGCTACATCCGTGGTTCATACTGCAGCCCTTCCCTCTGCATGCAGTGTGGCCCCTCATCCCATCTTCCCAAGAAAACACAGCAGGAAACTCAGAGGATGGCATCCCAAGGGAGAAGCTCTCCCAGTTATTTTACTAGTGTCGTTGTCAGCTGGGTACAGGATAGACTTTGAGGGCCAAATAATGGCCCAAGGAAGGGTAGAGACACAAAGACTCTCTTACTTTTCAATCACCTCCCCCTGGCGTTTTCCATTTCCTGCTGGTACATACAGAGATGGCAGCGGCACAGACTCCAATCAATGCCTTACTTTGTAGACTTGCTGGGTGTTTGTCCTTGATGCTGCTGTGCCCAAGGCTGCTTCCCCAGGAGCCAGGACACCAGGAATGCACCAATGCTGACTATTCTCTGCTCTCCTCTGTCATACGTTAAGGACATGCTCAATGCCATTCAGTGGCTTTTGAAGGCACTGTCTACTCCTATAAAAATCCAGCAGCAAGACTTGGCAGTATGTATTCAGTGTTCCTGGAAAATTAGATGACAGTTCCAGAATTTCTCAGAAAACAGGATGATTTACAGTGGGTTCCAGTCTTGAGCAATCTGCAATTACAGCAATTAGATAAATCTCTAGGGTTTTATAGAGAAAAATATCTTCTTAAAATCTTCAATATACAAATAATTTTCTAATTCTAGCTATGTTCACTAATAGCTGTGGCTTGGGTCAGATATATAATTCAGTCAACAAGTCACTGCTAGGTGAATTTTTTATACATACAGAAGCTCCAAAATTGTTGCATACATCTAATGACCCTTCTTTCTGCTTGAGTAGTGGAGGTAGTAATTGAGTTGTGGGGCTGGGAGCTAGCAGGCAGAGGATAACTCATTTCACATAGAAAGCCTAGACTTTAAATTTGGCACTTCATATTTATTTTGTCTTGATGAGATCAAACACCTTCCCTGTTCCTTCGTTAGAGTGTACAACCGTATAATAATTGTCATAGGGATCAGAGGAAATGCTTGGAAGTTACTCAGCATCAAGATGACAACATTTTAGAAGCTAGTCGAAAGTAAAGTTGAATTTTAATCTCTAAGATATTGAATACCATCCATGTACTAGACATATTTTGGGGGTCAGGTTGCCATTTTGGACTTCATTAGATGAATAAGTGGTTCACAAATTCTACTGGAAGAGACAGGCATGGAATGATTGGTAAATAAGGTAATTATGAACAATTAATAGTCATGAAACAAATACAATAGGACAGTCTGGCATAGGGTGGAGTATCTGGGAAGGGAAGGTCACAGAGGCCTCCTGAGGAAGAAGATGTGCCCAGGACACCATGAGAGAGCCAGGAAGGGCCCCCCAGGCATTTGAGGGCAGTGTGATGGGTTTCAGAAGGCTGCAAAGTATGGAAGACCCAGACATGATGATTGGATTGATGGTCAGAGGAGAAGTATGGAGTTTACTCAATAGGATGACAGTCTCTGGGAGCTTCTATAAATATAAGTCAATAGCTCATTGTTGGTAACTTTGAAATCTCAAGGGCTTTGAACCTGGAAAGCTAACTCTTGTCCAGATGGGATATCCTGTCAAGAATGCTGCCTTCCATGCTGCCTAATTGTGTGATAGGGTTTTCAAGGCTCATCATGGACCCCATGGCATTGTTATCATTGTGGATATCAGTTATCTTTCTTACCTCCAAACCTCATAATCCTTCTCCACACCTTGCTTCCATCAAACCTTGAAGAAGGGATTATATACCCGTGGCAAATGTTTTGATAAATAAAAGCAATGGTAGTCATCAGAAGGAAACACAAAACAGAAAATAAAACCCATTCGGCCACAACCATTTGAACAGTATGTATAGTATGTATTGAATGGTACATTAGAAATAAAACACCCCAATGTAAAATAGAAACAGTACATATTTTGTCTTTAGCCTTCTACCATCTCTGGAAAGCCAGTACTTTCCTGATGCCCATTTCATAGAAGAACAAAACTGAGGTTCTTATTAAGCGCTAATTACCCTCCTACTAACCTATGAGATAGGCCTTCGTGATCTTCCCCTTACAGATGAGAATCCCATGGGCACAGAACCATGTATAATTTGCAGTTACTTCTGGAATTTTCTATGTAGTATTTTCTGTTCATTGTTGACTGGGAGTTTGTGGACAAGGAGGTACTACTGCATTTCCAGACCTTAGCTTAAACCCACTTTAGTTTTAAGGTTCACCCAAGCTAGGTTAAAATGTCTTCTCCCTTATTCCTTCCTCTTTTTTTTTTTTTAAGCCAGAGCCTCACTTTGTAGTCCAGGCTGGCCTTGCACCCAGAGATCCTCCTGCCTCTGCCTCCCGAGTACTAGGATTAAAGGCATGTGCCCCAACCCTGGCCAGAGCATGTGTTGTTTCTGTTCTTTGAGCAGTGAGGGACTGATTAAAAAGTTTCATTGTAGTTGCCTATTCTGGGAATATCAGTATGCTTACAGCATAGCTTAAGGCTCAGGAACATGTAGAAATTACAGACCAAGAGAAACTTGCTCCTATAATCCCTAAAGAGTGAGGTGACACATGAAGTCCCTTGTCCTCCCAAGGGCATAATGGAGAGGGAAAGACCCAAGTTGCCTGTGGATGGAGAAATGAAATTTGGAGCCATTGTTAACAAAGATGCTGTTGCTTCACTACAACTTTTCTCTTGTCTAAGAATAGAAGTCAGTTTGGTGGTTTGTTTCTTCAGTGTGTTTACAGGTTATCATTTATCTTCTCTTTAGAACTTTGCTGGAAGAAAGGTAAGTTTTGTATGAATGTCCTTTATTGTCAACATACAAATGTCTTTCTGTTAGTCATTGGATCAGGTCTTGATATTTGAGGGATACGTGTATTATTCCACCACCACAGAGTCGGAATGTGGCCTTTTATCCTGTGTCATAGTGAATGTCAGAAAATCTAGAGAAGCAACTTAATCCTCTAGGATCTGTCTTTACCTCTGATGGGCGAAGAGGAATTAAAAATAACCTATTGAAGATGTGGACAGGAGTACTGGCCATTTCATCCTTCTGCACGTACACCCTGAGCCCTGCCTACAACCAGCTGGGTTCTGCACTGTGGGGGCCCCAGCCCAGGCGTGTTCCCTTCTCAGGAAGGTGGGCAGTAGCTGGCTCTTGGCAGTGGGCGGAGCCGGCTGCACACAGAGGCCTGCCTTGATTTCTGTATTCCAAGAAAGTTTAAAATAGATTCTTGGTTGGGTACCTTGACTGTGCTGTAATTCTTCAAGTGTGGCAAGCAATACACATGGCATCTCTGTGTTAACGGTTTGTGACACTTGAATGAATTGGGGCATCCCTTCTTCTCTGGCACATGGATGAGGCATGTGTTTGTTTTGGTTTATTTTGACAATCTCACTGCCTGGGATCGGGTGCTGTAAAATATCCTCACTCACTGAGATGCAGAAGTGGGGAAAATGCCTGGATAATTACTCTCAGGGCTTTGGATAGCCTGACAAAGAAAAATGATATGTTTTAAATAGGCAATAATTATATATCGATTGACAAAAAATTAGGCAGTTTGCAGCTGATTATTTTTAAATGATACATTTTAACAGAGACTGTAAATTACTCCTTTTACTAAAGCAAAAGAATAATTTAAACATGAGTTTATTTAATTTCCTATTTGAGTGTTTGGCGTTTCAGTTAGTAACTGTGTCAGTGCCATTTGTGTGTTCCTACACCACAGTCACATGGGGCTTTTAATGGCATGTGTGAATCTCTTCATGCTTATTGTAATTTTTTTTTCTCCCTGAACAAGTAGCACTTTTGCTGGGGTGTGGCACGTGGCTTCAGCATTGCTCTACCACAGCTCTTGCCTCCATACTGACCTCTTTTCAGCATCTCCTGCTGTGTTGCTTCCCCTCATCCTGGTCACAAAGTGTCTAACTTTGAAAAACTGGGGCTCTACTTCCCACCCTCTCATTCTCCTTCATGTCTTCTTCATTGCTCCCACAGGACCTCAGTTGTGTGAACCACTGAGTTTCTTCTTGGAAATTTACACTCCAACTTGCCTGCTAGAACTTAGTCTCTTGGGCTGGAAGTATTTGAGCGGGCAGAGCCCTCATCCTCACCCCTCCATCGAGCGTCTCAAGAATGACAGAGGAGGCAGGGTCCTAGAGAATTCAGATGTGGCCCCTTTTCTCTGTTCTCAACTGGAGCCCCTGAAAATGTGGCCATGGCTTTAGTGTCACTCTTCACAGGTCCTTCCACACACTGGTCTTATTCTGAGCGAAGAGCCCCTTAGCCTTTGAACCCCATTCTTGAAAAAGAAACCTTGGAAGGAGGAGGAAGACATTTTGAGTCTAGCTGGTAACAAGTAAGTAGGTAAGCAAGTCTTCCATTGATGTCCAAATCAGTTCATATTGCAGAGGGAAAGTCTCTGGGTAGAGAAATGTTTTGCAAAGGCTTTTGATAGCTACAGGTAATCTGTATCTGTGATTAGTTTAAATGCAGCACACATGCACACCATATCTATGTTGCATACACTCACTCCCACAGTCCTCCAACTTTTCTTGCAAGTGTCATTCCATTTGTTGACAGTATTGGGAGTACACAGCCTGGCAGCTGGGCTCCTGTGATGGAGGCCAGCTGGCTCTTCCTCCTTGTCTGTTGAAGCTGGAGTGGCCCTATGAATAGCCAGGCTGTTGCCATTTATAACCACTATTCAGGCATGGAATAGTATGTACACGGCTTACTAAAAAGAACAGTGAAGGCCTCCATGTTTTTCCCATTGGCCCCTCGCCCACCACCACCTCTCCCCCAGCTCATGTTAGGCTATGATAAAGTTGGAGGCTATCTCCTCCAGGATGGCCAGGAAAACAGGCCTGTGTTTTGTGACTGAACTTTTTATCCGCCATCTCACTGCCTTCCCAAATAGGCATAATTGTTAGTGTTACTGTCTGAATGTGTCTACAAATGAAACTGGGATTCCTAGACTTTTTCAGGACTCACTGAGCCAGGACAAGTAGCTAGAAACATGAAGATGTCAACTTCTTACTCAATCTGGGTTAGTATGGTTTGATAGTCCTCCAACTATTCAGGATGCTGATGAAAACAATAAAAGCAACACTTAGCTCCCTTCAATCATACCAGATGGTAGGAAGGCAGGTAGAATTCATGGTTGGGGCTGGTCTCCACAGCTTCTCTCTAATGGGCCACTGTAGCTTAAAAAAATCTCTGCAGGCAATGCAATGGTAGTTGATGGGCTCATTGTTCTTGCCTTTCTAGGACTCTTTGAGACAGGGTCTAACTGTGTATCCCAGGCTGGCTTTGAACTACTGATCCTGCCTGAACCTCTCCAGCATTAGAATTTAGGCATACACTACTATACCCAGCTCATAATACCGTTTTAACCATGGTTCTAGAAATAGAGTCTCTCAGGAATATTCTTATAAAATGTGCAAGTCCAGTCTTAGAACTAAAAGGGAATTTACTGGTCCTGTTTTCCAGAGGAGGAAATGGCCCATACAGTATAGTGTTAACTTACATTATTTAATTCATCACACCACTAGTTCATAAATATTTGATTCCTCTCGCAATTAGGATGGGGTGAACTTCTTGTGTCCCAACAATCCTACTATGAAGGCAAGCTGTCTTACCTTACAGAGAGAAAGTACTGTTTGACAAAAAGACTGAGTTTGTTGTACCTTGATTTGGCCTGTATATTCTTTTTTATATTACTTTCATGCTTTATTCAAATACAAAATAGATTTTATATCAGTTCCTTTCTGTTGCTTTGATAAAATTCCCTGGCAAAAAACAGATTATAAGAGAAGGGTTTGGTTTACAGTTCAAAAGGGTACAGTCCATCACAGCAGGGAAGGCATGGCAGCAGGAGCACCAGGCTGCCTGGCAGTCAGGAAGCAGAGAGAGAAAAAAATAGGAAGTGGTACTGGCTTTTGAACCTCAAAGCCTGCCTCTAATAACATACTTCCTCCATCAGGGCTCCATTATCCTAAAGGTTCCATAACCTTCCTAAAGAGAGCTATGAGCCTAAGGGTAGAATGGGATGGTTCATATTCAAACTACAACAGACCTTAAGGAAGTATAACCTTGAACCATCATCACCTTGAACTTCAGCATGCTCCATCTCACACCTGTTGTCCAAGGAGTAATTAAATCCTAGCTCTGATACTCCATGGGGATCTAGGCTGGAGCTCTAGGCCGATCTCATTCTGCCTCTGGGTTCTTGGCCATGAGCTGCCATTTACCCTTGGCCCTCTGCCTTCTACAGGGACTTAGAGATGAGGAAGAAGCACTACCAAGGATTACATCACACTCAACCCTGAGGCCTTTTCCCGGTCAGCCAGGACAGTGAGGGCCCTTTCCAAGTTCTGAGATTATTGTTGAGCAGGTTCAAGGAAGGGGTGCATGCCTTCCTCCTGTTACACGAGGCACAGAGTATAGGCATGTTGTGTGCCTGCTATGGACTTGTTACTCTAAAGGCAACTCCGTCCAGTTAATTGTTCTAAATGTGTGTTTGTGGGATCTGGCTTTAGTATAGGTGTTATAGGAGCTATAGAAGCAAGAGAGAACATAGAGAATACAAAGCATGGAACTGAAGAATCTAGGTTCATTTTGATAGCAGTGCCTTTGTGGTGATTCCTGTTTTAGACAAGGCAGCTGACGCTCTGAGATGCTTAGGTATTGTCCCTAAAACTAGCAGACCAGAATGTCCAATGTTGTTCTTTCCAAGTTTGACTCTGTACTTACTAACATGCCACATTGCCTTTTTATTAACTGGGTCTGCTCTTTTTTATCTGGGGGTCTCTGAGTGTATATATAGCTGGGTGATTCTTGAGTTCCAAAGGGCTGAGTCTCTTGTTGACCTTTTAGCCTGGGTCTTCAAGGATCCCTGGAACTCATTATATGTAATAATTTTCTATGACAGAAGAGAGGAAATTGATAGGGGAAAATATTCAGAAAGTAAAACCTGGAATTTCCCCCCTTTTCATGGTTCTGGAATTTCTTGAGGTCAGAATCAAAATATTTTTATTCAATTTAGAAATGTGTTGTTTTCCAATTATATTCATGCCCTAATTTATGCCTTGACTGATAGTCTTATATACTTTAAAGGCCATATTTGTTCATCTTACTAATTGGATATTTATGGGATGAGGGCAGAGATTCTACAGGTAGAGCTTCCAGTTGCTCCCTGAAGTTACTGTAGAGCTCACAGTAGATTAGGGTGCTCTCCCCCATAACCAGTTCTAACAAATTAGCCTTATGTAACGTAAGGTGGAAGTTCTGGAGTCCTTTCACTTGTCTTTTCATAAGGGAAGTGGTTTGTTAAGTTGAGGGGACGTAGAACGAAGTGGTAGGTAGAGAGAAAAATCATAGCAATTGTGGGTTGACAGTGATTAAACTAGTGGAGGAGAGGTGGTATTGAGTTCATTGGAATTTATGGTGGAAGCTGAGAAGGCAGAATGCGGTCGTGCTAATAGATGACGGGAAGGAGGTAAAAACAATGATAGAAGTGGGGGAATAGTGAAAGAAATGGAAATTGGGGGAAAGAGGAGCATTGATAGAAATTGGGGAGGTATTGGTGGAGGAGAAGGAAAGGTAAAAGTTATCAAGGAGATGGGGGTGGAGCTGATGATAGAAGGGGGCGGAAGGATGTTAGAAGTGGAGGAGATAGTGGAAGAGGAAAGAGTGACTGGGTGATAAATGGGTTGGGGGAGGCCATGGAGGGGAGTGATGGTGAAAGTGGTGGTAGTAGAGAAGGTGGAGGAAGTAGTGGACTGAAGTGGTGATAGATGTTTTGTAGGTGAGGTGGTGGTGGAGAAGCAAGAGATAGAGAAGGGAGACATGGTACAGCAGTGGTTCTAGTGAGCGTAGCAGCTGACATTTGCTTTGGGGAGCTTTTATGGGCATGATCACACAACAGCCTTTGAGGTTGTATAGTCAGTCTTCCCCAAGGTCAGGTAGCTGCTCATCTGCAGAATTTCTAGAGCCAGTGTCCTTCACCTTAAGGCCAAGCTGCTTCCTTGATATGGGAATACTGGATCTGAAACCGGGAATAAAACTGACTTGGCAAAGATATTTTATTTTGGGAAAACCATTTGTCAAGATTGACAGGCTCCGGACACGAGGTTTCTTTGGAGGGTGATGGAAATATTCTAAAATTAGAACATGGTGAGGGTTGTATGCTCTGTCTTGATACCAGCACTCACTGAATTGTACACATCCAACATAGGAAGTGTGTAATATGTAACATCTCAGCGTAGGTGTTTTAAAATATGAAACATTGACAAACTCTGCCATGAATAACTCAATCTGATGTGTGTGTTTGTAGCATAGCAGAATGGGTGTTAAAGTTAAGCAATTCAAAGTTGCTTTTGCTGGTGTCAAAAATAGCCTTCTTTGGAGGTAGCTATGTTGCAGAAATGCTGAATGTGGAATACTAGGGCTTTTCTGTGCCTTTTAAGAAGTTAAAGTATTTAGGTTAGTAGGAAGATTTAAGTGAAATCATGAGCACATACATGTATGCATGCATGCATGTGCATGTCTACCTTTCTATGTCATATGTGAATATGAGTCAAGTATTTTGAAGCCTGGCCAGAAATGGTCCAAACATTTTCATGTTCGACTCAGCAGCTTATATAAATAGAATCATAAGCAAAAAATGTAATTGATACCCTTACAGATAAAAAGTATTCCCCTCACTCCTTGATAGAGACAGCTGGCATGCTGAGCTTTTCTTCTCTACTTTGGGCTCTTTGGAAACCGTTCTGGGCTGGGCTTTTTGCCGAATTGACATAAGTCTTTGCCCTCCCTTCCTTTTCCTTTACATAGGCATAAAGTATGGCATCTAATCATAGGCAAAAGCATGCCCTTGTCCCTCCCTGGCTTACATTGCTCCATTGGCCACCATTTCTTGAAGCTAAAGATCCAGGGATCTGATAGTGCAGCCCAGGCAGTCTGGCTGTCTTAATGCAGAGACAGAATGGAGCTGACCATCTTCATTGCCCCTTTCACCAATTTCAGGATTCTGTGTGTGTCCCATTCCACCATTTTGTGCAGTGTCCCAGATTGGGCCACCCAAGAGAGGGTGGGCTTTTCCTGTTCCATTTTCACAAAGGCATGTTTCTATTCCGATCTGCTTGGCAGGTCAGACTTGGACTTTAGCAAGTACTTCCAAAAACCACATGCATCTGAGAAGGCCCAGCATTAACCAAGACAGTGCCCCAGGTGGCTTCAGGTAAAGAACTTTTGGGACACATGCCCAACCCTCCCACTTTTTTCTGGAGGCAAACAGCATACTAATTAAGAACCATAGTCTTAAAAGTATTTGCTCTTAGCCCGTCCTTCAAAAAAGAACCCCAGCTTTCCTCTCAAGCCCCCAGGCCTCCTGCTTATGAGGGAGGGAGGCTGTGACCACAGGGCCACCCTCTCTCTCCCCTGCTGAGTTCTATCTTGGAGGCCAGGAGGCTAGGAAGCAGACACACAGATAAACAGAAACTAACCTGAAGAGGAAACATTTAGTCTGGCCTCCCCTTTCATTCCCTTGCTCCTGGCAGCATGACATTGTTTGCCTCGAAATGGCGGGCAGACATTTGCTCTTGACCTTCTGGGTGTCAATGCTGTAGCCAGTAGGTAACTTTACTCTGCTGCCTTTGGGGGTTGATTTCATTTTACTAATGCCATGATTTTTAATAACAAGTTGACTGTCCCTAATTGAAAATCCTGAAATCTGAACTACTCTAAAATTTAAAACTTTAGGGTTTAAAAAAAAAAAAAACCGTAAGACCACAATTAGAAAATCTGCTCCCTGACCCTGTATACAAGTAATAAAAGCACTGCATTAATGTTACTATGAGGAAAAGGCATTTGTGAAACATAACTGAATTCATGTTTAGACCTGAATTGCATCCCTAAGATCTGTCTATCGACGAAATACCCCTGCACACATTCTCAAAAAAACAAAAACAAAAAAAAAAAAACTATTGGTCCCAGGCATTTCAGCTAAGGGTCACTCATCTTGAGTCAAGTCTTCTTGGCTTCTCATGGGAACAGAATTCTTATCTGAAGTTCTAACCTGTTTAGTTTTAAAAAGTGGCTTTCTCTTTTTTCATCTGGGGATTTTACAAACACATTTACTTCTTAGTTAGATTTCGTGATTGCATCACATTTTAAACAGTGCTTGAAGCACACATGAGTGGTGCCAGATAAAAGTAGAGACTGCCCAGCGAAGCTGTAGATAAGCTACAAATGTTTAGATTAAGTCCTATGTAATATTTGGTTGCATACTTACACCAAATAACAATTTTCTATCTGCAACACAGATTTAACAATATGGTGTATTTTTATTTGTAGTTGTACTTTAGACTATTTGCCTTAGTTCTGTTTGCAGGCTACTTGTCTTTTAAGATAGCCAGTTTCCTTGTCTGAGACTTGTCAGGGAAAATGATGTTTTGAGTGTGCTAATGGGTCACAGGACATAACCAGGTGCTATCAAGTAGGGCCATGTCCATTGGGGAGTCATTTATTTGTTTTTTTATTTTGTTTTTAATTTTTTTCTCAGATTTTTTTTTAATTTGAATTAGAAACAAGCTTGTTTTACATGACAATCCCAGTTCCCTTCTCCCTCCCATCCTCCCCTACCACCACCCCCAACTAAAACCCTACCTATCACATATTGGGAAGGCATATATTTTAGTAAGCAAAACTGTATAAGACCTGGGCCACTAAAACTCAGTCCCTTCTACAGAAACGACAGGTTTATATATCTTGGTAAATGCTTCCCAGTGTCTATGTGAACTGCTTCCAGGCTAATGATCCAATATCTGTATTTCCATGAGTGATATAGAAGTACTACTCACTCATTCTAAGACATATTTCAGATGAGACATTTTACTATTTTAAGCAAACCTTAAATATTAAAGTCATGTTGTGGATGCATTTTAAGAAATGAATTCTTAGGCAATGTTATCATTGTACAAACATCTTAGAGTATAATTATACAAAGCTAACTGATTGGGGTTCCTGCATACCTGGGTTGTAGGGTATAGCTTCTAGCTATGAAGCTATGTGCTCTGTGACTTTATTAAATCTTTCCTGGCTCAAAAGTTTGCTTGGAAGAAAATGACTAAGATATTTGTATAAAAGAAGAGAGAAAGGAAATATTCTGCTGATGATAAACCTGTTGGCAGGCTGTGCAAGTGGAAAATGCAGGGTGTCAGCCCAAAAGCAGACAGATGTTCGGAATTGATGAGTAGGAGGTGTGTGGTGTGTATATGTGTGCACTCGTGCGTGCATGCGTGTGTATGTATGTGAAGGGATTAATGTGTGCACAACAACCTAGAGCTGGAAAAAGCAAGGATTGGATGGCAAATTGTGCTGTAGTTTGCAAGTTATTTATTGACCTAAGGCCCGTGTTAAGGGTTTGCTCTCCTGGGAGTCACTGTTGGGCGGGTAGAACCTTCTAGGGGCCAGGCCTAGGGAGAAATGTTTTAAGTCTTTGAGGGTCTCCTATATAACAGAAAAACCTGTTAGTCAGTTTTCTGTTAATATCACAAAATTACTGAGATAATAAGAAAGAGGAATCGTTGTGGCTCACAGTTTCAGAGGTTTCACTTCATCGTCAGTTGCCCTACTTCTTTGGGTTTGTGGCAGCATAGTACTCCACAGCAGAAGCACATACCAGAGGAGGCAGGGTACCAAAACCATATGCAAAGGCATATCCCATGCCCTACCACTCTGACACCTTGGTGAAGTCAGTGTGCTCTTTCTAAGCCATCTAGGTGATTGGGTAGGAAGGACTGAGTGAGGGTATTTAGCCAGGTTTCCCATGTCCTGGTTTATGGACAGCCCCAGTGCACTGGGGATAGTGATTGACATCCTTGTGCTACCCATGTCCCTGCTGTGAAACTACACCCATGCCTGGAAGAGCAAGAACTCAAGCATACCAGGCTTACTTTTGGGATACGGTTTTGACATTATGATTGTGTGAAAGCAATATGCATTAAGCACAGGCATTTTGAATTTTAAACTTGGATCTTTTCCTGAACTAACGCTGTGTAGTATGACGCCGTCTTTCTATGCGGGGTAGTGAATATGAGTCACAGTTCCTGCTGAGTTGAGCCTCGTCGTTGTCACAAGATAAACAAGAAGTGCGCCATGTTCCAAGTACAATGTGGAGTTGGCTGGATGTGTTCAGTGCACTTTTCGCCTCAGATACTGTGCATTTATGATGAATTTATTGGGGTATGTTCCCACTGTAAGAGGGAATCTGCGCTCTGCTTGAGTATATATTAATAAGTAAACTTAAATGAACACACTGTGCTTTTAGCACAGTTCAAAACCTTTCTAATTGCAGAAGTCGTATATGTTTTCAAAAATGTTCAGATTTTACAGATTTCTAAGAGGTTGTTAACAAAAGTTAGTCACTGCTCTTTTTTTGTAAATTTGCGGATATAAAGTGGATTATTTCTATCTATATTTTAATGTCTCTTTCATTGGCTTGAGGTGGTTCTATGAAGATATTTTTTTCTCAAATTTTGGATCCCTGTTTGAATTTCTGCCTAAACCTTTGTCTTCATTCGACATGCCACTGAGCTTCCCATCCTTTGTTTGTGAGGAACTCTTTACGATCACTCTCTGTTACCCAGGAAGTCCAAGACTGCTTACCCAGCAATTCCAGAAAGTGCCGTGTGCTTCATAGAGTGTTGATTATTGACATTCATTCCCCGAGCTGAGCAGTCAGCAGTTGTCCTTTTTAAATTACCATTCAGGGAAATCTACAACAAAAATAAAAGGGACACCTTCTGACTCCCTTGACAACGGATTTCCATTTGCATTGATCGGTTTCCCTTCCATGGCACATTTTCAACTGTCACTTAAAATTATGAAAAGGGAATGAATAAATAAATAAATAAATAAATAAATAAATATAAATAAATAAATAGAAAGGAAAGAAGAAACTGAGCAGGAGGAAGTGGTGGTGGGTGCAGTACCTCCTTTCATTCTTGTTATCTTCTTTTTAGGACAAAGTGGGGCAGTCATCTTCTAAACCACAAAACCTAACCCGGACTGGGTTTTCATCTCAATCAAGAAGCCAACCAGGTAAGAACTGACTATAACTGTATGCAGCTACGTGAGAACTTCATAATGGTTCTTGTTATCCCTGAGGTTCCAGGATCCCCTGTAGATAAAAAAATGTGGAGGTGACTGAGTCATTGGTATAAAATATATTAAAACCTGGAACCTGTGCTCATCCTCCATGTACTGTGCATCATTGTTAGAATGCTTATCATTCCTGATAAGAGTACAATGCCATTGAAACACTTGTCACACTATATTGTTTAGGGACACAGTGACACAGAGGGGAAAAAAATGTATCTTTAATATGGGTGAAATTTTTCCCAGTATTTTTATCTGTGCTTGGTTCAACCTATAAATGTGACTCCTGGGGGTACAGAAACCCAACTATGTATTCTAAAATGTTCTTACCATCAGTAAAATAAGATTCTAGCATCTTCCCTTTCTCTTACGGCCAGTAAGGTCTAACATACAAATCATTATATATTTTCTTTCAATGATCAAACTTCAATGAGTCAAAGGTTAAATTATGTTTTGTGTGAATTATCTAGGATTCACCTCTCATTTTGCAAGGGCTTTGAATCTGACTGAGACAACTGACCATTGCCTGTCGAAGTCCCTCCACATGGGGAGCCTCTCTTTTACCTTTTGAGGGTCCTTCGACCCTTGGAACTGCTGAATTTCTTTTGAGTAACCCCACAACAGAATCCTTTATATTTGGGCATTTTTTGTATCTTCAGTTATGCAAGTTTTGCATATGTGTACTCTTGGCATCTCTCTTCCCTTTTCTTTTTCTTTTTTTCTCCTTCCCTTATTTTATTCCTTCTATATTGTTAAATATCTGAGAGGGTCACTGTGGGGAAGAAGGAAATGTCTATAAATGAATATTAAATTAGCTTGGTAAGTTAGATCTAAGAAATGGAAACTGAGCAAGAATGAAGACTCAGCTCTGTTGTGGAACTGGAGAAAAGGCGCATGGCCCTTTTCGGGACTACAGGTAAGTCAGTGGAAGTCCAAGAAATCGTTATGTTTTCGAGATGGTAATTAGCGTAATCAGATTTTTTTAAATTGTTAATGAAAACAAGGATTACATTTAGCAAAAATACACACTGAGGTGTACCATGTAATCAAATAAATGTTTTCTCAAGCTTTGGGCAGCTCATAAAAGAGCCAGGATTGTCTGTAACGAATTCAGATTCACACTTCAGAAAAGTTTCCAGTGAAATAATATAAATGAAAGATTACCTGTTTGTCAGGACTGTTTTGAAATATAGGATAATTTTAACTCAATACACCACGTCGCTGACAAATGATCTCACTGAAATTGAGATATTTGAGGTCTTTGTGTTAATAATCATATATTATACACATATATAAGTCTATATGTAACCCTTTTATCATAAAATTGTAATCAAACTGAATGAATTCTCAAAAGCTTGTCTCTTATCCATTATCTTTACATTATGATGTTAACTACTCCACACACCGTGGGTAGAGATGGCTTCCTAAAGAGAGCTCTTTTCATTTCATGTAGCAGCAAGTGGAAACTAGGACTCCGATGTGTCACAGCACCTAAAACAGGGTTTAAATGAAAAAGGATCATGTTTGCATATTGAATTCAACTGTTTGTTGCCCTGAAGTTAGCTGTTGTTAGTCCTTCTCTTCACGTAACATGTAACGTAGGAAAAAGCAAGGGAGAACCAAAAAGGTGGGGGGGGGGGCATGGTGGTGCAACCATAGAACCAACAAAGACAACTAGAGATTAGCTCAAAGTAACGGAAGCCAAGAAAGTTCTAAAGGGAAGAAATAGATGCTGTAACACACCAAGACACTGATAACCAACTTGGGCACATTAAATGTCAGATAATATGATTTATTATCTGCACTGAGGGAAAGATAACTATCTGTCTAGAATTTTATGACAACGTATCCTTCCTAGTAAAGGCACAGTGGAACTTTTTCAACTAGTCCTTCAGAAAACGAGTTACTGGCAAGCTTCATTCAAAGAATGATTCGGGCCTGGAGAAACATAACCCAGTGGTAGAGCTCTTGCTTAGCTGGCACAGCTCTGGGTTTGGTTTCTAGCATGGAAAAAATGTTACCAAAAGTGCTACTTCAGGAAGAAGAATACGAACACTGAGAGGAACTGGAAATAGTGCAGTCTAGAGGGAAACCAAATGGTGTTGAGTGCAGTACCAAGCAAATGGTTGAAATGGAGACAAAGTGAACACCACATACTCAGATATTGGAAGTCTTTGGGGAGTGTGAATCAAACGTGAAAAGGCTCTAGTGTGGAGAAGTAAAATGTGGAGTAAATTGTGATCATAGAAAAAGGTAAACTTAATAATGCATTTGAAAATACTAAATGGAGCTACAAGTTGACTATACTTACTAAAAGAACACATATCTATAGTTTCTAAGTTAGAAAAAATGAGAATACATTTTTAAAAAGTCAAACAGTGTCATGTAGAAGAAGAAAAATAGGACATGAAAGGAAAAAATGAAGTCATGCAAAATATCCAAGCATATCCATAACAGTAGGCACAGACTCACATTCTAGATTCACCTCTAACCTTACACCCACCAGACACTCTAGATTCTTCTGTGAACCTGTGTAACTTTTTGAAAAGTTGACCATATATGGAAAGTTGCAGTAAATTTTAAGCAATCCATTTCATGCAAGCCTTGTTCTTTGACCTAGTGTGATTAAATCAAATGTCAACAGAAAGAGTTCAAAACAAAACATACAAATATGTTTGTAGAAACCCCTAATTTCAGTTATGGCCTACACAGGAAATCATGGTGGAAATACCAGTCATTTAGAATGGAATAGACATGAATACATGGCAACTAGAGAGTATGTCTTACTGCTGAAGTGGTACATAGAACTTAACTCCAAAAAGAAGAGTCATTGAAGCTAGAAGAGTATAAATTGAATAAATCTAAGCAATTTCAAAGAAAGCAATTACAGAAATTAAAATAAGAAATCATTGAAATAAAAATAGAGCAATAGTGAAACCAAAGCTATTCTTTGGTGTTAATAAATACATAAAGAATATAAAGCAGTGCACAGACATGTATGAAAGCAAACGTAGAAAATTTTAAGCCATGAATGTGGAAATAGAGAGATTGGATAATGTATTGCAACAGGTAAAATCATATCTGTTCTTTAAATAGACAATTCTTTGTGTATGTGTGGTAACTAAAAGTGGGGGCGGGGACAGTCTTTCCTTTATTTGAATAAAGAGAATAAATGAGAAGTGAGAGTCTTCATGCTTTCAGGCTAAGACAAATTTTTTTACTAAATATTGTATAACCCTAAAGGTAAATGGTAAGTTTGCATATAAATGCATTTCTGTATAAATATAGCAAATCACATGAAACACTAAATGGTACTTCAGCCTGAGGAGAGGTGGTGCAATGCTTGTAACATACATATAGTATTATTGTATTCTCCAAAAAAAAAAAAAAAAAAAAAGTCAAATAGCAAAGGTAGCAACGAGCCTGGACAAGTGATTTGCAGAAACATCAAGCATGCTGTCTTCCTTCTGATTCTGGACACTCATTTCACATGAAAACTAAGGAAACCAACTGAGTGGAAATCAAGGAAGCCGATGCTCCGAGGGAGGTTTCGGGGAACACAAGGGCACAGTCCCTCTTTCAAGTGTGTCCAAGTGCAATGTTCATCTTCCCTCTTGGCACACACACAGCACTTGGGAGTCTGTGGTGAGCAGGCCTGGGGTGTGCAGCTCTCTGGCAGTGCAGTACAAAGGCCGTTCCCTTCCTGGGAGAGAGTGGATCAGCTTGTCTCCAGGCAAGCATGGAGCCCCACAGGAACATGCAGGGGGCCTTCCTGGTGCCTTTCCCCAAACCATTGTCTTCCCCTCCCATATGCCCAGAACCAAGTTTAATGTATGAGGTTATTTTTAAGAAGCTTTCTTGGAATATTTGCCTGAATAGGACCAAGACACCATACTGTTCCTTCTTGCTTCCTAATTTCTGATAACAGACTTCAGGATTGCACATATGTGAGGCCCAGAGTTGCCAGTTCCTTACAAGGGACCTAATGTATAGAACAGATTAGCTGTGCCTTTCCTTGACCTCTTACTTCTCTCTGGCAAAGAGGATTTGTCGTTCCTGTTTGATTATCTCATTCCTAACATAAGCTGCTTATTTTTACATGGCAGTTGCTAAAAACACTTCATGTATTTCTTAGCAGTACCAACAGGAAGGGCCACACTTTCCATTGAAAATGGCTCATTTTCTAATACTTAACAGTACACTCAACAATTTCTAAGAAGTACTTCTTCATTGTGGAAATATATATAATAAACTTATCATTCTAACCATCGTTAAGTATATAATTTAATTTTATTCAGTGTTTTACAACCATCATCATTATCTATTTTCAAAACTTAACACCACAGAAACTCTGAGCCAATTAAGCAATAAGTCCTCCTACCTCTTGTAACCTCAAGCCTATGTGCTGTCTTTCTGAATTCCAAGGTTTGTCTAAATTAGCTTATATTATTGCCCTGTATCTTATATTACTAAACAATACTCTGCTATGTTGGCTTCCATTTGCCTCTGGATGGACATTTATTTGATTTGCTTCCACCTTGGGCTCTTGCCACCATTAGCATGGAAGTGTCTAAATCTCTAGATTTCATGTCTTGTGGGTTTATACTTAGGAATAGAATTGCTGGAATTTTCCTTACTTCCATACAAATGCCTAAGCACCTTTGTTAGAGTCAGGATGTAGGAAAGCCATCTCTAGTTCTTTTCCCACAAAATCTCTAATGTCTACATTCCTTCTACACTGTGGAAAATGTGAAAAGCTCTTGCCATACCAGATAATATTTGTGTCATGATGATTGTTCCATAGTATCAGCTAGCATGAATAATTATAAACTGTTATATTTGACATGATTTCTTGGCTCTGTCTTCTACTTATGTGTTTATGTGACTTCTGTGTTCCAAAAATAGGTTCTAGAAATAGTGAAAACTTTTGATTCATATTTTAACTCATCAACTCCATCTTATTAGCCTACATGGTAGGAATAGTTACTAGGGCCATATTTATATGGAAGAAAGAAGCCTGAGGTCAGAGCAGTGTCCACACCCTACCCTTTTGAGGGTCAGAACTAGACTTGAACCCATGCTGGTAGATTCTACCCCTTCTGAGCCTTTTGTTCCTCTGTTCTTTATGGCCTTCATGTTGGAACTTGGTTCTTGTCCATTATTTTCCTTCATTTTGATTCTTGGGTTTTTCTGTGACTCACACTGTGATTATGACCATAGGCTTGGGAGTAGCTAAGAAGATGTCATCCTTTTGTCACCTCTGCACAGTGAACGCTGGCTTCCCATTAATTGTGCTTCTTCTCTCCTTCCCACTTTGAAGATCATTTATCTTCATAAGGAAGATGGGAACAAAAAGGCATTGAGGAGCTTGCATTCTCTGTCTTTGGCCAGTGTCAAGCAAGCAGCCGACCTCTTCCTCCTGGTCCTTATTTGGAGCAGAACTGAAAAAGCCATTGTCATCCTTTGCCATTTTTCAAGTCTCAGCTATTCTGGGCCTTGCTTTGCTGATGCTCTGCCAGTTCACACCACTCTTTTGTCTGGTCCCTTTGAGCAGATAATTGGGTTCCATTAATGTTTCATGTCTCCTTTAGCTGTTAGGATACTCAAGGTTCCATAGAGGGCTTTAGCCCAGCCACTCTTTCTATTCCTCTTGCAGGTTTGCTTTTCATTCTGCTTGCTTGCTGGGCAGTTCTCCTGTGATTTCTATTCATCCATCCCTTCTTCCTTCATTATACAAACTTCTATTGCTTACCAAGACCATGTGAAGCATGGGGAGGGGGAGCTACTCCAAGGGGATGCAGCAGTAAACCTTGCACTGTTCTAACTTACCGATCACGTAGTATGGATCGTTTTGTCCAATCAAAGTCCCTTTCGAGTCAAGCAGGGAACAATCTAGAAATAAATAATTCTTCCACTTAATTATGATCAGTGATGAAAGAAACTCTTCAAATATCTCTTAGGTAGAAAATAAGAGTGTGTGCTCTCCAAAAATCCAATATTGTTTTCTATTACATTATTCTCAGACCTTAACAAAAGTGAGAAAGAGAAAAAGAAAAAAAAAGTACAATTAACCAGTATTAATACCCTCTCTCTGTGTTCAGGTAAAGAGAATGATTTGGGGATGGGTTGTTTTTACATAGAAATTCTGTGTGAAAATCAGAACTTAGCTAGAGGTTTTCAGAAAGAGTAAAAAGCCCCCTGCCACCCAGAAACACTTTAGGGGGGCCTCCAAAGTCACTTCTGTTGGCATGGCTAATGTTTGTCCACTGTGAAGCCTTTCTCTAAGACACTGATGCAAGCTGGCCTGTAGTGAATCTTCACAGAGATGTTCCAGTGGAGTTAGAAACTGTTTACAGTATCACCAATCAGTAGTGATTGGAGTCCAGCATCTGCTGGTTGCCACAGTTTCTACTTTACCACTTAGAATATGCATGGCTGGTCACTCATGCTTGTTTGACTGTAGATTCAATTTTGGTTTTTTGTTTTTTTAACTCTGGAAGTCTTTAATAGAATAGTTCTACAAGATGAAGTTAGCACACGCAGGTCCTTAACTCATCTTTTAGGCTATATTTTTAAATATAGTCAAATATACTTTTTGTCAAAGAACTGGAAATCTGTTGCTTAACTCATAGTTTCCATTGGGGTAGCTTATGTAGTGAGTGGGACTCCCTGCATCCTGACTACTAATGGAAAGACAACTAGAAGAGTTGGCATTTATCTACCTGGTGGCCTACCCTGTAGGGCATTTCTAAAGAATGGAGAGTGAAGATCAGGCTGACCACAGAGTTTGGCAGCTCTACATGGATGTTTGATTTCCCAAAAGACTACAGTTTAATCAATGAAGAATCCATTGTCTATTTACTCAGTTACCATTTAGTACCTACTGTGTGCCAGACTTGATGTTAGGTGGTAAGGCTAAAGTGCAAACTTACTTCCAGCCTTCTGGAAACTCAAGTTTAGTGACTAAAGAGATAGAAAAATAAAAAAAAAATTGAAATCCAAGTTAGGCAAGAAAGGAAAATGAAAGTTATTAACCTGTAAGGAGATAATGTGTCCAACTTTTGACTTAGGTGATATATTAGTTACTTTTCGTTATAAAATACCATAACCAAAGTGCTTACAAATGACTTTATTTTGGCTTATGGTTCCAGGAGGGAGTCCATAATGGTGGGGGGAAGCATGGCAGCAGGCAGCCAGAGCAAGAAGCTGGCTGGTCATATTTCAACCACACATAGAGTAAAGAGCAAGCTAGAAGTGGGGTGAGGCTATAAACCGTCAAAGCTACTCCAGTGATGAAATTCCTCCTCAAGGCCACACGCCCTAAAGGTTCTGTAACCTGAATCTATTGCATTGACACCGCAAGTCCAAGATGGAGGTCTATGCAGATGCAGTGTCTTCTTTGTTGCTGCCTTCTGGCTGTGTTTGCTGCCTGTAGGAAGGGCAAATGAGCCTAACCCATTCCCAGTACATAGCCCTCCTGGCCTAATCACTTAGAGGTCCCATCCACCAAAACATGGAAGTTGGCTCCAGCACCTAGAGTTTCAAGACATGCAAATATTCAGACCTTATCGGAAACTCATTTCTACTATTCCCTGAGCCCAGGCCTAGAGACTGGGATCCATACCTCCAGGGGCACTCCAAGAATATGTATTCACCCACAGAACCCAAGTAGTTCTGCATTGTGAGCACATTAGGAGGTGGCTCTAGATGTTTTACTCAATCCAGCCCTGGTCTGAGTGTGCTGTCCTGGTGAAGCTGCAGTCTAGTCTCTGTCCTAGAAGCCAGCTTCTGTCTCCTGGGCTTTTGGGTTCTGGGTTCTCCTGGGATGGCTTTCTGCCTCTGATGCCTTAGGGCTGAGGCTCTTCTGAGAGCCGAGTGCCCTTTCTACGACTGCCTTGTCTGTAAACAGAGGTGGCGTCAACTGCTCTCTCTTAAGCACTGAGCAGACCCATACTGGGAGGAGTACTGGCCTCTGGAGTGTGTTTATAGACCAGGAACTTCACTCTGCCAAGAATCCCTTCATCTGAGGACACAAGCCTGCCGTACCTTCCCACTTCTCCCTAAGTGGGAGTCAAGAACCATCCCTTCTTGAGCTGACCCCTCTCAGTTGGAAGCCCATGCTCACATTCCTACAGGACACACTTAAACTGAAGCAGGTTTTAACTTCATAGAAAGAATTACTTTTCCAGAACTTGTAAAAGAAAGTTTCATATCCTTCCCTACTTACTGCTTTATATTTAGCATCATAACCCTTTTCCAAAGCTTGTTGCGTAAGTCTTCATTATATTTGGTGGCAGGGATATTTTTTACTGACATAAGCATTGCACATATTTATAGGCACCATGTGATGTTTTAGTACACATGTACTAAACATTATACTATATGTTTATATATATTGTAATGCTCAAGTCAGGAAAAACATTGTTCTCAAATAATTACCCTTTTCAGTAAACATTTAAAAATATGGAATGCTTTATGAATAGTATGGAGGCAGGAAGCTTGCCTACTTTATTAACATCTGTATTCTAGCACCATAAATGATGTTGGGTAGGTAGTTTATACTCAATGTTGAATAAGGCAATGTTGGGTAGGTGAATAGATTTTGAATTTATGGAGTTAAGTTCATGAACATACAGTGTTCCTGTTTAATATTATGATAAAGATTCCCCAGTGTCTCATTTGGTTTGAAAGCATTGACTCTTTGAGAGCCCAATACCCATGAGTGGCAGGCTTTTGGACCATCAACTTGATTTTCCTTTTTCGAGTCCAGTGTTCTTAGACTAATATTTTTAGGGTTGATGGAAAATGGGAACCTACTAAAGTGACAAGTTATTTATATAGTTTCTTGTACCCAGGCTTCTGCCTGATTTATGATATAATTTAAAAAGTAGGAATTGAAATTAGAAGGTTGAAAAGAAGCAGATCAAATTGCTAAGGAAGACTTGAGAAAGATCCAATGTATCTTTTGTCCTTTTTGAGTGTTATTTTGTAGACTATGCACACATACAAGTTATCTTCTAAAAGTAAAAATAGAAACTGCATGGCTGAACCTGTGTTTTTAGAATGTAATTTGCAACTCAGGTCTTTGGTTCTCATTTGGCAGGCTGAAACATTTTGGTAGTGGAAAATTTCTT
The DNA here is from genome assembly GCF_003668045.3 of Cricetulus griseus. NCBI lineage: Eukaryota > Metazoa > Chordata > Mammalia > Rodentia > Cricetidae > Cricetulus > Cricetulus griseus. Next base: position 93,584,822 of record NW_023276807.1, read on the forward strand.
TTCTGTGCTGTATGAGTCTTTGGTGCAAAATCCAAGACATCTTAAAGAACTGGGAAGAGACATAGTAATGCCCAGGTGCTTCCTTGCATGTTGTGGGAGGATATTATAGAGTCTGAGGAAGGATACTACACACTTTTGCTCTTGGATGGTCACTGAACATTGGATGCCAGTTCTTTAGTTTTAATGAATGGAATCGTTGAGTAAAATGAGTAGCTTTCCTTGTTTTTTAAATGGAATTATTGTACAGTTCCCTGAAACATAGTTTTAAAAAACAGATCTCACTGGAATCAAAGTACAAGGCAATTAATCATTTTCTTACTGGTTTTTGTTGTTATTTTTAGAGGGTGGAGATGGTGTGCAGTTGACTAGCCACCAAGTTATCTGCCTCAATTTTGTGATTTGCCCTAGACTTTAGCCTATGGCACTAGCTGCCCCCTGGGGTATTGTGGGCCCCAACTGTCTATGAGAGTAGACACACTTTCTGTTCATCTTAATTGTGTTTATTGAGGATCCATTGGCAGTAGAGCTTTGCACACACCATTGTAATATGACCATGTTGAACAACCACTTCCTGCCACTGTCCTGAAAAGTGAACAAACATTAAATTTATATTGAAGATTAATTTTCTTAATGAGAGTACCCCATGCTTACTGCAGCTCACTTAAGAAATAGACAGCATTTCCCTTCGCTCTTGGTTCAACCTGGAGAGCTCCCCACAAAGCCAGTCTCAGGCACCCTTGTACATCCGCACTGTTATACTGAGACTTGTCTGACTCGGTGTTTTCCTGTTCTTGTCTTACCTCCTGACTGGGTGCTCTCTTCTTTATCTTAAATTGAGTAGTTTTCTTGATGAATCTCCATGACATTTCTCCTGAACTAAGCTTGTGTCATGTGAGGCCATTCTAAAGTCTGACTTGCATGAGTCAAACCCTATGCTGGCCACCATGAGTAACATCTGTGTCTGTCTTGCTTCGATCTGGTCATGGAGTGAGGCATGTTTCAATGTGTATTGCTGGGCAAATTGAGAAGAAAATGGTGGGGAAAGTGGCTCTCAGTTGGGAATGAAGTGATTCTGGGGGGTATGCTCCCCCACAAGAATCAGGGGCACATGGGCTGAAATCAAGAAGCCCAGAGCAGGTGAGCTCTGGGATGTAAGTGAGCAGGAGATTAAGGTGACATCAGGCTATCTATGATGTCTAAGTATGAAACATTGCTCCATTCTGGCAGAAGGCTTTACCCAAGTAAAGAAGTTCTACAAAGACTTTAATTGACCATTTTTGAAGGTATCTACAAATCCAACTTTAAAATTGCTTTTTTTATTGTGGTTTTTAAAAAAAAAAATCTAGGAACATTTACAGCCATAAGGATGAATAGTACTCTGTTGTGTAACTATCCCACAGTTTCTTTATTCATCCATCCACTGTGTGCTTATAATAGTGTATTGCAGTGCTCTATTGAAATCCTCCCTTCTCTTTTTTTTTGATATGTGCAGTTCTTCCCATTTGTGCAGATGGACTTCCAAGAGCCCAAAGATTCTAAAAGCCACAGATACTTGAGTTCCATGTGCAAAATGGTGTTGGGTTTGCATATAAAATAGGATCATTTCCCTGTGTAGATTACTACTTGATTGTTTATAACAACTAATTCTACATAAATAATATAGTCTACACTGTGTTGTTTTAGAGGGATGTCAAGAATCATCTGTACATATTCAGTGTAGATGCATAGATTTTGTTGCCTCAAATATTTTTGTTCTATGGTTTTTTGTTTTTTTTTTAATCCATGGCTATATGAAACCTTAGAGAAGGCTAACAGTTTTTCATCTAGTTACTAAAGATGCTTAACAATAAAATATTAGTGAACTCCAGCTTTCCATTGTAATATTTGTACCATATTTAATTGATTTATTTCTGCCCCCTCAGATTGGAGGGTGAACTGTGATAGTTGCTTAATACCAAAAACTATTTTTTACAATGAAGTCTTGTTCCTTAGGTCATTGTTTTTAGCTTCAAGTATATTTTGAAGAGCATTGATTTTCATTTCTGTCTTCAAGCTTCTGAAACAATTTCCATAAAGTAACCAACCAGAAAACGTAACTAAAGTAGCATACTGATTTTTGACTGAATTTAAAAAAAAAACTTTCCTAGAAGGAGAAGGTGATTAGAAAAGAACATAATCCTTTAGTTGGGATGACATGGAGTAGTATGTGCAGTTAACCACACACTTATTCAAAAAGACCAAATACATGCTGCGTCTCTGACCCTGCCTGAAGGGACTTAAATAACTTTTACAATAAAGACCTCAAGCCTGGGGAAATGGTAGTGATGACATGGTCCAAAATGAAGAGTCAGAAACTTCTCAGGTAGAATACTGTTTAATTTTTTTCTTCAGAGAGACTCAGTCACTATCGTTCAGGCATACAAGCTTGCCTACAAGCTCATCATTTCCTAATAGATGTACCTTCCATGGAAAATCAAGAGCAAACAAGGCAGGCACTGAGTGTTCCCAGTCACTGGAGGGGGGACAGGGGTCTGTGTACAAGGGACCGTCGTAATAGATATATCATATATGCATAGTGCAAATGCCTTTAAGGAGACAGAATAAGTTAGTGAAGAAAATGCGGAACCACCGTTAATCTCCAGTTCTCGTAAAAAAGACACTAGATGGTGCTATGAACCAAGAAGTGTGTTGTTTGTTAAGGTGCTAAGGTGCGCCCGGGAGTGAAACTCTTCAGCTAGCACCCCTCCCGTCTCCTTGCCCTTCCCGGATCAGCACGCCACACCTTGCTTGTGAGAGACATTTGCCGGTCATAGCTTATGAACCAAATGAGAATTTATTTAACTGAACTTACATGTATTTCCAAACAAAACTAGCCTTGAGTTTGCTAATGACAGAGAAGCAAGAAGAGATGTGAATTTGAGACCAAAAAACCTCAGATATTTGGGGCACAATCCATACCCAATTGAGACTGGGCTCTTTAGGGATAGGAGACAGCTACGACTAAGGGCTTGATTGGCAGCCATGTTTGTTAAGGAAGCACATTCTTACAAATTCATCTGAGGTGAAATTGTATATATAAAGAAAGATAAAGTCATTTCTCCTCTTTCCTACTATTCTTTCTGAAGGGGTACCCTTGTGGAAAATCTTTTTCATCAGTTTAGCATTGAATAGACATTTCCAGAAACAACAATTTGCCTCATTCTCCTACTTCTGCTCACTAGCAGAAAGCTTTTCACAATCGGGTTATTGTAGATCCACTCAGGTTCCTGGGACAACAAAACAGTTTAGCAGTTGGCCTCATGGACAGAAAAGATGCAAGGTCCTCACTGAGAAAAATATAAGCTTATACAATATTTGCAAAAATGGAGTGTGAGACAGGTCAGTGGGGAAAGACAAAGAATAAACATGATTTCAGTATATCTTACTCTGGTACTGAAAAATGACGTTGGTGTAGACCCTGAAAAATCTGCTTCTTATTTTTAGTCTATGTTAGAATTCAGAAGTGATCAATCACAGTAATTTTTCAAATAAATCTAAACATATAAGTTAGTAATTGTCCTCATAGGATATATTAAAGTTGGTTGTAGAGTAAGCCATTTTTGAACTTTGAAGTTTTATTTTCATTCTGATAGCTACAGAAAGCCAGAAGATTTGAGGCATCTGGGGTATAGTAGCTGTATTTGATTGGTGAAGATTGTAACTTGGTAACTGGATGTTATCAGATTAGCCTGTTATTCTTTCAAAGACCACCCAATAAAGTGTAGTCAGTTAAAGAAGTTGCCATTTCAGAGGGGAAGATAGTAATCTGGACATGTATTGTCTCTCCTAGCATCTGTCTGCTTTATATTAATATTTGTATAATATCAGAATTACTTTGGCTTTACTACAGAAATTACTTTGGCTTTACTACAGAGGACCAACCCAGGAATTTACCTGTTGATGAAAAAACAAAAGAAATAAAAGGACAGGAGACACCAGGGACTGCCACCAGGGGTCGGCACAGCCAAAGGCTGCAGCAAGCTCAGGGAAAAATAGCTACAAATGAAAATCTGCCAGCGTGAACCATGCCATTTCGTTTTCTCAGAGGCTGGGAGCGCTGTTGGAGCAGGAACCATGTTGCTGTTGGGTATCAGTAGGACCAGAACAGTAGATATGGGCTCAGTGTCTTACAGGCTCTCTTCTGTCTAAACACTTAGGAAGCAGCTCTGCATGTAGCAAAATTTAGTTCACATGGGGTTCCTTTTGTCAGTAAATTTGGGCTGCCCTGGACCCCACCACCACTATTAGTATAGTAAACTTTGTTTCACCCAATGTTGATTCTTAAATGATCCATCAAGGTAGAAATGTTCAGTTGTGGGTGAAAGCATGAATACTTAATTGTTTGGAGAGATTAAATTAAGCCACTGATAGTATGTCAACTAAACCAGAGTATAGATGTGTCAGGAAGCTTGTATTCTAGAACTCTCCTAAATTCTCAGACTTGTTAACCCTAGTGTAACTTCTGCTCCCGCTGAAGTCTTCTCCTTAGCCATCCTCTGGTTCCCTCCTTTAGCATGATAACCAAATGCTGCTCTAACAGAATTCAGATGAGGGCTTTCTTAAGAGTCATGTCCCTGAGGACAACAGGACCTAAAGGTGTAACTCCCACCTGCCCCACTAGAGTCTTGGATTTTTTGTTAACCAGTCAACCCCTAGCTGGGCAAGTGTTCTCCTTTGGCCATCAGCAATCCCCTTTATGATGTTTTAGTTTTGCAGTCATTATTGCCAACTCAGCACTCTCGTCCGTTTACTATCTAGCAATAGGGTTAATATCTGACCATTCAAAACATACGCTATACCAACATCCTCTTCCTCCTTCTCTTCTCCCTGTATATAGCTCCTAGATTTTACTGACAATCTGAATCCTTGTGTCCACCGCCCACTGTCCCTCCTTGTCAGCATCTCTTGCACATGGCCTCTGTTCTTATTCCAGCAGTGACTACACAAGTCAGTCAGCAGGGGCTCATCAACACTATTTTCAGCAACCTGCTCTCTTGTCTCTCCTGATGACCTTGCAACATGAACTACCTAGACACACCATGCGTCATTTCCCATCCAGTACCCATCAGGGTCTCTTGCAGCTTCAAGCCAGCGGATTGAAGGTTCTTCTGCTTCTGTCCATATAGTTCCATAATTGTGCCCCATTTCCTCACCCCCCAGAAAGATACTAATCCCTACAATGCACAATTTCTCCCATTCCCTACACTATGTCAGGTATCCTCTGGTGGCCTTTGGTATCTTTTGTGGTCACATCTTTTAGTCTTAAGAAACAAAAGGTACCCAAGAAAGACCACCTACGACACTGTAGTGCTAAGGAACAAAATCCTGTGCACATATACTCTAGACAAGTTTTCTACCACAGAACTACTGGCCCAGCCTACCACATGAGTGTGGGGAGTAGGGGTAGCGAGGACCCGGTACTCCAAGAAGATACTTGAGTCCATTTATTGTTCATATTCCTGGTCAAACAGACATCTACATTTATTTTCAAATTTGAGATGATCTCTGCTACTTAAGTGATTTAGAAAAAAAAAAAGTGACTTCATTTCTCAAATCTGCTTCCTCAGCTGGTAGACCTGCTTTGTGTTTTTATGAAAAACAAAAACAAATAAACAAAAAAAATGAAACTGAGCTACTTATTCTGTACTGGACTCTATTATAAAAACATACTATACCTGATTTCATCCTTAAGTCCCCTAGGGATACTTTGCTAACTCTGTGTTAGACTTAAACCTACTCAGAAGGCTGTAGTCTGTTGTCCTGGGCCTAGAAGGTGTAGGAGTAAACTGGGCATAGTAAGCAGGTTCACAAATGTCTTTTCTGTTCCTTCCAGTGCTCAGGAGCCATAACCTGTGAGGGTGAACGTCTTACAGTCTGTGACCTGTAGCTCCTGTGTAAGGTTGGGATGTACTCCAAGCCATATCTTAACAACTTGTAAATTGCTGTTAAGCAGTCAGCCTAGGTCACTGCTTGCCCTGTAGTTAAAAATTGACAACTTTTAGAAACACTGTTTCACAGAAGACTTCCTGGTATTCTGGTTCTTACCATCTTTCCACCCCTTCTTCCTCAATGTTCCCTCAAGTACAAGAGTTATATTGTAAGTGTATCCATAAGGGCTAGGTACCCCCATGGCCAATTGTTCTCTATATTTTGACTAGATAGGCTTTCTCTAGTGGTCTCCATTTGTTGCAAAGAGATGAGAGCTACAGTTACTGTGAATATAAGGATGAATACAATGCAATTAGAAATTATGCTGGTTTAGTAAACTGATGATGAAAAGTTCTCAAAGATCCATGACCTCACTAGCCCTGGGAAATTGGGTAGGCTTCTGGTACTAGGCATGATTTCATCTTGTTGAGCAGGCCATAAGTGAAATTAGAGAAGTTGTTGGTTGCCACCAAGATATGGGTACCACTATTGCACTGTTATATCTTGCCATGCAGGACATTGTTATTACATTCATAGGTGTTACAGCTGAGTAGGACTGTTGGTTACTTTCTTCCCTTGGTAGCTTTTACAGCACCTTTTGGTATAATGACAGCTAACCCTCATGGAGGAAACTTTCAAGTCAGATCCAACTTCGGTACTCCAGGTCTTATGTCGAAACTACATGGTGTCTTTAGTAATAGAGACTTACCTTCATCCTCTGGAACATAACCAGGCCAACTGCAATAGCCTTTATTGTTTTGAGGGTGTCTTGACCTCCCCTGATCAACAGCTCAAGAAGGGGGTTTCTCCTGCCTGGTACTGGGGTTTGTGTTAGTCTCTAGCTCTTATAAACAGCATTGTCAGTCCAAGTGGGATAACTTCATTTTAAACCATATATGTCGACATGGATTTCTGTATTGTGTGTAATTAATATGATTTCATAGTATTTTAAAAATATTGTTTGGTTTGAGAGCCTGATCACCCAAGGATAAGCATTTTGGTGGAACTCTACACCCTCATTAACATTTCTTTCTTCTCTTACTTTTTTATGTGCAGAGCATGGTTTTGGCCTTCAACTGCTAATGAACGATATTAACTCGTCCTTGGAAAGCCTTAACTCAGCTTGCAACATGCAGTCCGACACTGACACTGTGCCCCTTCTTCAGAATGGCCAGCATGCCAGCAACCAGCCAGCAGCATCTGGCTCACGGAGCCAGCAGCCGCAGGCATCCCCAAAGCAAAAAGTGCAGCGTTCCCAACCTGTCCATATTCTCCCGATCAGGTGGGCCCAGAAAAGGTAAAGTCATCACATCTTCTACTTCTCCAACTTCAAAATGGTAATGGGGAATGACTGTAAAATCAAGTTAAATGAGTGTTTGTCAATAGCAAGTACAGTTGTCACCCTATAATCTTGGGGGAAATGAGCCACAACCCTAAAGCCAAAACACAGTCCTGAGCCTCCTGTTTACTCTAGTTTTCCCTACACATACATACCAACAGTGAATTCTAGCTTATAAATTAGATAGAATAAGATGTACAACAACAGTTAATAGTAAAACAGGACAGTTGAAACACTAATGGAAGTCACATGAGTGGGTCCTACCCTTATGATAGTGAGATGACACAGTGTGATAAGACAGAAGAAAGCAAGTGGAACCGGTGTTATCATATTGCCAGGCTGCTTTTGACAGTCTGTGTTAGGTATGTTATCAGAATTTTCAAATCGTGCCTATACCAGCTGACTTCAAAAAACTAAAAGTGCAGCTCTCAATAGCCCTATGTAGACTACTCAACATTGGAGTATTTGGTGTGAACTTGCTGCCTGGCTTAGCATCTGTACATTTTCCCAAGCTCCTACTTCACAGCAGACACCATGACTATGCTCCAAGTTCCTGTTCTTCAGGGTAGGGGATCTGTAGACCAGCTGCAGTGTCCTCCAGGGCCTAGTCAAAAAATGTCTAATTCCAAACCTCAGTGGTGGTTCTGTTCTGGCCTTATCCCTAGGGGACTAAACAGGAAAGCATGTCTGTGTTGGCAAGAAGAGAGGACTGGGACCTTGAGGGAACTTCCTGGGAGGTGACAGGTCTCTGAGCTGAGTCCAAGCTAGTGAGAAAGTGGAAGGTTGGAGAGAGGAAGCGAAGAGCAGACTCTAAAAGGCTTCTGTACCCTTCCCAGCAACTGAACAAAGGAAGGTTTAGAATATACAAGAGAGGATACATTTTAGTTTAGGCAGCACAATTCTGGCTTTGAGGGTTGTAGGGCAGGAGGAAGGTCAACATGGCTGCAGAGAATGTACTGATATGAAAGCTGCCTGAAAAGCCCACAGGCCTGCAGGTGATGAGGTCCCCATATGAAGAAGGGTGTAGTTAGTTGAGGGTACTGCTGAGCAAGAAGCAGTCCTGTTCTGTAAATATGCCCCTTTTGTGTGGACTTAGAGAACAGGGAATAATGGAAAGTAGCTGGCTTTGTGTTGAGAAGAAGCAAGGAGGGTAATTAGAGTGTTCAGATGATGGAGAGCCCTATGGTCATCTCTGGCTTATGAAACCCAGCCAATTTGAGGAAGACAGCTCTTGAGGATCCCTGCCTTTGCCTGGCCCAGTCTCAGGACTCCCATGAGTTTCAGGCATGCATGACCGAGCAAGGATGATGAGCTCTTAATACAAGCCTGCCTCTTTGGGAATTCACAGATGTGTGTGCAGTGGACTGTGCTTGGGTTACTGCCCAGCCTCTGTCCAGCTGGAATTCTAGTGGCTATACTTTCTCAGCACTGCCTATTCTGGAATGTTCTACTCTTCCTTGCTTCCAGAAACTTCTAAAAGGGTTCTCTATGGTCTGCCATCTTACGTTTTCTATAGCCTCAGTAGCCATCTTCCCTTAGATCCTCTTTCCTAGGAGGTGGTGAGGGGTGCTGGCCTCCTAGTCAGCTGCCTTTTAGGCTTTCTGCTTTTTGTTATATTCATGGGATGAATTGACTCTCTCACCCATTTCTGTTTTCTTTTGAGTCTGGAAGGGAAACTCAATCGTTTGCAAGTTTTCCCAGGTTCAAGGGTGCTGGCTACCCATCCAAAGCTGCCTTGAGGGTGCCCCAAAATGAAGGAGGTTTCTTACCAGAAGAGAAGGGGCCCAAGAGTGGGTTAGGAGAAGGGTAATGCCAGAGATCTCTCTAATGAGAGTTCATATGTTGTGTGGGACATTTCAGGTTCTAAACTTGTCATTTCTGTGATACCACTGGTGTCTCTGATCAGTAAGACAGCAGCACTGTTACAAGGTGACAGGCACCTCCTTCCTTACTGCTACATGCTCTTCTCTAATTCATAAGTGGCCCTGTCTCTCACCATCAAGTGAGACTTGTTTTAAATGGTAAGAACAGAATTGACCATGCTCTATAAAGTGACACATGTGTTGAGCAATGAGGAATAGACTCCATGATGTTTCTCATTTAATTAACTGGAGTCATTCTCACCAAGTCTCTGAGGTTGTCCCTTTGGGTCACTCTGAAAACCCAGGTAGAAAAGCTCAGGCTCACATCAGAGATAGGGTCCTGGGCTATGACAGGGGAAGGGAGAGTTTGCTCTCCAGCCTACATAAGGAAGCTCTAGAGCAGTAGTTCTCAACCTTCCTAATACTGCAACACTTTAATACAATTCTTCATGGTGTGGTGACCTCAACCATAAAATTATTTTGTTGAGACTTCATGACTGTAATTTTGCTAATTTTATGAATTGCAAAGTGAATATCTGATACACAGGGTATCTGATACATGGCCCACAGGTTGTAAACAGTTTCCCTGGAATGTCATGATGGGTGCTGGGTGCACACTGTGGATGGGTTCCCAGTGGCTCCCACAGGCTAATTGATGGAGCAGGAGGAGAGCTCAGGTGAGGGAGATTTCTCAGGTAGATGAGCAAGGCAAAGTTTTGGAAGCACAGCCACCTCCACCTCCCAGGCCTGGCAGTTTCGTAGCCATCTTAACATCCCTGAATCTCAGTGCCTCTCCACAGACACTTTGGCTTTGTAGCCTCAGGGACGTATTCTTTTAATGTGGGCCCCTGTAACAGTGATTGCTTTCATCTTTGCATAATGCCCCTTAATTATGCTTCTGGGCAGTATCTGTGAAATGTTATAGCATTAAAAAAATTAATGAAGTTAGAAATTGAAATTATAAATTTTCAAAACACCCTAATAAAGAAGGAGGCTTTTGTGAGCTGCTGGGACATCAGAAACAGTCCTTGCTGGTTCTGTAGATCAAAGATGCTGAGGTTGAGACTGTTACAGGAAGAGCAGGATTTGTTAACAGTAAAAATAAGCTTCCTGCCACATCATCAAGCTGGTATAGGAACGACTTTCCCATGTGTCACAACACAGATGTCCTCCCTGTCTTGGGAGATCTGGTATCTTAAAAGTCAGCGCATCATTTCCCTATCCACACATAATGGAAAGACAGATCTTTCTTTGAAGTTGGAAACTGGTTGGTAAGGCCAGTGGTCACACAGTGAATTTTCAAATAGCAGTTCTCCCAGGAAGGCTCATGGATAAATAATCTTATCAAATTGTAAAAATATTCAAAAAAATTACTTGAAGATAATATACAAAAGGTAGCCCCCAGAGTTTTCTGAAATAAGAGGAGGGACAGACTCTGCCCCTCCTGAAAGAAAGGCTCTGTAGACTAGCCATGTCCCATTGATAGTATGGGGGGTGGGTGAGTGGGTAGGGGGTGGGTGAGTGGGGTGAGGGTGGATGGATGAGTGGGTAGGGGTGGATGAGTGGGTGTGGGGTGGGTGGGGGGGATGAGTGGGGTAGCGGGTGCGGTGAGTGGGTAGGGGGTGGGTGAGTGGCGTGGGGGTGGGTGTGCGTGGGTGGGTGAGTGGGGGGGCTAAGGGGGAAGGTAGGTAGATGGGTAGGTGGGTGGAATGAAGTGTGTCTCCAGGAAACCCCAGTAAATGTGGTCAGGAAGTCACTAGCAGGACTCTACAAAGAAAAGCACTGGGCATTTTACATCGGTTTTAGCTTTTGACATTGAACTTCGTTTTTATGCTATTTTCCTGGTTATACCCAATTCATCATCCATTGCCTAATGGTGTGAACCAGTGAGCTTTGGATTTTTCAAAGGAGGAAAGGAAGGAGAGGTGAATCTGCCGAAGTGCCAAGGAGTACAGAGGAGATGTTGAATCGGTAAGGACACTCCAAGAAGATAGCTACATGAAACTTTGATTTCCAGTTCAGTACTAACCACCTTTCTGTACAACCTGATCATTTTCCATGGTTCAGATGAAGAGACGTGAAACCTCCTCTAGGATTAGATATTTGTTCATTTCAAAGACTTGAGGAAGTTCTGTTCTCATGAAGCTGCCTTCATTCACAAAACCTTTTTACATATGGGATACATGTTGAGCAGATGACCTACAGAATATCATGTGCCAGGCAGCAAAATATAGGTAGTGCAGTAGCCACTTTAAAAGTGTCTGAACACTCAGAATTGATGGCCAGTCTCTGCAATATTCTCATCTTATAGAATAGAAACTGTACTCACTAACTAGCAGCTCCCCCTCTCGCCTCTGTCCCTGGCAACTACCATTCTATTTTCTGAATTCTACTAACTTGTATGCCCTGCACAAGTGGAATCTTCCCGGTATGTGTCCTTCTTTTTCTGCATTATTTCTCTCAGCATAATACCCTTAAGGCTCACTCAATTTATAGTGTATGCCAGAATATCCTTTCTATGTCAGAATATCCTTTCTTTATTTGGGGGGTAATTCTCTTTTTAAGGCTACATGATATTCCATCACAGAAACACACCACATTTTGCTATCCTATCCATTCATGGCTGGACAGATGGGTTACTTCCCAATTTTGTCCATTGTGAATGAACACAGGTGTGTGAGCATCTACAGAAATCCTACGTTCCACTTTCTGGGGCATAGATGCAGCAGCAGCTGTGCTCCGATGTGTTAGGGTGGCACATGTTAACAGGTGTTGGCCTCCTTCCTTGCAGGCGTCTTCAGGAGGAAGACCAGTTCAGAACTTCATCTCTTCCTGCTATCCCTAACCCATTTCCGGAGCTTGGGCCTGGGAGTCCTCCCGTGGTTCCTCCGAGCTCCTTGCCTCCTCCTCCAAGCCAGCCTCCTACCAAGCAGGTGAGTGGTCCTTAGCTTCAGCACAGTGATGCATTTCTTTGTGGAGAAAGGTGGGAAGTTCTTTAAGTTGATATTGAACTGATATCTCATGAGTTCTTATAATTGATTGGTCAAAATTCAACTTGCTAAGTTAGGAATGTGTGGGCATAGTTTGGTGAAATTTCATTCATTTATTTGTTCATTTATGTAGGCAGCATGTGTGGAATCACAGTTCTTTCCTTCCACTGCGTGGGTCCCAGAGGATCAAACTCAGGTCCTCAGGCTTGGTATCCAAGTGTCTTTAGCTTCTCACCAGGCTGAGGAATGCATCACTGTGTTTTAAAGAGTCCTAACTATGTACTTTGTTTTGCTTTTTAATTAATGATTTGATGCGGTGTAGATGAATTTTAGTTCTTGTAAAGAAGTCATGCAACCAGGTCATCCTGGCCAGCCAGCCCTCTGCTATGGCACTGTTGGGCCTTCCTGTGCATCTACTTTTTCAATACAGTCAGAGTTTCCATCTTAAGGTCTTAACTTTGAATGTAGCCTACTCAGCCAAAGAATGGCCACTTGACCCAGGAGATAATTATTGCCCTTTTAAAAACTTAAGTTTCTCTTTTGAAGTGGTACTGTGGAATAGCGATCTAGCCCCCATGTGAAAAACTGCCCAGTGACAGCCACTTAGCTTATCAGAGACACTAGCAGGGGAATCCAGATACTTAAGACTCCCTGAGTAGAGGGCTGGGAGCAGGGTGGCCTGGGGTTCAGCAGGACAGCCCATCCCACTACAATATGGCTGAGGGTAAATATAACAGAGCCAGCAACTTAACACTGCGGCTCTCTTCTGAGCTGCTGCTGTGTTCACTTACTGCTAAAGTTGGCCCTGTGAAATCAGATCAAGTGCAACTGTCTCCTACAGTGTAGGAAACTGAGGCCACTGTCAGCATGGAGCTTTGTCTGACCTGGCTTCCAGGCCAGAGTCCTCACAGGCTTCCTGCCACCTTAAACCACTTTTTTCAAACAAATGTGGTTTAGAGGATTCTGTGTTCTCCCATTTGCCCAGCTCTGCTGTTCTCTGACACAGGGAGCTAGCCAGCCCCATCCTCTGCAGTCTGGTGGCATACAGCACCAGGCTCTTGAGCACCAGGCTCTTTTCTAATACTCGCTGGCTTTGGAACACTGCTCACCCTGAGCGCCTCTCGAGCCGCCCACATTACAGCACTGTCAGACTTAGAAGGTGAGGTCAGTGTTCCTTGTCTGGGAGCCAGCACTGTCCTGGCTTCTGCACATGGTCACATGCTGAAGTGCATCTGGGCTGTCTACCTCCCTGGTGACCTTCTGCCTTGAGTAAGGATCCTGATGAGCGTGTATGGTTTGTCCCCGAGGTTGTTTACAAGTTTCCTGTCCTGAAGTAGACCACAAAAGTACTGTCTGGCCCTCGCCTTGGCTGGCAAGAAAATGAGCCTCCTCCCCACCGATTGTCCAAATTTGTAAGAATAAGGAAACCCGGGAATTTTGCCTGCTTGTGTTTTTCTTGGGATCAGAGTTGGCTCCTCATAAGAACAGTGCGCTGGCGTGTTTGTCGTCAGATTCCTCAAGCCGACTGGGACCAGTGAGAGCAGGGAGGGTGGTTCTCACTTGTGGAAGGCCATTGTTCTTCGTGGCTGTTTTTATTTTTGTTTTATATTTATTTTTTGGTAACCTCGTGCATGTAAATTGTGTATTTTGATCATTATCCCTCATTACCTTCTTTGATCCCTACTTGCTCTTTCTGAGTCTCTCCTTCCCCCAAAATCCCATTCTACTTTCATGTCTTTTCATTGTTGTTGTTAATTTTTTAATTACATCTATTTAGTTAATGGTGGGCACACATGTACTACAATACAGTGAGTGTAGACATCAAAGGGCAACTTGAAGGACTCGGTTCTCTATCCTAGTATAGATTCCATGGATCAAACTCCATCTCTCAGACTGGACCACAGGTGCCTTTACCTACAGTGGAGCCATCTCACCAGCCTTCTTGTTTTTATTCTGACCCATTGAGTTTTATCAAGGGTCAAGGTTATTCACTGAGCATGGGCAACTTATTAGTGGCTACACCACTGAAGAAAATGGCATAATATAACATAGGAGATTTGAGTTCACCTAGGTCATCTTCATGGCTGGGAGATATAACTCAACTTCCCATAAGTACCTGTAATCCTTTGACTTGTGGACACTGAAAATGACCAGGAGTGAAAGCTTCCAATTAGAGATTGCCATGTTGAAACCCAAACCTGCTAATGGTATCTTGTTCCTTCACCAGCTAGGGCTTGACAACTTCAGTGTTCCCAGGGCCTGGTCCTCATTCTTCACAGGGGCTGTGATGATAGCTTAGGGTGGGCTAAACCCGCTTGTTACCATCCCCAGACAACCACTGTCCTGAGTATAGCTTGTCTAGGGTACTGTGAACTCAGCAGCCTGGTGACACAGATCCTTGTCTAGAGGGGCATGGGAGACCCCATATCAACTGAGGACTGCCATGGTTGCAGATGACAGTGGTAGTAACATGGCTGCTGGATTTATGGATTCCCAAGCTGTCTGAGCCACTGTCAGGATATATTTAGCTGCAGAAAACCAAACCTGGCTGGCTTCCTTCATGAGGACACAACTTTCATGGGATAGAATATCTGGGGCAGAAAGCCGAAGCTCCCTTGGCCTTGTTCCGTGTTGTGGAACTTGCACACTGTCTCTGCAGCTGGAGCTGGTGTGACCAAAGTTGGGACTGTCGTTCAGCAACAACCTTTTCCACCACAGTCAGTGAGCCAGCTGCTTGGACACATGTAGTGGTGAAAGGGGTAACTGAGGTACTATATGGGGTACCCCCAATGAATAGAGGACATGAAGAATAGGGGGATCACAGGAACTCAGAAGACATGGTCTGATTCATGCTAGGTAATACTGTAGACAGAAGCTTTTCTGAATTCATAACAGGCTCAGCAATGGCAGGCTTCTCTTTCTTCTGGCCAAGAGAGTTTCCTGTGACCACATAATGACTCGTTCAAGCATGTTTTTCCATTTGCTGTTTAAACACAATTAGTCTCATATTGTGCCCCATCATTAATGGGGCATAAATATTGTCTCAACTCCAATCAGTTCTTTTCTCTTTACTTAAGTTTAAAAATTAATTTTCTGAAACTAAATTAATGGCCTTACATAGGATTCCACTCCTGCATTTACTAATGACCAAAGTGGGGTCTTCCGAGGCTCTGTCATTCAGTGAATGTACTGCTACATGAGAACCCTATAAGTGGGAAAATCTAACCCTGGCCACCATGTGAAGAGTAAGCTGTCACTCCCCGAGGGCCTTGACCACACATTCACTAGTCTTCCCACTCTTAGTGTCATCTTTTCTAGTACCTTCTGAGATCAGAAGTATCAGGACTTAGACCTCACTGAAGTTTAGTTTTAGTTCTGGGCCCCTGCCTGAGGCAGATCGTGGCTGCTTAAAAAGAAGTCAGTGGATTGTAGCAGGTTTGGAACAGAGACAGGGATGTCCATCCCAAGTGAGACAGACAGTGGCAGCCTAGCATAAGACACACATTGGCTCATCCCATGTTCAAAGATGAAATCTTCTGTTTGACACATCCATTCCTTCTTCTGACCTAGTGATCACTCGTCTCTCTCCAGGGAGGCTCTGCCCGGTGGCCTGTCTTCTCTGTAGGCCCAGTGTGTGGAGAGTGAGCCCTAGCTTGTGCATCAGAACTGGGCTGATGGCCTCTTCTGAGCAGCGGCACCTCTGAAGGCCTCAGTTCCCTGTCTGTCTGAGGAGGCCGATGTCTTTGACACTAGCCTAGCCTCTCAAACCAGTTGTGACGTTAATTCAGCACATAGGAAAATGTAGGCACAGTGCAGCTGCTTCCTATATTTAATACATACCTAATGCCACAGCTGCCACTATGGGTGCTTACTCCATCCTCATCTCCTCTTATGGAATAGAGCAGACCACCAGAGAAATACTCAAATGTCAGCTAAGGTCAACAAAGGTCAAGGCCACTTTGCACGGTCAGTAACTGAAGTGTCAAAAGAATAGAATTCATATCTAAGACTACTCACATGTAAGCCTTTGCGCAAGTGAGGTGCCACAGCAAATCCCATGTAGCAAAAACAACTCTGAGTAAGCTGAACCTTCATAAAGTGTTTTATTAGGAGTATCCATGAACGTTTACCAAAAGCAACCAGGCAAAAACCGCCATCTTGGCCTGAGGATTTAGCTTTATGGTACAGCATTTGTCTAGTAAATGCAGGGTTCTAGGTTGGAAAACAGGTACCTCCATAGTTAGGGAATTTTATATTTTCTCCCTCACTCATGGAGTTCACATTTCCTTCTTGGTTTTAGAGGACCCAAAAAAGTTATCAGGGAAAACTCAAGTTAGTCTAGAGCTTTTTGAATTTTTTTTTTTAAAAGCACTTTACATAATTTAAATATTTATTAAAATTCTATATTTTAAAAATACTTCCCACTGAGCCTATTCTGGATATGGTGCTGAATTGCCCAAGATAAAATGGTGAGGACTGCCCTGACTGTCACAGTTGATTGGTGGTGTTGCTAAGTCCTCAGAGCCCTGAGCGTTACAGCCCCTGGAGCCAGAGAATAATCCCTACTGCTTGGACGACGTGAGGTACCTTCATGTCTCTGTTCGCCTCTGAACAAATGATGCAATCACAGCAGGGAGTCATGACCTGGAGCAGACCATGTGCTTGGCTAAAAATGAGACAGGAAATCATCCCAGGAATCTCATGTGAAATCCCAGCCTAGTCTCTCCCTCACTATAAATATCTTATATAAATTCTATAAATTTGAGAGGCCTGACTGATTGCCCCAGCCTCAGATCTCTCTTATCTTGAAAGAGTACTGCAAACATGAGCCTTTAAATTTTATCTTTTTGTGGAAAGAACCCCATACTTTAGCCGCAGGAATGAGTCTGTGCCTCGCCTGCATATGGACCAACATGATAAGATCCTACTGCAGAATCATGGTTCGGCAAAGGGAGCGCACTAGTCAATCCAAAAAGAGCCTCTTGGTCTGCTAGGAACCAGAAATCCTTTTCCTGGGAAAATTGATTTGCGAATTCTTACTTGATGTTTCGACTTTAAATTTCATTAGAAAATGGGAAGGTCGCCAGCTAGTGAACTTCTTACCTGATTAGCTTCTGTCCTAGTTAGCCTCAGCTGTCAACTTGACACAGCCCAGAGTCATTTGAAGGGAGGCTCAGTTCAGTGATCACCCACATCAGATTGGCCTGCAGCCATGTCTGTGAGAGATAGTCCTGACTGATGATTGATGTAGAAGGGCCCAGCCCATGGCTGGGCAGCTCTTTCCCTAGGCAAATGAATCTGAGCTGTATAAGGAAAGCTAGCTGAGTGAGCTAGCTGTTTTCCACCACTGTTCCTATATTGAGCTCTTGCCCTAATCTTCCACAATGATAGCCCTTTCCCCACCGAGTTGCTTTTTGGTCAGTGTTTTATCACAGCATCAGAAAACAAGCAAGCATACCTTCTATGATGGCTTGGCTTGTCACTGCAGAGAAGCAGCCTATTATGGCCATAGCATGAAAATGTCTGCTCTTCAGAGATGCAGGCTGAGCATCTCTCATCCCAAAGTGAAATCTGAAATGCTCCAAACTCCGACATGAGGCCACAAGTGGAAGATTCCACCTTGGTTACTTCATTAAATTATTGACATGTTAAGACCCTGACATGTTAAAGTTACTGTTTTATTATATAAAGTAACTTTCAGTCTAAGGATTAATCCACTCATGAGACATACATTTTACATTTAGACTTGGTCTGCTCCCCAGGTAACCTCATTATGTATAGGCAAATATCCCCCCAACTGAAGTAACTCAAAATCACAAATATTTCAGGTAGGCAGGCACACCAAGAGAGGCATATCTTCACACTGTCAGCACCGCTGGTGGTTCCTCATGGTTTATAACAAAGGTGTCCCATGAAATCACAAAGTTGGAAAGTCTCACAGCTTTTTGTCTTGGCTGAGACACTTACATGGGAAGTGTTCACCATCATTACCAAGCGTTAAATCTTAGCTTTTCACTCTTGTGGGGGACATTAATCTACATACAAAACTGCATTGCTGGGCTTAGAGTCTCCCTTCTTCATTTCTGGGCCTGTTCTGGAAGTGTGCCCCACCTAGATGCAGCTGCCCGTCGGCATAGCTCCTACCTCCTCTTTGTACTTGTCTTCCAGACTTTCACCTCAGTTTCCTAACCAGCCCAAGTGGAGTCCTAACCAATGTAAAATGATAAAGAATCTCTGGAGGGAAGCAAGCAAGGGTGTTATGAGGGCCTTCAGCAGGGGGAATGCGGTAAACATCCTCCCGTGGCCATGGGTGCCAAGTCCCCACATTTCTAGGAAAGAGAACACAGATGTTGACCTCGTCTAGAAAGGTTAATAATTACATGTCTTCTGTTTCTCTCAAACTACATGCAAATGACTGGTTGTTTATCTTTCACCTTCCCTCCGAGTAGTTTCCTTCTTGTGATTTCATCAGCAGGCATTCTGTGCTCAATCAGAGCAGCAAGTCCTAACGACTTTATGGTGTCCTGGCATCTCAGATTCATTTATATGAGTAGTGCATTCCTCGGCTTTTGTTCCCTGGAAGTGTTTCTGTTCACACCGCCCCTGGTTTCTCCACCGAGCCCTGGAAAGGAACCAGATCAGTGGCAGATATATCGTAAATAACTTGAAGAAAACAGAAGCAACATTATTTTCTTCTTCATTCAACTCTAGAATATCAATATGACCGTGATCTGAATCCTGACCATTGAGCCATCATAATATTGATTGTAACAACATTGACCATTGAGTGTAACAACAATAAATGTGTTAGCAAAATATGCAGCAAAATATACCTGATGTGCCATCTTGTAAAGATAAAAAGGTTATTTTGCCTGGGAGTTATTGAGGTTCCAGTCCAAGATCAAGTGGCTCTCTTTAGGGTGTAGCTGCTGCTAGCAAGGGTGGTACATCATGGCAAAAGCACATAGCAGAGCAAAGTCTTCAAGTCAGGAAGTAGCAACCAAAGCACGGAGAGAAAGAGCCTAGTGTTAGGATAAAGCATGGTGGGACCCTTGGCAGATTCCAGGGTGGGCTAGGTTGACCAGGATGAAGGGACAAACATGCCAGGCAGACAGAACTTAGTAAGAAATTTTATTGGAGGTGGGTGGTAAAGAGACACAGAGACAGAGAGAGGACAAAAGAGAAAATGGAGACAGGAAAAGTCCTATCTACCACAGGGGAACAGTGTGAAAGAGAGTGTAAGTGGACAGGGGTCTTTTTTTTAAAGGGGTCCTTTGCACTTGTGTGCAAACTATGCAACCATGGAACCCTGGACTGAGTGTATTCTGCCAGGTGACAGGGCAGGCCAGCATAATGCCTGAATCCTTATACCCAGTGCTACAATGTTTCCTGGAAGGGCATACCCACAATGACTGAAGAGCCACCCAAAGCTTCTACTATCCTAATTTCACCAGCTTAGTAACCAAGTCTCAGAAATAAGGACCTTCTGGGGAATACTCATTAAAACTGTAAAGTTTTGGTTTCTAACATGCTCCTCCCCCCCCCACAAGACTAAACAGTGAAGGTGACATGTTACAAGGTAGGGGCAGGTTGAAGAGAAAAAATAAAATAGTAACTTGAGTGAGGGGAGATGCAGAGCAGGAACCCTTGAGCAAGTAGTCTCAGTAGACATCTCCAGGAGTAGGGCACAGAACGGGATACTGGCCCTGCAGACCTGGTGACCCAAAGGAGTCTTGGCTTCTCTTTAATGGAAGTAGGGCCTGGACATGTTCTGCTGAACAGCCAGCGTTCAGAGCTTTTCAGTTTGTAGAAAAGTCCCAAAAAGCAAAATCTGCCCTTTAGGGAATAAAAGCCCTGATGGGGAACACAGCTCAGTCCAAGTGAGGTCTATAAATTAGATAGTGGCACAGGCCATTGTTAATTTCCTGCTTCTGATCATTGAACTACAGTTATGTAAGAATGTTCTTAGTTTTTAGGTTAAAAAAACTCACAGTTTGTCTAGCAGTCCCAAGTAGACAGAGCGGAGGATGGAAATATGAGCAAATAAATGGGGCCAGCTGTTGCTATTTGGGGAACCCTGATGAAGAACATACAGAAAATCTGTACTACTTAAATGTTTTGTGCAAGTGTGAAATTATTGGGAAATAAGATGCTAAGCCAAAAACAATGAAAGGCCCTCTGTTTAAAACCTAAAATATGTACTATGAACACACAAGGTGACAGAGGGACAGAAATCACCAGAGCACACTACGAAAGTTCTCTATATCTACAAAGACCACATCTTTGAGTTTTTGATGTTCCACACCAGAGCTAGATAGTCTCTATATTATTTTCTTCCAGGATTCAGTAGCAAGTTGTTTTCCTTGCCCGGGGCATTATCAAAACCTCCTGCTCAGCTGGTCTCTACCTTCTGCTGCCCTCCTAGGAAAGGGGGGCACCTTTTGCATAGTGCTTGCACATTTTAGGGTAAATACCCACATGCTCCCTGCTTCCTTCACCTGTCCCTTTCGTGAGCTCATCTCTTTCACCTCCCAGTACCTGACGCCTCTGCCTTTTGCCTCTGTGTTGGTTATCTGTCTCCCCCAATTAAATGACTCCAGAGACATTTGTTGGGGGGGCCAGATCCCTAGAACATTCTTGCCTGGGACTAAATAGCTTCTTGGGGATATCAGCTGAGGGAAGCATTTGAGAGTACCAAATAACTTCATCCAGTCCAACTCAAGTCTTAAAGTTTTATAAAATTAAAAATTACATCCTAGGCTTGTTTCATAGTTGATCTGATAAATTCAATTTTAAAAATACCCCTTTTTTGAAAAAAAAAATTATAGGTCCTGCTTATAGCAGTGTATTGCTGATTACTTTGGGATCCCTAAGCCATAATAAAAGTATTGTGAGTGGGTGCACAACTTTAGTCAAAGTTTCAGTGTAGTTGTTGAAAGTTGTTAAATGATTTCTTACTCCCTTTCTTTTGCTGAGATTAATATTAGAATTGTACTATTCATTGCAAAGAGCTGTCTTCCCTTCATAGACATATTCACCCCATTCCCTACCCTGTCACCTTTGTAGAAATGACTGTGCAGCTGACATTGGCCAGACCCAGTGAAGGAGCCAGGCACTGCTTCTGCCAAAGCACCCCTCCCCTCTGCCCCAGCAGGGTGGGAATGGAACCCACAGCAGCCCAGCGTGATAAGGCTTTTTGTATATGACACTTAGGAATGATCTGTGGGTCTTTTAAGAGCCACCTACTCTCGGAGAAAGAACCTCAGATAATAGAACTCCGATAGAGTCTAGCTCAACTCATATAGCTTCCATCTGTGTCCAGCAAGCAGACAAAAAAAAAAAAAAAAAACAACATGAACAGCAACAATACAACAGACTTCTTAAAATTACAAAAACAGTAAATGTTCACAGTAGCAGTGAGGGGTAAAACAAATACTACAAGAAGGTATATGAGGCTGGGCATGTAGCTCAATTGGCAGAATGCTTGCCTAGCATGTGTGGAACCCTGGGTTTGATCTAGCATTAAATAAAACCCATGTGTGTGGTATATGCCTGTAATTCAGCACTTGG
Source organism: Cricetulus griseus (assembly GCF_003668045.3). NCBI lineage: Eukaryota > Metazoa > Chordata > Mammalia > Rodentia > Cricetidae > Cricetulus > Cricetulus griseus. The sequence continues at coordinate 93,606,550 of NW_023276807.1, forward strand.
GAGATAGAATCAGGAGAATCAGAAAGTTCATGGCCATCCTAGTGAATTTAAGGTCAGCATGGGCCACATGGAACCTTTCCTTAAGGCGGGGAGGTGGGGAGTGTTATGGTTATGGTTTTAATGGCTAATATTATTTGTCAGCTTATAAAATCTAGTATCACCTAGGAGATAGGCCTCTGGGCATTGTTTTATCTTGACTATTTCGTTGAGGTGGGAAAACCCATCCACTGGGCAAGTATAAAGTAGAGGGTGTGTGTGAGCTAAGCAGTAGGTTGCATTCATCATTGCTGTCTGTTTCTGCTTATGGATGTAGTGTGACCAGCTCCCTCAAGCTTCTGCCACTGGAACCATGAGCCAACATAAGCCCTTACTCCCTTAAGTTGCTTTTGTGGATACTTTATACACAATTGTTAAAAATGAGATTATACTCTCCATAAATTCCTAAGTATAGTCTCGTTTCCAGAGGTGAGCAGTGTGGACGGTATCCACATTTAGTATTCATAGAGTAGATACGAATTTTTGTCTGTTCTGTCACACAGAGGTATCAGGATTCACTGTTAACTGAGTGCCCAGCTGATTAACATTTTCATTGTTTGTAATCCCATCCTTATTACTGTAATAAACAAAGCTGAAGTGACTATTACTTTACATATGCCTTTGGTCACTTAATAGATGGGGTGGATAGATTGCTAATAGTGTCATTGCTGGGCTAAACGATTTATGAGTATGCATACATATATATATATAAAAGTCATTTTATAAATAGTGTCAAATACAGTCTGTCCCTTGGAATGAAATGTGAAGGCATGTGGTTTGGTGGGACTGGCCCCTAGCCTGGCTCTGTGATTTGTTGCAGTCTGGTTTTAGATTCCTACCACTGGCCTCACATCACTGGGACTCTGGGGCGACAGTGGCCCAGGATGTGAAGGCAGAGGACCAGACAATCCATCATGTTGATTAGTTGTTTCTGTAGTTTCAAGAAACTCTAGAAGATGTTTACTGAGCCTGACTGGAACAGAGGGACAAACCAAGAGATTTTAGGCAGTGTCGCTTGCTTTCGTATCTGTCTTGGAAAGCTCTTTAACTCTGAGAGCACCAAGCAGTTAGAAGAAGGGGTTGATGTATACTATTGGTTTCAGGTCCTCATCCCTTTCTAAGGTTCTGTTCAATAGAACCTTGTTCCCTTAGCACACATGCTGCTATTTCTTGTTTTGAATTTCTTCCTTGCTTGTCCAGTAGACATATCTTCCTAGCAGGTCACAAGTTGTGTCCTCAATGACAAATTTTGCCTGATTTTTAGTACTGGAAACACAGTGGTCTGGGGTATCAGTGAATGCATTCCAGGTTGTCTCTAGGTATATGATGGCCTGTTGGCACTCAGCTGCAAAGGAAGACCAATGAGTCTGTCAGAAATCATTTCCTGAGTACAAACTCTTTGTTAGATACTTTCATACACTGCCCTGTATGAAACTTAACCTGTAGAACCATCCTGTTTTCCTGCTAGGAACGTCCAGTCAAAGGGGCAGCAAGTAGCAACAACACCTCGGAACATGTCTAGGACATGTACATTAAAATTGTATGCTATACCCCAATTTCTCCCTAGTGTTAAAGGTGTAAGGAGTGAGCACCAGGGAAATAGCTACCCAGGAAATTGCAGGACCTGAAAATCTGGAGACGACAGATGGGTTTTCCACAATTGTTCTTGTTCCTAAAAACTTGAGCATTTTTCCCGAAATGTCTGGCAGACTAAGTTCTTGGGAAATGTTTAAACCTAATAGAGGGTTATTTTTAAAAAGGCATGGTATCTAGCAATTCATCTTAAGAAAATAAACATATGCACTAAGATATATATTTGAAGATAATCTTAAATAATTCTATAATAAGAATGAAAGGGGGGGCAGTGAGCAGCGTGGGAGAATTCTTCATCTTTGATGCCTTGTAAGCTCTAAAGCAACGAAGAAGCACGATGACATGGTGAGGTGTTTATGATATAATGTGAAGCTGCACAGCCCAGCTTAAAAGTGTGTGTGCAGTATGATTACAGTTCTGTCAGGGTTTCTATTTATAACTATCTGTGCAGAAGAATGCTGTCACAGTGAGTCTGTGAACTGTCAGTGATTAGCAGTTCATGTCCCCTTTGTTCCTTACTGTATTTCCAGTTCGATAGGAGAATCACATCATCTCTTTATAAAGCTAACATATGTATATGTCTTCATACATCATCTTTATACAAATGTATGTGTTCATGTTGGTACTGTATAGTACATGTTCATACATGCGATATTGTATCAAGATGCTTGAATTCAAGCAGCCCTTGATACTTAATAAGAGCTCTAAAGCCCAATAGTTGTGATGATGGAAATAATATGAAGCTGTAAAGTACGTTATTTAACCAAAAAGGTAAGAGTAAATCAAATATTTTGAAAGCAATTCCTTATTTGAATAACTTTTACCACAGTACATCCTCAGAATTGTTTTATTTTATTATGAGCTACAATAATTTGTTATTATAAGCTGTTAATTTCGGCCATGTCTGAAACTAAACTTCGTCATAGGCACACAGTTATAGGGAAACACATGTCGAGTATAGTACTGTCCTTTGTTCCAGGCAACTCTGGGGACCTTGAACAAATCCCCCAGGAGAGTAAGGGAGCCTTATTTTTTTAATCCTCTTCGATTCACTAACAGATTTTTTTTTCCTTAAGTAGCTTTCAATTTTATTTGATATGATGGGGTACTAATTTATAGAAATCAGTTTTGTCAAAATAGCAGACTTCATGCATCTCAGATGAGTTAAACATGGCATACACAGATACATAAAACAAAATCCACTCATCCAGATAAGCCTTTCTGCTAAAATAGGACTGGTCCAGGGCCAGCTTCGGCTGGTGAGAGACCCTTCACTGCAGAGAAATCGTAGCCATGACTCCAGACCCCTGTTCAAGTTTTAAGAACTATTTTTAGTAATAGTTAGAACTGCCTTGTTTGTAAGGAGTTTTCAAGGACGTAAAATCTTACCGAGAAGGGAAATTGCTAGGACTCTGAATTGCAGACTTTTCGAAGTAGGTTGAGCAGGGTGTTGTGTTCCTGTGGTTGGATAGCCACGTTCATGGCCTTGATTCCTGTGCCTCAGTGTTAGTCCTCAGAGACAAAGCAGTGCCACGGCTTAGAACAAAGCTCAGAAGACTTGGTGGGATTTCCTTCTTTTTTACTAAAATTATTTTAGCCCATCTTACTTACCCTGAAACTCCTAGGCTTCAAGAACCCCTCCATTCCTCTGTTTGAGGGTATTAAGAACTCTCAGCTCAAAAATATTGGAGCCTCTCTGGCAGGAACGATTCAAGGTGCTGAGGTGGTGGGGGCAAGGAAAAAGGCCAGCTATGTCAAGAGAACCCTGGGTTCAAACCCTCACCCCAGGACTGACAATTCTTGTGACTGGGAAAGCCCTGCTGCCTTCAGACATCGCTCTGATGGGGCTGATTTGATATCTGCCTTGAGGCTAGCTCTCCTTCTCCCTCGGCATGACGTTTCTGCCTTTGCCCGTCTAGGTCCTGTAGTTTCAGAATAAAACAGTCCCTGCTGAGACACTCGGTGTAGGATTCCTTAAGTATCCCATGCATGCCTTTCCCGAGAGCATGCCCCTTCTGGTCCTCTTATTGCAGCCAGACTCTCCAGAAGTGAGGCCTCTAGAGTGGCCTATACTCTAGCTTATACCTATGAGATTCTTTGATCCAAGGAGTTATTTAGACAGAGATGAAGAATGAGGACAACTCAGTGTCCGGGGGCTTCTGCTTTCAGATGCCACCACTGTGCAATGTCTGAGAAGAGCAGACCTTAGTGATGGCGAGCCGTCAGCCTGTGCACCCCAGGGACCAGGCTGTCTACATGGGCAAATCTTGCACTGCAGACAGCTGGTGAGGGGAGCCAGGGAGGCACAGAGCTTCGAGTGTCCCGTTTTCTATTTTTATAAGGTGAGCCTCTGGCACAGTTTCACTGCCAAAGTCAGAAGATCTTTTGAGTTCAGAAACAAGATTCCTTAGACCCCAGCCAGCAGCAGCAAGGTCTGACTGTTACAGGAAACTGTGGTAAGAGTGTGTGCCAAGACTGGGAGCAAGCAGGGAGGCCCAAAGACCCTATACTGTCCACCTGCCGGGGACCATGAAGACAGAAAGGCAGGCATCCCAGATTGTAGCTTGGGGCCACAGAGCAGATGTGCCTCAGCACCACTTGTTCTTAAGCACCTTCCCTTTTTTCTACAAAGAAAGGGCTTTTGTTTCTTCCTGTATATGGTGAATGTATAGGAAATGACAACAGAAAGTCTGGGAACAATGGAACGTTTTATTACCTCATCAGAACCCTTACAGCAGAGTGTATAATGGGCCAATCCAGCAAAAGAGCACTCCCTCCTCCACCCCCCCTCTAAAGAAGGAGAGTTTCATGTTGTTGATGTAATTGTGCCTGTTCTCTTTCATATTACTGTTTTATTTTTAAAGCAATTAACTATTTGGTTGGTTGGTTTGTGATGCTTTCCCATTGCATCTTAACCAGTTGAGTTCTGCTTTCTAAGAATTGAGAGTGCTGGTGAACAGGCGTTTAGAGCCCTCCCCATCTGTCTACTAAGTTGCCTCTAGGCTTTCAGCTGACCCAGCCCACCCTTCCTGGGCTTCCTAAGAGCCAGTTTCATCCCAACACTGTGAAGCCATTGTAATTCATGGGTTGCCCACTTCACAGATGGAGAAACTGAGGCTCAGAAAAGTTGGGTAAATCATGGATGGAGTTGTCTCTCCCTCTGACTCCAGAGTTGCCTCCCAGAGTCAGCCCTAACTGCCATTCCAAAATTTTTAGCCAATGCCAAAGTTGCATACATGGAGCATCAGGCTTTGTGTATTCCACTCATTGACAAAACAGTGCCGCACATCAGATGAGAAGAATGAGTCTTGGGCAGCTACCTGGCTGTGTCAGAGTGGGACTGTGGATCCCCAGCTTCCCTACCTCCTTCCAGCATGGCACAGTTCGTATGTGCCTGGACAATTCACCCATGGAAAATAACTGCCAGTGTCTTGACTCTCACCCTGCTGAAATGTCAGTTGCTGGGGGCCCAGAACCCTGGTGTGCTTGAGAGAACCTTCTGTGTCCACCCTGGTTAAGAAATGAGAGCATTCAGTGTGCCTCGGAGGCCCAGGCTGCTCCCAGGAGCTCTTGGCCCAGGTTCTCTCACAGACCTATGAAATATACAACCCTTCCTTGATTCCTTAATGAGGGCCAGCATAGCTGAGAGGTCTGCTAAGGGGGCAAATGACAGTGTGGCATAAAACGCTCCATCTAGAACCCTCCTTTGAAAGATTCTGTGGAAGGAGGTTGGAGCTGCACACAGCGTTCGCTTTGTGCCTTATATATTTGCTACAAAACGTCCCTTCTGTAGTTTCCAACATTTACCCAGATCAACACTGCTGGTATGTGTAATGGTTTTTCCAGAGTTCTGTCTTGGAGGTTGTTTGGCTTGCGGGCAGCCAGCCCTGTGGAGTTTGGGGAAATAGCCAAAGAATGGTGTGTCAGTTACAGTCTATAACGGGAGGTGTGTACTTTTCTGTCTGTTCTCTCTCACAGGCTTTGGGGTTCAGGGAGGGGGGAGGCCTCAGCCTTTTGCCCATCACGTACTGCCCTGTCCTGCCAACCTGGCTTTTTGTGAGAATCTCAAAGAAATGGAGATAAACCTGTGACAGAGTACGTGTTAGCTTGTACTGCCCAGACTATATATATAGGGGGGGGGGGGGGGGAGACTGTGGAGCATCTGAGGGGAAAAAGAGGGAGTTTAAAGAAAAATGCAGTGGGCTGAAAACAGACTTTGAAACGTGGAGCCATGGCTGATCTGGGCAGGAAGAGTGGCTAGTAGACTTGGGGAGACATGAAACACATACTTCACCGCCACATAACTTTCCTGGAGGAGACAGTGTTTGCTGTAACCACATAAATGTTTCAAAGCTTAGGAAGGGAAGAGCATTAAGAGGCTGATCTGGGGAGTGGAAAGCTTCACAGACCTAGGAGGCCCTGCACACTGAAAACCAGAGTATCAAATGCATTTATACTTTCCAAATTTCTGTTTCTTTTATGTTAAAGCATTTTAGAAAGAATGTTCTTGCCTAGAGACCACAGACATATTTTCTTGATTTGAATTAAGTGTTAGTTCCTAGACTGAGTCAGTCATGTGAGTGCGCTGTGTGTAGGCATCTGCTTTGCTGGTAGAGGCAAACTTTCACTGAGTGAGACATAAATTCCAGAAGAGGGAGGGGTATTTTTCTTTAAAAGTGAAAGTGGGTTTGAAAGCAAATCCTGATATTTTTCTGAATTGGAGAGTGGCAGGGGTAGAAAGACCCTTTAGGTTCCCCCAGCTTGTCTTGAATAAAGAAGTACCCTTCCTGATACCCCTGAAGCATCCCCACCCCCATCTGGGAGTTCGGAGACCAGAGGAATATGATCTCTCACTCCCCAGCCTCAGGGCTACTTTGTCCCTCATTAGTAGGAGCCTTCTCTATGAGATGATGTGGACATAGCTCCTACCCCCAGGGCCACAGTGCCCTCCTCTGTGCTGGCATTGACTCCCTTCCCTAGAGCCACCCTCCTAAGCACATGAACTAGAAAAGGAGCAGAGAACTGGGCCACTAGAAACAGTTGAAACAAGCTAGTGGTCAGTTGAGGCTGATGGCAGACTCAACACTGAACTTGCCACTTATGGCAGCCATTGGACAAAGATTAGCAGGAGGTTGGTCTGAGCCCAGAGGACGCACGTGCTCCAGCCTAAGTGGTCTGTTGGTGTTTCACTGCCTGGGTATTTTTTTGCAGCCGATCTTGTCGTGTGTTGTTGATGTTGTCACCATTGTTATCAGCCTGAAGAGCCCATGGGGTGGTTACATCAGTCCTGGGAAGGGCATGATGGGTTGCTGGAGTGGTTGGATTCCTACCTCCGGGATGAGTAAGATGGCAGGCAGGCGGACAAAAGTAGCTTTGATCAGGGCAAAGCAGCCCAGGACTGCAGCCCTTGCTGGATGGTGAACCTAGACTCCCAGGGAAGGTAAGGAAACACCAGGAGTAAACTACCCAGCAGGAGGCAATCACAATTTAAAATACCACATGGTCTCTGACTGTTGTTGAGGTAAGATTCTGGGTAGGGTTTTGTTGTTGAGGGTTTTGTTGTAGTTGTTGTTGTTGTTTGTTTAAATACATCTTACCATCCCATAAAGACTGCATCCCCATCAACTGGAGCAGGTAGCATTTTTAATCTCCGAAATTTCTAGTATGTCTTTTCCCTAGGAACTTTTTGGTTTCCATAGATTTGAGTAGGACCTGGAAACTGTAGCTTGTTTTCAGTATTGTAGGAGAAGGGCAAAACGATTTCATGACTGAATTCTTCTGTACCCCTTTCCTTGGGTCTAAATATTTATCTCAGCTTCCTCCTGTGCCTCTGGAACTGTGAAGAATGGAGAGGGAGCAGGAGCTGCAGGCCCTGTGGATTCTGGGAATAGAGACAATGGGGTCATCACTGTTTAGACGGTCAGCTCAGACATTTGCTGTGGTTGTGCAAGTGTAAGCTGTCTAACCTGGAAGCACCGTAGTGTTTTAGTGAGTTCCGTGACTCCCAAGCCAGGCTGATGGCTTGGCTGTGTGCAGTCCTTGCCTATGAGGTTCCTTGATCCTTCCAAAGGGAGGAAAGGGAGTCCCACAGCCCCTGACCTATGTCTGTGAAGCCCAAGAAACCACTTGTCCGTGTGTTGAGACACTAAAGTTTTTACTTTTGTTTTATCTTGTCTGTTTTTATTTCTTGTAAATGCAAAGTTGTTTCATCTGTACTTGTCCCTTTTGTATGTTGCAGGATGTCAAAGTCTTTAGTGAAGATGGTACAAGCAAAGTGGTGGAGATTCTGACTGACATGACTTCCAGGGACCTGTGCCAGTTGCTGGTTTACAAAAGTCACTGTGTGGATGACAACAGCTGGACTCTGGTGGAGCACCACCCACAACTGGGATTAGGTAGGGGACTGGTTGCCTGGCTTGCGAACAGCACCTGGGGACCTCAGTTTGTGATCAAATGGATATGCCACAGCCAAATGTAAATGTATCACCATTTCCTGCCACATGGGCAGGTGGTTGATAGCCTGTTCCTCACTTCTTCTGGCCATACTTTCTCCTAAATTTCACTCTCCTTCCTTCCCAGTCCTCTCCCTCTGAGAATCCCATCGTGGGTGCTTAAAGCACAGTAACTTCCCAAAGGTTCTTCTTCCAGAGCCTCAGAGGGCTCAGAGCCCATTGTCCCACTGGGTTATAGCTACCCATCTCAAAGCAACTCGGCCTGTTCGTAGAAGAAGGGGTCCATGGTTCCATTGTGGTAGGGACAGGGGGTCAGGATACATTATAAAGGGGTCTCATGGGAATAGTGCCTGCATGACATCTTTCTGAGGTGATGCCTACACTGCGTGTGCATGTGTACACAACCACGTGTATGTCTGTATCCTGCCTACGGAACAAGAGCGTATTTAATACTGTAGAATATTTGAAAATATGTACTAATTCCAGAACTTGATGTGTGCGATATAAATATATTTGCTCAGTTGGTTCACCTCAGGTAAAAAAGCCTGCCAGACATTCGCTTAAAGGTGTGTTTTCAACAACAGTTCCTCCCTTATTAGGGACAAGTGAAACACATTTTTCAAGTGGGCTAGATTTTAGAGAGGATTGTGTGATTTTTAAAGTTTTTAAGATTCACCATCTTTAAGTGAGCAACCCCAACACAAACTCTACTTCTGCCTTCCAGTTCTTTCACTTCTCTCCGTGTAAGAGACAGTGTGTGTGTGGGGGGGGGGGGTATTTTGTTTTATTCAAACCTACCATTTAATTAAAAAAAGAACACAGCTATGTAGCTCTTTAAAAGAAAATCGTTTCTGCCACATTTCCACAACAGTCTCTTGTCAGGGTCCTACTGGTGGAAAGATGTGGTGCTGTGTGGTTTCTCTCAGAAAGCCCTGTTCACATCTGGGCATTAACCTGCCCTGCTGTGGATGAGTGAACCACAGGCCTGTGGGAGGCTCTTTGTAATGGATGTTGCTCTAGGGTGTGTTTTTTGGGTCTTGGCCTGAAGAGTGGGGCCTCACCTATGCTCAATGTGGAGCCACCCTGCCCCACATTCCTGGGTATCGCTGTCTCCATGGAAATGACTGTCTGAGGCAATTCTCTATTGAGTCTTCTTATTAGGGAGGAGGACACACAAAGGGGAAACTGTGTGTGCAAGTCTTTCAGGCAGATTCTAAAACCGATTACAACACAAAACTGTTACAATTGGGGGCATACAGATAGTACTCTGATTTATTTGGTTTCTATGTGGTTTCAGATTAAGGTTTTTTAAACAGTGCTACTGCGCTGATTTTAGCAGTTGAAATGCTGAAAACTTCCTAGTGAGCACTTTCCATAAGGCCTCCCTACTGGGAATTCTTCACCCTTGGTGTGTGAGGATAGTTGGTGGTAAGTCCGGCTAGTGTGCTAGCATAGGGTAGTTGGGGGAGTCCCATCTGTGCAAGCATGTGAGCTGCAAGTCTCTAGACTCTCCTTCCACCAGGAAACTTTCCCACAAACAAGACACGGTGGCAGAACCTAGTCCTCCCACATATATGGCAAAGAAACAGATGACTACAAAAGAAATTTTGCAAAATACACTTTTAAATGTCCAAAGGAGCATTTTGGTGCTCTCTCCCCTGAACTTGAAAATTGAAAATGGTATCGCAGCATAGGATCACTTGGTACCAGGGCTGGAGAGCTGGGACGGCAAGCACAGGAAGGAGAGGCTCCCACAGATCCTGCACAGTTGAGTGACTGAGGACCCCAGGGAAGAGCAGTGGCTTTCTAGGGCCTGTTTACAGCGCTGTGTTTGTTCCAGTCAGATGCCGCAGTGCCTTGGACACTGACACCCACAGAGCCCCCTTTGGGCCTCAGTGCCCAGAAGGAGCCTGAAGTGAGTTGGTGTTCTGTCCATTACTGTTCATTTGAAAATGCCAAGTGATATCTTTCCTCATTAAAATATATGGATAGAAAGAAAACTGCTGGCTGGTTTGGCGTCAAGGTGGGTTGGACATGCCTCCTCACCCAGCGCTGTGATTCCCAGCCGTCTGCGTGTAGGCCTGAGACTTTTTACCAGATGGCAGGGCCTAGGGGAGGGATGGTTGAGCTGGCTGAAAGGTTGCACTGAGCCCTCTGTTCTGCCCTCTGTTCTGCGTGGTCTCTCTATGATTGCTGCCTAGGCTGGTTAAGTTTCTGCTGAGGCTCTAAGTAGCTGTGTATTTTAAAAACAAAGAGGTACAATTTCCTTTGTGAGTTGTCTGATGCTCAAGCCTTTTTGTCACTGAGTGAGATATTGGTGCAGATGCTGAACCTACGTTGTAGACATTTGAAAAATAACAAATGGCCTTTGTGGAGTCCCAGCTTCTTCCACGTGAGCACATGGTACTTTTGGCATGTCCTAAAGAGCAAGCAGCCTTGGTCCGGTTTTACTCAGAACCCAGGAACAGCAGTCACTTGAGGATAACAAGTTGTAGGCAACGGCTGTGCCTAGAGGCATTCCACAGCAGCCTGAGGAAAGGTTTAGCAGGGTTTCTCCACTGTTTCCCAGCTTACTGAAGAAAGAAACAGAAGTTGACACTGCAGCTGGTTTGTATGAAGAACCATAGTGAGGCCCCTCTAGGGATCACCTGACTGGCTGGAGGAAAGCATGATCCTTTAGGGCTGCAGGGGCCAGTTTAGTAGTCCCTGGTTACCTGAAACCACAGTGGGGCCCAGTTTCCCCTGCTCCTTCCCCAGGCACCATGCCTTCCCCTCTGTACGTGCAGTGTGTGTGCAACTTCCCCGGCAGCTCTCCCAGACAGCTACTGTTGCCGATCAGCGCTGTGCAGACCGTACATATCATGAGTCTTAGCTAGGACGCTCCCCACAGGGCCCTTTGTGTTCCTCAGAGTTCTCTGGAAAGCAGAACACCTTGACTTAGAGCTAGTCACTTCATCCTTACTTAGACAGCTGCTACCCTCCCTTTTCTACTCTGTATTTTAAATGGAAAAGTAATTTATTCTGTAAAACGGCCACCCACCGGTTATGGGGTTGTTGAGTTTTGTTTTTAAGTTTGTTTAGAATATTTTTCTCCAAGTAAAACTCCTAATGGAATTCACTGATCTGTTTTTAGATGAGAAAGTCTGTTTAAAATGAATGAACTTAAGCCTGGCTGTTTTTTCAAACCATGCATCATGGTTTCAGTCAATGCTCAGGTTGTATGTGGTTATTCGCATATGTCTCAAGGAAATATAACCCTTGTGTAAACATAAGCGTTCGTGTGTTACAGGGAGAATTCTCCCAGATAGAGGTAAATGGAAACTATTCTACGTTTGCACCAAGCATGGCTTTTCATGGTCTGTGAGCTTTGTATTTGCCATGGGGATAAATTCTGGTTTTAAATGTTTTTACCAAGATGTCCCCTTCTTACAGTATCAAAATGAAGGCCAAGGATGTGTCAACCCAGAATGTGCTCTTGGTAACAGAGGTGTTCCTCACAGAGAAGTGCCCATGGCCACAGTTCTCCTATGTGGAAAAATTCTTTCTCCCAATTTTGAGACCCTTTTAACTTAAAGTAGCTTTTCCTAAGCGGCTCCCTTCCTTCCCAGGCGGGACTCAGCTCTGGCAGCATAAGAGATTCGAGGGATTTAGGATACAGCCGCTGTGTCTACTTAAGCTGTGTGTACCTGGCTGGCATCAAGTCTCACACTAAGCCTGGGGTGGACTTACTGATACAGTTTCTTCCATTGTCTGCAGTGGTTAGTTCTCTGTCACTACACCTCCATTATGACTTTTCAGGAGCTTTGTGGGAGGAGCTATGATCTCCATTCCACGGCAGAAAAGCACAGCCCCTCTGGGCATGTTATTTCTATCAGTGGGGAGTTCTCTGTGCACCACACAGGAGAGGTTCAGAGATGGGCACCATCCAGCCTTTCCAGATCATTACATAAGGTGTGCTAAGAGGTGTGTGCGTGTGTACACGTAAGTGCTCACCAGTATGCCACACACAGTAAATGCTCTCTGTAGAATGTTCTTTTCTTTGTCTTCACACATAATGCAGCTGGTGCATCCATTCCATGATGTGGCCAGTGCTAACTAGCTAGATGCGAATGGTGAGTGCTTTGAACATCCCACGGCTTATAGTGTCTTGTCCACAGTTCCCCTGGTCTTAGTACCTGTACTAAGACCAGTACCTGTATGCCCTCTGCTCTTACAACTAACTGTCTATTGCAAGTCCTCTTTGTCAGGGGTCTTTACCTTTCCTTTGTTTCTGAGTATTTTCCAAAGTTCTGATAGTATATTCGCTGCAAGAGTTGAAATTTTGTAGTATAAGGGCAAAATCATTTGTAATGTTGAATTGACACCAAGTGCAAAAGAAATACGTGCTCATCAGCAGTAACCTGAATGTTGTGTTGTATTGAATTTTAAGGCTCCTTTTAGATACCCATCAGCATGTTCGAGAGACTTAAATTTAGTGTCATTCCTGACATACTCTTTATTCTCAGTGCTTAAAGAACAGGTTTTGCCCTGACATTTCTGTCTCCACTCACATGTGATACTTCTCCCTACAGAGCGGTGCCTGGAGGACCATGAGATTGTGGTCCAAGTGGAGAGCACCATGCCAAATGAGAGTAAATTCCTATTCAGAAAGAATTATGCGAAGTACGAGTTCTTTAAAAATCCGATGGTAAGTGTCCTTTGGGGGTTAGCATCTTGAAATCTCAGAATTTGTACTTGGGTTGAATAGAACCTGATTATCAGATGACAAGCTGAGCTTGTGCGTACATGGGCTTAAGAAGCTGATTCAATAGTTAGTGCAACAGGCCTCACACAACACCATCATAACTACATGTCACTGAGACTGATGAAGGAGGCTGTCTCCTTGCTCAGAGAGTAGAGATATTCACACTGGAACATACTGATCCAATATTCAGTGAAAGAGCTACTCATTAATCTTTGCAAATAGCAGAAACTCTCTTGATTATATGTTGGAATGAGCAGCAATCAGTGATTGGCATGCTGACATGGAGTCCTTGACGGCTCTTTTTTTTTTTTTTTTTTTCCCATTTCTGAGGTTTTTGGGGGGATGGTGGGGGGCCTGTCATGTGACATAGTAGGAAAATGGGTTTCATGGTGAGCCTTTGGTCTTGTCTTGAGTCACCTACCAGGCAGACTGACAGTCGGCTCAGGGGGACTGGTATCCACTTGTGATTGTGATCATTTCACTGTTTCTTGAACAGAAAGAAATGTAATGGGTTCTGGGTAATTCAGCACAGTAGGCTTTTTGTACATCTGCAATCACCTTGCTGTTACTTATTATTTTGTTGTTGTTTTCTTTTGGTACTGAGGTTGTATAAGTTTTGACAAAAGAATGAGAAGGACTGTTGTTTAAGATACAATATTGGCAAGTGTGCTATCTGTAATATGCTTGTTTTTCCCCCCTCTCAGAACTTCTTCCCGGATCAGATGGTCACTTGGTGCCAGCCACCCAATGGCAATCAGGCCCAGCTTCTGCAGGTACTAAGAAAAACTGAGTTCTTACTGAATAGACTTGCTGGAAATTTGAAATAAGGAGCAGATTCCTGAAATGCTCCATCTTCTAAGGAAGCTTACAACATTATGTCTACCCTGTTGTAGGAGCCATTTGCTTCTCTCTGTTTCAATGTTCTACACAATACCAATTTTGCTAGGATTTCAAGAAGTTCGAAGGAAGAAAGTTTTGCCTAACACCTTTCCCCAAAGTACTTTTAATAATTCAGGAAATGTCAGCTATACATAATAACATAACTGCTTCCATTATCTTATGTGCATATTGCCTAATTTTAAAAATGTGTTCCTCCATAGAATTTTCTGAACACGAGCAACTGCCCTGAGATTCAAGGGTTCTTACAGGTGAAGGAGGTTGGAAGAAAGTCCTGGAAGAAACTGTATGTGTGCCTGCGCAGATCTGGCCTTTATTACTCCACCAAGGGGACTTCAAAGGTAAGTTTTAAAATACTTCACTTCTCCCTGCGCTAGGTATGCTTGCTGTGACCTTTGGCTTAATTTTTAAATGGGCCTTTGACCTCTTTTATCCTAGTATTAACTTATTAATGATCAACTTGTATAAAGGCTCTACCCAAAGGGACCAGTAAACTAGTCTGTCAGAAACAGGATGGCAGCACACACACACACACACACACACACACACACAGCAACTCCATCGTCATGTCACTCCTGCACCTCTGGGATGCCCAGCCCTGGATCCCTACTGTGGGTGGGTTGAGCACACACCCTCCTGGCTGAGTCAGTCACGTTTGCTTTTCATAATCTAGAACTTGGATCCAAGCTGGCTGTAGGATAGGTACTGGATTGTGGTTGCCGTGTGTGTTCATGAGCAAAATATGGTTTTGGCTCTGCTAGAGCAAATTTAAAAAATTGCAAAGATCATATAAAAAAAATTGAAATCTATGGTAACATAGCTGACATTTTTAGCTTATGCTATTGTAAGGATTCCTTGCTGTCATTTCAGTTTCATGTGTAGGACTAGTAGAAAGATGAGAGCTGCAAAGTGACTACAGACCTCAAAATGAGCTTTTAGCACTGTAGACTTTTTCCAGGGAATGTGACCCCCCACACTTCACTTGCCTGCTATTTTGCAGGAACCCAGACACCTGCAGCTGCTGGCTGACCTGGAGGAAAGCAGCATCTTCTACCTGATTAATGGAAAGAAGCAGTACAATGCGCCCAATGACTATGGGATGTGCATCAAGGTACTCCACAGGATACTGCCCATGGCCTAGCACTGGGAACTGTGCACAGGATTCTTCTCCTGCCCAGTATTTGGTTATGGATCCTTTTGCTTCAAACAGAAATGGTTTTTACACTGGCTTTACTGGGTGCTTAGGACTTGGTGGTTTTTGAATAGTCGCACATGCTCTATGGAGTACCCAATGGACTCAGTGACTTAAAGCTGGGTAGTTCTTGGCCACCTGCTCTGGGTGAAGCTTTTACCTGGTCACAGTAGAGGCAGAAGCTGGTTAGGAGGGGGGCTTCTAACCTTATACCCAATTATCTGTAGCCAGTGAATGAACTGACACTTTGTGTGGGCTTCTGGTCATGAGGATTGACCACAATATACCTACCCTCTATATGTGTGTATATGGGAACACTGACACATGAATATGTGTGTGTGCTTGTAGTCAGAACACACAGATGTGAACATGCACTCAAAGACATAAGTGCAAATATGCTTACTTGTGCATACACACACACACACCATGGCCAAGTCCATGTTCTATTCTTCTTGGTAAGATTGTTCACTATTGCACTGGTGGGGTTTTCATTTTTCCTTTAGCCAAACAAAGCGAAAGTCGAGATGAAGGAGCTGCGTCTGCTCTGTGCCGAGGATGAGCAGATCCGTACTTGCTGGATGACAGCCTTCAGACTCCTCAAGGTATGTGACTTATGGCTGCAGTGGCTGTATCTCACGTGGAACAAACAACTGGATATGGGGCCATCCTGGCACAAAAATGCTACGATGTTTGCACTATTGAGTCAGAATTTATTTCTCAAGTGTAGTTGTCCATTCTTCTACATAAGATCTCAGAGCACAAAAAAGGGTAGAGCCAGGTTTTCTAACTGAGCACCATCAACTGTTGGTGGAAATTGATTCTTTGTGAGCTAAAAAGGGAGCCCTGGGCATTATAGATCTCTGCCCACAAGATGCCCCCAGTCAGTGGAGGCAGTCAAAAATAACCTCTAGATGTTTCCAGATGTTTATCCCTGAACATCAAGGGATAAGGAATTTCCCCACAGTAGACAACTCTCAGTTCTAAGCCTGTGCAAAGTCTGTCATCCAAGTGATGGGATGTAAGCTAGCCATGAAAGGAATACTTTCTGTATGTTAAAATAATAAGATTTCTAGGTGTGGTGCACATGCCTAGAATCCTAGCAATTGGAAGTGGATGCAGGAAGATTGTTGAGTTTAAGGCCAGCTTAGACTTTATACAGAGACTCTTTGTTTAAAATAATAAATAAATTAATTAATAAATTAATAATCTCTGTTTTAGAAAAACTATTAACCAAAAAACAAGTGTATATCAATATTAGGATGTCCTCCATTTTGTGTGGGAGAGAGAGGCAAAATAAAAATCTGTATTTGACTTTACGGTACAGGAAAAGAAAGGTTGCTGAGAGATAGCACCACTATACAAGTAGGGACAGATGCTAGACACAAACCTTTGTATTTCTATATGGGTTGATTTTTTTTATCTGAAAATGTTTGTTTTTTTTAAAAAGGCAACAAAAGAAATAGAAAAGTAGCATTGTACACTATAAAAGAATGTGTTTTATTAAGCTGGTGATACGTAGTCCAGTTAGTAGGTGCCAGTTGTCAACCACTGTACCATAATCACAGGAAAGGAAATAGACAGAACTGACTGTGACAACACTAATTGGCTTTTTCATGAAGTGCAAATCATGAGATCTTACACCATATTAATGCTAACATGACACCATTAGCCTGTTCTGAACATCCGTGCCTCCGTGCCCAACCTCATATTCTCCTCACAGCAGCTTTGTGTCATGATTGTCTCATTCACAGGTAACAACACTGAGGCTGGAGGTGTGGCCGCTGGGGTGTGGCAGAGCCAGGTTGAGAGCAGCATTCTGGCTCCTGAGCTCACTTCCTAAGTACTGTGCTTTGCCGCCCTCCCTGACAGCCCTGGGCAGTTGCATGTCCACTTCCTGTTTTGGTTTGGTTTGGTTTATTGTTTTGATAGAGGGTTTGTATGTGGCCCATGCTGGCCTCAAACTCAAAATCTTCCTGCTTCAGCCTCCCTGGTATTTTGGAATATATCTGATTCTGCATTGAGGTCTAGCGTCCCAGCTTCTGTGCGGGTATCATTTGATTCCAAAGGTCTCAGGATACATCTTGAAGGGCACTTCTTACAGAAGGCAGTGCCATACTTAGGTATGGCCTACCGAGTTGCCAGTCTCCAATGAGGTTACAGTAGAATTTTTCTGTTTCTGTCACAATTCCTTGTGCTTCAAGGTCATTGACCTTCCTAAGCAGCTATGTAATTATTACCTTCCATACACCAAGCTCTTTCTCCCCTCCATACATTCTTTTGGTAGAAGTCATCTTAGTTAAAGTTGGAAGACAAGATTAGGCTGGTCATGTGGTAGTGCAGCTTCATACTACCTTCAGAATGGGAAGTTCAAGCCACAGGAAGCCTAGAACTGCTCCTGTTTCTTATCCCTGATAAGTTCCCCAAGGCCCTTCTTAGATATGAGCAGCATGCTGCAGAAAGCAGGATTAGGCAGGACCCATGAACCCAACTTCCTTGGGCTTGTCTTCCATGTTTTCCAGGCTCTCCTCCCAAATCCCCATTGAGGCCCTCAGGATATAATAAAGGCTCATGCAAATGCCAGCTTACACTCATGTTTCTGGCTCTATATGTGGGTTTGCCTGTCTGTCCATTCCTTCTTTCTGTCCGGCTGTCTTTTGCACAGTTAGGGATTAAGCCCAGGGTCTCCCCCATGCTAAGCAAGCACTGTACCACCGAGCACTAACCCTAGACCTCTTTTTACACATTTTTAGCACAATACGGGTAGATTGTCCAAGCTTTCTCTGTAACTCAAGAAGGACTTGACTGATCCTCTTGCCTCAGCTGGGATTATACCCATGTATATGCTCTCCTTTCTTGATGCCATGCCTGTGGCATCTGTGTATTCGTGGTAATGCCAAAGTCTCCCTCAGGCTGCTGGAAAAAGTCATCAAATGGGGAGTTGGAATTAAAGATTGCAGGCTCACAGCACAGATAGAAAAATACCATGTTGTGTCTTCTTTTGTGAAGGTTTTGGTCTGTAATGCAAGTCCTTGAGCTTCATCCTCTCAGATACTCGTACCCGCTAGAAATGGGCTGGGTTTTTGTTTTCTTTTAAATCTGGAAAAAGTGAATTCAACATGGAGGGTTTCTTGCTTTATTACGACTGTCAACATAGAGACCCTAGAATCCTAAATCATCCTGAAAAGTCACCTCCCAGCACCCCTAAGCAAACGTGGACTTGGCGTCAGCAGTGTTAAAACAGTAATTTATGTCATGTTGAGATCCTAGGGCTTTGGGGAAGGAAAACTTTGTTATTTAAAAATAACCAAGGGCCATCTTACATTTTGAAGTGCTTGCATAGGTGTGCTTTCCTTTGAAAGAGGAAAAAAGCACAGTTGCTAAAGGCATGGCTGTGTTCAGCATTACAGACTTACTTAGTGGACAGTGCAGGACATGGGGTCAGACTGTGTTCTTCATCCTTTCCTATTGCATCATTGAGTCATTCTTGGACACAGGGCTGTGCCAAAGGGTTAGAAAGCCGTAACGGTTACCTACTTCTCATATTCTCCCTGCTTTTCTAAAAGTTTCTTAAACTGATGTAAAAATTCCCTCCACAAAATGTCTTGCTGTGTCAGCACAAGAGCCTGTCATTGTGGTTGCTTTGGTTTTA
This sequence comes from Cricetulus griseus, assembly GCF_003668045.3. Lineage (NCBI taxonomy): Eukaryota > Metazoa > Chordata > Mammalia > Rodentia > Cricetidae > Cricetulus > Cricetulus griseus. The sequence goes on from NW_023276807.1 coordinate 93,625,113, forward strand.
AATTACCCCGCCCTGAAAAGGCAATTAGGTTCATGTTCAGCAAGACAGCAGACCACCAAGAGGCATGAGGAGCCTCCTCTGCAAAAGCATTTTGACAGTAGGACTAGCATATTGGAAACAAAGAAGAAATTCACTGCAGTGCTATGAAGCAGCTAAATACAGGGATCAAAGCCATCTCAGCAGTGAGAGGGTATGCAAAACAAAAGGCTGCATCCAGTGTAATGAGGTCAGAGAAGCCTTGCCTCATGGAGCCTAGGCATGCCAGAGAGGGCAACAGACTGGGAATCACAGAATTACTTGGGTGGTGGCTCAGTGTCCTTAGCCTTTCCTATACAGATGTCCCCCCCTGTGCAAATACTCCCTCCTAGGTTCTACTTTAGATGCCAAGACTTAGACATAACGGTTCCACACAGCCAGTCCTCAGTTACTGGAAGGAGGCATCTCCTGTTCATGGCAAAAATGAAACACATAAGGACCAGTGTGACAAGTTTGACTTGACAAGAAGCTGCTTATGTTCATAGTGAGAATATGTCCATTTGTAATCCTTCACTCTGAAATAGTGGCCACTTTTCCTAATGATGTTAATGTATCCTTTGTTTTATAAAATATTATTGAGACCAAGTGGAAGCTTTGGGTCTATTTTTTTCTTTTGGTCCCTCCCCCAAATCTATTTTTTTTGCCATATCCAAAATGTAAGCATTCTGGATTTAGACTTTTCTTTGCATTCTTTCCCTAAAGTCAAATCAAGTGGGTTCTCAAAAGATTTTCATAGCAAAATACTTCCCTGTTTCATCGAAAAATTTGTAACTCCCCAGTATGACAGACAGAAAAAAAGACCTGATTTTCTTTTAAATGTAGTGAATTAGAGTATTGTAGATTAGCAGGCATCCCACAGTCTCATTAGCTTGTAATGGCAGAGACTTACTCCTGCTAGAACTTAGCAGGGAGAGTCTCACTTCCCAGTTAGATGCTCAAGCCTATAATGGCCTATGCCACTTCTGAACCAGGGACATGGCCCATCAAATCACGGAGCCTCTGGAAGGCTCAGCCTAGTTGGACTTAATAGATTCCTTTTCATTAAACGTCTGTGCTAAATAGGGTATGCTCCCATGTGATTACAACTCCCTCCTGGTTTTTTTGTTTTTGTTTTTGTTTTTTAAAGCCAACCTCCTTAAGTTTGTCTTGTATTCCTGGAGTTGAACTGTAATCTTTGAAGCGTGCTTCTATCAGGACTCTAAACCTTTTTGTTAGCTTTGCATAAAACAGTAAACTTGCCTACTACCTCAGTTAAGAACTTACATGTTTCACTAAGTTACTAGAGAAAGATCTGTCCTTTTATTCAACGTGTTGGGTCTTCCAGGGTTAATGGCCAGAATGAAAACTAGGTAATAAAGGAAAACTGTCAATGCACAATGGATTCACAAAGCAAATGGATTCCTTTCATTAGATCCCCAAACTCAACCCCATTTGTAATGTTAAACTCCTGTGAACTTTATTGATGTGCTTATGGTTCTTTATTATGTTAATTTATTAATTAGTTTCTTTAGGGGAATGTGTGTGGGCATGTGTATAGAGGTCAGAGGACAGCTTCGGGGAGTCAGTTCTCTTCTTCCACCATGTGGGTTCTGGGCACCAAATTCAGGCTTAGTGACAAGCACCTTTGCTCACTGAGGCATCTCCCCAGCCCAGGAGGAGATTTCTTAACATGGCAAGTTCTGAATGTGGAGACATGCTGTTGTCTCTTTACACAAAGAAACAAAAACAGTCCACTGTTACCTTAATCCTTTACTGTTTAGGAGAGTCACATTTAATTTGATGTGAATAGGAAGTGAGAGTCTACACTGCAATGAAGCAGGGAACATTGTTAGGTCATACTTTTCTTTTTCTTACGCAATAGAAGGAATTACAAAGGAAATAACATTAATTGGACTATACATGTATCCTTAAAGCCCAGTCAACTAAAATAAAAAGGGAAATGAAAGAAGGTGACTCTATAGACAGCTGGTACATAAATGGCTAATGGCTTAACAATTTCAAGACTCTGTATGAATACAAGTAACTACCGTGTAGGTCCTCATATTTTTAAGTAGAAACAATGTGAACTTGTAATCTTTAAACTGCAAACAATAAGTATGAAAATATTCTACTTCCTTAGTAACTGAGTTTTTAAAAAAACCCTTTAAAATACTATGCAAATGAAGTATAATTTTATGCATAATACCTTCTTGTAAAAATGATCTATTTGAAATAATTCAAGGAGAGAATGCAAAACAAAATCGGAAGATATGCCAGTTGAGTAATTATAAAAATACCATAAGTTACAATTACAGTAGAACTTCAGAGGCAAATTTTTAGTGTTGAATACATGTTTAAAAAAAAAAAGAAGTACAGTTTAAAGTCAGTGATCTAAATGTCTACTTAAAGACATTCTAGAAAGGCACTCAGGTTGAGCCAAATACAGAGCAAAGGTACTCTGCTTTGGGAAAGGGAAAAAAAGCATATAAGGGTAATATACTCCCAACTTTGTATTTCCAGGGTGAGTGACCCTTCTCAAAAATACTTGGGATAAGAAGTACTATGGATTTTGGGGATAGGACCTATATCTAAACATGAATGCATTTGTTTCATATATATGAAACCTGAAGTAATTTTATACATTTTCTTGGGTTTTAACAGTGACCTATCAAAAGTCAAATGTTATATTTTCTACTTGAGATGCTATATTGTTGATCAAAAGATTTGATTTTAGAATACTGTAGAGTTTAGATTTATTAGGTGTGTGACTGTGTGTTGTGGGAAGAGGCATGCAGGCAAGTTTGGGAGACCCTCTAGATCTCCCACCCCTCATTAATGAACTAGGGCTATGAATTCAGCAAAACTATTTTAGTGAAAGGGAGAGGTTTGAATGAATAACCTGAAAGTAATCCAGAAAAGAGGAGTCAGGTACGCCATATTTGAATCTGCTAACAAAAAACACCCAGAACATTACTGACTGGAGAAGCTCACCCAAGCCTTAGTGTGGACCCCAATTTCCATGCATTGTTGGCCATATAGACCTATCACTTATGTGGCTAGCCTTAGTTCCTAGCATGGCTCCAGGCCCAGCATGAATCACACTCTTAACATAGGCTCTGTGGTCTGGCCCAGGTCCCTAGTTAAGCACTTATATCAGGCAGGCCATTCTAATGACTCAGAGAGGTCATCTCTCCCAAGCCAGGGCAAGCTTAACCCCTTACTTCCATCCCTCCATTTACCTGCACACCCATATTTGCTTGACTGGCAAGATGGCTCAGTTGTAAAGTCCTTGCCATGAAAACATAAGAACCTGAATTCAAATCTCCATCATCAGGAGCAGCTAGATGTGGCAGTATGTTTCTGTAACCTCAGTACTGAGGGAAGAAAAGGGACGATCCCTGGAACTCCTAGTTGGTTAGTAGAAAATCCTGTCTCAAAAACAACTAAGGAAGACTTCTGACTTTCTGACCCAGGATTGCCTTCTGACTTTCCCCATACATGTATGTAGACACAGAGAGACCATACACAAGTATAGACCTGTATGTATACAGCCAGCCTTGCCTAGCCACAGGCTCCACATTCTCAAAACCAACCAAAACAGATCAGAAATGCTCTTTAATAAAATTTTATGTGAGAATTGAAGAGATGGCTCAGTAGGTAAAGTGCTTGCTATGCAAATCTAAGGGACTAAGTTTCCTTGCCCCAGCACCCACATAAAGAGCTGGACATGGCAGTGTACATATAACTGCAGTTCTGGGGAATGGTTGAGACAGACAGTTCCCAGGGCTTTCTAGCTAGCTACCATCGCCCAAATGGCAAGCTCCAGGTTCAGTGAGAGGCTCTATCTACCTCCAAAGATAAGATAGAAAGTGATAGAAGACCCTAGACTCTAGTGCAATTTACAGGAAGGTGTACATAGGTCCTATGCCAATACTGTTTTGTAACTTGTAGTGTGTCCCAGAACCAGTTCCCCTGACAGCAACTGAGGAAGGACTATCTACAAACCATGCATATATGACTGAGTTTAAGTGTATGCATTACCAGGTGCTCAGAAGTGTAGGTTATTTATGTCTGACAGGTTTCTCAGTCTGTGTCATGATGAAACATGGTTCATTGTTTCCAGTGATGTTTCTTGCCCTAAGGTCTTATCCGTCTGTCTAATGTTAACATTGCTGCCTCAGGTGATCTGATTAGTGTTTGCATAATTTTTCTTTCACGTGAAGCATTTTCATTTACATTTTCCCTGTATGCCTGTTTCTCATACATTGATTTTCTGTTTTCCAGTAGCTACCACAGCATCACAACATGCATCTTTTTAACTTATTAAAAAGCCATGTAATTTAGTCCTTTCATCACAGTCAGGCTGACATAGAGCTTTTTTCATTTCCCTCACCACCTATCTGACATGTTCTTGTTGTGGATAATCATTCTCTGTATTAAAACCCCCTAAAGTGCACTGCTGCTGTGCTTCTCATATACTCAAATATTATTTTAATCATCTGTTTATTTGCACTATAATTTTTCCCAAACATGCATTCTTCTCTGGGGGACTAGAAGAGCTCAGCTTTTAGCAGTCTTTGCCACGTGGACCCAAGAAATGCTTTGATGTTTTCTCGTCTCTTTTTATTTTTATTTAGCAGTTTTCCCATAACGTGTCTGGTTTATGTATTCTTGACTGTGTAGTTGTCTTCTCAACAATTTGGGGAATTCTTGGTAATTTTCACTTCAAACACTTGTCCTGACTTGTCCTCTGTCTCCTCCTCTCACAGGAGAGCACTTACACTCATGGAGAACAGTTTTGTCATGTTGTACATGTTGGTACTTTAGGAAGGAGTGGTCTATAGGACTAAGAGCTGCAAGAGAGTTTGCACCCTGTGAAGCAAGAAGATGATGCAGCCACTTCAGAACTTTATTTCCTCTTCCTGGTGCTCACTCATATGTTGTCTGTCTCTCTCTCTCTCTCTCTCTCTCTCTCTCTCTCTCTCTCTCTCTCTCTGTTCCAATTTGGTCAATTTGTTGTCTTGAATCAATAGTTTGGTATTTTTTTGGACTGTTGAAAGTATGTGAGACCTCTGTCTTCTGGAGACTGGCTTTAGAACCAGCTATGTGCACTTGAGTCCTGAATTCTTACCTTCTCATGACCTTGGATCACTTGCTTCATTTCTTTGTGTTTCAGTTCCATTATCTGTAGAGTAGAGCTAATGATAGTGTATAGGTCATAAAAACGGGGAGTGGTAGATGAAATAGACAGTACAGTACTTGACTCATGCAGAACTCAGGAAAGGCAATCGTTCTTCACCTTGGTATTATGATATGTGTTGTTGGCCTTTCTCTTTGTTCCCTCTCCAACAGTTCCAGACCTGTCAGCACCCCCTCTCTTCCAGGATAGAAGTTCTGAGGCAGAACTGAACAGAAGCACACCATCTTCAGCGTTTTAGGCTCATGGGGGGTGTGGGGGCCCTTTGGCAAAGAGTAGCTGGCTCTTGAGTATCAGCACTGCCCTCCCAGCTGTGGGGTTTGCTGTGGGCTGGGGCTGTGGGGGCTCTTGGGTGCTAGTACTGACTCTAGTCTTTCCTCTTCAGTACGGAATGCTCCTGTACCAAAACTATCGCATCCCACAGCAGAGAAAGGCTTTGCTCTCTCCTTTCAATACACCTGTGGTAAGTAGAGGACCCTCAACAGTCAAGTCTTGTGGGAGCCTCACTGAAGCATGCCTTACCTGTTCCAAAAACATCAACAGCCACACCCAGTTCTCCAAAAGCCATCTTTCTCATCATTGGCTTTTGTTCCTTTAAGTCATGGGACCCATGAATGTTGAAGTCATTCCCTGGTCAGGATATTGAGTGTATAACCACCCCTGTATAATTGTACAGAATTATCAATGTGATCTTGATCCTCTGTTAATCTATTCCCAGAAGAGAGCAAGCCATGTCATAGAAGAGTCTAGTATTTGCTTCCCTAAACTAATGCCTCCAAGCATGGTCTGCAGTGAGGAGTTGGGCATAGACCAACCAAATCTCCATTCTTTCCCTCCTTCCTGTCTTTTTAAACAAAGCCCAAAGCCATTTTTACCATTTTTTGTGTGGTTCCATTTAAATCACTGAGTTTTCAAACTGAAACAGGGAACTCTGTAGCACCTATCTTTATGATTGCCCCATGGGGTGATCTCCAGCCTGCTGCCCTGGCTGATTTTTCTGCATCTTAGAATCTGTGGCCTTTGCTTTGCAGCGCAGTGTCTCTGAGAATTCTCTGGTGGCCATGGATTTTTCTGGACAAACCGGAAGAGTGATCGATAATCCGGCTGAAGCCCAGAGTGCTGCCCTGGAAGAGGGCCATGCCTGGCGGGTAAGGCACTAACCCCATTTTGGTTGAAAGTGGTTACACACAAACACCCAGGTTTTTACCAAACGGGCTCTATTGGTATTGGTAAGAGGGAGTTATGGGAGTAACTGCAGGAAGCAGCTGGCCCCAGGAGCCCTCCTTGCTGTCAGGCTTCCACACCACTCTGTCCTGAGCTGTTCCTGCTGATAAATTACTAGTGGCTGTTTGTGGAGGGCACGGGGCCAGACATTCGTATGAGGACTCCACAGGGAACAGTTCTCTCACTAAGCTCAAGTGCTGAATCTGCAGATGGGAAGATTATCTCCCAGCTCAGGTTTCCCTGAAATTTAAAGACCATGTGCAGAACACCTGCCCAGGGCTCTGCTTAGAAGACATTCCCAGTCCTGCAACCATAGTGTGGGAAAAGGGCAAAAGTCTTCAGCACAGGGACTCTGGAGAACAGGGCTCTGAGAACTGCCAGAGTTTAAAGCAGTAGCCTGGGCTGCTCTGCTGAGTCTCCAGGATTTGCATCATAGGTAGTCTGAGTAAGAAACACACTGCTGCCTCAGTACTGGATTGGCTAGAAATAACCAAAATGCATTTACTTCATTTTCTTTACCATTTTGGCCAAGAAACTCTTTATTCTCCATAGTCAGGTAGTGTCATCAAAGGCTAAGGGTTTGGGGACACTGCTTATCCCCTTGTCCTAGACAGTAGATGGCTTGACACATCAGTTTCTCAGGTTTCTAACATGGGCATTTCATCTGCAGAAGAGAAGCACTCGCATGAATATCCTAAGCAGCCAAAGTCCCCTTCATCCTTCTACCCTGAATTCAGGTAAGCACGGCTAATGGCTTTGTGTGGTATGTAAAAACAGAGAAGAGCCCTGCTCTCTGAACCTCACTGAGCTGTGCACAGTGCTGCTAGAACTGAGATCCAAGTTGTCAAGAGTTGTTATCTGGGCTCTTGGGTCTCTGCAGAGGAGCCAGGTCTTACCCTCATCTCCTCCATCTTTCCCACAGTGATTCACAGGACTCAGCATTGGTTTCATGGACGTATCTCCCGTGAGGAGTCTCACAGGATCATCAAGCAACAAGGTCTCGTGGACGGGTAAGGAAACTCCACTAATTGAAGCTGTCATCTATTGAAGGCTCACTGTGCTGAACACATGCTCCACCTCACTACTCACAGTGCCCTGCAGAAGCCCATGCAGAGGCAAAGTATGCTGACCTTGCCAAGTTAAGGCCAGAGATGATTCTGAACTCTCCTGTCCTGGATGTATCCAGATGTGCCATTTATTCCTTAAATGAAATTTAAATAGAAAAGAATAAGGCTAGTTGCTTTTACTTTCTAAGACAGTAAACAAATAGAAAGAAATCACCAACACTCATTTATTTATACACTTTACAAAATTGCCTTTTACTAAGAACAGGTTATGGCTTACACCACAAGAGGCTTTCTTCTCACAGTTGTGACTACTCAGGTAGATTGTCTCACTGCTAGGCTGGGCAAGACAACAAAGGATGACTTCACTGAGGTATATAGTGGGTGATGGCAGCCATTGGCCAGAGTGGCTGGAAACATGCTTGCAGCCAGTTTGACCTACAAGCATGTACATCCTAGCTGTCACAGGGTAACTAGGGCCAGCAAGAAAGTTTGGACCTCAGAGTCCAAACTGTTATTATTATCAGTTGTTATTATCACAGTGGCCTCTAGCAGCCCAGGACAAGTGTTCAGCTTTGCCTTCATCTTGCCCTAGCACCCTATCTACAGATGGGAATGGTAGACAGATAATGACTGAGACAGGGATAGCGATCAGATGATCAGACAGGGACACTGGAAGCTCCCAGGTTTCTGTGAGTGAGTAACCATGTTCTATGTTGCTGGCATCTTCTCTAGGAAAAAGCTTCTCTTCGTTTGGGTAATTTTGAAATGTCCCTGGTGACCTGTGAGCACTCTCTGACCCTCTAACACAGAACATTTCAGCTTCATCTTTGTAGTTTCCCTGCCTTACCAAAGTCAGCCATGTTCTCAAGGTTCCCTGGTTCTTTTCAATGCCAAATGACATCCTAAACTACCTTCTGGATGCTGTTGCTACCAGAAACCACTCAGGTGCCCAAACACCAAAGTGTCATGGCTATAAGCCCATTTTTATCAGGCAGGTCTAGCTGGTGTGCAGAAGTATACATGTGTGTTCATACATGGGGATTTGGATTTTTTTAAAAATCAATAATAAATTGCTGGTTTCCATTCTACAGGCTGTTCCTTCTCCGTGACAGCCAGAGTAATCCAAAGGCGTTCGTACTGACACTGTGCCATCACCAGAAGATTAAAAATTTCCAGATCTTACCTGTAAGTGCCGATACCTTCCAACCAGTCCTTTCATTCCTAATGCAATTTCCAATTTAAACATAACAAACTCTAGATAGTTGCAGACAGCTTCCAGTTCAGGAAAGCAGTTCTCAAGAGTCTCCATAAGGGAATGGTGCTGAGCATGGTGCTGTTGCCTTGAGACCTCTCAGCCTATATGTAACTAACCAGGAGATTCTAGGGCTACTAGACACTTCCAGCAGGTTTGACCTTGACTGTTTTCAGTGAAGGAATTGAGCCAGTGTATCTCATGACTACTCAAAATTATAGAGGACCTAACTGATAGTTAAGTGGCTACCAACGAGAAGTTGTACTCCTGTCCCCCTCTCAGTATTAGAAAGTGTGGTTACAGCACCAGGCACAAATACTGGCTCCCTTCACACCATGTCTTCTGACCTACCTTGCCAACTTTGTGTGTGGCTCTCAGGAACAGAACCATAAGCAGGCAAATTTGCTGCTGACCACAGGCCACAGGGTATCCCCCAAAGTCACATCCTCTAATGTGGCAAGTACTTTCTGTGTCTCTGCAGTGCGAGGATGATGGGCAGACATTCTTCACTCTGGATGATGGGAACACCAAGTTCTCCGATCTGATTCAGCTGGTCGACTTCTACCAGCTCAACAAAGGTGTTCTGCCCTGCAAGCTGAAGCACCACTGCATCCGTGTGGCCTTATGACCTCCTTGCCCTATCACAGAGGCTGGAGGCAGCAACACTGGAACGGAGAAGAGAGGCCTGCATGAGGGTGAGAACACACACCTACTCCCACCCAACAACTCAGAACATCATGGCTTTCTGATCGGTGCCAACCGACCAACATCAATTAGTTATTGGACTTCACAAAGATTTGCCGCTGCGGATCAAGCAGGACCACCTCCCTCTGCGTCAGCCATTTAAATTGGGGGAGGGATGAGATCCAGTGCAAGTGTGGGAAGAAACTGGAATGATAATTTTGATTAGGCCACGTAGGGTGAAAACCGCAGAGAAATGATTGGAAATGAACTCTTGCCCTGGAATAATCTTGACAAAACCGCGATGTTTACTTTTTGTATTGATCACTTTTTTGCACTCCTTCTTCGTTGTCAATGTTGTACTCAGCCTATATGGTAGGAGGGGATGTGGCTTTGCAACCCAGATGAGACAAAGAATTTTGAATTGGCAGTCTTCAGCCTGAAAAATTGGTCCCCAAAGTTTTCTCAAGGGCATCCTGCTTTCCACAGGTTGCCACAGTGTGGATTTGGCTCCTACATTATAGATACCCCAGTAGTTCCCATTCTACTTGAAAAGCTTTTGTTTTAAAAAATAAAATAAAATAAAATAAAATAATGAGATAAAAAGTGTCAACCGCAGTTGACACCACGCATGTTTTGTGGACTCAGTCGAGCTACCACAGTCTGGTCATCATTGTTGTTGTGCTGATGTCTGGTCATTTATTATTAGTGTGTCTCGTTCTCCACAGTGCAGGAGACCTCATTACTTTGGAAAACTCACTGTTCCCCAGCACAGCACAGCTGCATGACCTCAGCTTCAGACTGATGTCAGCAAGCCTTCTTGTAACACATTGGTATTCATTGTGGATGCCACATAGTCCATCTGGGGTGCCCTGTGCCTCACATTTTCATAGCCACCCACTGTTGTAGAATAATTGCTGCCTTTACCCTCTGCAGTAGCCTCAGTCATTTCAGTTCTCCCACAGGGGTGGGGTGGGATAGTGGGGTGAAAGGATCTAATGAGAAAATGTCAACTTGTTGACCTTGTGCTCTGTCACTCTGAACATCTATGGTGATAAAGATAAGGAAACACTGCAGAGGGTGCCAGCATTGGCTGGCTTTGAGTCTTTGCTTGATGACCTCTGCACCCTACTGAAAACCCCCTAAGCCAGCAGGAGCAGGGTATGCAGAGGCTCTGCCTCTGATGGCTTCGGGTGAGATGTACCTCACAGTGGTTGTGAACATTGGACAGTTTTGATTTTTTGGGTTTTTTTTAGCAGCATGATGTTTGCTTCCTCCTCCAAGAGAGGAGTCAGAAGGTGGCTGGAGTTGTCATTGGCTCCCTTGAGCCCCCATGGAGGACCCTCTGTTGTCCCCTTAATGATTTTTATCAGGCATGAGGGTATCAGACAGGACTCCCTTGAGAAACACAGACAACCGTGGTGAACAGATTTCTTTTCCTGACACCACACCTGACTGTCCCTTTGAACCTGAGCTAGCCACTAGATTGCCAGTCCCGACTTTTGAAGTGCTCCCCAGGGAGTACTTCTGATTTCTTGCGGTTGACGGCACAGTGGAAGATAGATGTAACAGCGCTTTGTAAGCAGGTCCGCTGCAAGCTGGTCCACAGTATAGAAACACTGTAGTTCACAGACCATGCAACCCGTGTTTCCACGAGATGTTTATTACAACAAATGAAGAATTTTTTTTTCTTTTTACTTTTTATCTTTTTATCTATCTTTTATCATTTTTTTTAGTAAAACATTTTCTTAAGCATAAATGCTCAATTGCATTTCTCTTTCTTTCGCAGCTAGTTAATCATTTCAGTTGACAATGAGATAATTCTCAAGTTCATGCCTGGCAGCAGGTTTCCACTGATCTTCCCCTTAGGGACAGATAACGGACATTTCATTTTTACCATATTCATTTTTTTTTTTTTTTTGCTGACTTTAAGATCAGAACTTTACAAAACAGACAACAAGCAACTCTAGGATTTCTTTCTCCAGTTTACACAGAACAGTCCCCACAGTGCATAATCATTTTCTTTTGCCTCTACAGTAGACAGCTAGGAAGTGTATCTCATATTTATAAGTATGCATTTTATTTAAAAGGAAGAATAGGCTTAACTCTGGTTCACAATTTTGTACGTAGCTGGTTTGACGTAGTATTTTGTACTTCCCTAGCCGAAGTGAATTGTTGAAGGCTGCAATCCGCCTTGAGTGTAGCAGACTTCAGTTGCCCCGAGCTCGCCAGCCTTTGCACAGGCAGCTGGGAATTCCACCTGAAACAGCTGGTCCCTGGGGTAGTGGGTACCCAGCACCCCTAGCCAGAGACTGAAGGACATTTGACTTTTATTTTTGTATTTAATTGACATGAATGTAAAGGGGACAGCTCAGGGTTGTTTTGGAGCCTGTTTGACTTTGTAATCTCTGCCTGTGATTTTCTTTTCCAAATGAAAACTCCGTGTAGCCACCAGGACTAAGTTGAGAAGGAAAATGCCAAATGCTTTGGGTTTTTAGAGTTTTAATAGGTAGCCTCTGTTATATTATTAGGTGTTAGAGTTTTTGAACGTGTTTTTGTTTGCTTAAACTTTGAAGAAATATGTGCCTCAGCTTAGATGTTTTGTCTCCCCTTTGTGCACTTAAATACCTGACAGTCTGTCCGATCACTCACTGCGCCTCCGGGAGCGCAACTAGCTCATCGTAGATTTGTGATGTCATAGTGCAAACTACAGTGACCGGAAAAATGACCTAACATGTAAACGTTTTCAGGGAATGCAGAGGGTGTTGATTAATAGACAAAACCTTTATCCCGCGTGCTTTGCTTCACTCTGTGCTATATAGCTCTTTGGCTCGTGAACCTAATTGTAAACTTTCAGGTATTTTTGTACAAATAAGGGACTGATGTTCTGTTTCTTGTTATTAGAAATAAACATTAATACAGTGTTCTTCATTTCTGTTGTCTGTTTATTTACGTCGGTATCTAAAACCTGGGCTTGGGGTGGGTAGCTCAATGGGTGCTTGCTGTGTGAATGCAAGAGAACCAGATTTTAGATCCCCAGTGCCTGAGTTAAAGTCAAGTGATTCAGGGTCAGCTCGGTTATACCAGGACAACCTCACCAACCTCGTCCTGCTCCTCCTGTCCCTCCTTCTCTCCCCACAAGAAAAAAAAATCACAGGCCTGAGCTGGAAAGATGGCTCAGTTGGTAAAAGTGTGTCACACAAGATAAAAAATATGGGTTCCGTCCTTAGAATCCACAGAAAAGCCAGTAGTGACCCACACTCGTATTCCCAGTGCTGGAGAGGGAAAGCCAGATGTCTAGCTGTTCCTCCAGTTTGGTTCCCAACATGCACATGACAACTCACGACCTCCTGTTAACTCCAGTTCCAGGGAATCTGATGCCTTTTTCTGGCCTTCATAGGCACCAGGCATGTACATGATGCACAGAAACACATGTGGGTAAAACAGTTCTACACAAAAAATAATATTGTTTTAAAAGAAGTTGGCAGATTATGAAAATGGTGCGCGCTGCCATTCCTATCCTCAGCCCTCACTCCAGGGTTCAAGGTGCCCATCCATGTGCTCTAGAGCTTCACTTGTACTTTCATGCCTTCTCTGCAGCCTACTCCAATCACGTACCCAACGAAAGTGGGTGTTGTCACCTGCAGTGTTGGTAACGCTTGTCATGTGGTTTTAGAACATGAGTCCCCAGGGCTAATGAGATGACTCAGTGGGTAAAGCACTTGGAAGACCAGAGTTTGAACCTCCAGAGCCCTCATAAAAGTAATGAAAGTGTGGCAGCTCTGTCATCCCAGCATCCATAAGGCAATAACAGAATCACTGGGACAAGCTGGCTAGCCAGAATTGGTGGGCCCTGGTTTCTGTGAGAGACACTGATTGGATAAACCAAGTAGAGGGTGATCAAGGAAGACAACCAAAGTCTTCTTCGGGCCTTGACATGTGCACTACACACATACTCTCACACTGTGGTTGCTACAAGCATCCCTCACAAAAACAGGCAGCACCCCTCCTCATCATGACACAGTCATGCACAGGTCAATGATAATGAGAGCCAAGATGGGTGAGGATCACCACACCAGAGTTTCAAACGTACTTTGGCCACTCCAAATAGGATGACAGAAGCCAAACATAGCATACCTGGGAAGAAAAAGAAATCAGAGTACAATTTGAACCTTGATTTCACTACTTAATAGGTTCTTAAAATAAAACTGTGCCAGACACAGGCACACATGCCTATTAATACCGACACTTGGGAGGCAGAGGCAGGAGGATCAGAAGTTTCAAGGCTAGCCTTAGCAGCATAGCCAGAAGCCAGCTTGGACTATATGAGACTGTTTCAAAAAATATTTTTCCAATGACCTTTAAAACACTAAGAAGGAGCCAGGCAGTGGTGGTGCCCGCCTTTAATCCCAGCACTTGGGAGACAGAGACAAGTGAATCTCAGAGTTCTAGGCCAACCAGGCCTATAGAGTGAGTCCCAGGGCACCCAGAGCTACATAGAGAAACGCTGTTCTGAAAAAATTGAAAATTAGTTAATTTAAAAAATATATTGATGAAGAAATGTTTGTTAAATGTAAAATAATATTTGCTTTTAAAGTAGAAAACTCACTCATACCACTTTGTACCTTGGCACTTAAGACCTCACTCTTAAAGATTGAAAACAATGGAAAGTGCATTATTATAGACAGTATTGGATTTGGTCAAGCAAATGGGGAGGAAAGGGTTTGTTTCATTTTATAGCTGTCCTCCACTATAAAGGGAAACCAGGGCAGAAACTGAATCAAAAGCCATGGAGGAGTACTGTCTTGCACCTCCTAGCTTGCTCAGTTTGCTTTCTTACACACTCCAGAACCACTTATTCGTGGATAGCATCGCCCACATCAATCAAGAAAATGCCCCACCTACTTGTCTACAGGCCAGTCTGATGGATGCATTTTTCTCAGTTAATGTTCCCTCTTCTGAGACGACTTTGTGTCGAGTTGACAAAATATTAACCAACACAATTGACTCCTTGTCACCTTGACACCTACTACATCACTATTATACTATAAACTTTCCTTCCTTGTTTGTCCCCAAGAATCCATGTTAATATTGATATCACAACAGAAGACAAAAAGACTTTACAAAGTAAAATACTTTACTTTGTAACTTTACAAAGACTTCAACACTTTAAAAGTCAAAGTTTTCTTTAAAAACAAACAAAAAATAAAAATACTGTCTCTTAAAAAGTCCAAATTCCACTTATGAGTGAGTACACACCCTATTTGTCTTTCTGGGTCTGGGTTGCCTCACACAGGACTTTTTTTTTTTCTAGATCTGTCCATTTGCCTACAAATTTCAAGATGTCATTGTTTTTTTACCACAGAGTAGTACTCCATTGTGTAAACGTAACACATTTTCTTTATCCATTCTTCGGTTGAGAAGCATCTAGGTTGTTTTCAGGTTCTGGTTATGAACATAGTTGAGCAAATAAATACCCTTGTGATATGAGTGTGCATCTTTTGGGTATATGCCCAAAAGTAGTTTTACTGGGTCTTGAGGTACATTGATTCCCAATTTTCTGAGAAACCTCCATACAGATTTCCAAAATAGCTGTACCAATTTGCACTCCTACCAGCAATAGAAGAGTGTTCCCCTTACTCCATACCCTCTCCAGCATAAGCTATAACCAACCTATAGTCCACAACCCCAGAGAAACAAGGTAACAAAGAGGACCATAAGAGAGACATACATGGATTCATCTAGAAAGGAGAGATAGACAAGAACTCCTAAGCAAATTGGGAGTGTCGAAGGGTAGAAGGGGAGAGGGGAGGAGGAGAGAAGGGGAATGGGAGCAGTATGTTAGAGTGGGGAAAAGACAGAGAGGGAGAGCAGGAAAAGAAATGTCTTGCTAGAGGGAGCCATTATGGGATTATCAAGAAACCTGGCACTAGGGAAATTCCCAGGAATACACAAGGATGACCCCAGATAAAACTCTAAGCAAAAGTGGAAAGGGTGCCTGAACTGGCCTTCTTCTCCTGTAATCAAACTGAGGACTATGGTAATTGTCATCATAGAACCTTCATCCAGTAACAGATGAAAACAGATGTAGAGATGCACAACTACTCAATGGGCTGAGCTTCCGAAGTCCAGTGTAAGAGAGGGAGGAGGGACAATATGAGCAAAGGAGTCAAGGCCATGATGGGGAAACCCACAGAAACAGCTGACCTGAGCTAGTGGAGCTCACAACTCTGGACTGACAGCTGGGGAACCTACATAGGTCTAAACTAAACTACCTTCGATGCAGGTGACAGTGGATGGCTTAAGCAGTTTGTGGGGCCACTGGCAGTGGAACCAGGATCTATCTCTAGTGCATGAGCTGGCTTTTAGGAGCCTATGGAGGGATACCTTGCTCAGCCTAGACACTGGGTGCAGGAAGGGCCTTGATCCTGCCTCAATATGGTGATGGGCCAGACTTCGTTGACTCCCCATGGGACCCTTTACCCTCTCTGAGGATCGGATAGGGGATGGAGTGGGAGGGGAGGAGATGGGAGAAGGGGAGGAAGGAGGAACTGGGATTGGTATGTAATAAACAAAAAAATGACAATTCATGGAAGCCTTGCCAATCCTCCCTTTACCCTCAAATTAACAAACTCATGTGAAAATAACTGAAACAATTAAGTTCCTGATTGTGGAATCTAAACTACAAAAAAACAAAAACAAAAACAAAAAATGTGGGTTCATATAAAATAAAAAAAAACATACACTTTTAATCCAAAAGGAAAGGACCAAAGCACATTCCTGTAGCTCAAAGTCCTGCATCTGGGACACAACTTCCCAATGACCTCTCCTGACCTCTCACAGTGCCAAGCCTCAACTCTTCTCTATGGCCCTTCATAACTTCAAAATCAGTAGCACCTGGGTGACTCCTACACATGACCAAATTCAGCTGCCACCATGAGATGCAGCCTTGGTACTCTCTGGACCACAGCTTCTGTGTGTTAACCCTGAGAAAATACTGCCAGAAAACTTCCCTTCAATGATGCTGGTCTCCTCTTAACCACAGTTGATTTCTCAGCTCCAGCTAACCAGCATCAATTGTCCCAGTAAAGCAGTGGTTCTCAACCTGTGGGTCATGACCCCTTCAGTGACAAAGGACCATTACACAGGGGTTACATACCAGATATCCTGCATATCAGATGTTTACACTACAATTCATAACAGTAGCAAAATTACAGTTATGAAGTAACAACGAAAATGACTATGGTTGAGGGTCACCACACAAGGAACTGTAGCAAGGGGTCAGAGCATTAGGAAGGTTGAGAACCACTACAGTACAGCAAAGGTTTAGCCTCAGTGGTACTGGCCTCTTGTTGATCACAAAGACTCTTCAGCTCCTGGTGACCAGATACCACAGATTCTTACTTTAAATCTATCACAGGAACTACCTTGACAGAGTTGAGACACTCTCACACTTCCTTCAGAAGCTTCACAAGCCAGGCCAGGCCTCTATTGTCCTTTTTACCTTGTTTCAGTTTACAGTTTACAGTCTATCATGAAAGGAAGTCGGGCCAAGAACTGAAGCAGAGACCATGGAAGAACAGTGATTATTAGCTTGCTCATCTTGGCTTGTTTTGTCTGCTTTCTTAAACAGCTCCAGACCACCTGGTCTGGGATGGCACCACCCACAGTACAATGGGTCCTCCCATATCAATCATCAATCCAGAAAAAAGGCCCACAGGCTTGTCTTCAAATCAATCCAATGAAGGCATTTTCTCTCCATTGAGGTTCCCCCTTGTTAGATAACTCTAGCTGGTGAAAAAAAAAAAAAAAAAAACTTAACTAAAACAGGTTTTACACATCATCCTACTAACTACCATAGAGGTGGGGCTGCTATCAAGTCCCTGGAGATCTAGTAGCAGTAAGAGGGTGACAAAAGAGAGCCATGCACCAACCGTAACCCAGCCTCAGAAGGCATCTGCAAGATAAAGAACATGCTTTGATCCATGAAAGACCATCCACAGAGAAAATAGTGGATATAGGTGTCCTTTTCTGATAGATTGATATCTTTTTTTTTTTTTTTTTTCTGGAACACAGTGTAAACCTTCAAACTATAGGTTTGATTCCTTGGACTAGTTCATGTATGACATGTGTTTGTTTTGGCTTTTTTTTGGTTTTGTTTTTTAGTTTTTTTTTTTTTTTTAAGTGGTACTAAGAATTGAACCCAGGACCTCATGCATGCTAAGCAGGCACTCTACCAATGAACTCTATCACAAAATCTTTGGTTTGGTTTTAAAGAGCACAATTGTTCATATGTTGGATCAGTTTTACCTTCTGCTTACAGTATCTGCTTTTCCCACAAACCCTTTGGCTCTTGTGTCCATTTCAACTCTTTGCTATCCTATCAACTGCTCCTTGATGTCAGTACACAAAATAAATCAGCAATCCCTGTGACAGAGGGCTGTGTGGAAAGTTCAAGGGCCAAGCACACAGGCCATCATAACTTATCATCTCATTAATTTCCCCCTCCCACATATGGACACACACCTTCCAGATGGCTCTCCTGAAATGCTGTCCAATAAATTTTACAACCAAAAAAATTTTTACTTGGATTTTCCATTGCATATTAATCAGATGTCATTTTAGAGGTTTGTTGTTTGAAATAAAAGTTATGGCCAATTCGCTTAGTAACAAAATCTCTCTGTTGGAATTACAGCCAAACCTTTGACTCCACTGGTCTCTGTAGATTTAACTAAGCCTGAACTGAAACTGTTGCACTGTTGCCAATAGGTACTCTCTAGTTAGGTTCATAGAGTTTACATAGATACTGAATATTTACAGCTTCCCTTTTTGTTATACCCTAAACAGCCTGTACAACCTTTACATTGTATTAGATATTATAAGTATTCTATTGGCAACACAAAGTTTACAAGAGGATATATTTAGGTTATATGCAGATATGATGCTATTTGATATACAGAATTTACAGATTTGGGTATGTAAAGCTTTTTTTTTTTTTTTTTTTAGTCTATAGGACATAGATAAAAATGTCCTATAGCTAATCCCCATAGATAAACAGGAACAGTACTGTGTGCTTTCTCACATAGAAACTGATGTCTATGAGGGTTGAAGCATAGAATGTTAAGGGAAGTGCAAAGGTAAGCCCTGGGTCAGAGGGGAGATTCATCTGGAAGGTGTGGGATAATAATCGTGAAGATAAAGGTGACCACAGGTGGTCTTAGGCCTTATGTGTTCTGCCCAATGATACCACTAGTCCATAGAGCTTTAAACTTACTTTCATTAACTAGACAATAAATGGGAGATGGCTCCATGAGTGAAAGCACTTTCTGCACAAGTTTGATGAATTCAGTTCTGATCCCTAGAACTATTGTAAAAAAAAAAAAAAAAAAAAAAAAAAAAAAAAGTATGTGGTAGTACCTGGTACCCATCTACAATCTCAGCACTTCTATGGTGAGTGGGGAAGAAGAGACAGGGGTATCACTTGAAGCCTGTGAGCCAGCTAGCCTGGAAAATAGGCACATAAAAATGGGAAGATTGCTTGAAAACAATGTGTAAAACAAGAATAAATGACACTCTTTATCAAAAACAAGGCAAAAAGCGAGAACAAGAAAGACTGTCTGAAAAAGAAAAAGTTGGAAGGCTAGAACAAGAGACACTCTGCTTCAAAACAAGCTGGAAGGTAAGACCCAACCCCTGCCAGTTGTCCTCTGAAGTTTACTCAAGTACCATGGATATGCACACACACACCACATACACAGTATAGATACACACACCCATGCACACCCTACACACACACACACACACACACACACACACACACAATTAATGATTAATGTCATCATAGTAATACACCCCTGTACTCATGACTCTAAGACAGGAGATTATGAGATCAAGGCCGAGAAAACTCTGTTTTCTGTCCGAAAAGAACCTAAATATATAAAAGGAAAGTTTTAGCCTCAAGGACTCCCAGCTATATTTTAAGTTCTAAGTAGCAATAAGTAGATGGTGGCTCTTACAGAGTAAAGAGAGAATATATTCATCATCATAAAAGGTTCAAGTAACCAGGTAGTGGTGGAACATACCTTTAATCCCAGCACTTGGGAGATAAAGACAGGCAGATCTCTGTGAGTCCAAGGCAGGCCTGGTCTACAGAGTTCCAGGACATGTCAGGAGCCAGCCCTGGTCAGATACAAAAGTCTCCTTTACAAGAGGCTTGGCGACCTCCATGCTAAACCGACAATTTAGTCAAGCACCCCACCCCTTAGGTTATTGTTCCGAGATAAACCACAGGAATGTTCCAGGACACCTGCCCAGGCCTGAGGGCATTAAAACACCCACTCCTCCCCCTTCCTTACTTCCTCTTTCTTTACTTCCTCCTTTCTCTTTAAAAACTCCTTGCTTAAGTTCAATAAACAGACCTTGACAATCCATTGCTTGGTCTCACTCTTTCTCACCCATTTATTTTCAGGCTTAGTCCCCCACTCAACCCACGAATTACCAGAACCCCACGAATTACCAGAACCCCACGGGCCCGGGCAGATGGCACGAAACATAGGGGCCCAAGGTATGGACTCTTCGCCAAACGGAGACCTCCCCAAGGAAACCCTCGGCAGTGAACGCTGACAAGGAAGTCCTCCTGCTCGCCCATTGCAATGGACGTTGGTCTGAGAACATTCTCACCTCTCATTAGCAACTGATTCCCTGGTAAGTCCCCTCATTCCATTCCATAATAATGGGCCAAAAGTTGTCTAAGGAGGTCAATGACTTCCTTTCGGGAAAGAGGAGTTCGAGTAAAATATAAGGACTTGATTCAGTTTTTTGCCTTTTTGTTAACATGTCCATGGGTCAAACAGATTGCTCAAAGAAAAGGGACCTGAGGCCGTTCCCTTACAGACTTTTAGTTATTGGAATCTTATTAATGATATCCTTACCAATTCCCCTGGCTCTGCTCACCTTACTTCTGCAATTAAAAGCTTTCTTGAGCCCCTCTCCCACGCTCATTCTCCCACTTCTGACTGCCCCATAGACAAACTCCATCCTCTCCCTGTCCTTCAATTTCCATCCCTATGCCCCCTGAAGAGACCCAAACTCCCGTCACATCTAATAGACAAACCTCCGTTAAAACCTCCCCATAATCTCTATCCCTCTTTACCTCGAGCCTCATTCCCCTAAAAAAACCTTAAAAATTACCCTGTCTTTCGTTCAAACCCCAAACCAGAAACCGATCGCCTATGTCCCTCAGACGCTTCTTCCTAGAAGAAGCGGCTGCCGCTTATCACAACCCCAACTGGCCTCCCTTCCTGGGCTTTACGGCCCCTACAGGGTCTCTGCCCTATCCCTCGGCTCCCCTTCTCCCATCTTCCACAGATGCCTTAATTCAAGCTAAAAAATATCTTACCCAACAAATATCAGAACTTAAAGAGGTCTTACAATTACAGCAGGAGTTTTCACAGCTCTCTCTAGACCTCATCCCTCCAGACCACAGTTGGCCGATCATCTTCGGATTCCCCACTCAGCCCATTACAGCCCCTAAAACCTCTCTTCCACCAGGTGCCAGGCCAAAAATCTCCAAATCCACTAAGCTGGCCTTTCCTGTTCTAACCCGCCAGGGCTCCCAACATACAACATCCTCCTTTGACCAAGACCCCTCCTCTACTCATACAACTAGGGAGGAGGACAAGGAGAAAAACTCAGAGGATGAAATTAATGAGAGGGATAAAAAATGACACTGAGTCAGATAATGAGGGCCAAGATAAACAAACAGAAATAACTGAAAACACCTTAAAAAATTAAAATTTAAAGCCTTTAAGGAACTTAATTCAGCGGTCAAAAATTACGGTCCCAATGCATCTTTCACCCTTGCCTTGCTAGACGCCCTCTCAGGAGAGGGATACCTCACCCCAGCTGAATGGTACTGTGTCCACACAGGCAGTCCTTGGCTGAGGGCAATACTTAACTTGGAAATCTGAATTCTATGACCATTGCCGAGACCTTGCTACCAAGAATCAACAAAGACCCTCCACTCAAAAATGGACCCTTGATAAACCCACCGGTCAAGGAAAAATTGTCTCTGAAAACCTCCAGATTAAGCTTCCCATAGGTTTCTTAGGACAAACCTCTCAGGCTGCTACTGGTGCTTGGCAGGCTCTCCCAGGCTGAGGGTCCATGCTTACACCCCTTACTAAGATCATTCAGGGAGCCAATGAACCTTATACAGAATTTGTAGGGAGACTTACACAGACCACAGAACGGGTTTTGGGCACAGAAGAAACTGACAACAAACTCCTTAAACAACTAGCTTTCGAGAACGCCAACAGCATTTGCAGCAATGTCCTCAGAGGCACCTTTAGAAACAAGTCCCTTGAGGAAATGATTCCGGCTTGCAATGTTGTTGACCCCTGTTCTCAAAAACTTTCACAGAGCATTTCCCAGGGGGTCACTATGGCTATTATTGCAGCTCTACAAACAACAGGTAACAACAGAGCTTGCTTTAAATGTCTTCAACCCGGACATTTTGCTAAACAATGTCCCCAAAATATGACACCCTGACCTTCAGAGGGCGTCCCGACATCTTGATCCCAAAATGGCATCTTGACCCTTGCCCCTTCACCCCTGCCAAAAACTGTCTGTCCCAGATGCAAAAAGGGTAAACTTTGGCTCAGGGACTGTAGATCCAAAACTGATGTTCAAGGGAATCCCCTGCCTCCTCCTCAGGGAAACGGCTTGAGGGGCCACCCCGGGCCCCACAGCCAATACCCTTCTTGCCAGCATTGGGGCCAAGCCTGCAGGCACAATCCTTCCAACCTGCACCTCCAAGCTCTACAGAGCCACCCCTGGAAGTGAAGGACTGGACCTGTGTGCCGCCACCGACACAATACTGAACCCTGAGGACGGTGTACAGATTCTCTCCACAGGGATTTCTGGCCCAACACCCCCAGATACTTGTTTCCTTGTTCTTGGTTGAGCCTCCTCTACCCCCAGGGCCAGTGGATCATTGAGAGAGCTCACCAAACACTTTAAAAACATGCTATTTAAACTATATTCAGGAGGAGGAATTCTATACCCCACTAAAGGCAATCATAAGAACCTACTCAATCATGCATTGTTTGTACTAAATTTCCTCACATAGATGCTACAGGAAAATCAGCCACGGATCACCTCTGGCATCCATCAACGGCTCAAAATTATGCTCAGGCCTTATGGAAAGATCCCCTAACTCACAAATGGCACGGACCATACCCAGTCCTCATTTGGGGAAATGTATTTTTGATACTCAGGCCAATAATTCTAGATGGTTGCCTAATCCACCCAGGGAAGCCCCTGAGAAGTCTTCTAATTCTGCTTAATTTTAGATAAAAGATGCTGTCTTTTTGGCTACTTGTGTATTTCTCCCTTCGATTGCCGTTGCTGCTGCAAGCCCCTATCAGATCTACAACTACACCTGGATGATCATCAACCAAGCTGGTGATGTTGCCAATGCCTCGACATACATTGGAACTCAGCCCTCTTATTCCCCTCTGATAGTAGATCTTTGTGCCTTGGCTATGGGAGCCAACCCTCTCTGGGGAACTCCCTCCCATTTTATGCCACAAGAGAACAAGCACAATCATGGTACAAAAATTGGTTTTCCACCTCTCCATGGCTCTCCACGTTGTTACCTTCCATCCTTGGTCCTATGGTTGGGCTTCTCTTATTAATTTCCTTCGGGCCTTGGGCTTTTCAAAGATTAACCAGATTCATTAAGTTTCAGATTGATACCATCCTTGGAAAAGCAATTTCATTATCATCAACTGGAGGTACGAGATCCTGAGCTGCCTGACCATAATGAAAACCACGACAATCCTCCTAAAGGCCTAGTTTTTTTTGGGCCTTGAACATCGAACCTCTTGATTTCCCTGGCCTTGGAGATGTCAATGACAGGATTATCGTGATGCCACAGGCCAGACGCCAATCCATCTCACCAGCTGTAGTGCTCCTCAATGACAGGATTATCGTGAGGCCTCGACCCCAGAGGCCCACTCTGAGCACTCTTGAGCTGCTTGCCTTATGAAAGGTCCCCTGAGTGCTGGGGGGCGGATTCACCTCTCGTAGCCTAAGACAGAGGCTCTACCCCTCACAGTCATATAAATGACAATATCATAAACATAGGGTACTGGCTGCGGATGCCCATCATGTAGCCTAAGACAGACGCTCCATTCTATTATACATAGAAAGGGGAGATGTCAGGAGCCAGCCTTGGTCAGATATAAAAGTCTCCTTTACAAGAGGCTTGGCGACCTCCATGCTAAACCGACAATTTAGTCAAGCACCCCACCCCTTAGGTTATTGTTCCGAGATAAACCACAGAAATGTTCCAGGACACCTGCCCAGGCCTGAGGGCATTAAAACACCCACTCCTCCCCCTTCCTTACTTCCTCTTTCTTTACTTCCTCCTTTCTCTTTAAAAACTCCTTGCTTAAGTTCAATAAACAGACCTTGACAATCCATTACTTGGTCTCGCGCTTTCTTTCTCACCCATTTATTTTCAGGCTTAGTCCCCCACTCAACCCATGAATTACCAGAACCCTGCAGGCCAGGCAAGGACAGCTAGGGCTGTTTCCTAGAGAAACCATGTCTAGAAAAAAAAAGTTCAAGTAAAAGGCAGTAGTGTAAAGTGTAAGTGAGAGATTGAAGAACAGAGTGGTGATAGTGGGTTAGACTGAGCAGTGATCCATTTGAGAATCTACTACCACCATGCCCTATTCAGTTCTTAATCTGTTTCAGCAAAGCTTGGCTCTAGATTTGAGGGTAAGGACTCTTCATTGTGGATCACATCCTGCAGCTAAGATGCATGACTGGGTCAGATTAATTCACATTATGATGGACAGCCTACTGTCTGTTGAATTTGGTCTTTTCATTCTCTCTGCTAATAACTGAGTATCAACACTTCACAGCATAGGTGTATAATGTCTGTAAAATTCAATTGTGTGAGCCTGATCTCCTCCCCAAAGGCCTTCGAAGAGGGAAAACAAAACAAAACAAAGCACATGCTTAAATGTCAACCTGTCAAGAATCAAGTGGGAGCCAGAGATCAAAAATGTAAATTTGATATCTCTCAAGCTAGGCATCACTCCCCCATTGCCCTCAATGGGGGTTCTCTGCAGACTGGATTGTCTCAATATAGAACACACTGGCCTGTACAAAGCCAACTAATACAACAGCAGGAGTGAGAGAAAGCTGGCAGAACTTCTCAAAAGATTGCCTTGTGCCCGGGTGATAGTGGGCACACCTTTAATCCCAGCACTCAGGAGGCAGAGACAGGAGAATGTCTGTTATTGTTTTGTTTAAAAAGAAGAAAAGAGAAATTGCTGAGACAGACATATTGACTATAAGTTTATTATAAGGCCCGGCAGAATGGGGAGACTAAGAAGAGGAACAGGGTAAATGGCTGACCGCCATGGCCGGTCACCATAGAGAGACAGAGCACACAGAGCGCGGGACAGAGGAACAGAGGAACAGAGTGGGACAGAGAATCAGAGAGACAGAGAAACAGAGAAACAGAGAGTGTAAAGGGGCAGGGACTTATCTTTTAAAGGGGTCCTCTGCACCTGTGTGCAGACTTAGTTCCCATGGAACCTTGGGCTGACCAGGGTACTGCCTGTTTCACCAGGTAACAGGGGCAGGCCAGCATAATGCCTGAACCTTTCAATGTCTGTGAGTTCAAAGCCAGCCTAGTCTACAAAGTGAGTTCTAGGATAGGCTCCAAAGCTACAGTGAAATCCTGTCTGTCTCAAAAGGAAAAAAAAAAAAAAAAAAAAAAAAAAAAAAGGATGGCCTTGCTCTGGCAACTGTACTTAACTGGATCGTAATCCAGGGTGTGGCTCAATGGCAGAATGACTAATTGATTAAGTTAAAGAAGATTTTATTCTACATGATTCAAAGGTTATTTGGGCAAGAGCATAGTGGTGGTGTTGTTTTGTTAGTTAAGATAGGCCAATTTACCTTGCCAACCTTTCAAGTTTGAGAGATTCAAAAACAACTCACCCTGCTCCCAGTCAAACCACAAAACATTAGCCACAACTTCTGGTGGTTATGCACACATGTCATCCAGCCCTTCTAAATCCACTCAATCTCCATTCCACAGAATGGTTTCAGCCCCTTACTGTTCCAATAAAACAGCCTTTGCCTGTTGAGAATGAGTCTATCTGCTTTTCTGCCTTATTTTCTTTACAACTGGAGGTGGGGGGGAGCCAAGTTGTCTCTATTTGTATATGATCTGATATGATATGGAGAGATCTCAAATATTCCACCAGCAAATAGAAGTTTCACAAAAGTGGCATGATACAAAATCAACTTATAAAAATCAGTAGCCTTTCTATAAGTGAACAACAAACACTCTGAGAAAGAGATCATGGAAACACTTTCATTCACAATAGCCTCAAAAGAGAGAAGAAACAAGAAGAAAAAGAGGAGGAGAAGGAAGGAAGAAAGGAAGGAAGGAAAGAAGGAAGGAAAGAAGCAACTGAGAACAAATACTGTGAGAAGGTGGTAGGGGAACTCTGTTTCACTGTTGATGGGATTACAAACTAGTCCAGCCACTTTGGAAATCACTGTGAAGCAGTCTCCAAAAGGCCAAAACATAGATGTACCATATGATACATCTATAGAACTCCTTGCCATATGCCTCATGGACTCAAAATCCTCCTACAACAATACTTTCTTAGCCATGTTCATTGGTACTCTATTCACAATAGCTAGTAAAGAGAAGCAGCTTAGATGTCCATCATTTGATGAATGGATAATGAAAATGTAGTACATACACACAATGGAATTCAGCTCTAATGAAAACTGAAGCCATGAAATCTGGAAATAAATGGATGGAACTGGAAAATATATTAAGTGAGGTAACACAAACCCAGAAAGTCAAATGCCACATGTTATCTCTTATTTGTGGCTCCTAGCTCTAAAGTTTTAGGCTTGACTTTGTAAATTTGCAGTGACTGTAGAAGCTGGGAGAGTAGAAATTGTCAGGTCTGAAGGAAACCCCAAATTCTGGCGGTTAGACAAAAGCTAGCATTCCTCAGGAACTTGTGAAACTGGTTCTCACTTGCCAAAAGGAGTCATTCTCCTTATCGATGGCAAAAGGAAAGTATGGCTCTCCATTAACATATGCCTGTGGCGCCTATCAACAAATCAAAGTGTGTGCTAGCCTGTCAGCCCCCTCGGTGTACTTGTCATTGACTTCAAAGCCTCCACTCCAGCTCACAGGCTCCCTTTCTCTCAGGTACCCATTCCCTTGTAACCCTGGAGATTATCCCCCCTCTCAGTTCTCTCGGGTAGACAGCCTTGGCAGTATGGAATAAACTTTTCCCTTTTCCACCCACAGAGCGGCTATTTCTGTTACTTCACTGAGCCCCTCGCATTCAGAAATGAACCACTGGAGAGGCAGGGGGAAAGAACTCTAAAGAAAGGAAGAGTGGAACAAGGGTGCTGTGACAAAGAGAAAAGGGAAACAAGGAGAGACTTAACTAGCCGTGTGTGTGTGTGTGTGTGTGTGTGTGTGTGTGTGTGTGTGGTGAAAATACAGAGGAAGGCAGACTAAGGAAATTTGAAAAAGCCATAGGGAGATCTATTATTTTATAAACTGACTTAAAGATTAGTATATGATAAATACATATATAAGTCTGTGTATAAATGAAATCACCTATACTGAAGAGTAGTGCTCTCCCCATGAACCATAGACTATGTAATAAAAACCCCAGAACCAGGTAAGGGACACCTCCCTTAGAGTTGTTTGACATGGGAGTCCAAGAGACCGATCCTCTTAAGCAGTATAAGCTACAGCTAATGCACTATATGGTTTGCTTTCTAGTGCTGTCATAAACACTGTGACCAGAAGGAACTTGGGGAGGAAAGGGTTATCTCAGCTCACAGTTTATAGTCTATCGAGGAGGGGAGCTCAGGTTAGGAACCTGGAGGCAGGAAATGAAGCAGGAGGCCACATGGAAGAACATTGTGTGTGGGCCTACCCCTCCTAGCTTGCTTAGTTTGCTTTCTTTTATAACCTAGGACCACCTGCCCAGAGTGGAACCACCCACAGAGTGCTGGGCCCTCCCACCTCAATCATCAATCAAAAAAAAAAAAAAAAATGCCCTCCAGGTTTGCCTACAGGCCAATCTTACGAAGGCCTTTTCTCAATTGAGTTTCTTTCTTCTCCGATGACTCCAGTGTGTCAAGTTAACAAATCAACATATTTGTTTCCCAATTTTTTTTGCATTTAACAATAACGATTTATTAAAAGTTAAAAAAGTCCCTCCAAACATAATCATCACTATCCTTTTTTCTTTTTAACCCTCTACTATTAAACACATTTTTATGTGCTCTACAAATTGTTTCCCAAAATTTAAAGGTAAGTCCCAATTACTGAATATGTTACACACTTTGGTCACATGACTTGAAAAAGAATCAAGGTAGTGCTGACCTGGAAGCAGAGTTATCAACAGTGCTACCCAGAAACTATGACCAGTCTGGCAAGATATTCCCAACAGTACAATAGGGGCACTTATACATTGGGATTTACCAACAGCTATCTAATTGGACCAAAGGCCTGCTAAATAGGAGGTTACACACGCTTGGTACTATAAGCCCTACCAAGAACCCACAGTAGTTGTGGTCATAGACCCTAAAGGAGAACTTACTCCTACCAATTTGCTAAATTAATATATGTTTACAACTGCTTTCTAATTATGTATCCTTACATACATGGGTAAGTACAGCTCTCATCCTTCATCAAAGTAGCTCCTTCTTGCAGAAGACAAAGGCTATTATAGATATCTACAAGTGGTCAAAATACAATCAATAAGGGACCAAGAGGCAACTAGCCCCAACATCTACCCCTCCACCTCAGATTCAGGAAACATCATTAAATTGGGAGAGGAAAGATGATGGGAGCTAGGAGACTGAGATGACTACAGAAAGATAGTGAAATCTTGACAACCATGAATTCTCAACAATGCAGTCACCTGCACAGGATCTTCACAAGAGCACACAACTCAACATGCCAAAATATACGGGGGAATCTATTAATGTCCCCCATAGATGAAGAGCTGCAGGCCATCAATGGCTGCTCCTCAGGAGACGACAACAGCGAGCCCCTTACAGGTTTCTCAGGCCCGCACATTCAACCCTAAACACATGTACTCACGGGCAATATGTTGGTCTGTCTGTCTGTCTATTTCAACAGTAATTATAGACGAGGTCATGAGTTTGACAGGGAGTGGTGAGGGAAGAAGGAAAGGACTTGGAATTAGTAGAAGAGATAAAAAATGACACACTATGACTGGTATATGAAATTTTCCTAAAAGTAAAAACTGATAATCATAGGTGCAACTGGCTGCCTATGGGAGTTGCCTCCCCTAGCTTTCTATAATTATTGTTCAACCCTAACTTTCAGATTGGACAAATCGTAGACTCCTCTACTTCTAAAGAATGAGGTCACTATGTGCATGGAGACT
This sequence comes from Cricetulus griseus, assembly GCF_003668045.3. Lineage (NCBI taxonomy): Eukaryota > Metazoa > Chordata > Mammalia > Rodentia > Cricetidae > Cricetulus > Cricetulus griseus. Next base: position 93,654,042 of record NW_023276807.1, read on the forward strand.
CACACCTAGAATCCTAGCCTTTCAGAGCCAGAGGTAGCAAGAGAAGTACTGCAACTCTGTGGTAAGTTCAGGCCAGCCTAGACTCCATGAGACCAAGAGAGAGAAAGAAGTGAGTGGTGTTACCTCTTTATAGAGGTTTTGGAGGTTTTAGCTAGTGTAAAAAAGATATTATATATTGTGACAGAAGGTACACACAAATGTATGCCCTTGAAACTAAGTTTCAGAAAATAATATTCTCACTATTGGGTGCAATATTTCTTTCTGGTCTTAAAAACATAAAAGAGGCTGATCTTTCAAAATTGATTACAAGATAAGCTAAGGCCAGCAATTTGTAAAACACTGAATGAAATAGAATTGCGGCCCAGAAACATACTCATACAAATATAACAAATAGAGGCAGCTGGTCCTTGACAAAAGATCCAAGAGAATGCAATGAAGGGAGCAGCCAGTGCATCAAGCAGTGCCAGGGCAAATGCACAGCCACATGCCATCAACAGGTCAGCAAAGACACAGATCTGAGACTTGACACCATTTTCTAAATTAATTCAAAATGCATCACAGACTTAAAGTGCAAATACAAATTACAAATATCCTAGAAGAAAATCCAAAAGCAATTTTAAGTGACCTTGGGCTTAAAAAATGAATTTATTTGTTTGTTTGTTTGTTTGTTTGTTGATACAACAACTAAGAAAAATCCCTAGCAGGAAAAAGAAAAAGCTAAGATGGACTTCATTAAAGTTAAGCTTTTCTCTGCAAGGACTGGGGAGATGTCTCAGTAAGGCAGTGTTTGCCAGGCACTATAATTTGCATCCGTAATGCCAGTGTTCTAACTGTAAGAAGGGAGGAAGAGACAAGGAGAATCCCAGGAAGCTCACAGGCCAGATAGCATGGCATCATATGAGCAAACAAAAGAGAGACTCTGTCTGAAGATGGAGGGCAAGGACTAACATCCAAAATCATCCTCTGACATCCACACCTGCACCGGGGTACGTGCATACCTGCACTCACCACATATGCAAAAGTTTCATTGTAATTTTTAATTTTCTCTGAAAGAGCAAGTGAGAGTTCATATTTTTATCAGGTCCCCATTAGGGTAGCTTTTCTCAGGGAATTTGCTTCCCTTGGCATTCCTCCTCTGTCAGTGTTGATATTGTAGGGCGGCCCTACCTTCTACCCTGAAACCATCTCTCTAGGTAAATCTGTACTCACAGCCTTGCTCCTGCAGCACACTGATGGCATGAAGCCCAGTCATCCCACCTCAGGAACAGCATCCACTACAGCATGTGCTATCTTCTGCTTCCCTAGGTCACAGCAAGGTCACATTACATCAACAGTTCTCAGCCATCATCATGTTGCCACCAGAAAACATGAGCGCTACATGGAGATACTTATGGTTGTCACAATGAGGTTGAGTGGTACCTAATGAACAAAGTCCAGATGTGACTGAACACTCTACAATGCCGAAAGAGCTCCCTCTGTACTCTCTATCCTGTCGATGGTGCTGACGTGGTATGTTTGTGTGTCATTGTCACTGGAAAAGCATGCCCAGATAATTGATAATGTAGCTGGATGCTTTTCCATGTCTTATCCAGTCCCACTGAACTGGTTTCTCTCCTGAACTTAGGCTTAATATTAACTATAAACTGTTTCACCTATTAGCTCAGGCTTATTATTAACTAGCTCTTATAACTTAAATTAAGCCATTTCTATTATTTTATATTGATGGAGCAGGTACTTCTGTGTATATGTTTGTCTTATTGGTTGATAAATAAAGTACTGTTGGCCAATAGGGAAGCAAATTAGGCAGGACTACGAGTGGAGGAGGATTCTAGGAAATGTAGTAAAAAGAAGTCTTGTGATCCAGGCAGGAAGCGACATAGCAGGCAGACTCAGAATATAAGAAGGGACAAGTAGGAAGTCACTCTCTCTTCCTCTTGTTCCTCCTCTCTTCTCTGCAGCTGCCATGTGAGCCTGACAAGAGAGGACGCATGCCACCAGCGTCCTCGATCAGATAAGTCTTTTTTTTTTTTTTTTTTTTGGTTTTTCGAGACAGAATTTCTCTGTGACTTTGGAAGCTATCCTGGTACTAGCTCTTATAGACCAGGCTAGTCTCAAACTCACAGAGATCCGCCTACCTCTGCCTCCCAAGTGCTGGGATTAAAGGAGTGTGCCACCAACGCCCAGCTCTTTATAAGTCTTTATAAAATATATAGATTAATAATTATGGTTGATACCTAAGACAAGAGATAGCAAGTAAGAAATCCTAGTCATTGGCCAGCAGCATTGACCTAATATAAGTCTCTGTGTGTTACTTGGGACCTTAAAATGGCGATGGGAATGTATTCATTCACAGTGTTGGTACTGTAGGGTGGCCCATCCTTCTACCCTGAAACTATCTCTCTAGGTAAATCTGTACTCACAGCCTTGCTCCTGAAGCACACTGATGGCATGAAGCCCAGTCATCCCACCTCAGGAACAGCATCCACTACAGCATGTGCTATCTTCTGCTTCCCTAGGTCACAGCAAGGTCACATTACATCAACAGTTCTCAGCCATCATCGTGTTGCCACCAGAAAACATGAGCGCTACATGGAGATACTTATGGTTGTCACAATGAGGTTGAGTGGTACCTAATGAACAAAGTCCAGATGTGACTGAACACTCTACAATGCCGAAAGAGCTCCCTCTGTACTCTCTATCCTGTCAATGGTGCTGACGTGGTATGCTTGTGTGTCATTGTCACTAGAAAAGCATGCCCAGATAATTGGTAATGTAGCTGGATGCTTTTCCATGTCTTGTCCAGTCCCACTGGACTAGTTTCTCTCCTGAACTTAGGCTTAATATTAACTATAAACTGTTTCACCTATTAGCTTAGGCTTATTATTAACTAGCTCTTATAACTTAAATTAAGCCATTTCTATTATTTTAAATATTGCCACATGGCCATGGCATTACCTCACGTCTTGCTTCTCTGGTGGCTGCTGGCATTTCCCAGACTCTGACTTCTTTTCCCCTGTATCTTTGCTTGGATTTCCCACCTGGCTCTATTCTGGCTGACCATTGGCCAAATCAGCTTTTTATTAACCAATGGCAATTAAACATATTCACAGCATACAGAGACACATCCCATATCATCTCCCCCTTTCTGTCTAATTAAAAAGGAAGGTTTTTTTTTTTTTTACTTTAACATTGTATTTAACATGTATTAAGCAAGAATTATAGTTATAATAGTCTATTTTTATTTTACAAAATTAAAGAAAATACTCTTATCATCCATCTTATCTTTGTGAGAATAAAGTCTCATCTTTTATCATAACTAAGGAAAACTATAATTATAACTATCTAGTCTTCAACTCCATCAGAGACTCCAAAAGGGTGAAATGTTACCTAATGAAAGGGACATCAGACTGCCTGGACAGTCACCCAAATACCCATCTTCAGCCTACAGGCCTACCATGTCTGACAGACTTATCTGTGAAGCAGGATTTCTGAAGGGCTGTTCTACCTTGTCTTGACAAAGTTTGGCAGCCATTTCTTTTGTGTCTTGCTTGTCACATTTGGACAGCGTACTGTCAGCAGTCAAGGCAAGAGCAGTTTCTTGCCCAGTGGCTAACTTTTGCCACAAAGAAAGTTAACCACATAAGGCATTTTCTTTGATGCCCATCATCTTCTTTGAAGTAGATTGGTGTTGCCAGGAGCAGACATGTCTCACTGTCAAGAAAACTCTAAGTTCTTTTTCTGTTTTGTTTTTTTGTTTTTTGAGACAGGGTTTCTCTGTAGCTTTGGAGCCTGTCCTGGAACTTGCTTTGAGGACCAGGCTGGTCTCAAGCTCACAGAGATCCAACTGCCTCTTCCTCCCAAGTGCTGGGATTAAAGACATGTGCCAACACTGTCCAGCTAAATCTAAGTTCTTAAAACATTTTAAATGCCATATTCTGCAGGTCTTTGAAGTGTTTGAAGATAGCCTATCTATCTGAAATATATATATCTAGAAAACATAACTAACATGAATATAATTCTGACTATTATAGATGACTATTAATCTGTATTTTTAAATTATACATTACATTTTTAATTGAGTTGTAAAAACACAATACCCAGCTAAGCACTGAACTGAACTAGAATCCAGTTGCAGAGAGGGAGGAGTGATGATCAAAGGGGTCAAGACCAGCCTGATGAAACCCACAGAAACACCTGTCCTCAAAAAGGGAGAGCTCATAGACCCCAGACTGATAGCTGGGAAAGCAGCATAGGACTGATCCAGACCCCATGAACATGGATGTTAGTGAGGAGGCCTCGGAAATCTATGGGGCCTCTAGTAGTAGATCAGTACTTATCCCTAGCATAGGAATGGACTTTGGGAGCCCATTCCACATAGAGGGATAACTTATCAGCCTAGACATATGGGGGAGGGCCTGTGCCCTATTCCAAAGGATATTACAGACTCTAAAGATCCCCTGGTAGGCCTCACCCTCCCTGGGGAGCAGAAAGGGTATGGGATAGGGTGTTAGTGGGAGGCAGGGGAGGAGGCGAGGGAGAGGGAATTGGGACTGACCTGTAAAACAATCTTGTTTCTAATTTACATAAAAAATGGAAAAAAAGAAACAATTAAAAAAATAAAATGAAAAGGACATAATATAAGTCTATATAAATTAACAAACACAATGCCTTAAGCAAGAGTAGAAATATATATATACAGTATAACAAAATTAACTTTAAATTTGTATCAATAAACTAAAATCTATGCTAATGTAAAATATAAAAGATTAACAGTTGCTTTTTGGATTAAAGTAGATTTAATAATCTACCCTTTTTCCCATCCTAATAATCAACCCTTTTTTCTATATCATACTCCCTTTCTTCTTTAGAAAGAGATTGACTATGACCAATAACAATTTGTAACAAAACCCCCTAAACTAAGACAAACATCTCAAATCTATTTTGGGGGGAATGTGGGAGTAGTTTTCTAGGCTACTTCCTGCTGATTAGGGGTGCTAGTAATCTTATGGGGGCTTTGAGAGAATTTAGGATTATGGTCAAATCCTGATAGAGTATTCTGTGAGGCTGGATCATCTCAGACAATCACCTTGAAGCCGTAGTTCATGTAGAACTCAGAGAAAACTGCAACAGAGGCACTCAAAGACATTGGATCATCTGGGCTATCTGCTCCCATCAGAGATATTTCAGGGGGTCTCCCTCCATAAAACCTTATTTTTCTTAACCTGGAATGAATCCAAAGCCTCTCATTTCCCATGGAAACAAAAGCATAACCTCTTCTCCAAAGTATCGTATCTTTTGACTTAAATTTTGAAGTCAAGGCATTTTCAAAATATATAGGTTGGATTAATCCAACAGCATTTATAATCAAATGTCTTTTAGCAGCGTTGCTCCTTCCTTAGCTGTCAAACAATTCAAAGACAACACAATAATATACAGTATACAGACTCTGTGTATTTTCCAACTTAATGTAGCTTTTTTTTTATATTACTTCACTCCCTTTTTAAGGACTTCAATTAATTATTTTAAAATTATATATTTCTTTTTTATGATTGTCTATGCCTTCTCTTTTCTCTCCCAAGCCTATGTATATTTTTAAACACACTGTAAACTAGTTAGGGATTTTGTTTGTTTGTTTGTTTGTTTTGTTGTTGTTGTTATTGCCCCCCCCTCGTCTGGATCTGTCTTTACTGCTTACCTCTTTTTCTGATCACATGAGCATTTAATCTGCTAAACAGGTGAGGCTAGGATTAAAGCTGCTGGCTCTACCCTATTCTTTTGCTTCCTGGGAGTTTAGCTTCATGATGGAAGTACTGGTAGGAGCCATGTGTATTGCCCCCAACTCTGGGGAGGTTTTAGGTCCATGCTGCCACCAGTTGCATATAAACTCCATGTAAGTGTTTGTTAGCAGGACCTCTTAAAAGAGCCTTGTGACTTTTGTTGCTAATGCTGAGCCAGGAAGCCCTCTCTTAAAGGAGCCTCACCTCTGCTTGCCTCTAGCAAAAAAACCAAAAAAACCAAAAAAACCCTGAGAAAATGCTGCTACCAAGAAGCCATGCTTGACTCTGTTCTTTTGTGTTTAGAATTCCTGGTGTCAGGTTTTATGTGGAAATTCTTGCAAAACGTGGGTGCCCTACATGTAGCTGAATACTTTTTTCTGTCTGTCCAATCCCTCTGGACTAGTTTCTCTCCCACCCACCAGTCCCAGCAGTACCTATAAAATTATCACTCCGAGGCTTAATATTAATTATAAACTGTTTGGCCTATTAGCTCAGGTTTATTATTAACTAGCTCTTACAACTGAAATGGTACAGTGTTATTTCTGAGTATATCTGTGAGCGCATTTCTGGAAGAAATTAGCATTTGACTACATAGACTGAGTAAAGAGTATCCATCTTCACCTTGAGAACACAAGAAAACCAAAAGGGATGGAAGGAGGAAAAGTACCACAGTACCACATAGTTTAAATAAGGGCAGAGAGGGAGTATATTGGGGATGGGAAGGTTCAAACAGGTAGAGTAGTGAGGTGTAGACAGAAGATGGAAGAAATGAGACAACAGAGAGTGTTGAACAGGATATGGGTGTATGAGAAAACCACTCAATAACTTACTATCTGATAAGCCAGATTAAAAACACAAGAGAGAGTATAAAGACAGATACCCAGCAGGACTAGACAATACCGGCTAGAAGAAATGGAGCATTAAACATAACCCCTAAGACCAAGTGTGAGATACCTCCAGAGGAGTTATTGGCCAGAGAGGTCCCAAAAGCCCTCAAAACAGGTTCTTGCAATTCGTCTTAGTTTCCCACCATAACTACTTTATAAGACATAAACAGCATACACCTCAGATGCAAGATGTAGAGAAATCAAGTTGGAACTGGCCTAGAAGAATCCTCCATTCTGGTTGGCTCTCATGGCCCCAGATGGTGCTACACAAGGCTACTACTGTGTCAGTAAAAGCATCAACAGTAGAACACAGCTGAGAACTCAACAAATTATAAAACAAACCTTCCAGGAAAGATATGTCCATCACTTCAATTGTGGCATAACTATTATGGATGTAACAACTGCCACTCCCTTAGTGGATTTGGGGCTTGCTATAGACAAGAGAATCCATGCCTAATATTGTAAACCTGGCCCAAAACCCATGACTAAAGAGGTCTTAGACCTTGTGGGATGGTAACCTAAGATGGCTGCTTAGCTTAATTGGCATAGTATGTGTTTATACACACAGAGACATGATTGATTCTCTCAGCCTTAAATGGAGAAGCCTTTCTTTGCAGAGAACAGGGGTAAATGTAAAGACCCATGGCTGTAGGAGACACTGAGACTAAAGGACAGTTGAGGGATTAGCCATAGATGTGACATTTACACCACCCTGTTAAGGTTTAGTGAACATTGCCGGAAAATAGACAAAAAGACTGTAAGAGCCCAGAGGAAGGAGAGTAAGACTGCAAAATACCACCTCTAAGCATGACACAGTCATAACAGCCATGAACTCACAGCAGCTGTGTGTAATTAGGATTGGGTCCACGGAAGTTGGGCTCTGTAGCAGTATGGAGAAGGAAAAATTCCTGGGGCCCTACCACAAATTCTGCCTATCTGTTGTCAACCACAGATGCTATGAGAGGGAGACATTGTATCTAGTTGTATACTACTGGTGAGGCCAGGCTTTGATGGTTAGCTCAAAACTCAGAATCACATAAATGGCCCTGAGTAAACCCGCTGAACACTAACCCAAACGGAAACATCTAAACAGTGGAAAAAGATTTCTAGTGAGGAGGGAGGCTTGTGAGGGTAGCAGGGAAGTAGCAGTTAGCTGGGAGAGGAATCACTTGCATGGAATACGTACATGAAATTGTGAAATAACACAATGTATTAATAAAAAAGGAGTGTCCAGGGCTGGAGAGATGACTCAGTTGTTAAAGGCTAGGCTCACAGCCAAAAAAGGAGTGTCCATCCTCCACATAACCCACAACCTTGAAGTCAAGAAGTGGTAAAAGAGGGTAAAGTTTCTCCCTCTACTTTAGATTGACACTTGTCCTCTGCCCTTGGATGTTGGAGCTCCTAATTCTGGAACCTTCATACTCAGACTGCCCCAGTGATCTCCTGTTTCCAGCCCCCCCCCCCCCGAGAACTGAGGTTACAGGTGTGTGTGAGCACCCAGTTTATGTGGGTGCTGAGATTATTATTTTGAGGTAAAACTTTTTAAATTGCGTGTTCTTATTGCTTCAGCTCTTATTGCTTATGTTGTGTGCTTCTTATTGCTTCCTGCAAAATCCTTTCCACTCATAACTTGATTTCCTGGCCAGACACCTCTTCTGAATTTTAAGCTCAGATATTGAAAGGCTTACCGGATATTTACTCTTAGATAAGAAGAGGATATCGGAAATTTAATTCCCAAACTGAATGCTTGGTGTCCTCCATCTCTCCTGAGCCAAAGCTGGTCTCATCTGCCATGTTCTGTTACTCCATAACTACATCAACTGCCTTTGGATTTTGTGCCCAAAAATCCATCTCTGTGGTTCCTTCTTCTTCCCCAGAAGCTCCTGATATGTATACAAGTGCTGGTATGCACGCATCTGCACATGCATATTTCAGACCTGTCGGCCTTCCTTATCTCAACATTCTTCCCTGCCCAGGTCATCCTGGATTTCTGAGCTTTCCCCACCTCAGGAAAGCAGAGAGAATTCCACTCTGCCCTCTCTTGCCTCTGGATTCCACACATGAGCCACAGTGAGGTTTAAACATAAGGAGGCCAAGGGAACTGCTTTCTACAATACTCCCATGTCTTCCATTGCTGTTGAGGGATGCATAGTATACATGTGGCTTGCAATGTCCACCTTGGCTGGTCTTTGGAGTTGGCTTTCTTTGAGGCCTGGAAGGGCTTGGGGCTCTCAATGACACTGATTCCTACCAAGTGTCCTCCCTCTCTCTTCCCTTGCTGAGAACAAACACTTCTCCGGCCTCAGTGGAGACTTGAAGTATGGGGTACCTAGCAGTGGGCCCCTGTGCAACTGCCTTGCCATGCTCCCCCTCCAATGTCTTTCTTCCAATAATTCTTGGAGGGATCTGGAGACACCTCATTGTCTCCCAGGTTCTCTCCCAAGTCCCAGTTCTGACAGTATGAATCCTCGGGTCCCAGCCCACTCCCACCACCATTCCTGTTCCTATTGTAGAGTACAGATAGCTTTACCCATCCTCTAGCCAGTGGCAACTACCTCTGGTGACAACCATTCTGTCTTCAGCTGCCTTTACCCAGTCCTTTCCCAGTTGCTCATTCACAGTCTCACACCTACTCTGTTCTTTGTTCCCCATGGCCCAAGTTGGGGGCCTGCCTGGAAGGTCAGCGCTTAGTGCTCTATGGCCTTTCCCCATGTACCTTCTCAATGACACTTCCTTGGCTCTCCTTTATGTGCCAATGAAACTCTGTCAGCTTGGATCTCCTGAAATTAATCAAAATCTCGTTCATTATATTGTCTCCTGTATCACAAGTGTCAAAGGGTTGGGAAGGAAGGCAAGCAGATGGGCTCTGCCCATTGTCTAGGTCTAGAGACCCCAGGAATATGCTGGCAACTTAAAGGCTCTAGGCACAGGGAAGGGCCTTCTGTAGGACAGCCTTTTCCTGACACAGGGCTTGGAGTTATGGAATTACCTAGTGGGGCTAACAACATGAAATTGGGGCTATGTGAAAAAGCATAGATGGTAGGGTTATGCAGTAAGATAGACCCATGCTGTTAAGGCTTCTTGTAAGGCACCAGATGAGCTTTCTTAGGAGCCCAAAGAAGAGTTGTACCCAAACCTCCAAACACATGTGCTTTCTCTACATTTCCTTGACCTTTATACCATCAGAAGTTAATGTTTAACCATAATACAAGGCTAAAATGCAAGGACGAAGAAATGCATCGGTGCCAAGCTGCAAAGACAGTAACTGCCAAGCACCAAGTTCACCAATGACTTGCCACTTTCTCCTCGATTCACAAAGCTGCACAATCTCAAATAGCAGAGTGGAGCTGTGAAGAATCCAAATTCTCAGCAAGTAAGTGTTATATTTTGTTCGGTTACAGTTGCTGAAAGGCACCGTTTCTATTGTGACTCCTGGGCTCCACTTTACTGAATGTGTGCTGAAAGGGTGGCTCTCCTGAGAATGGGGATTAGTGATGACAAAATGTTTCCTCTGTTGCTGAAGCCTTGGCAATAGAACTTTTCGGTTCTATTGTGACTGTGTAGCTGGTTGCACATGTGTGTATGCATAGAGGCCATGATGGAACTTGTACGTAGTGGTGACACAATGGCTTCAGGCTTGCAGTTCAGCAGCAGAGGAAAGAGACAAGGAGACTCTTTCTCAATATTATGCACAACAAGGGGTCATCAGCACTTCACTCCCCTTGGCCTCCTCATCTGTGAAATAGGGTTTTAGTGGAATCTAGCTTGCCAGGTTCCTGTGAAGATTAAATTCTCTATTCTGAACAAACTCGTGACATACACAGCAGATGATTCATCAGTATGAAATCCTCCTTACCTGGATAGTGTCTGTGGTGCTGTGAAGGGCACTCTCTGATTTCAACTGCCTAGACAGGTTAATTTACATTACTGGTTACAGTTCTCTTTGAGGAGTAGAATCCCCCAGGCAGTGGTGGTACATGCCTTTAATCCCAGCATTCAGGAGGCAGATGAGGGTGGATCTCTGTGAGTTCAAGGCCAGCCTGGTCTACAGAACAAGTTCCAGGACAGCCATGCTACAGAGAGAAGCCCTGTCTTAAAGAAAGAAAATAAGAGGGCAGGGGGAGGTAGACTACATGGGAATAAATCATTGGTCTGCATCTGTGTGGGTAAAACAGTTTCGACATGTTTGGCTTGTACTGGTCTCCATAAAAAAAAACAGAATTTATGTTAAGCTGCATTTCTCCAGTGCACAGTCTACAGCAGAAGAGGTGAGGGAGATAGCATATGATCCTTCTCATGGAGAATGCAGATGAGATCAGAACTACAATTGCTTTTACTTCATAGCCTGACATGTTCTGCTCTGCTGTTCTGGGAAAGATGTATTTTGAAGCACTTTCTGGGACTCAGGCACTATACAGGCTTCATATGAAGGCTCCTCAGAGTCCCTTAAATATTAAGCTTGCATGTGATTTATTTCTTATGGGAGAACCAAAGATGAAAAATCATCATGAATGTTCCATCTAAAAGGAAAGCATCAGCATTCAAAAGGTGTTTCAAAACCCTTCAGTGATGAAATGCTGCTATCTTCTCTATAGATTTCATGACTATATTTTGTATTTATTCTTTCTTTACTTTTTCTATGCAAACTGTTCTAGTTCATCACTATAGTTTTACTATACTTCAACTGCATAAAAGCTTTAAAAATGTCACAAAAGCATAAGAAGGAAGCAATATGTGTTTAAAAATATCAAGCTGTCCAATGCAGAGAGATGGAACAGGAAATGTGGGGCTGTGGGTAGGAGAATAAGATGGGAATAGAGAGGATGGGAGTCCAGGGATGGAACTAGGGCCCAGCTGGAAAGCCAGAAGTGCAGGACCAGATTTGAAGTGAACAGTCTGGGCTTTCAAGTTAGCATGCAGCATGGGACCAATGCTATCAAAGCAATGAGGACTAAACACGGTTCTCAGACAGGTCTTCTCCTGAGTCATAAGCCTCAGAGGGCTCATACTCCCAGATCTGAGATAATCCTCTCACAGAACTCTGAGCCACCTCAGAAAGGACTCAGTATGGAGGACACTCCCTTGGAAGGCTTAGGAAGAAAAGGAGATTTTCAAATTTGAATAAAGTTATTTGAGAAATCAACTCAGTAATTCTAGTGTATTAGTAAATTAAATGACAAAAATTCTACTCCATCAAGAGTGTAATACAAAAAGAAACAGTCCAGACAGACAGGAAGCTATTGAAGAGAGTCCTTAAAACCTGTGATAAAGATGCTGGAGTATAGCTCTTCAGAGTTGATGGCTTCCTTGGGGAGGGACACTCAGTTTACTTTAAGGGGCTGGCCCCTGGGAGTTTGACCATGCTCCAATGAGTATATGGACAACATAAACTGGACTTTGTGGCTTTTTGTTGTCATTGTTTCTTTGTTTTTGGAGGAGCACAAGGGTGTGAGGGTGGACCTTGGAAGAATGAAAGGTGAGTGTGATCAAGGTACATGTACAAAATTCCCAAATAATTATTAAAAATATTATGAGGGGGAGAAAGAAAACAATACAGTTGTAAACACATAGAAGCCCAAATACATACAAAAATTCTTAGTACAATTATAGGGAGAAATTATAAATTTATAATTGTTACTGAACCCATGAGGGGTAGATCCTGAAAACCCTGTATATATCAACAAACATGAATTCTCTCTCTCTCTCTCTCTCTCTCTCTCTCTCTCTCTCTCTCTCTCTCTCTTTCTCTCTCTCTCTCTCTGGTATTTTTCCAAAACAGGTTTTCTCTGTGTAGCCCTGACTGGCCAGAAACTTACTCTGTAGACCATGCTGGTCTCAAACTCAGAGATCTTCCTGCCTGAGATTAAAGGTGTACACCACTACCACAACCACCACCACCAGTTACCCATGAATTTTCAAATGCCTTTTAAAAACTAGACTATTTAAGTCCAACCTACAGGTACTAGCTCCCATAGCTGTGAGTCCTATCTAGATTACATACAATACCTAATATAGTATGAACAGTTGTTACTACTCTACTTTATAAGGATAATGACAAGAAAAAACATGTACATGTTCAGTGCAGGTATAATTTTAAAACATTTCTGACCCAGAGATAGTCAAATCAACAGTTGAAGAACCCACTAGTTTATTGGACATGTATGGAACCTTGCATCCAATAAATTGAAAATATAGTTCTCTCTAATGTCCCTGAAATCTAATTCCTTCACCTCATAGCCAAGTTCAAAAGACAGGAAAGGGGCTGAGGCCCCACTATCCCCTTCAAGGGCACATTTCCAATGACCCAGTTTCAAGTAGACCAAACCCTTAAGCTTCTACCACCTCCAAATAGCATCACTGATGGTGCAAGATGTAGGGGAGGGGTAGCTAGGGCTCAGCCAGTGACCCCCAGATCTAAACTGCCCGTCACTCATTACACCGACAGTCTGGATAAGGAGTGCTATATGGATGACTTCTTCTCCTGATAGAAAACTTGATTAACTAAAACATTTAGTATAAGAATAAGAACAGGGGTGGGGGGTTGGAGAGATGGCTCAGAGGTTAAGAGCACTGACTGCTTTTCCAGAGGTCCTGAGTTCAATTCCCAGCAACCACATGGTGGCTCACAACCATCTATAATGAGATCTGGTGCTCTTTTCTGATGTGCAGATATACATGGAAGCAGAATGTTGTATTCATGATAAATAAATGAAATCTTTAAAAAAAAAGAATAAGAACAGAAGAAAATCCAATACTGAATTCCCAGTTATAATTAATAGCAAAAATGTGAGAAGCATTCCTTTGAAAGTCAGTAAGAACAGGCTGTTTGCAAAGTGCTTCTCACCGATACTGTTCAGGAGGGAAGGTTTTCAATATTACGTAGGAGTGAGGTTTTCAGGGCCAGGACGAGTCATTTCCAATTTTAAGTATTCTAGTTGGCATATCTTAAAAGGTAAAAAGTATATCACTATGGCAATGGAGTGAAAACAGGTCTTTTTAATGCAATTCAATTATAGTTTTGCACTAGCATTGTGTTTAAATGGGAAATACTCACACGGCTTCAATTTGTAAACCATCTATTTTAACTTTCTATAAAATAGTTTGAGCATTCATCTGTTCAATAGTGTTAGCTGCATTGTGAGAACTCCAGGTGTAGCTGGGCCTACCATAGTATGCAGCAAGGGGAGGCCAGAAAACAATGAAAGGAAAAGCCAGAATGAAGTGAAATTGTTACACTCAGAGAAGGCATGACTGTTGAGCTGCAAATCCACCTGAATTAATAAGCAAGACATTAAAATTTTAAAGAGAGCATAGTAAGTGGTCAAGACACTATAAAACACTGTCTCCATCCTGTTTCTAATAACCAGTTCTCTGATTACCAGCCGAAATGTTGTATTCACATTGTTATTCTTTTGTTTAAAAAGAAGAAAAGAGAAATATTGAGATGGACATAAGATTATAAGTTTATTATAAGGCCCGGTAGAATGGGGAGACTAAGAAGAGGAACAGGGTAATGGCTGACCGCCATGGCCGGTCGCCATAGAGAGACAGAGCGGGGAAACAGAGAGAGGGGGGAGCACAGAGAGAGACAGACAGAGAGAGAAAGAGAGCGGGGACAGAGAGAGAGAGAGAGGGCAGGGGCCTATCTTTTAAAGGGGTCCTCTGCACCTGCGTGCAGACTTCTTTCCCATGGAACCTTGGGCTGACCAGGGTATTGCCTGAGTGGATTCCAACAGGGGCAGGCCAGCATATTGCCTGAACCTTTCATTCCCACCTCTACTTATTATTAAAAAAGGTGGGGTGTTTAGACATGGCAGGTTAAGGAATAAGGGCGTCGAATTCTTAAGACTGCTTCCTGCTGACGTGGGGGCGTTGACCATCTTTGGGGGACCCGAGAAGGTTGGGGTGCTGCCACGTCCTGGGGAAGCTGGTTGTTTCATTGTAGTCCAGGCTGTATGGAACTCCCTGGTGCCTCTTAGACCTGGCAAGATGTTGACAGAGCAGAAAACAAGGTTGAGTTTAGAAAAAATTTTTTTCTTAGGTCCTGTCACTTGAGGGGAAGATTGTAAGATGAGGGAGGGGTTCCCGAGGAGTCCCAAGATGAGTGAAGGGAATTTGGGACCGGGGAAAGGTTGAATATTACCTGGAGTGAATCTGACCTGTTTGGATCTGATTCGGCTCCCTGGAACTTAGAAGAATCCTTAGAGTTTGTGGAAACATAAGTATTAGACACATTAGTAGCACATTCATGTTAGAAGCAACTTGGCTGAAAGTATTACCATTTAAAAATAGACAGATTTTTTTAGGACAATGAAAAGCATCTTAATCTTGACCTTGTAGTTATGATCATATAGTGGTATTGTTGAACTTTACTATGAACAGTAGCATGAGAAATAGAGAAATCAGGAACATATTTTATTCTTTTTAATGTCTCAACTCATTTTATCACCATTTAAGCCTTTATATCCTCAGGCCTTTGTAACTACATTCTCAGACTTTTATACATCTTAGACTTTCCTATCTTTACATAGATAAACCCTAAAATACCTGTTACTGGAATGTTTTGCTTTAAGCTGGCAAGACTATCAGTCGTCAAAAGCATCAGAGTTCTTGAGAAGGATAAGATTTTACCTGAATCAATGATTAAAGAATAACAGAGACTTGCCAGCAGGCTGCATGGACAGCCATCCCCAAGGTCCTCCATCCATAGTAGCGGGCTGCAGGACACCTGCCTTCTTGCTGATAACTTGTGACCTGTGGATTACAGACTTTGGGAAGACTCGCCTACCGTTGGCCCAAGCAACGCTGGGAAAGTCCGGTATAAGGGCAGAGCCTTTCCACGTTGGGCGCCAAATGTTATTCTTTTGTTTAAAAAGAAGAAAAGAGAAATATTGAGATGGACATAAGATTATAAGTTTATTATAAGGCCCGGTAGAATGGGGAGACTAAGAAGAGGAACAGGGTAATGGCTGACCGCCATGGCCGGTCGCCATAGAGAGACAGAGCGGGGAAACAGAGAGAGGGGGGAGCACAGAGAGAGACAGACAGAGAGAGAAAGAGAGCGGGGACAGAGAGAGAGAGAGAGGGCAGGGGCCTATCTTTTAAAGGGGTCCTCTGCACCTGCGTGCAGACTTCTTTCCCATGGAACCTTGGGCTGACCAGGGTATTGCCTGAGTGGATTCCAACAGGGGCAGGCCAGCATATTGCCTGAACCTTTCACACATGTTCATGAGAAATCCTGGACTCTATGTCTTACAAATGCTTTTCTATAAGATTTTTCTTTTCTTTTTTCTTCTTTTCTTTTCTTTTCCTTTCCTTCCTTCCTTTCTTTCTTCTTTTCTCTTTCCTTCCTTCCTCCTCCCTTTTCTTTTTCTTTTTCTTTTTGGTTTTTGGAGACAGGGTTTCTCTGTGCAGTCCTGGCTGTCCTGAAACTTACTCTGTAGACCAGGCTGGCCTCGAACTCACAGAGATCCGCCTGCCTCTGCCTCCTGAGTGTTGGGATTAAAGGCGTGTGCCACCACCACCACCACCCAGCCTTTTCTTATTTTTTAATTCATAGCTGCTTACCCATTGGAAAATGCCTCTAAAGCCTCCCTCTACTTTCTGGCTTTTGTAGTTTGAAGTACAAGTGAGGGGAAAAAATCAAATCTTTCTATCTTTTATGGTTAGCTGAAAAAGTAAACCATTTAAGAAATTCTTTTGGCACCTAGTGGTGGTGGCACACATGTTTAATCCCAGCACTCAGGAGGCAGAGGCAGATGGATCTCTGTGAGTTCAAGACCAGCCTGGTCTACAAGGTGAGTTCCAGGACATGACATCCAAGGCTACTCAGATAAACTCAGTGTCAAAAAAAACCAGGAAGGAGGAGGAGGAGGAGGAAGAGGAAGAAGAGGAGGAGGAGGAGGAGGAGAAGAAGAAGAGAAATCCTTTTGCTCCAATATCATGAAAGACATGCCTCTCAGTTTCTTTTAGAAGCTTGCCCCTGCCTGCCCCTGCCGTCAGGATGGAGTGAGGAAAGCACCCAGCTTCATGTCCTTCCAAGTGGAGCACAGTTGTTGCAGTGTCTAGTACCCCACCCTTTCCATTTTGGTCTGCAATGTGCACCTGTCAATTTTCCACACTTAGGGCTCTGTTTTTTTCCTTCTGGAATGTCTATGCTATTTAACTACCCATGAGTCTATTTGCACCCAGCAGACCTCATCCCACACACTGCACACAGCACCATTGTGTTTGTAACTGTGGAGAACATTGCCCCCTACCTCCAACCCCCACCTCGCTGCCATCATGATCTTCTCAGAACTCCACTGGCCTTTCTTGGACTTCCGCTTTTCCATTTCTATTTCAGAGTTCGAGACATGTGTTGGATTTTTATTACAGTGGCACTGAGTCTGTTCACCCGTTCGAGAAGAATTCAAGTATTTATAACCTTGGCTGTTCCTATTCAGCACTGGTTTATTTCCATTTAGTTTCACCTTCCTGTGTGTCTCTCCATAACCCGCAGAGCTTTTACGGTTTTGTTACCTCCATCCCTCTTGGTTTGCTTCTGTTGTAAATGCTGACCTACCTGCTTCATTGTGGTGCAAAAAATGAAGTTCCCCCTCACAAGTAGTGAGAGCAGATTCCAGTGTAGGACCTGAGCCGGCTGGCCAGACCCTCCCTTGTGCCTTTCCATGTCACCTCAGGTCTTTTCCATTCTACTCTTAAATAAATCTATGTCTCTGGACTCTCTCATTCTTGTCCGTTCATATCCAATTTTCTCCCTGAGATATACTGGTGTGAGTTGCTACACATGAACCTGAGAGACACATTCTGCTTCACATTCTGAGGGGCCACATGCCCTTCAAGCACACAAGCACAGTTGATGTGTTCTCTGGACGTCCCAGACTCTTCCCAGGCTATGCCATTGCCTATCTCATTTTGTTGACTGATTTTTTTCGGGGGGAGGGGGGCTGGGGTGTTTCTAGACAGGGTTTCTCTGTGTAGCCTTAATTGTCTTGGAACTCACTGTGTAGAGCAGGCTGGCCTGGAACTCACAGAGAATCTGCCTGCCTCTGCGTCCTAGGTGTTGGGATTAAAAACGTGTACCACCATGCCCCTGCGTTGTTGATTGATGTTTAAGAATAGAAACATTTTATATAATGTTGGGATAAGCTGAGCAGTTGTGGTGCATGTCTTTAATTCCAGCATTCAGGATGCAGAGGCAGGTGAATTCTCTGTGAGTTCGAGGCCAGCCTGGTCTACAGAGTAAGTTCCAGCACAACCAGGGCTATACAGAGAAACCCTGTCTTGAACCCTCCCAAATAATAATAATAATAATAATAATAATAATAATAATAATAATAATAATGGGTGGTGTTTCCCTACATGTATACATTATGTAGTATTTAAATTAGGCTAAACATTCCTATCTCTTCAAATGTTTGTCTGCAGCTGTGTGATCTTCAATAAGTACCCTGACCTCTCTGAAGCTGTTTCCCCATCTGTAAGTTGGTGCTGGGAGAGTAACAGGTTATGAGGCTCAGGTAACCTATGTGAAAAGTCTGCAACTGAAGCCTTAAAATGCCAAGTGCTATCAGGAGAAATCTCCATTAAACAGAGGATTTCACTTTGCCCACAGGCCTCATCTCCAGAGGCTTTTGCCTAGGAGCCCTGGCTTCTTGTATGCAGCCAGTTCTTCCCAGGACAGTGTTCTGGGTAGAGCTCTTTGTCTTCCCAGGCATCTGATCTTCCTAGAATCCAGTGGTGTAGTCATCTTTCCTGTCCCTGTGCTCCTGGCCACTCCTCCCTGATCAGGGACTCCTCTTCCTCAAATGAATATGGGCAACAGTGAGGCTGAGCTAGGGAGGTATCAATCTGAGAGTATCTGAAGATGTCTGTCCAGCCTAGTGACAGCCCTTCCCACCTCACTGTGGCTTTCTCCAGTAGTCTAGGTAACCTGGGGGCAGGTGGTGTTACCAACCTCCTGCCCATTCAGCTAGGCTCTGCTGATGATGGAACTAGGTGCTGGGGATCTCCATCTGTGCAGATGAACCTAATCTCCTTATTTCCTCCATTGTGGGCATGGCTGCTGTCTGCATCAGTAGTAAAGAGAGCTCCCTGTGCTGGGGGCCAGGGTCCCTTATCCATGGCCAGCAACTGTTGGCTCTCCCTGCCACACCACCCTTACCTCTTGTACATTCTTCTGTCCTGGAAGCCACTGCCTCTGTCCCAAAGAGGGCCACATCTGTGAAGAGATCCTGCTGGGGCCACATCATGGATGGCCAGTTTTCCTTGGAGAATTCCTGACTCTGGACTATATATAGATGCTGAACATGGTATGTGTGTGTGTGTGTGTGTGTGTGTGTGTGTGTGTGTGTGTGTGTGTGTGTGTTGTATATGCAACTGTATATGTGTGTATATGTCAGTGTATGCATGTATCTGCATACATGGACATTTTATGTGTACATATGCATACATTTGTATTGGTGTGTGTACAGACATACATGCACATTTGTATGTACCTCAGTGTGTGTGCACTCTTTGTGCTTGTACGTGTGTGTGTGTTCTCTGTTCATATGTGTGTGCCCTTTGTGCATGGGTGGATACCTTCTATATATGTGTGTGCTCTTTCTACATGTGTGCATTGTCTATGTATGTATGTTTGTGTGTATGTGTGTATGTGCTCTCTGTGCATGTGGATGTGTTCTCTGTTAATGTGTGTGTACTCCATGTGTGTGTGTGACCTCTGTAATGTGTGGGTACCCTGTATGCAGATGTACCCTCTATGTTATTTGTTTGTGTATATATGTTCTTTATGCATGGGTCTGCTCTCTCTGCGTGTGTGTATACTCTATTAATGTGTGCACTATGTGCATGAGTGTGCCCTCTGTAAACGTGCGGGTACCCTCTATGCATATGTGTATGCTCTCTGTGTGTGTATATTCTCTGTGCATACATCTGCTCTCTCTGCATGTGTGTATTCTCTATTAATGTGTGCACTATGTGCATGAGTGTGCCCTCTATAAATGTGTGGGTACCCTCTACGCATCCATGTGTGTTCTCTGTTTGTGAGTGTATGTTCTCTGCGTGTGTCTCCTCTCTCTGCATGTGTGCATACTCAGTATGTCTGCCTGTATATGCGGTCTATGCACACATGTATTCTGTGTGTGTTTTTCTGTGAGTATGTGTGTTCTCCGTGCATGTGTGTCTGTGGTTTTGATAGATGATTCTGCATGGTGCTGCTGGTCAGAATAGGCTCTCCTACTCTGCCTTATCTGCATGGCCCAGGCTTCTGTTGTAGATTCATATGGTGATGTGTACCCCTTACGAAGAAAACAAATTCAGACCCTTAAGTCACACTGATTAGCAGGATGTGGTGTGCCTCTTCTCACTCCTACACACTGGGCAGAAGTGTACAGAACCCAACATAGTCTAGGTGGTGCCTGACCAAAGAGACCAGTACTGTTCTTTGAAGGAGCTAAGTGGGATTTAGGTTTGACACTTTTAGTCCCTGACAGCCCCTGTGTCAGGCAGCATTCCAGTGGTTCCCATGGATGGAGAAGGGCCTGCACCAGGCTTCTCCCCTAAAATGGAGCCTGGGGTTTGAGCTGCTAGGAGTCTCCAGGAGCACTGGTCCCTAGTCTGGGTCCCTCACAGTGACAGGGAACCCAGGACCCACTTCTGCTGGTCCTCTCTCCGGGCCCCATTGTTCTCTCTCTGTCCTGCTGAGCTCCATCCTGTGGAACAGGAGGCACATAGGGAGAGGAGCAGGAGAGGCTCTGGGTAAATAATGCAGAGAAAGCTGCTGATTGGCTTCGGGAGGCGGACACTTTGTCTACATAAATGGCAATCGCATCCTCTGTGCCTTTTAACTGTCACCAAGGAGAGAGAGAGCAAGCAAGGGAGCGAATAGAGAGGAGGCGACTCCAGCTGCCTGTGAGTACAGCTCTTTGTCTACATGGCTCAGGGTCAGACCCCAGCACCCACTTCTGGTAGACAACGACCCTGGGGCTGGAGTGGGTGTCTGTGGTCAATTTTGATCATGGGGTCTTTCTAGAGATAGAGATACTGCTGGCTGAGAAGGCCAGGCATCCAACATCGCAGGTGGCAGGACTGCTAAGGGAACTTTCAGAGAAATTAGGCACCAGCCTCTGCCTGCCTATTTTGAATCATATCTGTACCAGTCCAGCAGAGATTTGGAACTTCTGGTGGCTTTTTAGCCCTTGTTATTTGAGCAATTGTAGCAAGTGAGTGAAATAGTTTTCTGGAGACCCCTATATAGACCTATGGGATAGGAAGTGAGGAGGCAGCTTTGGGGCCACAGACCTGGGAGTGCTTTGCAGGTGAAGGAGAACTAGCAAAAGCCTCCCACAAGTTATAGTAACTTCGTTCTTAAAGGGCTTGGCACACAATGGACACACAGTATCTGGGAGCTCTGTTGTAAATGAGCAAGGCAACCACAGTGGAAAGGTGCACACCCTCCACCCTGCACATCCTCTTAGCTCCAGTTTCCAAGGCAACTTCAGTCAAGTTACCTGTGTTTTCTTCTTACTTGCCTTTTTGCCCCTCAAAGGCTTCCAGTTCTACTCCTTATACACAGTTTTCTTATTTGGAAACACCATGTTTCCTCTCCAAAACAGGATCAAAGCATACATGACAATGTCAGGAAAACTTGCCTCCTTTTGGAACTTTCAGGGGTGCCAGAGGGAAGCAGACTTCGTTCAACCTTACCCCAAGCTCAGCTAGAGCCTGCAGAGAGTCCTGGATCAGGATATCCCAGGACAATGAAAAACTAGCCAGGGAGGGGTACCTGGATGTCTGCAGAGAGATAAGCCCTTGTCATCTGTGACAGCATCCTTTCCTCTTCCCTGGGCACACGGTGTGTGTGCCTCTGCACAGGGATTGTGCTAATAAGATAAAGAAAATGAAATTCGCCTTTACACCTCCATACATCCAAAGAAATGTCCAGGGATCTAGTTCCATTTTTTTTCTGCTCTTGGAGCTATTGGTTATACCCTGAACTTTTGCAAACTTTTCTTATGTTTGGTATTAAGTTTGAGCAAGTGCCAGGGAAGCAATGCTCGATGGTATTTTAGAACAACCCTAATGTTCTCTTCCCATTCATTTTGGCAGGAAGACCTCAGAGGGCACAGGCTCACAGGGAAGGTTAAAAGGTTAGAATTCCAATGACTGAGTGACACCAGGTGAGAAGAAACTGGGCTTATCTTGCTGCTGACATAGGTCATGTATACAAGCCACTTTGGATCTGTGCAGGTGTAGGCAAGCCAACTGCTGTCCCTTGTCTACTTTCTTACTCCTGAAGAGAACATCATTTCACTGCACTGCAGAGCTGATGTGCAAATGGAGGACAGCAGAGTTAGTTCAGCCTGTTCCCATGGAGATGCATCCAGGAGGGTGGGCAGCATGGAGGCTCAGTTCTCTTGCTGAAGCTACTCTTCTGAATGCCAATGTGTGAGGACCAGCAAGACCCCTGCAGCTGTACTTAGGGTTGCAGACAACATTTCCATCAATCCTGGCAGGAGACGTTGTTGGGATCCATCTGTGCTTCTTGGGCTATAGAGACAGTGTAGGATGTCCAAGCAAAGGGCTAATTG
The DNA here is from genome assembly GCF_003668045.3 of Cricetulus griseus. Taxonomy (NCBI): domain Eukaryota; kingdom Metazoa; phylum Chordata; class Mammalia; order Rodentia; family Cricetidae; genus Cricetulus; species Cricetulus griseus. The sequence continues at coordinate 93,676,299 of NW_023276807.1, forward strand.
GGAAGAGGCTGGTTTCAGAAGGTGAGGGGACAGTGTCCTCTTGTTGGCTGTGTGACGTTGGTATATCAGTAGTAATAATCCTCACCTTACAGGGTTACTGGGTATTAAATAAGATACTGTGAATACCATGCGCTTAGCAGAAGGTCAGGAAATACTGATTTGTTTGGTTTGTCGGACAATAGAATGTGACAACCAAATGTCAATGTATTCTCAGAATTGAATGAGGAAGAGCCTGAAATACAGGGTTCTTAGCAACAAAGTGACAGGCCAGCAACTGTGCAATACAAGGGATAATGAGGAATTGAGAAGTCAGTGTTTACCACTGAGCTTATTCGTGAGAGAAAATTGAGACTACCAGAAGCGGGTACCAAAGGGCACCAAATAAACTCACAATGCCAGGTGTCTGTGTTTGCAAAGACAATAAACCAATATGAGACTATTACCAAGAGGCAACCCCTGGAACACAGCCTGAGGAGTCTCTGGCCTATAGGAAAGACAAGTGGCCTGTGATCTTTGGTAAACTATTGATATGACTTCAAGGGCAAAAGCAAGAAGGGGACGAATCAAGGGGGAAACAGAGTGGGGGAAGAGCATTCCTTCTTGGAAAAAAAAACAAACAAACTCTTGGGGTGGCATCAAATAAAATAGGAGCAAAGGAGAAGGTTTAAAATGAAAACCGCCTGCTGCTTCTTTGGTAAACCTTAAAAAGTAGCACACGTGAATAGAAGCAGGAAGATTTCCATGCTTTTACATTTGAAATTTGAGTGGATGAGAAAAGCTAACAGAGATGCATGTTTATATTGCCTGTATGTAGAGCTAAGCTTCCTGTTGTGTGTGGCTTTTCTAGAGAGAATTAAGCAATACACAAAAATGATTGTACAACTTACACCTGTTTTGTGCATTGGAGAAATTCATATCCTTCTGGGGCATCCTTGATGGTGTCACCTGCCCTGTGGTACTTCAGTCACTCCATTTGACCTTTGGCAGTACCATTCCTAACATCAGATGCCTGCTGGCCAATAGGATGAATGAGGGTAAAGTAACGTGGAGGTCTCAGTTTTGGTTGTGTTCTGTTTTGCACATAGACATGGAGAAAGCCAAAAGGAAAAAAAAATGTCTTTGTCCCAGATTTTCTCTTTTTCACAAATGTTATGAGTTATGTCCAGGTTTCTCTAGTTTGGGTCACACAGTATGGTGACAGAGATGTGATTAGAAATAGTATTTCCCCAGGAGAACAGAGCTGAAAATCATTACTTAAACCCCATGCATTGTCAGCCAAGAAAATCCTTAGATGCAGCACGGTTGTTATGAAACAGGAAATGAGAAAGAAACAGTGGCTTTTTCCAACTGTCAGGCTTTGTGTATCTTGGGGCATCATTACAGTCCTGTGTGGAGTTGGGATTGTGGATATTTCACAGATTGGAAATAGAGTTCAAAGGACTGTGGCTTATATTCTCCAAGCTCCTAAGCTGGGCTTTAACAGGACATGATAGCATTAGGAAGTGATGCTTTGGGAGGCACTTTGGTCAAAAGGACACAGTATGGAAAATGGCAAGAGGTCAGCAGTGTGAGCCTGGGAGAGGCACTTCACCAGAAAGCAAACATGATTTCAGAATCCTAGCTTCTGCAACTTGCAACACCACTGTTTGTGGAGTGTAAGCCATCTGGTTTACTGTGTCTTCTGAAGTAGCACAAACAGACTTAAGTGAGGGCCTGATCATGGTTACATTTCAACAAGTGCTACCCAAATCCACTAACTTCTTGCTTCCCTTTGTAATGAACATGATCTCTCACCAACTAAGATGCCTTGGAAGCTGCTACGCTAGGTGTCCTGGGAACCATTTGGGAATGACTGCCTGAGGCTCGGGGAAATGGTTGGGCTTCAAGTTCTGGTGCTGTCTTAGGCCACTTCAATGGGCATTGCAACAACTGTTAGAGTGCTCAGTGACTGTATCACAGGGTGGCAGGAGTCACACTGCCTGAGTTCAGCTGAAACATGACCTTGCTGGTAGCCAGCCTCTCCGTGCTTCACCTTCTTATTTGTTGAGAACCCTGACAAGATGCTCTGTTTGGGCAGAGTGTCCACCAAACATCCACGTGTTATGCTGGACTCCAGAGTAGAACTATGGGCAGGTGACAAGATCTTTAGTGGGAGGTCCTTAGGTTATTGGGATCATCCCTGTGAAAAAGATTGTGGGATAGTGGTTTCTCCTTCCCTTTTTGCTTCCTATACCGCCAATGGCCAGAACACAAGTCACCCATAGATAGAACCAAATCAGACATGAGCATAGATTTGAGCTCTATGTATGGCTCCATATTCCTCTGCTCTGACTTTTAGAACATCTGTGGTTAGTTCTTCTCAAGACTGAAAAGGAAAAAGTGGCTATAGAACAGCAGGCTTTCCACTCTGTAAAGGGAAATATGCAAGTTGTAGGACAGAAAAATACAAGTTAGATCATGTGGGAGACTGGCTCCTAAAGCCAGAAAATGAGGGGTTTCTGCTCAATGAATTTTCCTTTTACTTAAAACTAAAATATCCAACCTTGCTTCTAGTGTATAGTAGAATAGGCTGTCGTTTGTAAACTTGGGAAGTGGAGGCAGGAAGATCAGAAGTACAAGGCCAGCCTAGGCTACATAGTGAGCCCCAATCTAGCCTGGGATGCAGAAGGTGAATGGGAAGGAGAGGGGAGGGGAGAGGGGAGAAGAGAGGAAAGGAGAGGGAATGAGAGGAGAGGAGAGTTGAGGAGAGGGGAAGAGGAGATGATTCCCACATTTCCCCTCTTCCCCTGCACAATACTTCCCTGATTACTAATAAAAGTTTTTTTACTGAGTGTGGACTCTGCTGCAGGCACTCAGCATGTGGCCTCCTTTCATCCTGCCGATGGCACTCCTGGGGGTGCTTTTATGCCTATTTGCCTTTGCAGGAGCTGACAGGAAACCTTAGAAAGGTTGAAGGTTGGAGGCTCCATGGTAACTAAAGAAGTACCCTTGACCTTGGGTCGCCTGACACTGGCACATACCAAGGCTGCTCTTGAGCCAATTTGGACTACTCCTGTGCTTCACAGTCAGCAGCAAAAATGGTCACCAAAAGTTCACTTTAAGACGTGCCACTTAACCAGAATCTTAAGAGTTTAAAAAGGCTCAGGGGACTTGGGTTTTGTTCCTGTTGTGAGGTAAAGCATCAGATAGTCATTCTTCAAGTTATTAGAGATTTCTCATAGCTAGAAATGTTGTTACAGTCTTGGATGGAAGCATGGAAAAAGTGAAATGCTAGGCAGGACTATGCATGGGTGCTCAGAACTCTGCCAGAGCTCACTCCCAGGAACACACCATGTTAGGACATGAGCTTCAGGTTTGCAACCAGAATTCTTTACCAAGGTTCCATGAAGCACAATTCCTATACCACTTGTAAGAATGTCAGTAGGGTCCTGGATTGGGCTCTGGGAAATGGCTGTGGTAGAGGAGTCCAATAAGTAAAATTACAAAGAGTAGAAGCTGTAGGCTGGGCATGATGAAAATTATCTAGATCCAAGGCCAAATGAGACTGTGGTTGTGGGCCTCACTCCAGTAGCTAAGACTCTACCAGAAATGTGATGACCTGGTGTTTAAGTTGTCACAAAAGCAATGTAGGATTCAATATAGAATAGTGCAGAAATAAAATATTTCATTCATTCTCAGTTAGCTAAGGTCAGCAGTGGAAGGGTAAATTACAACAACAACAACAACAACAACTTAACAGAGGGTTGATTGGGAGGCCTGAGAGAGTTCATCGGGGGTTCATATGTTCCTGAAGCCCATGGGTATGGAATTGCGTTGACTGGCACTGATTAAAATAAAACATCCAGGGAGGTGCCCAGCTCACCACACATGTACCAACCATGACAGGGGGTGCATGCAAAATCCATGCACTGCAGTTGCTGCCAAGACAGATCAGGCTGTGTCAACAGAAACCCTTTCAGGGGTCTGGAGAAGTACAGGCCATTGCCCTTATCACAGTCTACATCTTCCAGCTAATATTTGCCCAACCTGGAGCCATGAATATCAGACAGCTCCAAAATGAGTGTGAGAGTCTCTTGAGGCTGTGCTCTAAGTACCTTCTGCAAAGGTTTCAGTGGGAAATAATCTCCAAATAAATGACAGGATGGTTTGAAAAGAATAACCAGGTATTATATTACAGTTTGCCTAGGAATATTTCCTTTCATAGTGAGTTGGGGCGTGCTTGTTTGTTTTTTCCCTGGCACGTCCTGCTTTATCCATAAAACTATCTTATTCCCAGTAGCAAGACGTGGCTGGTGCTTTTCTGAGAGGCTGAGGGTCTCTCTTGGCTTTGTAGGGCTTCTCTTTTTGAGACTCCGGCTTCCTGCAACACATGTACCCCCCTTGGTAGGCAAACAGAGACTGCAAAAATGGTTCCTTTTAAAAGGCGATTATAAAAATCACATACAAGGTCCAAATCACAAGGGGAAATTTGTGAGGTTTTTGCCATGTAAAAATTAAAGCTGTTATAAGACCTCTTTATTCTGACGCTTATAAATCAGAATAAAATCATCCCAAACTAGGTCAGGCCTACAGGAGGAAAATGTTATAAAACATATCACAGAAATGAGGGTAGAACTTTTAATATGTTAGGATCCTTGCAGTTAAATTTTTTAAAATTGCTAATATCCAAGTGGAAAAATATAATGAATAAGCAATTCATAAGTGGAGAAATCCAAACGTCAGAGAAACATCAGAACACTATTTGATTTCAATAGTCAACGTTAAAAGAGAACCATTCATGATTATGAGACGGGTAAAGTTTAAAATTAACCTCAACGACTGTACCGCACTCCCCATTAGAAGAGTAACTTGATAAAGGCGTGTGCTCAGAGAAACTTGGCAGTTATAATTTAAAAACACTAAAACCATATATCTCTGGAAAAATTTATCCTACAGAAATGATTTAAAAAAATGTTTTTCACTTTTAGGATTTTTAAATGTAAGACAAAAAATGTGCAGGAATAGATAAGAGGTACAATTTGGAGTTGTAAAGATAAGCTCCTACAGTACTTGCCTGTCATTCACAGGGTGATGCAATTCAAGACCTACAGAGGCTACCGGAAACTAAGGACAGACAGAAATGTATCCTATGCATACATACTTGTGCTGAAGCTCATTTAGTAAATGAGACATAGAGGCCCGGTTGTGGTAGCGTATGCCTTTAATCTCAGCACTGGGGAGGCAGAGGCAGGCGGATCTCTGTGATCTGTGAGTTCAAGGCCAGCTTGGTCTACCAGAGCTAGTTCCAGGACAGCCTCCAAAGCCACAAAGAAACCCTGTCTCAAAAAAAACAAACAAACAAAAAAGACATACAAAGAAGTTAATGATATCTAGTATGTAACAAAGCAGTTACTGCATTAGTACAAGGTTTATATGAACGAAAGGACTGCTATGTTGCCACAATCAGTCTGATAACTACCAAGTAACTACCAGGCAGGTAGTATATACATACAGTGGAGAAACTAAGGGATGAATCCTGTACTGGGTGACACAAAACAGGAAGGCACAGATGTCCTCATGTTATTCAGAATGATGCACAATTTTAAAAATGCACATATTTTCCATTTAATGTTTTTGAATTGCAATTGACTGCAAGTAACCTTAGAAAATGAAAATACAAACAACAGGGAGCTACTAGCTAACTAATTCTTGAGTGATTATTTAGTACCACTGTTCAAAGCTATTTCTATATATTTATTTAAGATTCACAATAAAATTCATATGGCAGTACTTGCATCACCTTGATTTTCATTTTCAGTTAGGGTAAACAAGGGTTAGTGTGGGAGCAATTCACATAGTGTATGAGTGTATAGCCAAGTCATGGCCTGAGTGTGAGCAGGTCAGCTCTTAACCCTGAGCATTAGTCCTGGAATCTGTACCCTCCCTACACCTTCCAACAAACAGAATGAGAAAAGGTAATGATGATAATATTCCTCAATGGAGGCACAATGTCTGACTATAGCCTGGTCACAGTGTGTAGTAATGCCATCTCCAGAAGGCACGCAACACAAATGCATTTATCAGTATGGTTTCCCTGCTGTTGCTAGTTTAGCACTTGCTGTTGCTGTAATTTAAATCTTATCTTATGCATCATTGTCTCCCAAGCACTCATGGCTGAAATGTGCACCCAAATGGTAACTCTGAAATGGGGGCTGGGTCCCTGTAAATTGTCCCTGTGTGTTGTCCCTTTATGGAAGAACACTGGAGGAAGGAGAATCCTGATCAGGCAAAGTTGTCCCTGGATACCAGCTACCATCTAACCCAGCCTTAGTCAGTTTAAGCCTAGTTTGACAAAGAAGCCCTGCTAAGCTAAGCGTACTGGGCAGATATTGCTAATCAGATTCATCTCCTTCCACACTTGGTATCTGATCCAGCTTGCTACCTCCCAACCCCAAGACTAACTCCCATGCTGTCAGTAATTTTTCTTACCCACTGGTTCTTACCAGCTGCTGTCGTGGATGTCCTTGCTTGTTATTTGGTTGGCATTAGACACCTAGGAAATTGGTAAAGCACATTTCTTGATACTTCTGGGAAGGCATTACCAGAAACCCTTAGAGAGTGGTCAGTGAACTGAGAGGGAGACTAGCCTTGAATCTGAGCAACATCAATAGGCTGGGTCAGATGAATCAAAAGGCAGAAAGAGGAAGTCCCACTGCTCTGTCCTAGCAGGCATACATTTTTGCAGCTGCTGTGACCTACAGACATCAGACTCCAGCTTCTTCAGCCTCTCAATAAATAAGTCCTAGCACCCAATGACTTCCTGAGGCACCTTCAGGGCCTTGACCTCTGGCTGAGGCTGCATCATTGGTGTCTCCTGTCCCAAGGCTCCCTGGACTTAAGTGGCAACTGGTTTCTCCAGTCCTCCAGCTTGCTGACAGCCATTGTGGAAATAAACAGCTTCTGAGCATGTGAGTCAATCCAATAAACTCCCCTTTGTAGTTAGAAGTATATGTATACGGTGGGTTTCACTCCTCTGGAGAGCCCAGGGTAATCCCCTTTGGCTACAATTCCCCATCTGTCCCTGGTGTTTCAAAGTTGAGGTCAAACTCTTTCCCCTATGCAATACTCTTGAATAAAAAGTCTGTCTTCCCATTTTAAAAAAGTGCCTGATGAATCATTTCTAATGCATTTAACATCACAAAATCTGTCCAACCCCCCTTCCCCACCCAGACAATGGGGAGCATGGAGAAGTGCTGGGAACATGACATGAAGGTCAACCCCATTGCTAATCACAATGGATTTGACTCATCCCCAGTACTTATTCTGATGGAAAATCCATCTTCAATTACAAAGCTCTGGACTAAGGGAGGGATTTAGAAATGTATCCTTTGTTTAGCATTCAATTGTCTCTCACAAATTTAGGAACTATTCAGGAAAGACACATGTTACAATTGGGGATGATAGGATTCTAGGGGGTTGTCCATCTTTCTTGTTTTGCAAATACATTTGATTTTTACTATACGAACATTCCAGACATTCAGATTCCCATGCGTACTAACTTGTATCTGAATCCTCAATTAAGGCTCACTATGCCCCGGTGACCAAGTGCAGAGACAGGGAACTGTGTGAATCATCAGAGGCACACAATCCCCATGAGATTGAACAAGGCCATGCTATGCCTTGTGTTTGAGCTCTTGTGATGTAAATAAGAATCCTCTTTTTTTTTTTTTTCCCAATCTGTTTTGACCTCATCTTTTATGTTGTTATTTTTTTCTTAGTGATTGGACTGTTTAAAATGGCCCTCAAAATGTACTGCAAAACTGTTGTCATGTGATCTTCAGTCCCGGCAAGTGCAGCAGTAAGCTCTGTGGAGAAAATAACTGTGTTAGTCAGCATCACTCAGGTTGTTGCAGTGTTGATGAAGATAATGAGCACTAACTCTCATAGCCGCCTGTGTGTGGTGTGGGTGAAATGAAGAAAGCGCCATTCTGACAAGCAGATTGTAGGCAAAGGTGCAGGTCACCAGGAGATGGGATTCCAGGAAAAGGCATCTCTAACTTGGGCCAGCTTGTGCTGTCCTGGGCTCTGGGCTGAACTCACACGGTGATCATGCCCTCACTCACTCCTCATGGACTGGCATTATCATCTTTATCTTAGCTGATGGGGGCTGGAAGGTTGGGGGCTCAAAGTGCAAGGCTCTTTTTTCAAATGGCTAACAAAGGGTACAGGCAGAATGTGGACAAGTGTTTGTCATTGAAGTCGGAAGGATCCATGAATGTATGCTTCTTGTGTCTTACTGAAATAAAAAATAAATTAATCAAAAATAAAAAGGTGAAAGTGCTGTAGGGTCTTCTGCTGAGTGTCTTGTGAGGTGTGGACCAGGCATTGTGCTGCACTGTGTGGATCCAGTGGTGTGTCTGTCACATCCAGACATGGAAGAAAGCAAAGGGTGCTGAGCTGTGGTCTCTAGGATGTAGTCACTGTCCCCCTGGACTTGTCCATCTAGTTCAGAGCTGTAATGTTTTGTTGGCTGATTTCTATTCTCTCCATGGGCAGTTTCCCACATGGATTCAAGTGAATTCCGGAGGAGAGGGAAGGAGATGGTGGATTATATAGCTGACTATCTGGAAGGCATTGAGGGACGTGCTGTGTATCCGGATGTGGAGCCCGGCTACCTTCGACCCCTGATCCCCACTGCTGCCCCCCAGGAACCGGATGCATATGAAGACATAATCAAAGACATTGAGAAGATAATCATGCCAGGGGTGAGTATGCATATGAGATCAGATGACAGAAAGGTTTATGCTAATATAACACCTATTGGAAGCTACGGTTCTGGAGTCATGGGGTCACCAAAACAGATAGGTTAAAGAGAAACTCCTACCATTTTTTCTGTTTTAGCTGAGACCACTGAGATTTAGAGAAGGTGGGTGGTCCATGAAGCTCTCATGGTGATAGTAAATGATAGATCCAAATTACCAGGGCTCCAAAGGTAGAGTAAGGGTTTTTTCCCAAGGTCTCCAAGACTCAGCACTTGTTTCACCATACTCGGTTCCTAGCTATCCTATGATGGCAAGAAAAAATAAGCTCCTGGTGGTTGATTACAAACAGTTTAATTAGTTATCCTAGGTAAAGGCATTCGTAGCAATCTTATATCTGTCAAAAGGTAACTTTTATGTAAAGGGAATGTTGTCTTCATTTTGTTTGGGCATGGGCCACGTACACTGCTTCTGCTCAAAGGCACAGAATAACTGAGCTCTCCCTGATAGTCAGAGAGAGGGATCACAGGCTTGCAGAGACCCTCAGCAGTGTGTCTCCAAAGTACTACTTTACCCATCAAACAATTTACCTAAAAGCCTACCTCTTAACCTGATTTTGAACAGTTGGGGCTGGCCCTGGTCACCATGTGTGAAGTCTGAGCCAACTCTTAGGTGGCTGTGGCTGCAAGACAGACGAGAAACAAGCATGTGACATGCAGGGCAGGGGGGAGCTGAGATAGTGGGTACACACTCTTGTTTCCAGATAGAATGTAGAGGCTCTGGGGCAGCTGCTAGTCAGACAAAGTCACAGGCTTCGGAGTCAGCGCCTCAGTTCCAGAACACCTCTCACAGCCCTTGTCAAGTTTCATCTCCAGGAGATTTCCCCTGGTATTTGTTCTTTGAGCAAAACTGAAAATTCTGGCTCTGGCCTGCAAGTTGAACAAATAAGCTAAGCCAGTCAGCACAAAGCCGGTGCAGGGAGGCACAGTCAAATGTCAGGCCACGGAGGAATACAGGAGTGTGGTGCTGGAAAAATGTGCAGTCTTCCCACAGGAGTCTACACTCTATATGAGTATTTACTGGGTAGAGCAAAGCTGGGAAATGCACAGGCTCTGGGGTTAGCTCCCTGGGTGACAGTTCCAGCCAGCCTGGTGCGAGCCCTGAGCTTGACCCCAAGCTTCATGAAAATTCTGTGTTGTGCACAGACAGTGTGGGACCATCTAGTCCACATGCTCTGTGGCTATTCACAGGGAGCAAGGCCGAGGAGTATCCTTTCCAGTCAAGAATCATCCTGACCTTTCCAAGACCTGGGTAGTGAGAAGAGAGAGAGCTGCAGTGTGGAGCCTCCAGGAACCTGAAAGAAACTGAGGCCCTGGGCTCCAGCTGTGCCCTCTGGCCCTGTGCATTTGTGCAGTCTTTGGCCTCTTTCTCTATTGGCCTTTGCAAGTTACATTTTATAAAGGCATTTCCGCAAAGACAAGCATATTACCACTACAGATGTTTTGGTTTTTATCTGAACATTCTTTTTCCCCCCGCTTTTTTTTTCTTTCTAAAGCCTCATGGGCCCCACTCCTGCTCTGCTGAGCACATCACTCAGCCTGTGAAGCTCTCCAGAGCCTCTGAGACTCACTGTCAGCCTCCCTCCCCCCTCCCCCTTTCCTGTTCTTGCTAACCCTGATTTTCTTTCACTCTCACTTTTTTTTTTCTCCTCTGGCTCTGTCCCACTCCCAGGCCTGGAGGCAGACATGCAATGAGTCTTGCTGGAATCTTCCAGTTTTTAATGAGCTATCCTAGTTGGTTATCTTCATAATCATAATCTGGGGTTCCTTGTGCCACGTATTGGCCAGTAAATGTCTAATATGTGGTTTTACTGAGAAAAGACATGTTTACATCTTTGCAAAGACTATGGAAAATGACAACGTGTTAGTCAGCTTTCTGACCCTGTAGCAGATAGCTGAAATGACAAACACCCAGGGACAAGGTTCATTTTGGGTTATAGTTTTGGAGGTTCAACCAGGACTCATTGGTCCTATTGCTTTTAGCCTGTGGTGAGCCAGTGAATCATGGTAGAAACATATGGCAGAGAAAATCTTTTCACCTCACAGCAGGAAAGCAGCAAAGAGAAAGAGGAGGGGACCACCATCTTACAGTCTCCTTTGAGGGCACATCACCAGAGACCTAAAGGCCTCTCACTACCTCCAGATAGTGCCACCTTGGGGATCAGGCCTCTAACACACTGAGCTTTGGGGATTCTTACGAGCTGCACCATAATGCGGTGTTGTAATAAAGCATATAGACTAGGTGACTTCAACATTTCTTAGGTTTCTGGAGGTTGGGTTCAGCTGAGGGCTTCGTAGGTTACAGTGAGCAGCTCTGTACCCTCCAGTGGTAGAGAGGGACCTCTCTGGTCCCCTCCTCCTCCTCTTCTGCATCCTCCTCCCCCACCACCACACTTAGCTTCTTCCTTCTAATAGCTCCTCCTGTTCCTGACATCCAATGCCCCTCACATCCTGCAGACCCTTACTTTCATCTTTCCTTCAATGTTTACATGGAGTGATTTGAGCTCCCGGCTTCTATAACGACAGGATCTAGGCCCCTCTTGCTCTCCGGGATCATCTTTCCTCATACACTGGTGAAGAATGAATACTTGTTTTATGTCTCTGCCCTCAGTTCACTTTGTGAAATCTCTTCCCCAGGACAGGCATATCCTTTAAAAAAAAAAAAAAAAAACTATCATTTTAAGGAATATTGGCCTAAGACTGTTCATAATGGCCTCATCACCGAAGTCTGGTGATGACAGAGGGTAGGTTGCATGCAACTGTTTCTTACACTGGAGGGTGCATCCTGATTTCAGAGATCCTAAAACTCAACAGAGTTTTGTCTTATAATCAATGAAAGAGAAGAAATTATTGGGCTAGAATCTGGAGGAGAAAGTCCGAGATGGTCTCACTGGCTAACAATGCAGAAGGAAACCCAGCTCCTGGATTTGGGGAATCAGTAGACCCTTTTCTGGAATCTTTAGATCAGAACCATATAAGCCTTTTGAACTCTGGAGAAAGAAATATTTCCTTAGCCTGCTACAAATCACCACACAGAACATCAGCTTTCAATGTCTCAAAAGCAGAAATTTTTGGTTAAAGTTTGGGGTGTGTGTGTCAAGGAGGATGTTCAGATCTTCCAAATAGATACAGTGTCACTACCCTCCATAGAGCCTGGAATTGTTAGTCTATGGCCAGTATGATCTCTTCTTAGAAGAGTCTAAGTCCCATCATGAAGGCCCCACTCCATGACCTGAGTACCTCACCAAGGCCCTGCCTCCTCATACTGCCATTTGGGACTGGGTATAGGGTTTCAACACATACATTGCAAGGGAAAGAAGATTCTGCCCATGGAACCAACATTGGTCTTCACCACTGCCCTGGTTTCCATCGTTCCTGGGATTCCCTGAGAATACCACCTAGGTGCATCTCCTCCCTGGTCAACTTGAGCTTTTCCTCTAAACTTAATCCAGGGTTGGCATGGAGCAGGTGTTTGCTCCCTCTGGGCTGGAGGAGGCAGGGAGACAGTGGCTATTGTGGGAGACAGTGCATCCTAAGGGTACTGATTTGTTGGAGGGAGCAGAAGGTGCAAGCCTGTGGGAAGGGACCATATTAAAGAAATCCTTTAAAAAATGGGCATTACTACATGGGGGAGGGCCTAGGCGAGGCCCAGGATGATGTGGTGGACTTTGGAGAGCCCCCATGGAGGGCTCTACCCTCCCTGGGGAGCAGAGAGGGATGGGGTGGAGGGCTGGGGGGGATTGGGGGGAAAAGAAAGGGAGAAGGGATTGACATGTGAAGCAAGCTTGTTCCTAATTTGAACTAATTTTTAAAAATACCCAAAAAATGGGCATTAAAAACAAAATAAACAAAAGCAACTGAATTTTCTACAGCAATTTGGGAAAAGCCAAGCTTTTTACTGCAGGATCTCAGATGTGTGGTGTAGCAATTTCTCTGTCCAGGGCACCCACCAGAAACCTGAACCAGTATTGTTATTGTTCCTACCTAGAGATTTCATGTGTTGTGACAAATTATAATAATTTCCCATATTATCTTATGAAGACAGCATTTCCTTCTTGGCCACCAAAAATATTCAAGCACAAAACAGGGAGTCGGTTCACCACAGTGACAATGAGGTGACTGCGGTGATGAGATGATTAAATTTGAGAAACTTTGTCCAAGTTGACATCTGGAGGAACTCATGGCCTTGTTCAGGTGCAGCCTGACTCCTTTGCCCCACAGTAACTGTTCCACCTCCCCACAGGTAACACACTGGCACAGTCCCTATTTCTTCGCCTACTTTCCCACGGCTAGCTCGTACCCAGCCATGCTCGCAGATATGCTATGTGGGGCTATCGGCTGCATTGGCTTCACCTGGGTGAGTATCTCCAAGACCCTGTGGTAGGGTCTGTTCTCATGGGAAGGTGATCCCTTTATACACAGGACAGAAACAGGTGGCTCTGACACCTGTGAGCAGCAGGGACAGTGCAGAGAGTAGAGTCTGGGGGGTGGTGTAGAGTCTGGGGGGTGGAGCATTTCTAAGGGATGAGAAATTCTGAATGGAAAGTGGGAGAGGGAGGAAGGACAAGGAGGAGAAAGAGAGAGGGATAGTGGGAGGAAGGAGAAGAAAGAGGAGGAAAAGGGAGGGGAGGGAGGGTCCGAGGAGAGGGGAGGGGAGGGAAGGAAGGGAGAAAAGAAGAGAAGAGAAGAGAAGAGAAGAGAAGAGAAGAGAAGAGAAGAGAAGAGAAGAGAAGAGAAGAGAAGAGAAGAGGATTCTGCACAGGGCTGTTTTGTTTGTTTTGTTTTATAAGCACTTGATTTGAATCAAAATCCCAGTCTAAGGCAATGAAGCTTCTGAAGCCCAAAGCTGGATCCTACATTCCCCTAAGACCAGAAGATTGCTATGCGCTCTGAAGTTTGAGAATGCTACCACCCCTGTCTCATTCCATCTGCCCCCCACCAAGCTACTGCCCAGCCTATCAGATGGGCAAGTATGCAGAGCAAAAGTGTCTGGAAATAGGCTTAGGGCTGCCTTCAGGCCATTCAGCCCTCCCTGTGTGAGGTCTCTTCCCACATGGAGTAAAGACTTAGAAAGTCCCCTACTCTGAAAGAATCCAGCCTAGGTCTTCCTCCTCTCTGTGTCCCAGTTATGTGCTTCAGGAGAGATTTGAAGCAGGTGCCATCGACTCTCAGGTTCCGGGGGTGCCCACACTATGAAGAGTTCCCCAAAGCCTAGAACAGTTTTTTACTCTAGATGCAGAGTAGTTCTCTTTTCTGTGCCTTGGAGCCCATTTGTATTGACAAGTGTTGAGTGAGGACCTGGGATATAGAAAGTGGGGATAATGTAGGAATTCTCAGCAGCCGGCAGAGCTCAGCTGCTCCATCACATGACACCTGCTTTGTTTCAAGCTGGGATCCTCAGGAGCTGAGCAAGTGGAAATCACAGATAATGGAAGAGCTAAGGAGGCCTCCCTGCCATTGTTCTTCTGTCAGGCAACTGGGAACTCCCTCTCCTGAGGACACCCTGGCCTAGGCTGAGTGTACCCTTTTCATTAATTAGACGTTGTAGTGGCAGCTTTCACTGGTATAGTTCTGCTGTTATGGCACATCTGTCTGGAGACCCAGCATCAACCTCTGCTTTATCTGCTCTTCTAGAATGGTCTTAGGTTTTGAATGAGGAAATGTCTGCCTTCCTTCCTCAGAGGCTGTGTTACTTGATAGTTGTGGTTCACAACAGCAAATGCTGGTTCCCATGCCTGGAGTTAGAATTAGTCTGACTCAAGTAGAACCCACCAGGCTGGGGATGACCATCTGACCAGCAGGAAGAAAGTCTTCTTGTCATCAGTGTGTCTTAATGCTAAAATGCACAGGTAGCTACATGAGTACACCGGTCACCAGACCCAAATGAAAGTGGAGACTCAATTTACCATTGCTTAGACCTAAGAGTACCCAGGCACTTTCTGTGTGCAATGAGAGAAGAGAGGCCAGGCGCCAAGTCACTGGGGAATTAAAAGACTATGTAAGATGAGTAGCTTGTGTGGTGTTGCCTAGAAGATCAAAATAGCTAATGTCTATTTTCTTGACTCCATCCTGCACTCTAAAATTCACTCATGGTCATAGAGGAGGGTTTTCCAGTAGACTTTTCTGCATTGTTCTGTTCTATGATCAAGCACACAGTGCACAAGCAGTCAGGGCAGGCATGGTGGAGTAACGTTCACAAGGGTGCCATTCTCCTTGTACCAATCTGGATGAAAGAAGCTGTGTCTGAGGCTGAGTTCAGGCATTTGAAACCCATCTGAGATTGGGAGATTTTAATCTGGGATTCAGTTAGAGTTGACCCCAAATTACTCAGTGTCTGGGCCCTTGCTTCAGCATTAGTTCCTAAAAAATCATGGCTGTGTGTGTGGTGGGGATGGGGAGGTTAGTGTATCCAGAAGTGGAGGAAGAGCAGAGAAATGTCCTCCTTGTAAAGTTCTATCAATGCTGCCAGGCCCAGGCCCCTGCTTCCAGGCCTCTTGGCAGAGCTAACCCTGAGGCTCCTCCAGATCTCTGGGAAATGAGAACACAGCATTTGCTGGGGGAGAACAAAAATACCATAGACCGAATCCTTTATAAACATTAGAAGTCTACTTGAGGGTGTGAAGAACATGCTACTGGCATCTGGCAGCAACGCCTGCTGTGTGATCACAGCAGGCATGCATGAAAACAGACAAGAATTGGGGTGAACTTCCTCATTTCTATCTAGTTCGCTCCTGAGATGACTCATTTTGCAACAGTTCAGGACCAAGGAGCCACACAGGCTGGTTAACCGTAACAACCCCCACCTCTCAGTACTCTCATAGTGGGTTCAGGTTTCAACATCCGAATGTGGGAAGACACGCTCAAAACACAGCGGCCAAGGGATTAATTCCTCACTAAGAGTGGATTTGGGGGACAAAAATGTGAACTTTTTGCTAAATTGATCAAATAAGAGTCACCAAAGAGGCAATGCTTTCCCCTGTCACCCCTTTTGTGCAGAGGCCAGCTGCCCCCATGGTTTAGCACCTCACTCTCCCCCACCCCCACTGCAGGCTGCAAGCCCAGCCTGCACAGAGCTGGAGACAGTGATGATGGATTGGCTGGGGAAGATGCTGGAGTTGCCAGAGGCCTTTTTGGCTGGAAGAACTGGTGAAGGGGGAGGAGTGATCCAGGTAAGGTGGGGAGAGTGGGGAAGGCAGTCTTCTGGGAGTGTGGGTTCCACAAAGGGCCACAGCTGCAAGCAGAAAGCAGTGCCCATGCTGCTTTGTGTCTTCCAGAGGACAGGGAAGCTGGGAAGCCCTGCTCTTGGAGTTGATGGGATCTGGATCCTGGTGCTGCTTCCCACGAGCTGTGGGCAAGCACTTATCTCCACAGGCCCTTTTGGTAGATAGAGCAGTGGCTACCACATAGGCAGTGAATAAGAAAGCAAATATTTTTATTGGGGTATCCATTGCTGGCCGCCATGCCCAAGCACTCTGCAGACACAACTACTCCTCACAGCACTGTGAATTAGGTGCTCTATTTTTACAACTGAGAACTTACCTTTCAGTTTCTAGCTGGGAAGTTATAGACCTTGTGTCTGTGTATACCAGAACCTAAGGTCTTGCTGTCACCATAGGATCCTGTCTTTACCACAAGTGACAGCTGTGGCCATGCTTCAACGTCTGTATGTGCTACTTGGCGGTATGTGCTACTTGTCTGCGAGCCAACGGCTTACCTAAGGCCTCTGCTATGTCTATGCATACATTTAATTCATTCTCCGTATTCACTTGAACAACTGTAGGGCTTACATGAGGGCACACAACAGATGCAAATGACAGCCGTGGTGAATTTTCCATTCCAGCAGGATCTTCAGAGTGAATGATTGGAATTTATGACCCCCTCCTTTTTTTTTTTTTTTTTTTTTTTTTTTTTTTTGAGACAGGGTCTGACTGTGTAGCGCTGGCCTGGATCTCACTATGTAGAGCAGGCTGGTCTTGAGCTCAGAGATCCACCTGCTCTGCCTCCAAGGGCTGATATTAAAAGAATGTATCACCATATCCCAGCAAATGTGAGCCTTTAAGAAACATTTGGTAACACAAACAATGAACTGCATTAACTCATCACCCCCTCCTTGTGTATTTTTCTCATGTCAAGTTTACGGTTGTAATACTGACAAAGTATTGTTAACTTAAAAAGAAGGATTTAAATATATCTCCTGTTTTCTCTGAAGCTCCAAGTGGAAGGTAAAGCAGTGATGGCTCCACATATTTTATGAGTGAGAACACTGGGGCTGACAGGAGAATTCCTTTGTGGAAGGTCACATGTCTAGTGTGGCCAAACTAAACTAGGAAGCAAGGCCCTCAATTTCTAGTCCCGAGACTATTCAGTAAGTTTTAACCTCCAATGTCTAACCTTTTCCTTGAGGGTGCTACGCATAGTTTAGTGGCTTCAAACACATCTATTTTCCTATGGTTCTGTAAGTCTGACTTAGGTTTTAATGAACTAAAAATCAAGATTGTCATCTTAGAAGCCCAAGGGGAAAATCCATTTCCCCACCTCCTCAAGTTTTCTAAAGCCCTCTGGAATTCCTTGGCCTGAGACTCCCATCTCCATCTCCAGAAGCAGCTGTGTTCCATCTCACTGACCTTTCTTTAACTGTCATGTTCTGACTGCAGATGTGAAATCGGGTCTCCACTTTTAA
This sequence comes from Cricetulus griseus, assembly GCF_003668045.3. Classification (NCBI taxonomy): domain Eukaryota; kingdom Metazoa; phylum Chordata; class Mammalia; order Rodentia; family Cricetidae; genus Cricetulus; species Cricetulus griseus. The sequence continues at coordinate 93,693,776 of NW_023276807.1, forward strand.
GGACCCGTGTGATAGGATTGGGTCCACTCTGATAATCCAAGATAATCTTTCCAAGTCAGGGTTCTTACTGTAATCACATCAGCAGAGTCCCTTTTCCCCTGAAAGGTAAACAATCTCCCTGTCTGGGAAAAAGGCCTGGCATCTTGGTGGTGGGAGATGCAATCTGTGTTGCAGGCTGTCTGCAGAAGAGTCCTGGAAGGACTTGCGGTTCCTAGCCAGCAAACAGAGAGTCAAACTCAGCAGGACTCCGGTGGGCCTGGAAATGTAAATTCTTGTTCATTCTGATGCAGAGATCTGTGGGCAGGCAGCAGTGCTATGGCTCAAACCATGCTTTACATTTTTTGATTAGGTCACTATATCACCTCTAAGTCACTAGAAGTAGGGAACTGATCAAAATGAACTAGATTTGGGTGGGCTGGAACTGCCTGTAAATACCAAAAGTTGAGAGGTGCAGGCAGGAGAATCCGGAGTTCACAGTCTTCCTCAGTGAATTCACACCAGCGTGGTCCACATGAGACCCTATCTAAATATATATATTCTAGTAAATGTACATATCTGCTGTACTGTAACAGAAGCATAAACGGAGACTGTGAACCAGACTTCTACAAATGCCAACAGGAATGTCCTAGGGGAGTCCCAATATAATTTCACAGGACCATTTTCTTCTTTTCAGAGATTATGTGATAAAGTCAAACCTCCTTGACTAAAAGGCATTGTATTGTTGTTCCAGCTTGAGAGGGGGCTGCCACACAACTCCCCAAAAATGCAGTCAGAGACATTTCTGCTAAGTGAAGCCCTGGTGGCTTAACCAGGCTCTGATGCTGGAATCCCGGTTTTCCTGGGACACCCTTGCTGTCCTTGACAAGGACAATGAAGCCAGAGTGTCTGGAAAAGAGACAGCCTGTCGGGGCTTCAGAGGCCAGCCGAGCTGTCTGCAGAGGCCTGGCCTGGAATTCTGGTCGATTTATTTCTGGGCAAGTGTCTCACTCTTCACAGTAGGCCTGACCCCAGAGCAAGCTCTCACTGTAATTCCACACTCTTTGAGATCTTAGCATTTAAGCCCTCCTCATGACCCAGCCTTCTGTCTACCTTGGGGCATTTTCTCTGCCCTGTTAGTGAGTAGGCCACTTGCACACTTCAGGAGTTAAAATTTCCATAGACTTAGTACCTTTTCCATAATTTCTCTCTCTCTTTCTTTAAATAGTTCCTACCTTTTTTTTTTTTTTTTGGTCATTTTCTCCTCTATATTTTCAATAATTGCTCATGGTTTTCTGTGTATCACTGTAATTTTCCGCATTGCCAATTTACTATCTTCAATGTCAGTTTTGATTACACTTTTTCACTTTTAAAAATTATTGTGCCCTCTGTATTTATGGATAATGGGCACTCACTGTAGAAATGGGAAAATATAGCAACTATTTTAGAGTATAATTCTCTCTAGGTCTTATCCAGTGTCTTTATATTTGTGGGTAACATAAATTGAGATGATATAATACATACACATTTTCTGCATAATGTTTTATTTTGCTATATTTTCACTGTTTATTTTGTTTATTATTATTAATTACTATTGTTATTATTACTACCACTATTATTGTGTGTGTACATGTTGGGTGTGTGTGGATACTCATGCCATGACTCTTATGGGGAGGTTAGAGGACAACTTTGTGAAGTTAGTTTTTCCTTCCATTGTCACATGGGTCACCAAACTTGCAGGGTAACATGTCTTCATGCCTAGCCATCTCATTGGCCCTCAGACATTTAAAACTATGTCTTTCCTTTGGGGGGATATTTTTTTAAAAAATTATTTATTTATTATGTGTGCAATGTTCTGTCTGTATGTAGCCCTGACCATCCTGGAACTCTCTCTGTAGACCAGACTGGCCTCAAACTTGTGCCTGTCTCTGCTTCCCTAGTGCTGAGATTAAAGGCATGTACCACCACCATCTGGCTAAAGCTCTTTCTTATTCACATTTTCAGAAAATAAAGCAATGGGCTTCATTATGGCACTTCCATACCCACCCTCTCCCCAGTACCTATCCCTTTTTGTTCCTCTCACACTGGTCCCCTTCTTGTCCAAATATTCTTTGAGATATTATTATTGTACAATTTTTTATGATGTGCCACAATTTATGTAAATAACACCTAAGATATTCATGTCATATCACACTTTTCAGTCCTGTTAGGTTTCAGAGGACAACCATCAGCTTTCTCCGTGTGACACATCTGTGCTCTATCAAGACCAGAACAGAACCACGAAAGAGAACATTTCTGGGTCACTTGTCATACAGTGAAACAATTTCGTTTTTGAGTCTTTAGTATCCAAACATGAACTTCTAGTTTGGTACTTCTCAAAGAATTTTACAAGTAGCTAAGTTTACTGAATGACAACGACAAGCCTGTGTTTTAGCCTATGTATTTTGCGTTGTATAGTCAATTATCATCTTCAAAATACTTTGAGGATTTGTTGCATAATCAACCATAGTTTTCAGAGCTCGTACAAGTCCAGTGGCAGAAACTAATTAAAGGCAGCGTGTAAAAGATGGTGGGTGCTGTGTGTTAACACCAGCTTGCCCAGGCTCTTTCCTTTGTGTGGAAGTTTGAATGCTACCGTGGGTTAAACCGTCTTTAAAGACAATCTCATTTTTGAAAGTCCCAGCCTTAGGATAGGATAATTGTGGCATCTCTCAGACCAGGCTTCAACAAAGCCCTTGTGAGCTCAACCCACTTAGTTTGGGTTGGTGGGAAGCAGACTTCCGTGTGTTTGCTGCAGGGAGCTGGCCCTTTTCAGCTCACGGGGCTGATTGTCTGTAATTTGTGAGGCCTTAAAGAGCCCTGAGCACAGTGACAGCCCGTGAGGCAGCCTGCCTTATCGATCCCCTCAGAGCTGTAATCACAGCTTAGCGTTGGCGCAGCAGTGGGTGTCTGAGCCGAAACTGCACACCATCATTGTGAGGCCGGACAAATGAGACCTGCAAAATGGGTCTCTTAATTGGGTTTGAAAGCTCTTGTGGAAGAAAAGCTGCCAATTTTTTACCCTGTGTGAGGTGACATTTGTAAAACCTAGAAGATGAAAAGGACCTTTCGGCTCAGGGCATCAGCCTCCTTGAGCATCAACTCTCCCAAAAGGTCCCTCCCACCTCAGAGCAGGCTCGCCATGGCAACCTTTGTTTGCCTGAAGCAAAGGCATGAGCGAGCCACACAAAGACGTGGGGGAAAGTGGTTCCAGGTAAAGGAAGCAGCAAGTGTGTGGGCTTAGCTGGATGCAGCTCAGGTCTGTTCAGTTCCCCACTTCTCGGCCACGAAGCACAATGGACAGCTTGGGCTCTGTCAGTGCTCTCTTAAACAAAGAACAAATGCTCTCTCTTTCTTCCCTCAGCAAATCTCCACTTCCAGAAAAGAGACAGAGAGCCACTCACCTTGATGTTCAAGTGTGCCTAAACAGGATCTGTAATGGCATGTTGAGGTTCAGTGCTCTAATGGTGATTATTTTTTACACTGGACTTTGTTGTTATTTCTTTAATTTTTATTTTTGTTGTTGTTGTCAGACAGTGGTCACCGAGCTCCTAGTGAGCTTGTAATGCCATGGTATGATGTGGTTATGCAGAATCACTAATTACAAAGGGGTCCAAGGCTCTGAAGAGAAGGTGGGATTTTTTTTTCTAGCAAATTTTTGTTTTGTTTTTGTTTTTTAGGGAAAGGGTCTCATTATGTAGCTCTGACCATCACAGAATTCACTATGCAGACCAGTCTGGGCTCAAACACATAGAGATCCAACTGACTCTGCTTCCTTAGTGCTGGGATTAAAGGAGTGCACCCCTGCCTTTCTACCCACTTTTTAATAGATCCTGAAAAACAAAAAGTGGCCAGAGGGACTAAAATAAGCAAGCCAGGAGGAAAAAAAGTAATGGGATGCACAGGAGAAGTGGGAGGGGCCGTGTCTGCCTTCAGAGGCTTGAATTTCCTGAAATAGCTGCCAGTCTGGTCAGCCAGGCTTCTTTGACATGGTCCGAGACTGTGAAAAACAACCGCTTGTGAAAGTCCAGCCTAAAGGAGATGCGTGAGTCACTCAGATGCCGAGTGAAGACCGTGGTCCATCTGTTTATTTGAACTCATGCATTTCAGCTACAGAAGCAGGAATACATGGATCTAGCTTGAAAGCTCACTCCTCAGGGAACAAGAGTGGATTCAAAAGAATAAGTAAAAACAGTGGGTGGGAGATCAAAGTAGGATATCCTGATTGATGAAGGAGATAAAACATTAATAAGAAAAATTTGCATTTCTACACAGTTCACTGAACTGTACATTTATCTGAAAAATTCCATGCTCTTATAAACTTCCAGAATCAGCAAAAATCTGATGGCTTTCTCCTGGGACTTGTCTGCCAGGGTAGCTGAGCACAAATGCTAGGATGTACCAAGAAAGACCAAATGGAGCTTCACTTTTAACCATGCTTAACTCACACTGCAAATCCAGGCAATGTTACAGAAACCCACCTTAAAAATAGGAATATTTTACAAGTTTCATGGGATAATATGGTGGGCACTGCATCTATTTCTCTCACTCTCCGGTTCAAAAGATGAATTCCATACAATTCCTTTTTACTTTGCTGAAATAAATGGTTGAGATTTCTTTCACTGGTTCACTAGGCCTGCCACAACAAGGCACAGAGCAAAGAGGGTGGAAGCAGCATACTCATTGCCTCCGAGCCCTGGAGGATAAAGGCCAAGACCAAGGTGTCAGCAGGATTGTTTTTGCCTGAAGTTTAGTTCTGAATTTTTCAAGACTATCTTCTCATTTCTGTTTTCTCATAGTCTCACCTCTGTGTATGCCGTGTCTGTGAGAGCTACTTTCTAATTCTCAGTACAGCAGTGAGATTGGATTAGGGTCTACCCTAAAGATTTAATTATTATTTTAAAGTTCCCTCTGTCCCTCCCTTCCTCCTAACATCTTTTTTTTTTTTTGTTTTGGTTTTGGTTTTTTGAGACAGGGTTTCTCTGTGGCTTTGCAGGCTGTCCTGGAACTAGCTCTTGTAGACCAGGCTGGTCTCGAACTCTCCCTTCTTCTTTTATAGGTATTTTGAGACAATCTTACACTGTAGCCCTTGCTGGATTGGAACCTGCTACATACCTGGGTTAGCCTTGAACTCACAGTTATCCTCAGGCCTCAGCCTCCTTAGTGCTAAGACTACGTGTGTGTACATCATGTAGTGTATACCACAACTGGCTTTAAAGGTCTTATTTCTCTAAATATGGTACATTCCGAGATGCTGGGGCCTAGGGCTTCATCATGTCCAGGGCGAGATGCAAGCGAGCACAATTTAGCCTGTTACACTAAGGAATGGGAGAAACTGTCCAAGTCCACCTCCGTGTGTTAAGGAAAACGCATTCCTATGTTATAAGCAAATACAAATTGTTCTGTCCACATGCATAGGAACGCAGAGCAGGGATTGGGCAGGGCGCCCTGGATCAGTCTCTTCTTCTGATGGAAGTGGAGACAGTGTGTCCCAGACCAGGCCTAAAGAACCCATGAGAGAACACCTGCAGAGTCTTGTATATGCTACAGGATCAGAATGTTAGCTCACTGGGACATAATATGGATAAAGCAATGTCAAACTAATTACAAGAGCTAAACCAGCCCCTGCAGATGTTAGATGCAAAAATGAGTGAATTTTGCAATTTCTGGCTCAACTTTTAAAGGAAACTATGGACATAATAATATGTCTTCCAACAGTTTAGACAAGGCTTCCTTTGCAACATTTCAAATTTCATTTGGCCTTTTTCTCTTGGATTCAGGGAAGTGCCAGTGAAGCCACCTTGGTGGCCCTTCTGGCTGCTCGGACTAAAGTGATCCGCCAGCTGCAGGCAGCCTCCCCAGAGTTGACACAAGCTGCTATCATGGAAAAGTTGGTTGCTTACACATCCGATCAGGTAAGAGAGCTGGGGTGGGCACTGGCCCAACACCCCTATCCCCCACCCCAGAGCTGAATCCAAGGAACAGTTAACATCATGTCAAATCCAAAAGCAGTTCCCCAGGGATTGTGAGGGGGAAAACTTCTTATTCTATCATGGGAGCTTGATAGATCTAGTCAGAAATGAAATACACATGCTGAGATCCCCCACAACTGGCTGGTTACCATTTTTGTAGTGTGGAATTGTGCTGTGCCCCTGTGGCCTGCTTTTAAAACTCCACTGTGGAAAAATTGGAAGTGAGACTCCAACCTAATGCCAAATCCCAGCTTCGTAAATCATGTACATTCTCAAAGCTTATATTTTTTCCTATTAGCAAAAGGAATAAAAGCACCATGCTTGCTGTGACCACTCAGTCCAGCTTGTGGCTTGAGAGGACTGGCTTGGAGTTCATTACAATGCTCATAAAACCCTGCAAATAGAAATTTAGTAGTTTTAGCTCACTTATTTTATTTACTTGACTTTTTGATTAACTATTTTATATTGTTCCTTTTTCTTCATTTTAATCTTGTTAGTTGTATGTTCTTTTTTGTTGTTTGTTTTCTTTTTCAAGGAACTCACTCTAGTCCAAGCTGGCCTCAAACTCAGAGATCCACCCGCTTCTGCCTGGCAAGTGCTTGCTGGGATTAAAGGTGTACACCACCACTTCCTGGCATATTCTGTTATTATATAACCCTGTCACCTTTGGTGTGCATATTTTTATGTTTTTAAATCTACATGTATTTAAAATCACAAAATTAAAGAAAAAATCAATAGAGAGCCAACACTTCACTCTGGGAGTATTTGATTCATTAGATTGAAAATCAAGCCAGGTGTTGGTGGCTCACGCCTTTAATCCCAGCACTTGGGAGGCAGAGGCAGGCAGATCTTTGTGAGTTTGAGGCCAGCACGGTCTACAGAGTGAGTGTCAAGATAGGCTCCAAAGCTATACAGAGAAACCCTGTGTCAAAAAAACAAAAACAAAGCAAAAAAAAAAAAAAAGAAGAAGAAGAAGAAGAAGAAGAAGAAGAAGAAGAAGAAGAAGAAGAAGAAGAAGAAGAAGAAGGAAAGAAAGAAAGAAAGAAAGAAAGAAAGAAAGAAAGAAAGAAAGAAAGAAAGAAAATCAAGATTCCAGGATGGAAACCAGTCCAGGAAAGAGGTGATTTCATAGAGGAAGAGAAGAAACCAACTCTGCTGCCATCATGGGGCATCAAGAGCCCAGGTCAGGTGCTCTGCACAACCAGTGACTGAGGAGCCAAGGCAATACACCCTCACAGATTCAGTTCTACTTGTTCTCATTGCAGGCACACTCCTCTGTAGAAAGAGCTGGATTAATTGGTGGAGTAAAGTTAAAAACAATCCCTTCAGATGGCAACTTTTCCATGAGAGCTTCTGCCCTTCAGGAGGCCCTGGAGCAAGACAAGGCAGCAGGCCTGATTCCATTCTTTGTAAGTTCAACCTTGGAGGAGTGGGCACTGTGGGACCCTCTGGGACCTGTGTGCATCTAGGGTAGAGGGTAGAGTTCAAGGCGTGCGTGCGTGCGTGCGTGCGTGCGTGCGTGCGTGCGTGCGTGCGTGCGTGTGTGTGTGTGTGTGTGTGTGTGTGTGTGTGTGTGATCTGGGATGAGGTGGTCATTGTCTTCACTTGTAGTGACTTGGATGAGAAATGACCCCCATGGTGCCAGGCATTTGAACACTTGTTCCCCAGTTGGTGGAACAGAGTTTTGGTGATGCAGCCTTTCATTTCCAGTTCACTCTCTCTGCTTCATGCTTGAAGCGCAAGATGTGAATTCTTACCGTCCTGTCCCTGCCATCATGCCTGTTACCTCTTGTCATGCTGCCATTTTGGACACTAATCTGCAATAGTAAGCTCAGACAAACTCTTCCTTCTCTGTCTTGGTCATGGTGTTCTATCACAGCAACAGAGAGTAACTAAGATACACAGATACCATGGGTGAGCTCCTCACACTCCAAAGGATACCCCAAAGTCACACAGTCAGCCATGATCAAAATCAGTGGGTCACAGGACAAAAGAAAACAATGTTAAATGTAAGGAAGAGACTTCTAAGGGGAATGTCAGGGAAAGAAAGGAGATTGGAGGTATGAAAGTAACCAGAATGTGTTATATACATGTATGAAAATGTCAAAGAATAAAACTAATAAAATTATATTAAAGAAGAAAATCACCTGGCAGTGGTGGCACGTGCCTTTAATCTCAGTACTCTAGAGGCAGAGGCAGGCAGATCTCTGTGTGTGAATTCCAGGCCAGCCTAGTCTACAGAGTGAGTTCCAGGACAGCCAGGCTGTTACACAGAGAAACCCTGTCTTGAAGAAACAAAACAAAACAAATCACTATAGGCTTTACTGCCTGGGTTGGTTGCTATCAACAGATACTAAGAAGGTTCCTTTGTGGGAGGCTTGTGAGCAAACAGTGAATTATCCCTCTGACGAAAAATATCTAACTAGCCAAATGGCTTGCTGGCTCTTTTATGCCTGATTATGCATTTGACTGGGGGATGCACCTGGAGTTTGAGAACTGTCATGTTTCTGATGTAGCCACAGCAGTATGTTCTGCCTGGGACTAATATGTCATGTTTGAAGCAATTGGAGTGTCATGACTGTGGCTCTATGGGTCTTCTGCCTGGTTACATAGTGTTACCAGGGGAGCTTTAGGAATGCTGACTCCAGGATAATTTTGGAAGCATGTCTATGGGCAGAACCAGGCATAGGTCATATTTAATGGCAAGATTCTAGTGTGCATCTGGGTTTGAGAACATTGTTCAGGATCTCTTTTTTCCTTTTTATTTTTCAGTGCTAGGGTTGGAACCCAGGGTTTCTTGGAGTCGTCTTTACCCCTTGAGTAGGGTGTCTACATACAAGCCCTTATATTACTATTTTTAGTAAGCTTATGAGATAGTAGCCTTCCATGTGGATTTTTAAAACACCCTCACCGTCAAGTTATCCATCCCCAAGCCACTGCTACACACTACACGGCCATCTCTCTCCCCATGTAATCCTTCCTGCCTCCTTATTCTCCTAGCCACATCACACCACCTGTATTTTACTATCGTCTTTAAGCTCTTTATTTCTCCCTCTCCCCAACAGCAGTCCCTTTCTGCTTTCCTGGCTTCTCTAAGTACTCCAAGGTAAACACACAAATCTGATGATTGCCGCTGGGATCCGAATACGGGAGATAAAATGTGGTTGTAGTCTTTCTGGGTCTGACTTACTTGACTCCATCCATGTGCTTGCAAATTTCATTTTTAAGTGGAATAAAATTCTACTGTGTGCATATACCACGCCTTTGTTTGTCAGCTGGTAGTTGGCTGATTCCATTTCCTAGCGATTGTGAATAGAGTTGCAATGGAGATGGATGCACAATTGTCTCTATAGTAGACAGAGTCCTTTGGGCATATGCCCTGGAGTGACATAGCTGGGTTACAAGGTAGTTCTACTTTTCACTTTTTGAGGAAACTTCACTCTGATTTCCATTGGGGCCATCCAGTTTGCACTCCCACCAATAGTGAGTAGTGTTCCCCTTTTCTGAAGTTCTCAAAAGTGTCTGTTGTCGTTTATTTTCTTGATGTTGGCCATTGTGACTAGGGTAAGGTGAAATACCAAAGTAGCTATAGTTTGCATTTCCCTAATGGCTAAGGATATTTCTTAGCCATGTGTACTTCTTCATTTGAGAACTCTCTGTTCCATGTTTAGCCTGTTTTTTAATTGGGTCTTTTGTTTTCTTGGTGTTCAGGTTTTTTTTGGTTTTTTTGGTTTTTTAATTCTCTTATACATCCTAGACACTGATTCTCTGTCAGATGCATAGCTGACAAAGATTTTTTCTCTCACTTCCTATGCTGCTCCTTCACTCAATGTCCATTTCATCATAGAATCTCTTTAATTTCATGCTAACAAGCTTGTTGATTTCCTATACAGCTGGGGTGCTATAGAGAAGTATATCTGAGTCTATATCCTGGACTGTGATGCTTATTGTTCCCTCTAGATGTTTTGAGTACAGCCTTGAGGTCTTTGGTGCATTTAGAATTGACCTTTTTTTCTGGGTATAAAATAAAGATCAAATTTCTAGGTAAGATGACACCTAAGCCACCTGATTTTTGGCAAAGATTAAAAAGAAAAAAAAAACCCATTTGACTGGAGAGATGGCTCAGAGGTTAAGGGCACTCACTTACTTCTCTTCCAGAGGTCCCCATTTCAATTCCTGGCAACCACATGGCAGCTCACTGCCACCTATAATGAGATCTTGTGTTCTCTTCTGGTGTGTAGGCACACATGCAGGCAAAACACTGTATATATAATAAATAAGCCTTAAAAAAATCCGCACTGAAGAAAAGATGGCATCTTCAACAAATGGTCCTGGAAAAACTGAAAGTCTCCCCTTTTTATGAAGAATGGCTTGCTGTTAGGAAAGACCCACTTTCTCTGTAACAGTTGTCACCCAGTTTCTCCATTTATACCGAAATTAATTACTGATGGATTTAAATGTTAGCTACTATCTTGGCATTTGTTTTCTGTTTGGTTCACTTCTTATTTTTCTTCTCTACTTCTTTAATTTTTTTTTTATTGAGTGTTTTTATATTGTTCCATCTCTTCATTTTTATCTTGTTTGGTTAAATATTATTTTATTATGCTTCTCCCTAACCTTTTGTGTAGTTATTAGTATACATTTAAATCTACACATATTTAAACTCTACTAGACAAAGAAATTTTACAAGAGCAACACAAATTTAGAAAAATCTACCATCAGGTTCATTAGCATTCATTTATTTTATACTTCTTATTTTCTTCTGTGTGAAAAAAACACTTAGAAATTGTTTTAGTGAATTAATGGTGTGGTCTGCTAGTTTTATTTTCATGAAAACATCTTTATTTTCCATTTACTTTTGAAAGATATTTTTACTGATAAAATACCCTGACAAAAACAAACTAAGGACAGAGGGGTGCTTTTGTTTGGTTTGATTTTTAAGATTTTCATTTAATTTTACATTTTACTTGGATGTAGTCTGTGCACTTGTGTGTAGTGTCCCTAGAGGTCAAGGGTATCAGATCCCCTGAAACTGGAATTACAGATGGTTGTGAGCCTTCATGTAGGTGCTAGGAATCAAATGCCAGTCTTCTGGAAGAGTAGCCAGTGCTCTTAACAACCTAGCCATCTTTCAAGCCACTGCTTGTTTTGTATTTTGAGCTCACAGTTCAAGGGTAGTCCCTCAAGAGCAATGAATGCATGCACACTCATACACTCATGCTCAGATTGTATCCCCTGTCCTCTCCCCCACTCCCGCCCCCAGGGAATAGTCCTGCCTACAATTAAGACAGATCTTCCCATATCAATTAGCACAATCAAGATAATCCTCCATAGGCATTTCCAGAGGTCCATCTGTCAGGTGACTCTACATCCTGTCAAACTGAGGATTAACACTAACCATCCCAGCTGAGCATAAAATGCTAAGGAGGAAGTGTATCTCCATCATTGACTATCTTCTGTGATGTCTGTGAGATGTCAGTTGTCAGTGTTATTGTTGTTTGCATTGAGACAAGGGGGAATGTGACATTCCTCTTCCCAGTAGCTTAGAATATTTGTTTTCCTGTCTTTACTGTTAGGCAGTTTTACCAAGACACAAAGAAAATTGTTTCTTGTACTATTTCTGTGGATTCTAATATCATTTTGGGGAAATACACATTGTCTTCTCATAGTTTACGTCTCTTCACTGTCTCCCTCTTTTCATTCTGGGGCTATGGTTACATGTCTTAAGTCTTTCTCCTGAATGTCTGTATCTTGTATGTTCCTTCCTGTGCTTTCCATCTTAAAAAAAAAAAAAAAGTTCGGTTCCCCACACCTATGTCAGGTGGTTTATAACTGCCCTACAACTCCAGCTCCAGGAAGACTGAATGGCTCTGGCTTCTATGGCTGCCCTCACTCATGTGCACTCATGTGCCTGTGTACTTATATACAGGCACAAACACACAGTTTAAAATAATAAAAGAAAATATTTTTAAAATTACAAAAACAAAGGTATTCTATGCCAATCGCTTTTGCTCCCACATATTACCGTTCATATAGTTGCAGTATAACATTAGAATCAAGAAATTGGCAAATGGTTTACAGTGTGTATCCTTACAGCTATAGAGTCATCTAATGATTCTATTAGCCTAAACACCGAAATGTGTTGTTCCTGAAAGGATCTATTTCTGGTGGTTCCTTTCTTTACTTTCACCTTCTAGTCTCCCATTATCCTTGGAGAATATTGAGGATGTTATAGAAATGGGATCATATAGTAGGTGAAAAGCTGAGATTTGCTTTTCCTGTGCCCTTGCTATCCACCTGGGTATCATGTGTATTCCTTTTTACCGCTGCACCACAGATTTGGTATCAAACCATATTCAACCATCACCTACTAAGAAATACTTTGACTGCTCTCATTTTCCAACTACTGCAAACAAAACATTCATGAACATCAATGCATAGATATTTGGATAGAGAAATATTCCCATTTCTTTGGAATGCAAAGAATAATAAAATAGTCTCTAGACTGACTGTCTTGCTTTGCACACCTACTGTTTAGCCTGAAATTTTTAGATTCTTTAGGTTTTTGCTTCCTCATAAGCATTTGATATTGTCATTTTTAAATTTTAGTTCTATCAATAGGAGTGTAATAATATCTCCTAGGGACATAATAATCATTTCTCTGGTGATTAACAATTCAAATATCTTTTCATGTGGATATTCACCATCCATACAGTTTTTGTAAAATGTGAAGTCATTTTTTTGTCCATGTTCTAAGTGGTGATGGACTTTTAAAAAAAGTTATTTATTTAAATTTATTTTATGTGCATTGTTGTGAAGGTGTTAGATCCCCTGGAAGTGGAGTTCCAGACAGTTGTGAGCTGCCATGTGGGTCTGGGAGTTGAACCCTAGTCCTCTGGAAGAGCAGCTAGTGCTCTTAACCTCTGAGCCATTTTTAAAGATTTATTTTTTAAGTGTGTGTGTGGGGGGGGTGGGATATGTGTATATGCTATAGGTATGTGTATCTGTGTGTGTATGTGTGTCTGTGTGTGGGAATATGTGTATATGTCTATAGGTATGTGTATCTGTGTGTGTGTATATATGTGTGAGGGTATATGCAGGTACCCTCAGAGTCCAGACAAAGGTGTTGGATTTCTTTAGAACTACAGTTAGTTACAGGTGGCTGTGTGCTACCTCATAATGAGTGCTAGGAACTGAAATTAGAACTTCTGCAAAAAGCAGTATGTGCTCTTAGCCACTAAGCTATCTTTCCGGCCCTTGCATTGATTTTAATTTTGTCTTTTTTAAATAAATTTTTAAATGAATTCTCTGAGAATTTTGTACAATGCACTTTGATCATATTAACCCTCAATTTTTCTCCCTAATTCTTTTCAGAAGTACCCACATTTCCCTAATTTATGGCTTTTTTTTCTTTTTAAATAACCTAATGAGTCTATTTGTGTTGCCCAGACCCTCTTGGACGTGAGACCATCCACTGGAGCACAGCTGACATACCAGGAGCTGTACCCTTAAAAAAAAAAAAAAAAAAAAAAAAAAAACCTGACTCTCTCTTCCCAGAAGCCATCAATGTCAAACCTCAGTTGAATTTTTTTCTTTTAAAGTAACATTGATTTTGATAGAGCAGTTTTAGGTTGCCGCTATAACAGAATACCTAACAGAAATAATTCAAGAAGGAAGGACTTATTCTGGCTTATGGTTTAGGGAACACAGCCTATCAGATGACAGCAGGGGCTGCTTGGAGGGCTGTTGGAATGTGAGACAGCTGTTTAATCATATCAGCATCAAAAAGCAGAGAGCACAGGCTAGAAGGGAACTGGCCAAGAACTCATAAGATCTGCCCTGCAATGACCCACTTCCCATGGCGAGGCCCCATGTCCGGAATGTTCTACAACATTCTAAAGCTGTATGGCCATCTGTGCAAGTGTTGAAACACATAAGCCTGTGAGGGACATTCCACATTCAAGCCATAGCCCAAGTTCCCAAAAGAAAAATAGAACAGAAAGTTTCCATACCGACGTGCATGTTTTCCAAATGTCTGCTCACAGTCTGTAGCCTGTTATTATACTCTCTGAATTGTGTCTTTTGTCTTTAGTGAGCCAGATATCTAATTTCAGTGAAGTGCAATTTATCCATTTTTCCACGGATCAGTCCTTTGAAATTATACATAAAATGGTGCAAGAGACCTTTCCCTCCCTGGAGTAGTGTTAAATACTGTTTATAAAAAAAACAAACACAAAACAACAACAACAGTGAAACACTATTAGTGTTGATGACAAAGTCTTTAAGTACTTCTTGTGATGTTCATTTTCTCATAAATAATTAAACATGCAGATGAATGGCATGATTTGTCTCCTTAATTAGCAGCATTAGACTCTCCCTTGCTACCATAGCTGCAACAAAGCTTCCAGTCAAACAGTCATCTACCCTGATGCCAGCACCAGCCATTGAGAACATTTCACAGACACCCTGAGAAACAGCCTTAGTTGATTGCCCCTGCTACTGCTCCAGCAAGGACTGATTGAAACCATTTGTGCCAGTCTTTTTTGCTATCACAAGCTTCCATGAGCTCTATATAATCCTGCAACCATTTCCACATAGACCAAAAGGAAGCCACATCTGTGTTGACCTAGCCAAGGAACTGCTGTACGTGGTGGTAAAGACGAAAGGCTGTAATTGATTCCAAAAGAAGTCTCAATGGTGTGATTGGTGCTAAGAGGCAAGGCTGTGTTGGTCCAAAACAAATGGCAGTTTCTGCCTAAATGCCTCTTCTCAGACTGTACCCTCCAGGCTTCCTAGGCTCACAAAGTGTATTAGCTCTGGTGTACTCTCTTGTGTTGTCCTCCCTGGTGTTGCAACATTAGGCCTAATAAAAGGATTCTCTCCAGTGGTCTTTCCTTTTAGTAGTGTGGCTGAGCAACAGAGAGAGCAGGGCAGCAGTGATGGCAAAGGCAGCAGAGTGGCAGTGGCAGTGACAGCTGAGCAGTTGGCAGGCTGGGCTGTGAAAGAGGCAAGGCAGCTGCTCGACAGCTGAAGAAGAATCAGATGAACAGTTTGAGAACAGCTAGGGTGGGCCGAGGAAGGGCTGAAGGAGAGGGGTGGCAAGAGAGGGTGGACAGCTGAGGCTAAAGAAGGATAAAAGAAAGACTCTACAGTGTCAAAAAAGAAAAACTGCAGGCCCTGGTTGCCAGAGGAATTCCAGAGAGCTGTCAGATCTTGAAACCAAGGGTCTCAGATGGCCCAGGGCTAGCATGTAACACTGGTCAGAGTATAGGGTTAAGGAATGCCAACTTCCTTGGCCTACACAAGGTCTGTGACACTGGATGTTGTCAAGAGCTGAGAAATCCTTATACTCCTGCTGCCCACAAACTTCAACCCTAATTACAACCAAAGGCTGAAAATTCCCAGCTTTCTAGGCTTACACAAGAGTTGTAGCACGTACAGGGCTTAGAGTCCCAATATCCAAGGCATGCATAAAGACTGTAACACTAGAAGGTACCACCTGCTGTTGCTCCCACCTGCTTACGGCCATCACTCACTGCTGCAAAACACCAAGGGAAACAAAAGCTCCCAGTACTTGAAGGTTGTCTCCTTGGCTACACATTATTTCTGTATAAACAGAACAAAAGGACTCCAGCCAACTGATTCAACACCATGACCAGATAGATTTTCTTCAGAGTTACATTCTAGGAGCTTCGTAGTTTTCTACTTTATACTTAAATCTATCATCTATTTTCAGCTGATTTTTGTGAAAAGAGCAAAATGTGTTTAAAGTCCTTTGAGGGTTTGCGTATGTGTGTGTGTTGTGATGGGCCATTGTTTCAGAGTCTGTTGAAAGGCTATACTTCCTCCATTAAACAACCATTCCTCCTTTGTCAACGCTTGGCTTACATGTGTAGACCTATTTCTGGTCTGTTGGTCTGACTTTTTCTTTCTTTTTTCTAAGACCACACTGTTTTAGTTTTTGCAGGTTTATAGCAAGTTGGCTAAGGTGGGATCAGAACTCTGATATTATTGTTTAAAATTATTTGTTTTATTTTTGAGTTTTTTGACTTGATTATAAACTTTAGATTCAATTGTTAATATCAACCATGAGACTCATAGCTATTATCAAGTTGAGGAAGTTTTGCATAATCTTGGTTTGCTAAGAGATAACTTTGCTTCAGATCATAAATAATGATATGATTTCTCTTCTTTAGCCAGATGATATTTATTTGTTTTCAAACATTCAACCAGCCTTTACATCTGAAGTAAAGCACGCTTGGTTGTATTATATAATTCTTTTCTCTCTGTTGGATTCATTTTGCTAATATTTTATTGAAGATTCTTACATCTATATTCATGACATATACTTGGCTATCACATCCTTTTCTGATGTTCCTGTCTAGTTTGGGTATTATGTTATTGTTAATATCATAGAATGAGCTATGGTATTTCAAGTTTCTTTCTGAAATGTCCATGGAACAACCAGAGGAGTCCAGTTGGGCATGGTGGATGCACTTTTTGATTTTGCAAGTTGCTGACTACAGACACAGTTTCAATACACACAGTTCTACTAAGATTATTTATTTGTCTTTATGGAAGTTTTATGTTAAATCTCTCCAGAAATCTATGCATTTCATCTGAGTCTTTACATTTGTGGACACCAAGTCCATGATATTTCTTACTATCTGTTTAGTGTCAATGAGATCAGAGGCCATAATATTCTTTATTATCCTTCCAATACCAATGAGATCAGCAGTGATGGCTCCAGTTTCAGTTTTGATGTTAATAGTTTCTGTCTTTGCTGTTTTGTCTTAGCTAATCTGGCTAGAAGTCTATCACATTTATTGATCTTTTCAAAGAATCAGCTTTTTACTATTTTTTATTTCATTGATTTATTGATATTTATTTTTATTTTCTTATATTCACTTTGCACTTAATTTTCTTCTTTTACTAGTTTCCTAAGGTGATCAGTTGGGTTATAGATTTTAAACTTTCTTTATTCTAGTAGATGTATTCAATGCTATAAATTTCTCTCTAAGCAATTTCACTATTCTGATAAATTATCTTGAATTGTAGTGTCATTTTCTATGAGCTGAAGTACTTTTTAGTATTTCTTGAGAATTTTCCTTTGACATTTAGAAATGTGTTATATGATTATTCAGAGTTTGGGATGTAATCTAGCTATCTTTTGATCACTGATTTCTCATTAAATTCCACTGTAAATTTAAGAACATATCTTGTACAATATCTATTCTTTCAAATTTATTGAGATGTGTTTTATGGCTTGCATTAGTGAATGTTCCACGTAAACATGAGAAGATACATTATACGATCATTATATGAAGTATTTTACAGATTTAATTAGATCAAATGATTGATGATACTTTTCAATTCAAGTACATCTTTATCAAATTTCTGTCTCTTGGATCTGTCTATTCCTGGTAAAAGAGTATTAGGAGTCTTTAACTGCAAGGGTTGGCTCATCTGTTTCTTTCTACAGGTCTATCAATTTTTAATTTGTGTATTTTGTTGAGGCATGAATACCAATAAGGGCTGCTGTTTCCTTGGGGGAAGTGACTCTTCAGCATCATGAAAAGTTATTCTTTTGTTATTGCTATGTTGTCCCCACTTTACCCTCTGTGAATTTCTAAAAATTTTTGATTTGGGGGAGAATACACATAGTATAAAACACGTTAACCATTTCCAAATGTGTTTTTCAGTGCTGTTTAGTACATTAGACCTGAAGTTTTGGCTGTGTATAACTGCCACACTGCCATAAGTTTGAAGAGTCTGAAGTTGCACCACTGTAAGCCAGGGATCACCTGGGTGTGTGTTATGAAATATGAGCTTTCAGAATAGTCATTGCTATTGTTTTACTCCAAAAGCTAGTATTACAACTTTTCTTTGCAACTCTGCACCAGTATATATAATTTACTAAACTAATACATGTTCAAACAATTAGTTTATATGCAATTATCACCATTTGCCAATGCACAAAACTCCTTCTTTCTCACAAGATTGACATTTAGTGTCCATTAAATAGTAACCTCTACACCCTTAAGCCACTAGAAATCAACCTTGAATTTTATGTGACTATGAATTTCATTGTTTCAAGTATCTCTTTTCATGAAAGATGTTTTTTACTTAGTATAAGGTCTTCAGCATTCTTCCAATCTGTAGCATATACCACAGTTTCTATTCCTTTTTTGTTTGTGTGTGGTGTGGTGTATACAGGTATGCATGCATGCATGCATATGTACATGCAGTAATATGTATACATGTATCCTTGTGTGTGTACATGTGGATAACATCTGTCAATGTTGGATATCTTCTTCAATTGCTCTCCATCTGATTTTTTGGGGGACAAGTTGAACTTGGAGTTAGGTTGATTGATGAATAAGCTCCAGGGATCTATCTGTTCTCACGCCCTCCCCAAACCCTGGGATTACAGGCTCATACTGCCTCACCCAACTTTTTACATGGATGCTTGGGAACAATTCTGATCCTCATGTTTGCATGTCAGACGCTTTACCAACTGAGCAATTTCCCCAGCCCTTCTGTTCTTCCTAATAATTGTTATGAAAAGACTTGCTTCTGCCACTTTCCAACGTCCTTCTATATGGTGTATAATATCCCCTGCACTTTGCTTTCTATTGCTGTGATAAGCACTGACAAAACACAGCTTGGGGCTGAAGTGTTAATTTAACTTACACAACCCAATCACAGTCCATTTGAAGGGAAATCAGGGCAGGAACTCAAGTCAGAGACCTGGAAGCAGGAAGTAAAGCAGAGGCCATGGAGCAATCCTGATTACTGGAAGAATCTCAAGGATTGCTCAGTTTTCTTATACAATCCAGACCATCTGTCCAGAGGTAGCATTTCCCACAGTGTGCTTGGCCCTCTCCCATCACACATTAATCAAGAAAATGCCCCCACAGACTTGCTTACAGGCTAATTTGATGGGAGCATTTTCTCCGTTGAGGTTCCCTATTCCCTAGCTTGTGTCAAGTTGACAAAAAACTAACCAGCACACTCTCAAATTTCCTGCATTACTGTGTTCAGTTTAATTTTCTTTGTAATGAAATGTTTACATTCAATATAGACATCGGGCTTGTGGAAAATGTACAGAAATGAGAGGTATATTCATATAGTTGTGTCTTGCTATCCACAGGATATTGTTTCCAGTGTGCCTGTGGATGCTCAAGGGCCTTATGTGAAAGCCCACAGTATTTGCATATAACCTTGGTACCTCCCTATATGTTTTAAGTGCTTCTGATGTCTATAGCAATGCTTACACATCATTTTATTCATGGATTCAACACATAGTACTTCATGCCCAGAAAATTGGAACTTTCTGGGTTTTTTCCTAATATTTTTAAAAATTTCACTTTTAATTGAAAATAGTTATTTTCATACCACATATTCTAATTATGGCTTCCCCTCTCTCATCTCCTCCCAGATGCCCTCCATCTCCCCACCCTCCCAACTCCACACATGGTTTCTCTCTCTAAAGAAAACAAACAGGCAAATGAGAAACAAACAAGAATAAAATAAAATGAACAAGCTAACAAACAAACATAAGGGAAAGAGAAACAAAGAAAGATCACAAGAAATGCTTATACACACACACACACACACACACACACACACACACACACACTATAAAAAAACACAAAATCAGAAGCCATAATATACAAGGAGAAGACTTAAAAAAAAAAGGCAAACAAAGCAATATGAGACAAAAAAATAAATAAATCTCCAAAAATATTTTTGAGTTTGCTTTGTGTTGGCCATCTAATGCTGGGCATGGGGCCTGCCCTTAAGTGTGGTTTGTATACCCAATGAGACTCCCTTGGAAAAACTAAATTTTCCTTTGCAAGTGGTTGTTAATTGGAGATAGATCATTAGCTGGGGGTGGAAGCTCCTGTCTGCTTCCCCATCTCAGTGCTGGGGAAGTGTCTGGTTTGGACCTGTGCAAGCCTGTGCATGCTGCCAGTTCATATGTGCATCTGTCCTGTTGTTTCTGGAAGACACTGTTTCTTTGGTGTCACTCCTCTCCTCTTTTTGCTCCCTCTTGTGTATAGTTCTCTGAGCCCTGAGGGGAGGGATTTGATGAATATCTCCCTTTTAGAATTGAGTGTTCCAAGTTCTTTCACTCTCTTCACACTGTCCAATTGTGGGTGTATGTATTCGTTTCCATCTATTGCAGTTTGAAGCTTTTCTGAAGATGACTGAGCAAGACAGTGATCTATGAATATAGCAGAATGTCATTAGGCGTCATTTTATTGATATGTTCATGTAGCAGAACAGTAGTATTTGGTTTTCCCCTAGCTTCGTGGCCTATTTGGTTTCAGATTCTTGGCCACCTAAACAGTGTCAAGTTGTTAGACCCAACCTCAAATCAAACCTCAAATACAGAGGGTCAACTGTATTCATGTGCTCAACTGAAGAAGCCAAGTAAGGAGAAACACAAGTACTGAAGTGAAGACTGAACAGTTCATTGAAATAGAGTCAAATTTTATTTTAATTTTTTTTGGGGGGGAGAAGTTTTTGACACAGGGTTTTACTGTGGCTTTAGAGGCTGTCCTGGAACTCACTCTGTAGACCAGGCTGGTCTCGAACTCACAGAGATCCACCTGCCTCTGCCTCCCGAGTGCTGGGATTAAAGGTGTGCGCCACCATCGGCTGTTGTCAAATTTTATTTTCATGCAGGAGGGGAAAAAGAAACAATATGCCATTTTTTTAAATTGTGCTTTCTTTAATGAACCAAATTGCAGAAAATATTAGAGAATATCCTTGCCCCTTTGCAGACAGAAGCCACAGATATCACCAGTCCTATGCATTGACACAAAGAGAAGTGCCATAGTTCATTTGTGCATTCATACATTTGATAAACGCTTGTATCTCAGTGTACCTTTACCAACTCTGAGGATGTCTGACCAGCCACTGTCTATTTCCTTTTGGAATGGTTTTTCATGACAAAAATACAGATATGCCTGGTCTTTGCATCATTTCATGATAACTACATATACAAATAAGAGTAGAAGATGCAATCAGCTTTGGAGAGGATCAATAACGCCTGTTGCTAAGCAACACAATAGCAACTTATAAGTATATCCTAGAGGCTGGACAGGCAGGGATTCATGGTGCATTGCAGGTTTTGTTAAAAGAATGAGGACTAATAACATTCATCAGTGGGAAAGAGCACAGGATTCTTGAAACAGTGCAAATGGTTTGTTATTTCAAGGTGCAGCTTGGGGCTATTCAACTGGGATACAGATAGGGAAGGGGTAGTAGCTAGGTCTTGCCTTAGTTCCCTAATGTTCATAAGTATTTGCATGTGTGCATGTGTAATGGCTAAATGCACCCTCCTGGAATGCAGGTGTGTAGCCCTCAGTATATGTCAAGAATTGCAGGCCCCTCAAGCTGGATACCCACTCCTGAGAATAAGAGGCTTATTTGGCAGAGTCTGACCAAGGAAGCTGACTCTGTCCTTCCATGGACTTGGGTACCATACTAAAGCTTCTCTCTTTCTATTTTCTTCATAATAGTTTGCTTCTCCAATAAAGCCAACTTAATAACATCAGCAAAGGGCAATGCCTGCAAGGCACGTACGTGAGGGAAAAGGGCTGATGGGGTAGGGACAGCAGGGGAGGAGGTCACACAGGCTCTGTCACTAGCAGGAAGGCCGCGGGCTCTCAAGATAGAGGCTTGCTCTGACTCCTGCCCCCTCCTGCTGCACAAATGTGATTAGGGCTCTGCAGAGCACACTGAAATCAGGTTAGTGTCACTGAGCGATACTGAGCTGGGGTAATCAGAGCCTGGAGCAGAGCAGGTGCTAGCTTTAATATGGCTTCTGAGAATTAGGACAAGCTGATTTGTAGCTCGGTGGCACGTGGACAAGTCATTAGGACACTGTCCATGCAGCCCCCTGACGCCTCACCATCTTAGGTCTTACTGCCTGCTCACAACTCCTCTGCAGCTAGAAAGGACTAGGGCCTTTAAAGCACTCAGGACCACTGTCTTCCAAAGACATGGCTAGTGGTATCATTGTTGATATGTCCCTGGCTACCTGCTCCTGACAATGACCTACTCTGGCAACTTCTTTAAGTCAAATATGAAGCAGGGATTGTGAACCTATCTAAGGTCATCGTGAAGATCTACCCAGGAAACACGCAGAGTAACCAGACTACACCAGCAAGGCACTAAGAACAGTCACTCATTTTTATTCCCCATCAGGGCTCCTTCCAGAACAAGGCAGAATGCTATTGTTTCTACTCAGTTGTTTCAAGCTCATTACAAATAAATCAATACTTGTGTGCAAATCTAAGAATGAATGTTTATGTTGCCCAAAAGCTCATCTCAGGCGATAAGCAGTAATCATATTTGGCAGAAGTCATTCTCTATACTCTTTGTGCACCCAGTAATAGATAAAGGCAGATTTTAACAAGCAAATCTTTAACATGTATGAATCTAACAGCAGAAATGATTGTTCTTAGGCCAATTAGCGTTTAGATGAGATAATTAGATGAAGCTGAAGCAATTGCTGCATTGCAGATATGTCATTTCTAAGAGACACAACTGGAGAAGATAATGCAGTATTAATGTCGACTTAGTCTGTTTTTACTGGAACTTCATGGTTTTACTGTGAATAACACAGACAAAGCATTTAAGAGTCCTATGATGAACTGACCCAGTTAGCCAGTTACCTAAAACAAAGCATTTTAATATTCAGTTAAATATCAAGATGAAATTACAGATACCAAAGAAAAACCACATGTGACCCTGAGACCCTCCACATGACTCATCGTGTACAAATGAGGCAAATGTGAAGAATGTTGAATGCATGAAGAGAAGAAAGTGAGTTGAGATATAGAGGAGTCTGAGGCTCCAGGAAAACCTGGCAACAGGAAACCTGGAAGCCCGCTGGTACTCTTCACACTGAGCAGGTCCTGTGCCCATTATGTTACTTGTGAGTGAGAAAGAAGGGGCCAGGCAAGCAACCCAGCAATGCAATACGACTGGGCTTTACACCTATGGCTCTCTCTCTCTCTCTCTCTCTCTCTCTCTCTCTCTCTCTCTTTCTCTTCCTCTCCTTCCCTCCCTCTCTCTCTCATTTGATTTTTGTTCTTTTTAGACAGGGCCTTCTTTTTTTTTTAATTACATTATTTATTGTGTTTGTGGAGGCCGGAGACAACTTGTAGGAAGCAGTTCTCTCTTTCCACCACATGGGTCCTGGAAATCAAACCTAGGCCATTAAGCTCAGTGGCAAATGGCTTTACCTTGCCTGCCCTGAGATGGTCTTCCTCCATAGTCCAAACTGACCTCAAACTTGAGATTCCACTGCCTCCATTCCTGAAAGCTAAGATAGCAGGCCTGTGTCACCGTTCATGGCCCTTATTGCTTTTCTGATGCTCTGACATCTTTGGGCAATGATGTCCCTACAGGGCCTACCTCTTTTGGATCAAAGACCCAGTGGCAAATCCAATATTCATAGGCACACTAACCAAGGAAGAGCTCAGTGAGGTTCTTTCTTCAGGGTGCTGTCTCCCTGTCCTATTTACCCCTGAACCAGCCAGGTACCAAATAATTATGGGCAGCCTGAACCTCTAAAATTAGTCAAAGCAGCCTCTTTGCCTGCCTTGACTGTAACTTCCCATGAACACCAAGAGAACAGCCATGTGCCCCAACGTCTGACAGATCCTAAACCTTCTGCATATGTCCCCTATGGTGTACTCCACAGTATGACATGGTCCTCTTCTGAGAACTGTTAATAAGACAACAAACTATCTTCAGTGGAGGACTTCATGATCTCCTGGGTCACCATACATACATAATCACAACGCCCGTATTTAAATGTTTGCCTCTGCTGAGCCTGAGGACAGCCCTGTGAAGAGATCTTTGTGGATATAGATGGGTGTTAGAGAGAAGCTGTCAGAGCCCTGCCAACACCTGCTTTGTCACCTTCTCCTACAACCAGGTACAGAAAAACCCTGGTCCCTGGTAAAGGCACTACCTGTAAGAAAGAGTGCCAAGTACCTCCACCAACCCAGGCCTCTATGTGGGCAGCAAGGCCCAGGAAGCCAGGTGAGTGACCCAAGGATGACAGGTTACCTGGCAAGAGAGTATGAGCTTACTGAGAGGTGGCTTTGGCTTTCAGGACAAATACAGGTGGTCATCTGTGTGACAGAGCCAGAAAGGCCTGCCAGAAAACCATGTCTGAATTTCTGACCTGCCCTAGCTAACACTTGGGTCCTGTGGTATAGTTAATATTATTGGAGCAAGGGACTTGACACAAGGTTGCAAACTTTGCTCAAATAGCATTGTGTGACTTACTTCCGGGGAGACTTGAACAATCATGAACCCTTAACATATGGCATGCACTGGACATAAGGGTACATGTTTCCATCAAGTCAGAGGAAAAAGTTCATTATCCCAATAGCATGTCCTCTGTGAATCCGATTGGCCCTTGGCTTTCACAAACAAGGCCTTTTTTTTTAAAAAAAAAAAAATCATTTGGAGAGGGTCAGTTCAGCAAATAAATTTTAGCATCCATTCCATGTCTAGTAAAGTACAAATTCCCACCAACATAAATACTTGGTTTCAACGCTTGGATCTGGAGGAAGAGATAATCACATGAATGAACAACTTGGGTAACAGTGTCACAAGACACTGAGAGGATGGATTCTACAGTGGATTCTAGGTTATATTTCCCATCGCATGACCCAGAGTACCCCATGTTTTCTCAGAACACCCTTTAGTAACATTGCTAGCACCAGCAGAACTTTCTCATGGACATTTTGAAGGTTAAAGCAAATCTTTGGGAGCAATGGCATTCTGGATAAGAAAAATCACAGAGTAAGGACATTGAGGCACATTCTTGAACAATGTTCTGGTGTGGCTTTACTGAGCCTAGGATGGGTCAATTGTAGAGCCACCAAGAACCACTCTACTCATATCTCCACAACACATTGCAGCTGGCCTCAGTGTGTGTTTCCTCTGATGTGCTTACTCTGTACTTTGTACACACACATACACACACACACACACACACACACACACACACACACACACACCAAACCAGGTGAAGATGTCTAAATTCTTTATTCTATGTGAACTATGTATGATCTTATCTCCAACGGATACAGCTGAAGTAGCATATAAGAATTCATGTGATTGGATTCCTTCATTTCTATCCAAAAAAATCCTTGAAAATCTTTTGTAGGTCAAATGTGGGTTATCATTCATGAAAGCCAGTACTTCCTAGCCTCATAGCTCAGAGTACAGGTTTGTGTAGTGTGTAGTGTTTGTGTGTGTGTGTGTGTGTGTGTGTGTGTGTGTGTGTGTGTGTGTGAGTGTATGTCTGGGGGACACTTGAACAAGCATCTACCCATCCAAGACTAAACTGTATGTGTGTACACCCACACGAGAGAGAGAGAGAGAGAGAGAGAGAGAGAGAGACAGAGACAGAGACAGAGACAGAGACAGAGACAGAGACAGACAAAGAGAGTGAGTTGTTATATGCCCATATGTGTATGTTCATATGCATGACTATACATGTAAATGTGGAGGCCAGAGGAAGGCATTTGTATCTATATTGTGCTGTCCACCAGATTTTTTTCAAGTTATAAGCCAGGCAGTGATGGTGCACACCTTTAATCCCTTTAATCTCAGCATTCAAGAGGCAGAGGCAGGCATACAAAGCGAGAGTTCCAAGACAGCAATGTCTACAAAGCGATTTCCAAGACAGCCAGGTATAAACAGGGAAACCTTGTCTCAAGAAACCAAAAAAGTGTATGGTATGAGTGTTTTTGCTTACATATATGTATGGGCCTGGTGCCCATAGAGGTCAGAAGGGAACATTGCATTCCCTGAAACTGGAGTTATGGACAATTATGAGCAGCCATGTAGGTTCTATCTGGGTCTCCTATAAGAGCAGCAAGTGCTCTAAACTGCTGAGCCATCTTTCCAGCCCTTGTATTATTCTTTTAGGCA
This sequence comes from Cricetulus griseus, assembly GCF_003668045.3. Taxonomy (NCBI): domain Eukaryota; kingdom Metazoa; phylum Chordata; class Mammalia; order Rodentia; family Cricetidae; genus Cricetulus; species Cricetulus griseus. The sequence goes on from NW_023276807.1 coordinate 93,719,740, forward strand.
GTTCTCTCAATGAACCTGAAGTCCACTATTTTGGCTAAGCCAACTGACCAGAAAGTCCCTAGCCTCCACCAGTGTCTGTCCCCCAATGCTGGAGTTATAGGTATGTAAGGCCATGCTTAGGTTTTATGTGGGAGCTAGAGGTTTGAATTCAGGTCCTTTTGCTTTCACAAAAAACAATCTTACCCACTGAGCTATCTCCCCAGGTCACAGTTGAGACTTGTTCTTAAGATTGTTCTCTTTATCTGCTATGATATTTTAACCAAGAGATTAAACACATATTCATGGGTTTTCATCTCCTTGAAAATATTCATTAGCATTGTGCCTGGGCTATCCAGTAGCAATGGCTGTGAAAGAGGAGCTATGTTACAACAAGGGCAACATGGGTGATAAAATGGTTGCTTTTTACTTCCTAGGTGGTTGTTACACTGGGAACAACATCTTGCTGCTCTTTTGACAATCTCCTAGAAGTGGGACCCATCTGTAAGTATCTGATTCAGTTTTCTTTTTGAAAAGCATTCTTAACATGAAGAGGGGAGATTTAGCCAACCTTTCACTCTGAGCTGTGTTCCTCATTAATTCTAATCATCCTGATTTGCAAGCCTTGTCTTATATTTACAGTAACGTAACCCCATTGACTTAAATTCCACAAACTCAGAGTTTGAGATAATTACACAACGGCTGAGATTAACAATACCAACATACTATTTGAAAGGGAGAAAATGTCCAAGAACTTCATGGGAATATAATGTTTAGTCTATGGTGACTATGTTAAGGAAACTAAGCTCTTCACCATTTGGAGCAATTACCCCAACTTAAAGGTCCTGAGTGTGCATGACATTTACATGCCATGACTTGTCCAAATCCAGTCTTTTGTCATGCCCATTTTGGCAATTTTTATTTTATTTTATTTTATTTTGAGACAAGGTTTCTCTGTGTAGCATTGGCTGTCCTGAAACTTGCTCTGTAAATCAGGCTGGCCTGGAAGGCAGAGATCCACCTGCCTCTACCTCCCAAGTGCTGGGATTAAAAACATGAGCCACCCCTGCCCTGAACATTTCTATTTTTTTTTTAAAGAAAGTAAATTATTATAAACCAGAAGGTGTTGGTGCATGCCTTTAATCCAGCAACAAGGAGGTAGAGGCAGGTGTATCTCTGAGTTTGAAGCCATCCTACTCTACAGAGTGAGTTCCATGACAGTCAAGGATATATAGAGAAACTCTGTCTTGAAAAACCAACAAATAAAGAAAGAAAAGAAATTATTGTGATGTACAGTGGCATTTTTCAGTGAGGGTAAACACCAGTTGGGATGGCATATGCCACATCCTGGGTGTATATACGCACACTCTCCAATGCTTTCCCAATGACCACCTTGTGGAATGATGCGTTTCTCAGACTGCCATCATTAAGCAGCATGAGGCAGTTAGTATTGATTTAGCAAATCAATACTTTCAAGCTAAACTTCTACAGAGAATGCTCCATTTCAGAGAGCCTCGTGCTCTCCTCCTTCCTCCCTCAATCAGGACATTTTGTCTTTCTCATTGAGACTAGAATTCTGTGACAGCTGCAAAATGAATAAATGCCTGTGTTTCTAAAGTTTCACCTTTGATGCGAGCGCTGGGAACTCAGCAGGCCTTGGAACTGTTTCTAAGGCACCAAGGATATATCAGCTCATGACACTCACCCTTCTCTGTCCCTCAGGGATGTGAAGGCTCGGGTGGAGTTGTCCCTAGCAAGCTCTCTGACCTCAGTCCTTTGACTTGTGCCAGACATCACGCCACCTGCTTGGCATTTGGCTTCATTGTCAGTCTGTGTGGGCTGAGCACGTTTCCCACCTCTCCTAACCCCTGATTTGCTTGTAGTCTCTCCTCAGGAATGGGTTCTTCTCCCCTGGGTCTTTGTTGCCTGGCTAGCAGGAGACAGGGGTGGAGGTGGTGCTGCAGGCAGGCTCCGGGGTAGGGCGGGGGTTGGGGCTGGGGTGGTGGCCATGACCTTAAGCAGCAGAGAAGCTTATAGCTTACAGCTGCATGTCTTAAATTCTGATCTTCATTTTCCCCTATCTAAAAATTGGAAAGAAAAACGGCTCTCATAATGGTAAAACAGTATTTCTTCACAGCGGAGCTCAGGGGAGTTCATGCAGACAATGGGCTGTAGGAAAGGCATGTACTACGTGTAGTACATGCTTGTACTGCCAGGACCGTGAGGCTAATCACCAACCATGAGAAGTGGGGTGGACACAGCCTTGCCATTCACTCAGGATTTGGCCCCACCTGTTATGAGCTATGGCACAGCTGTGATTATTACTGGCTAAAGACAGCCACACACAGCAGGCTGAGAACACACTGAACTAGCTGGCCATCCCCAGCTATGGCTGTACTGTGGGCCTCGTTAGCTGCAGACCTTCACAAGCTCAGCCAAGCAAGTTGAAGTCCTCTGACTCAGATGTCAGGCCAAGGACTGAATGTCCTGGCCAACAGCCGGCTGATGTCATTCCCCAGGGCTATCGGATTTAAAGCACTGAAGTCTTCTGCCAGCTAGAGCCTACAGGGCTGCTATCCCTGAACTCAATCTGGCTCCCCACAGGAGCAGGAAGATGACAGCCAGCAGGTGGCCCCTGCCATTAATGCTCACAGTGCTGGATGATTACAGCTAAGGATGCCCTGCTGTCTGTCCTGCAGCTCCCTCTGTCAGGCAGTTCTGGTGCTGTGGGCAGAACTTGATAGGTGCTTTGCTGTGTGGTCTCAATCCCGGAGACTGCTCTTGGGACAATGGTGGGGGTGTTGATAGTCCAACACCAAACCCTTTCAGGCATGATCAGTGTTCATACATGAGGGCAATATTACTAACCAGTGGTAGTATCTTATAGTTAAAACCTTTGCCACCCATAGTCACTAAACCAATGCCTTTTATTTAGCTATCATCAATTAGCATGCAGCAAACTCCATGCTCTGAGCTGGCCTTATCCTATTGATCAAAATGACATAGGCATAACAGCACAGAGCTCTTCACTCATCATCTCTCAGAAGATGACTTTCTTCCAGTTTCTGCCTCAGGAAACTTGAGCTCTTTTTAGTCCCTTTGAAAATGGTGCACCAGTTGGGCGGTGGTGGCACAAGCCTTTGATCCCAGGACTCCAGAGGCAGAGACAGGCAAATCTCTGTGAGTTCGAGGCTAGCCTGGCCTACTGAACAAGTTCCAGGATAGTCTCCAAAGCTTCAGAGAAACCCTATTTCCAAATATCAAAAGAAGAAAGGAAGGAAGGAAGGAAGGAAGGAGGAAAAAAAGAAAGAAAGAAAGAAAGAAAGAAAGAAAGGAAAGGAAAGGAAAGGAAAGGAAAGGAAAGGAAAGGAAAGGAAAGGAAAGGAAAGGAAAGGAAAGGAAAATGGTGCACCAGAGAGGATAGTGACATTAGTCTACCTGGATGAATCAATTGCCATAAGAGGTGTCAATTAAGAAGAGGATAGGCAGGAGGCAGAGACAGGTGGATCTCTGTGAGTTCGAGGCCAGCACCTGGTCTACAGAGCAAGTGTCAGGATAGGCTCCAAAGCTACACAGAGAAACCCTGTCTCAAAAAACCGAGAGAGAGAGAGAGAGAGAGAGAGAGAGGAGAGAGAGAGAGAGAGAGAGAGAGAGAGAAGAGGATAGATAGGTTGTAGCAGATGGATAGATGGTAGCCTTAGTAACTGGGTACACACACTCGAACACTGAGGAAGCGGTCTGACTGAGCAAGGTAGGCAGTCTCAGGGAATAGGGAAGAGAGGGATGTATTATAGCGGGCCACAGCTTTGTCGAGGGCCAGAGGAGCTGTAAGTGGACTGTGCACTACGGCCAGTCTGGCCTGGCTTCTGCATACTGAGGTGGCCTCTTAGAAAACAGATTATAGTTAGAGGCTGGAGAGATGGCTCAGTGGTTAAGAGCGCTGAATGTTCTTCCAGAGGACCTGGGTTCAATTCCCAGTACCCACATGGCAGCTCACAACTGTCTGTAACTCCAATTCCATGGCAAAACACCAATGCATATTTTTTAAAGCAGTAAAATAACGACAAAAAAGTGGGGAGTGGGCAGTGATGGAGCATGTCTTTAATCCCAGCACTCAGGAGGCAGAGGCAGGTAGTCTCTGTGAATTCGAGGCCAGCCTGATCTACAAAGTGAGTTCCAGGACAGGCTCCAAACCTACACAGAGAAACCCTGTCTCAAAAAACAAAAAACAAAACAAAAATTGTAGGACAAGGAGGCCTAGGGCTGCCAACACCAAAGGTGATGTGGCCTCAGTGCCAATGTGCCTGGCATGTGTAACTCCCTATATCTAGCTGTTGTGTTTGTTCATGCTGCATCCACATAATTCCTACATGTGTGTATATGTGCCTACATGTGTGTATACATGTGCTGGAGAACCTGGATGATGGGGTTGGTATCAACCAATCATAGAAGATACTGAACACAGAGGCAGTGTCCACCCCATCCCAATTCCTCAGAGGGCCAAGAGAAGCCCATCTAGAAGTTTCTTTTGTATTTTATTTTATTTATTAATTATTTTTTTTTTATGTATGAGTGTTCTGTCTGCTTGCACACCTGCATGCCTGAAGAGGGCATCAGATCCCAATATAGATAGTTGTGAGCCACCATGTGGGTGCTGGGAATTGAATCTGGAAGAGCAGCCAGTGCTCTTAACCACTGAGCCATCTCACCAGCCCCCATGTAGAAGCTTCTAGAAAGCATCTGTGAGTTATCTTTTGTTGGAGTCTTGGGCTAATCCAGGTTGAAGAAGATAGTCTCTAGAAGGAGTCTTTGGATCCAAGTTGAAAAAAAAAAAAAAAAAAACCAGTCTCCACAAGGCGTCCTTGCATCTGAGAACCCCTGTTCAGATACCTGCTACAGCTTCAGGACTCCTCAAACTCCTTTGTGTCTTATAACCTGCTACAAGACTTGACACTTACTGAGAACTAACTCACAAGGATAGTTGAAGGATAGTTGAAGATAGGGATTTAAACCAGCCAAGGAGACACATAGGACGAGTCTTGAAGTGTGAGCATACACAGCTTCTGGTGGTCTCTGAGCAGTCATGAGGGTGTGAACTGCTCTAGTTACAATGTGCAATCATGTACACTGGGTCAAGACATTTCCCTATCAGACAAGCTCTTCTAATACTTTACTGTCTGTCTTTGTGAGGACTTCGTCCTCCTCAGCCCCTCCTGGCAGCCCAGCTATTATCTTTGGAGAGCAACTCTTCCAGAAGTCAAAACTGCCATGGCATCACCCAGTGTCCCCATCATAAATCAGTAGCAGAATGTCTGGGCCAAAGTCCAGGCAAAAAAAAAAAAAAAAAAAAAAAAAAAAAAAAGAGGTCTATAGGTCATCTCTCAGGAAGCAGAGCAGAGGCTGGATCTTTTACAGGTGAACTTGATTCTTTAGTCCAGACTATTTGGTATACCATTGGGTCTTTTCTTACCTACTGAACCAGAGTTGTTGGTGAAGGTACCTGAAGCATGCTGGAGTGGCCTTAGTTGTTCGCCACTTAGCTGGTGAGACCCAGACTGACCTGACTCTCATCTGGCTGCTATGGAACGAGCTCTGAGACACTCAGGGGTTCAGCTGAATGGCCTGCTTTCTTTTCAAGGTTTCACTGACCTACCCAGGATGCCTTTCTCTCAAGGTTGGAAGATATGGGAGGAGCAACAGAGGGATAAGCAAGAGACACCTAAATGCCCTTATAGGCCATACCTTCCCTGGTCATGGTATGAGTGTTTCTTACTGTGGACCCATGGAGACTTGTTTTATCTTACTCCTTTATTCAGCATCCTGAACTGAACATGAACAATGGCGTCAATGGAGCTCTGTTAGAAGACCTCAGCTTAAAAGGCACATTCTATAGACAGACATCTATGTGGGACCCAAGCAGCACCCATGGAAAATACGGAAACATCTTGTTTTAGTCCATTTGGGATGCTCCACAAAACACTACACACCCCAGGCACTTAAAAACAACAGGGATTCATTATTTACATTTCTAGTGTGTGAAAACGCAGCATCAAGGTGCTAGCAGATTTAATGCCTGGAGAGAACTCATACCCTGGCTCCTGGTGGCACATTCTATGTGTGCTGACATGGTAAAAGACACAAGCAATCTCTCTGGTGTCTTCTTTACAAGGGTGTTAACTGAATTCCACCATGGTAATCTGGTTACTTCCCAATGGTAATATCCTCAGCTTGGTTTAAGGGACATTCAAATTACAGCATGTCTTGTCTTACAAAGAAGTATAGAGTTCTTCTGGCCTCCCAGCTAATTTGAGTGATAGCTGTGCTGGCCATCCATCATGATCCTGCTGATCCCTGGGGAGAGTCTTGTGTTATCCTAAGGCTTTGTCTCTTGCTTCATCCAACTGGGGTCATGTGAGAAGCTGCTGAGACAGACACTTTCACCTTTGCTTGCGATGACCTGAGTTTCTCCTTGTACCTTTTTTTTTTTTTATGGTGGCATCCACAAGCTTATAATTCATCTGACCTTGATTTCCTAAGAGTCTTAGTTTGAAAAATAAACTGAATCAAAATTTTGCAATGTATTCTACATCTTTTATCAGTAGAGTTCATAATGACTCATTTTTCCTCTCAGCACAGACATTAATGGTCATCATGTATGAAAACCCATGGTGGATCCTTTATTCTGTATAAACACAAGGATACCAGTATCTTGGCTTGTGCAGGGGTAGTTACTTGCAATCCTCTCTATAGCCTCAACCTTTAGGTCTTGATGACCTTGTGGCTATACCTGGTGGATGGGCTATTTATTTCTCATAGTGTATGAGTTTTCCAACATAGATTCAAAGCATCACTCATCTCAGACAGGAAACCAATGAGAGACCAAATTAACAATTCCACAAAAGTCCAACTTGGTGAACCATTGACTTGAATTGGGGTTATTTACAGGAGTTTGGGTAAGGGGTTGGTTACTCACAGGAACACGGATGACTCAAGGGCAGCCACACCACTGAAAAGCCCACACCAGCCTGGTAATAATCTCACAAAAGCTGCACCCTGGAGCTCCCTGGAGAACTTGTAGGCAGCACTGTTGGCCAGTCTCCTTTCCCTAGTAGCCATTGCTATCTATATAATTTGGTGGGGAGGGGGTCTTGTAAAACTTATAAGTTTCAGGAACTTCCTGAGACCTGTGAGATTTGTTTACTTCCTGAGTCTTAAGCGGTTTCTCTCTGGGATGGAATACTACAGTTTGTATGAAATTGCTACACAACAATGGAAATTAATTTCTTTCCTTCCTTCCTTTCGTTTGTTCTTTGTTTTTTTCTGTGTGACAACCTTGTCTGATCTGGAACTTGTTTTGTAGACCAGGCTGGCCTTGAACTCAGAGATCCGCCTGCTTCTGCTTCTTGAGTGCTGGGATTAAAGGCATGCAAGCTAGAAAATGAATGTTTTTTCACTGACTTCTAAGTGACAGGATATGCAAAGTAGGAATATTATCTAATGTATACTCAAAGCTAAAGTACCACCCTTACCTTCATTTGTCTATGAGAGAATGAAGTTTAGGCTGGGTGGATATGGGTAGATATCTGTAGAGCAGTGAACCAAAATATGCACATATTGAAGGAATATGCTTGCAGAGAAGGCTTTCTCATTCCCAAACAAAGCAAGGTGAGAACTCTATCTTTAAAGCTGTTATGTGTGGTTGGAGTGAAGGTGACAATCAAATTGATTGTCAATTTGATGGGATCCAGAATCACTAGTAGACAAGCCTCCAGGCACACCTGGACCTTTATTTAGATTAGATTAGCCTCTGGCAAGACCTTTGGAAGACTATCTGGATTAGGTTAATTGAGGTGGAAATACCCATGCTAAAAGTGGTAACACAATTCATTGGGCTAGGGACCTGTACTGCATAAAAAAATAGAAAGCTAGCTGAGGACAAGTATTCGTCATTTTCTGCTGCTTGATCACCTGCTTCAAACACCTACCTTGAACTGTGAGCCACATAAGCCCATTCTCCCTTATGTTGCTTCTGTCATCATAGCAACAGGAAAAGTTAGGAAACTTAAGTCATTTATGACAGGAGCCCAGGAAGTAGATGCTTCAGCAGTTCCAATCTAGCACTGAAAGCTTGGAGATACCAGAAAGTTAGGGTGAGGAAGCTAGAGTGTAATAGTCAGCCAAGAACAGCCCCAGCAACAAATGCAGCTAACATGATTAGGCGACAGCATCTGAGGCAAGAAGGCGGCAGACAGTGTTGTTCCTCTTTATATGTGACCTACACATTGGAAGATACCACCTCCTTTCAGTGGCTCTTCCCATCCTCAGTTAACAGTCCCTAGAGATGTCCTCACAGACATGTCAGGAGCTTTGTCTTCCCTAGTGATTCCAAATCTGGTCAAAATGATAATCAAGACCATCAGAGTAGGGATTATGTGTCCAACTTTCCATAAAGGATGTTTCTCAAAGGAGGACTGAGAATGGGCTTGCAAATACAATAAGGGAGGGCACTCCAACTCGGTGGACTGAGGGGGATAAGCACAGTAGGGGTGCGATGTGCTGGATTCAGTGCTGTACTGAGTGGTTGCTTCTGATTCTCTCTCTCTTTCTCTCTCTTTCCTCCTTCCTTCCTTCCTTCTTTCCTTCTTTTTATTTTTTTTTGTTTGTTTTTTCAAAGCCAGTTTTCTCTGTGTGATAGTCCTGGCTGTCTTGGTACTTGCTCTGTAGACCAGGCTGGTCTTGAGCTCATAGAGATCTGCCTTCCTCTTCCTTCCAAGGGATGGCATCAAAGGTGTGTGCTGCCACCATTCGGTGTCTTTATCCACCCCCCCCCCATTTCTAAGAGCTCTCTGGGCAGCTGATGTGTTGGAAGGCCAGCAGCAAAAGTACCTCTGCTCTCAGTTTTACAGTCTCCTGGTGGGAGGGACCTTTTGGAGATCCAGCTATTTGTTCTATAAATGCTATTGATATGCTATATGTAAGAAGTATGCTAGATTCTAGACTGGCATTTCTTGCATGAGGTGGGGGTGTGTCCAGGTGTGATCTCACCATTTGCTTCTGACCATTAGGCAACCTGGAGGGGGTGTGGCTGCACATTGATGCTGCATATGCAGGCAGTGCCTTTATCTGTCCTGAGTTCAGGTATCTTCTGAATGGTGTGGAGGTGAGTATGGTTTAGGCTGTTCAATAAGGTCTTTTGTTTTGACTTTTTGCACTGTGAACCAAGCCCAGGGGTCTCCTGTGTACCAGGCAAGTACTCTGCCACTGAGCAACATGGCTACCACAAGATCATTAAAACAGAAAACCAAAGACAAACCCAATGTGTTATCAGTAAATTCTCCTTTTGTAAGAATTGGACACCAACTGCTTTGGTTTCTTTCAGCAAACTACTTTCCGGCCAATTGTGATGATTATTAGAAATTACATCTCCTCAGGGAGCTGGAGAAATGAATCAGTGATTATGAGTACGTACTGTTCTTGCAGAGGACCTGAGTTTGATTTCCAGCATCCACTCCCATAACGTAACTCTAGGAGATTAGATGGCTCTAGCCTGTGCACACCTGCATTCACATGTATATATCCCACACCCCCATACATAATTTTTAAAAATGAAAACTAACTTAATAAAAGAAACTATACTCCTCAGGACAGGGGCTAAGGACATTCCAGTCATGCAGTCTGTCTTTTGAAGTATTCCTGAGACTGACTGCTATTTCCCAGTTGCTACAAATCTGGGCAGAGCTGTGTATCATAGGCTAGACTTATAAATGAAATATTTCTGAGCAAAATAGAATTTCTATGCATTCCAGTCAAATAATAATTCAAAATGTCAACCCCAAAATTCCCTCCATTCTGGCTCAATGTGTTGCTCACATTCTTCCTGTAAACCTGGGCAAGATGGTCACATTAGTCAATATTCCACAGAAAGTCACCAGTGCGTTTAAGTGTCCCATAGACTCTTCTGAAAATTGCAAAATGTATCCTGTCAGACCAAATGAAACTCTTCCTTGAAAAGTAGTGATCAAACAGTTAGCCAGGACTTTCTCTCTGTACAACTACAGAACACAAACCATGTGGATTTAACACAGATATCACCAATAGCTTCCCAGACTCATGCAGAATTCCATTGTTTGGCAGTCTATAGGACAGGAAGCTTTTCTACCTCGCAACTAACAGATGAATTCACTAAAGAGCCCCAAGAAGCCTTTTGTAGAAGTGTGTCCAAGGAAAGAGATACTAAAAGAGGGGAATCAGTGCCTTAGCCAGGAAAGAATTGCTTTCTTCTTGGAAGAAGTGCTTTCTAAGGGAAGCAGGATCAGTAGCATTAGGCTCCCAGAGTGGAATCACCTTGTGCTCTTGGGCAGTTCAGGTATCCTCTACCTATATCATAAAATGCATTTCCTCCTGAGGAAGCCTTTGTCAGGTTGTCCTAAGGAGTGGCTGTGTTAATCTCACTTAAAGGGTTTAAGAATAGGGTGCTGCCTAGGAAACTGAGCACGCATTAGATGCTTTCATTATTTTCCACTAGGGCTTGAAGAAACTAGCTCTAAACCTCTTTCTGCTTGCATGTCAGGCTTGCCAATCAATTTTCTAATTACTATTTTGAATTCTCATAAGACTGTAATAACAGAAAAGTGAACGTCAACGGTATGGAATACAAATTGTCCCATCTTTGAAGAGAATAATCTCCCACAATAGCACTGTAGTTTCTTTCTGTGCTGCTCTCATCCATTTGCATATGCAGCCAGTAATTCCTTATTGACTCTGGTGCATTCATTCATTCACGCATGCAGCCAGTAATTCCTTACTGAGTGTTTCTTTCACGCTACGCTTAGATCCATCCCAGGAGGTAGAAAGAGGTCAGCATCACAAAGTACTGACGGTTGTGTTAACATGTGGAAAGTTCTGATACTATGATTCTGATGCCAAACCTCTTAATGTCCCGTAGCTAGTTCTGTGGGTGTTTGGGTCTCAGAAATGAACATTAATCTTGGTGGTGTGTGGACATTTCTAATTCAAATTCCAGCGTCCAAAATGCTCCAAAGTCAGAAACTTTCCAAGCACTTATGTTATGCCAGAGTGGCAAATTCCATATCATGAAGCTTTGTTTCATAACACAGAAATTTTTAAAACCCTGAGTAAAATTACCTCCAAGCTGTATCTTCCAAGACTTTTATTTCATGTTTAAGTTTGGGTCCAATGGCTAATCTATTTCACTCTGTATGTGCAAATACTTTTAAATATAAAGAAGCATTTCAGATAAGGGACACTCAACCCATTTGTCCTTCAACTAGTGGAGGGAAGAAGGGCCATGCGTCTCCTTTCTGTAGTCAGGCCTAGGCTGGAGCCTACTGACTCCAGGTATCCGGTTTAGGGTTTCCTGATCTACCAGTGCTCTTCTTTGGCCTGAACTGACAACTCCAAAGTTTCACCTTTCACAGAGGGGTGCGGGACAGTCAGACCACCAAGCGATGGGCACCGCAGCCAGATCCTATCAACAGCAGACAGCATTCATGGCACTCACAGGGACAAGGAGTCGCTGCAATTTTTCCTCCATTAGTGGTACCGCTCTCTCCTTGCCTGGCTGAGGGCTTGGCTGCTCCGTGGTCAGATAAGCGGCCGCAATATCCTGCTGTGGCCCGACCCTTGCAGATAAGGGCCGTCCTCTCTGTCAGCGGGAGGAAAATATCACTGTACCGTAATGAAAGAAGTTTAAACAGATCAGCCCAGCGGAGGGAACTAATAAAATCCCCAGCAAACAATGCTCCTCTTTAACCTTTTGTTTCCTTTTATCAACAAATGAAACTTGCTGTAATTTCCTGTCTCCTCAAAATTACTTTTTCTGAAACCTGGGAGGAAATGAATCGGCACCTCCAGCTTGGGTCCATATGGAAGCTTGCTTGGTTGGCCCCATGTCTATCACTGACACCAATCAGGCCCCTTAGGACTTTGCTGCCTCCTCAGTGAGGGTCCCTGGAATTAAATAAGAGGAAGCAACCGCAAAGCCTTGGGAAGTTTGAAAAATGTTCCTTTAGGAAATCGGGCTAGACTGAACCTCGCTTCTATCTAAATTAAGCTCTGAGGCCAAAGCCCTGACATTCAGATGGACTCATTGCCACTCAGTCACGTGGGAAACTGGGGCCTGCATTTGGAAAAAGGCTGAGGGCGGCCTTTCAGAGGCTAAGCTGAAACCCAGGAGCCTTCCACTGCTGTTGCTTGTTGAAACTTCTTTTGTCCCCGAAAACATGGTCTGAGAAGCTGCAACTTATGGGTGTGATCCTCCAGCCAAGAGACCTGTAACTGTCAGAAATTCAGTGAACTCAGACGTCATCTTTAAAATTGAGAAAGAAAACCCTTAGGTACACGGAAAGTATGATCCTGTTGTCATGCTGGCAAAAGAACCTCTAGTTAAATAAAAAAGGGAATTTCTAATCACTGTCGATTAGTTATGAGATTTTTTTCTTTCCTGTCCTTATGACGATACTTTGCTAGTTCAAGAAGTTGAATGAACAATGTCCATAAAGTATTTGTGGACCCAGTCTGTATATTCTGGACATGGGACTTATAAATTGAATATTCTGGATTTCCAGTGTTTTTGAACTCTCAAATGGGGACTCTTGTGTGGTATTAGTATGTGTAACCCAGAATGGAAACTCTTAGAATGCATAGGGTCTTGCTTTATCCCTAAAGAGCTGTGACTAAGCTGTTTACTTTTTGTTGTTCTTATTCCTCTGCAGTTTGCAGATTCCTTTAATTTTAATCCCCACAAGTGGCTTTTGGTGAATTTTGACTGCTCTGCCATGTGGTAAGTTTCTTTGTTGTTCAGATACTATTGCCTGCGGTGACCCTTGCTCTGCAGAGATGCAGGCCTACCTGCCAGAACACATCCAGGGCCTGGGTGAGAGCAGAGAAAACATCTAATCACTTAGTTCATCAGTCACTTCCATTTCAGAGCCACTGTTGGAATTCTTGCTCAATCTCCCTCTGGTTGTAAACTTTTATCTAGAATGTATTGTTGCAACAGATTAGCTTGAGGGAAGAGTGGAGACAGTCGACCTGTCATTTGACTTATCGCTCCTGAGCTGACAACAGATCCAAGGGAACTTCAGCACTTATATGTAATTATTTGGCTTCTGTGTATTTATTCTTAGCTTTATCATCAGTCTCTCAGACTGACTCTGGGTTAAAACAATCTAAATGCTTAAAAGTACTTGCTGAGGACAAATAAAAGTACCAAGTCTTTAAAATTCCCTGGAAAATTATTAGTAATAGTGCAGTAATCACTTTGGTTATATTTAAGTAAGAAAAATAAGTTTAAAAATCAAATAATATTGTAGCACATAATGACATTTTAAGAAATAATGTCTGGGAGTGATACAGGGACACCAGGAACTGTCTCTTTAAAAAAAAGATCAGAATGAGAAATTGATTAATTCATTATAGAACCAGGGAAAGGCTTTGCTTGAATTTTGTATAGTAGGTAAGGTTAACGTTTTCAATATGCTTACTTTGAAAATTGCTTGGTGTATAAAGTCATTAAACGGATGATACTCTAATTTAAAACAGAATGCATCTCTCACTCAATTTAAATAATGTCAAATCCCACAGTTTACCAAATAATCAGTTTATTGTTTTATTGGCTTATCTGAAATCCTATAACTGCTGTAAAAATCAAATTCATTTTTGTCAGTCTTTTCATCCAAATTTTAATACCATTCTACAAATCTTTTATTTATTAATTTTAGTGGTGTGTGTGTGTGTGTGTGTGTGTGTGTGTGTGTGTGTGCAGACATGCACAAGCCTTGGAATTCGTGCAGAAGTCAGAGGGCAACACTCAGGAGTTGGCCATTTCCTTCCATCTTGTGGGATCTGAGGACTGAACTCAGGTTGTCTGCCTGTATGGGAAGCACCATTACCCATTGAGCTATCACACTTTCTGTTACTACCACAAAATACTAAAGAGAATCAACTTAAAAAGAAGACAAACATTTGGATTTACAGTTTCAGAGATTTCAGTCTATGGTCAATAGGTTCCATTGCTTGTGGCTTGTGGTGAGACAGCATATCATGGAGGAAACACATGGTGTAGAAAGTGTTTGCCCCACAGCCAGCCAAGACACCAAAGAGATAGGAAGGACCTAGGTTCCTGTAATTTCCTTAAAAAGCACAGCTTGCTACTGGAAGATTTACAACTAGGCCTCCTCTCTGGAAGCTCCAAATACTGGTTGGGGAACCAGTCTCTTCCGGGCCTTTAGAGGTACATGTATCCAAACCATCACAGGTGTGTTAGTAGATTCATGTTGCCCTAACAAAATACCACAGGCTCAGTAGATTACTAAGAGAAATTTATTTCTCACAGTTGTGGAGCATGAAAATCCAAGATTAAGGCCATGGTAGACTTGGTATCTCAGGTTAGGGTTCATCACAGACAATTCCTTCTTAATATGTTCACATCTAGTGAAGGGGTGAGCGAGTTGTCTAGGATCTTTTATAAGAGGTATTCAGTAATTCCATTAAGACTGAACCATTGTGACCTAATAACCTTGAAGTCTCCCACTCCTAATCACTTCAGTATGCAGATTCAACATTCAGATAGCAGCTAAAAGAAAATTCATATTCAAATATAGCTGCATTTGAATCTGAGTATTATGAAATTAAAACAAGAATAAAATTATTTTATACTCTAGTGTTCTTAGCCATGGAGTGCTATAGGATAACAGGTGAAAAACTTAGATAAAATAGTGGGTGACTACATAAAATGTAAGTAATGGTGGCTTCAGTGTCTGTGATTAGGAAGCTATCAGGGGGAATTCTTGGGGAAAGATGGGGAGAAAAATTTGGGTGAGGAGTGTACAGAGAGCCTGGGAGCTGACATGAGGAGGAAAAAGTGCTCAGGACACCATGAATTGGCTCTTTCATTCAATGATAGGTTATTTATGATAGAGAGGTCAGGAGAAGGCCCTTTGGGGAAGTGACATTTGACCAGACCTCTGACTGGGGAAAGAACAGGAGTGAGAAAGTGTGTGCAAAGGCCCTGAGGTAGAACGAACACAATGCCTAGCTCAGATTTGGTGGAAAGAGTTGCAGATTATCCTGTTGGAAGATGGCTTTGAATTTGTTTCAAATAAGCTACTACATTTAAAACTGGGTGGCTTTACACACAGTTGTTCTTTTCAAAATGTTGTTCCCATAGTTAGGATGGGTTAGAACTGAGTAGCCCTTAGCAGGGCACATGCTTTCAGGTTGAACACAGCCCTACTAGCCAGCTACCCCATCAAGCATGAGGCTCCCAGAAAAGCAAGATTCATAGTTGCTCACAGCAAACTTTGTCCTCGAAAGAAGGGCTGTGCCAAGTTAGATGTCAGCAACAGATGTTTGCAAGAAGCAGCACACACCTGAGTTCTCAGGCTGCATGGACAGAATTCTTCTACTCTTCTCTGGTCCTTGCTCCAAGTGACAAAGGGCTGTCAGACATTCACTGAAATGCGGGCGGGTGCTTTGCCTAAGAGCTTTACCTTCTGAGCAATGCCTGCTATTTCTGCAGCACTTCACACTTTATCTCACCCTCTCAATAGCTCTTTGGGTTAGGAATTGCCTCCCTGTTTTATGGTCGAGGAAGCTAGAGCTTAAGGATTAATCCAGAAATACGTGGTGGCAGGCACCCACAGTCTCAGCACTCAGGAAGTCGAGATAAGAGGTTTAACTTCAGGCCAGGAGTTTGAAACTAGCTTGTGCAACAAACAAGATTCCTTCAGAAAGAGAGATAGAGAGATAGGTAGAGAGACCTGGGGGCGGAGGGGGTTATTTTTTCTCTTGTGAAAGGGTACATAGCGATCTGTATCAGTGCTGGGGGACTGGTCTTAAAATGAAGGGCCGGGTGGAGAGTAAGACAGACTCCAGCACTTCATGGCAGATAACAGGAAGCAGCACTTATCTGACAGACCCATGCAGAGACGTGCACAGGGCCATTCATCATGGGCTCAGAAGAAACTGAAGAAAGGGGTTGTGTTTTGGTGGAGAGGGACCAGACTTAGTCACCCATTCTGTTTCAACTTTCGTTCAAACAGTTATTGACTGTGTTTTTTCTCTGAACACTACAAAAGGCCCTGAATTTTAGCTCAGAAAGTACAGCCTAAAGGCAAAAGGTCACTAGCTAGACATAACATCCCCATCCTGTCTTTCTCTGCCCAGCTGCCTTCATGGAGGTGTAGGTGGAGCATGCTGGGGAGCGGGGGTCCCCCTGAATGTTTGCAGAGGGCTTTAGGGGAAGATGGCCCCTTGTAAGGTGGTGACAGGCAGTCGCTCAGATGATGAAATTCGAGAACTTTTTTCAGTGGTCTTTCACACTGCCCTGAACATCTATCTACTAAATAGAAAGAAATCTTTTGCTAGCCCTGATATCATTGCAGTAATGTGATCTGCCCTGTCAAAATAGAGCACTGGCAGTCAGGAGACCTGTAAATAAACACCAGAGTTCCGAAGTAGCTGACCTCAGACCCTGCAAAAAGTGACACAGGTCAACAGCCCCAAGTTAAAAATCTTTTACAGATATGTTTTAAGATTTGACTAAAACAAGAAACAAATATAGTTTGGTTTGGGGTGGGTTTTTTGTTTTTGTTTGGTTTGTGCTCTGTTTGTAATCTTTAAAATAGGAGTGTCTCTTTTGTTTAATAAGATTTCGAAGATGGCTTGCCCATCAAACAAACACTGGTTGACTTCTTTAAATATTGAAATGGACAAGATAATGGAAGTTTCTGAAACTGGCAATCACTACAAGTACAATAAATATGTTTGTTAATGAATTCACTATTTTTTTCATAAGATTTAACTGTTCATTTGGTACTTTGACTCCTTCATATGGAAGAAAGTATGGGATGATGTGTTCAGATCTTAACATCCCTTTCATATCAAAGAGGCAGAGAGGATCAGCAAAGCAGACACTGGTCACTGTTCTGTCTCGTTAGATACATGATCTTGGGAAAGAAGAATAAAAATAAAAGAAGATCTGGAATATAGCTCAGCATTAGCTCTCATGTCAGCACACTGGAGGTCCTGGATTCATCCCCTAGCACCACAAATGAGGAAGTAAACGAATAAGTGCACACTGATTGTTCTCAGTAGACAGTAAAAGGGTATAGTTGCAAATGCTTTGGAGATGTTAAAAACTGAGAGGAATATAATCATGTGAAGAACATCCACAACTACACATACAATCCTACAAAAACTCTGTGTGTGTGTGTGTGTGTGTGTCCAAAACTGACTTAAGAATAAATAGAAAACTCGTACACTATAATTCAGCCCTTTGGTGGTCTGTCGGGGGAGGTGTAAGTCCAAGCACAAATGTAGTTCATAGGGAACAGCAAATGTCTCTTATGCCATCAAGTTAGTTTCAGCTTCATTCACTCCAAAAGCAAGTGAGAAGCCCAGAAAGAAAAACATAGGATAACTCCACAAACATAAAAATTTGAGTTCTAAGTCAGTCGTTAGCAAATAAAACGCAGTGATGCTTAACAAAATGATATAATGGGCCAGAATGTGTGTATTCTAGATGTTTACATGCATTAGAACATTATACAGTTTGAAAATGTCGTTTGTTGTGTTAAAGAAAAACTAGAAACAGTTATCCCATCAGGTTTGGAAAAGGCATTAGGTAAAATTCAATACCCCTTCAGGACAAAACCAAAGGCATGTGTCACTATGCCTTTGCATTTTTTTAAATGTTTGTGTTATTGTTTTGTTTAAAAAGAAGAAAAGAGAAATACTGAGACAAACATATACATATTGACTATAAGTTTATTATAAAGGCCCGGCAGAATGGGGAGACTAAGAAGAGGAACAAGGTAAATGGTTGACCGCCATGGCCGGTCGCCATAGAGAGACAGAGCAGGGAAACAGAGAGAGGGGAACAGAGAGCACAGAGAAACAGAGAGCGTAAATGGGCAGGGGCCTATCTTTTAAAGGGGTCCTCTGCACCTGTGTGCAGACTTAGTTCCCATGGAACCTTGGACTGACCAGGGCACAGCCTGTTCCACCAGGTGACAGGGGCAGGCCAGCATAATGCCTGAACCTTTCAGTTTGTATTTTTAAAAAAGGACTTGTTTATTTCCTGTTTATTTATTTATTTATTTATTTATTTATTTATTGTGTATGTATGTATCACTTACATGCAGTGTCCAACACAAAGCCTCTTAGTAGAAAGTAACCAGCTCCATCAATTATCAGAAATGCAAATGAAGATCGCAGTGATGAGCTGGTGGTGTGGCTATCTGTGTTGGAGCACTTGCTTAGAATGAACAGGCCCTGGACTTGAACGCCAGCAGTAGCAGAAAAAGAAAAATTAGAGCTGAAATCAATACACAGAAAGCCACAGAGAAACACTACCGATTGCTGGAAATCAAAGGCTCCGTACATAATGTGAAACCATGGAAGCCAATACAGTGTAGAGCCCAGTATGGTACAAGGTGTGCTCCCTGAGTTGTTAGAGTCAGAGCCTGGGCCCTGGCAGCTCTAACAAGTTAATCTTGCCCATGTACCCTCAATATGCCAATTAAGACAATGCTAATTAATGATAAATAGAAAAAAAAACAGATTTCTTCAGTGTGGTCACTTTGGGAAGAGAAACAAAGAGGCACTAACACCCACATTTCTGGGTGCTGACATGGAAATCAGGTTTAAGTAAAGAGCAAGGGTTATGCATAACTAAGCTGTCCTGGTCAGTGTGTGGTCTGGGCCATCATTGCCCTGGCTCCACTGTCTCCTGCAAAAGTGACCTGACAAGTCCTCAGAACTGGGTGAAGCCTGTTTCTGGGAGACAAGTTACCCTCCGGCTGGCCCTGGCTTTCCCAGCATGAGATTCCTGGGGAAATTCCAATCGGTTTTCTTAATAGTCTGATAGCCAAAGGGAGGGGTGCAAATGTCTCTTTAGAATGTCTTTATTCCTGCTGGGATTTAGGAGCCTGGTCTTTTGTTCTCTCAAATCAGGGTGAAAAAGAGAACCGACTTAACAGGAGCCTTTAAATTGGACCCTGTCTATCTGAAGCACGATCACCAGGACTCGGGTGAGCAGGCCTGTCCACTTCTGCTGTCTGTTCAGGGTTTCATTTTCATCGGTGCTGCACTGGCTACTCACCTTCCTCAGAACTGGAGGGGTTCCTTGCTGCCCTGGTTTACCCTCCCAACTCCTCCTACGAGGTGCTGAGTGGTGCGTAGGGTTGGATTTCTCTAGCAGAGGCTCCCTCTCACCCCAGAAGCACCAAGAGCCTGAGTTCTACAAGGTGGGGGCCAGGACAGGAGGAGTGCAGCCACAAGCCTCAGTACAGGCACAGGCATGTCTTCCAAAGAAAGAAAACACTTATAATAGTGACTGTGCTGATGTCTTTCCTAAAAAGGATTTCCACAACGTGCATCAATACCATGAAGAAGGCTTAAAAAGAAAAAAGGGGCAAGAAAACTGGGAAGAGAAAGGGAATGAAGAGAAAATATGAAGAAAACTTAGATAGGCCTGTGCACGAATGTGCACTACTGCATTTGGTGGTCTGGCGCTGAGTGCATGATCGTTAAAGGCGCTCAGTCTGCACAGACTAATGAGGAAGAGGACAAGTACGCAATGGGCAGTAGTGTGAGCATGCACACAGACTTCTCTCAGACGCCATAGCAGGAAACCCACAGTGACAGGGGTGGCCTCTAATTTAGCCATGTCCTTCCCAGAGACCATGGCAGAAAGCAGACACAATGAGGTGTTTGAGTCATGATGACTGTATAAGTGAGCCTCCTGTTACTACAATGAGATGCCTGAGGCACTTAACTCATATTTCTAGAGGCTCAAGTCCAAGATGGTGCAGCCACATAGATTTGAGCCTTTGTTGAGAGAAAGCACATTATGGCAGAAGCATGTAGTTGTTGTGTGGTATTTTGATGGCATTCTGATGCTTTTGAGACTGCCAATAAAATTTGCTTTAAATCAGAGGGTGGAGCTAGCAACTAGCTGACCAAAATGGAGATTTTGGAGGACTGAGAACAGAAAGACTGGAAGTAGTAGGGTGGGGCTTATAGAGCAGCTCAGGCCTTCTGGATGGAAGAATGAGTGTGTGTGCATGCGTGCATGTGTGTGTGTGTGTGTGTGTGTGTGTGTGTGTGTGTGTGTGAGAGAGAGAGAGAGAGAGAGAGAGAGAGAGAAAGAGAGAGAGAGAGAGAGAGAGAGGGAGGGAGGTCACTGTTTGCTTCTCCACCACTTCTCTGATCATTCAGGTTATTACCCTGATATCTGATTCTCGAATTTTTATTGTTAAAGAATAATTAGATAAATGCATCATGGAGTAAAACAAGTGCTCACATTGTAGCATGTTCATAAGTCAGAGGTGTGGAGAAGAGGGGAAAGAAGGGGAAGAGAAAAACTGATGGACTATCATAATTCACTTTGAATGCACATCCCCAGGGATCAAAGAGCATCACAATAGCCCCACCTCTTTTTTTTTTCGTTTGTGCATTCATGTTTTTTGCCTGCATGTATGTCCTTAATGAGGGTGTTAGATACCCTGGAACTGGAGTTACAGACTGTTGTGAGCTGCCATATAGGTACTGGGAATTGAACCCAGGTCCTATGGAAGAGCAGGCAGTGCTCTTAACCACTGAGCCATCTCCCCAGCCCCTAGGCCCCCACCTCTTAAGGCCCCAAAGTATCTCCCAATAGCACCACTGCAGACTGTGATCTACTGAAATTACAGTAGTGGCTATAGTACTGACAAAGCTTTCTCTGGGACAAAGAGATTTTCGAGGACGGAGGACACGAAGAGAGACCGGGGAAATACTGCTAGTGTCTCATCAGTGTCCTGGTATATGAAGCAGTTGAATTCTTACAAAACATAAAGTACCGTTCTATGTGCCTATTATCCTTCTTTGTAAGCCACAGCCCCCAATACAAAATCATGAGGCAGTATAGGCTGTGGTCTGAGGAGCACCAAGAGAGTGGAAGTCCAGATTTCCCTGACAAGATGTTCTACTTAACTGCATGGCCAAGGACAATGACCTCATATTTCTGATTGTCTTGCCTCTAATCCCCCTAGAGTTGGGATGACAGAAATGTGCCACCACACCCAGTTTATGGTCCTGGGGATCAAATCCAGGCTTTCGTGCATGCTAGGTAAACACTTTATCAACGGAGCCTGTATCTCCAGCCTGAGATTTTTTTATATAACAGAAAACGCTGACAAAAGAGAGCAATGATTGCTCTCATTAAGTAGGCTTTTCAGATATAATCTGCATTGATAAAGACCTATTTTGCAAAGTAGAAAAGAGTCAATGCTAAACTAGATCTTCCACCTCAACTTTCCAAATGCAAATATTTCTGTACCAGTTCCTTTTCTGTTCCTATGACAAAATATCATGAACAAAAGCAACTTAGAAGAGAAAAAGGCTAAGTTTGGCTTACAGTCCCAGAGGGATAGAGTCTATGATGGTGAGAGAAAGGCATGGCAACAGGCAAGGCTCAACAGGAGCAGAAAGCTAGCTTGTCACATTTTCATTCACACACAGGAAGCAGAGAGAGAGCAGGAAGTAGAACAAGGCTATAAACCCCCAAAGTCTGCCCCTAGTGGCATACTTCCTCCAGTAAGGAAGACTCTGCCTCCCAAAGGTTCCATAACCTCCCCAAACACTGCCAGCTAGGAACCAAGTGTTCAAATCTATGAGGCATTTGCTATTTAAACCACAGTTGTCAATATATTGTATTTCTCACAGTTTTAAGCATTGCCTGATTTTATTGCTTTAATGTTCCATTTAAAAGCTGCCCACATGAAATTAAATTATGAGGGTTTAAAGAGGTAGTAAGTATGTAAGACACATTAAGTAGTCCACGGTGTGTATACAGCCGTAATCATAGGAACTTGCAGGTACAGGGGAGGAGTCAGCCATTGCTTCAGTCAGCATTAAGTGACTGTACAAGGAGCTCAGGCATTGAGACCAGTCCTCACTCATCCCCAGTGAAACAGACTCACAAAGAAGCAGATTTTCACTCATGTTCTCCTCTAGCTCCAGAAGAGACTGTGTCTAAATCCTTTTCAAAGCCTCCAGTTGTACCCTTCCACTGTGCTTCCCTCAATGAGGAAGTGTTCTAAGTCTGCAGTCCACATGGCAGCCACTAACCCACAGCGGGTGGATGACACTTGAAGGATGGCACATCTGGCAGAACTACTTTTCCAATTTCCTTTAGTTTCACACAACAACTTGATTAAAGTAGCTGAATGTAGCTAGCGGTACTCTATCAGATGGCTCAGACATACACACTCAGAGGAGGAAGTGTCATCCATTCATTTTCACTTATGAGTCATGGAGTTATTACCAGGTACCTTGAGCCTTTGTGAGTCACTATCAGGTTATTTTTGACACCATGCCACTGCCACCAGGTTTGTTTAATAGCTTCATTGCTGACAAGAGGTTCCAAAGAAAAGGTCAGAGTGTGGGATGGGAGTTGAGGATCCTGTACAGGCTCTGTCTCAGAGTTATTAAAAAGATAGGCTGACACTGTTATGCATGTCCCCAACACTGCCACTTTTATCCTAGTTGAAAAGACCTAGACTTTCCTGATGCCAGATGGAGGCCAAGTAACGACTTTAGATGCCCTGTAAATAGAATGTGAACCCTCCTTTGCAGTGCATGCTGGGTATATTAGGTTGTCCCAGCTGAAACGCCCATGTTGCAGTGGCTATTGCCTAGAAAGCAGGGACTCTTACAAGCTGTAGCATGCATGGCCTGGCCTATGTTCATGGATGAGATTTCCAAGGTGCCTGACTCTGTTGTGCCTACTGCTTAGCTGGGCTTCATCCAACCTCAGCACTCTCCCCTAGTCTCTGTCCAGGACACTATAGAAACTTTGGTTTGTGACTCCTCACCTGGCCTTCTTCATCACACTGTCCTGAGATCTAGGTTTCTAGGCACCAAAGATACCAGAGTGCAAAACATCTTTTTTCATAACCATTGCAGGGACATTGAGTCCAGGATTCAATTCAAAGCATATCCAGAGAGCAGATGTTCTGTGCCAGATGCCAGCCAACATCCTTGAACATGGAGATGAAATCTGTCCCCCACCACTGGATTATTATGTGAATCATTCTCTGTATCACCAGTGCCATTAATAATTCAGCCTTCCAAATGTGTCCTGGGCATCCTGCTCTCAGGGACTTCCCTTGAATCTGTTACCTTGAATGAGCCACAAAGAAAGCATAGCCCTAGCCTGTCCTTGGGTAGTTTCATGTCTGCCCCAGAAGACATAATTTGTAACATCTCTCTCTCTCTCTAATGGCCTCCCTTTGTCTTTCTCTTTTCTCCAGGGCTCATCACTGACTACAGGGTAAGTAAATGATTTTGTCCATTGTAATCCAAACTGAACAAAGTGCCAGGGGCTTTCTACAGTGGTGGTTGCTGTCCCCACCTCCTGAGCAGGAGTCCACAAGAGGCACATTTTAAATGTGCTCTAGTAGACATATTAGGTAGCTTTGCAGTAAGCTGTCCTGCCAAGTAAGTTCATCAGAGGTCTCAGTGTAGAAGGCACAGCCCCAGCTAGCTGCCTTCCAAGACAAGTGGAAGGAGATTTGACAACAGCTCCTGCAAGGGTCTGTCTCCACAGTACACGTGGCCCTCTTTCCCCCTTCTGCGGTGTTCTTGGAGCAGCATCCTAAAGAGTGGTAGAGCAGAGTCAGGGAAGAGATGGATTCTTGGACAGGAGATTGTCGTCTTGGCAGCCTTTCCTCGACTCGCTTTACTTCTTTCTCCTTTTTTTTATTTGCCACAAATGTTTCTGGATTTTGAAAACACCAGGTTGTCCCAGCTTTACTCTGGAAAGGAATTTGGAACCGCAAGTAATGCTGGGAGGCTTCTTCCAAGAATAGAAGCCAAGCAGGCCGGGAACATGAAGGGGCCCACTGCATCTGTTGCCTCCCTCGGAACATGAAGGGGCCCACTGCATCTGCTGCTTTTCTGACTCAAGAAATGACCCGGCTCATTTGCTGGGTGGGGTGGCGGGTGTGCATGGTGAGCACAGGACATTATCAAAGCATCTTGTCTGAAGTTGTGTGTCTAAATTCTTGGGACAGTATGTCAGCCGCTGATAATAAGGTAGCAGGATTACCTCTCATAGACACAGAGTACCCTTCCCGCTTCTGGTGACAGCTGCAAGCTGGCAGGTGCAGGTTGCCAGGGAATCTTCATTACAGCTCCCCCAGGACAGAGTTTCAGGGAAGCTTGTACCATGGGGAAAAGTCAGGATATGTGTAGATATGGGTATAGCCAGGAGAACAATTCATCATCTCATTTAACTGTGTACACACAATCCCTATTTAGGATCTAACTTACCTTTTACCAAGCATTACTTAAGGGATAAGGTAAGAATAATACTAAAAATAGTTTGAGGATAAAATCACTCGCAGTCTCTTCATCCTGACATTGCTTTGGGCTTTGGGTTTGCATTGCCTTTGTGGGGGTACGATACTAGACTCTTGAGAAAGAGCTCACAATCTTCATGAAGCAGAACTTGGCAAGTCTGTAGACAATTGTCAGCAGAGCCTCCATTATTTTAAGTTAAGTGAACCTGGCATGGGATGGGGGGTCAGATCTCCCTTTGACCCCAAAGGATACTTAAACTGTTCAGAGGCAAAATTTAAAGAAAAATAAAAACCATGAATTTTGCGCATCCTGTGGCCTCATCATCCCATTTTTATTTTATACACATGGTAATTGTATGCCTACTGCATAGTAACTCAGGAAAGCTAGAAGCTTTCATAAAGAAATAGTTCAAGCTGGGTGGTGGTGGTGCACACCTTTAATCCCAGCACTTGGGAGGCAGAAGCAGGCAGATCTCAGTAGGCCAGCCTGGTCTACAGAGTGAGTTCCAGGACAGCCAGGACTACACAAAGAAACCCTGTCTTGAAAAACCAAAAAACAAAGCAAAAGTTCAATAAAGTCAGTTATGAGGGTGCACACCTTTAATTCCAGCACTCAGGATGCAGGGGTAAGAGAGATCTCTCTATGAGTTTGAGGTCAATCTAGCCTACCAAGTGACTCCATACCAGTGGGGGCTACATAATGAGATCCTGTCTCAAGAAACCAAACAAACAAAAGAAATTATACCATAGGCATGTATGTATAGGAAAAACAGCATATTTAAGTTTGCTGTTGTCCCAGATTTCATCCATTCACAGGGGAGAGATTTTGTAACTCACCTCCTGATTAAGGGAGGAACAGTTGTATTTAAAAGTGATCTTTATTTTCCAGGAAGCACCCATCACAGGCTAACTCTTACTTGTATCTCTGGTGGCAAAAAGCAGTGGAGTTTAGGGTGCTTTTCCTAACTGTAGAACACCATCTCATACAGGGAGAAGCCTGTCTCTCTCCACAGCACAGGAGCCGGGACTAGAAAAAAAGCGAAGGGCTCCCCTCCCCCAGCCTGCCCTTTATAAGCTCAAGTAGAGAATTTCAAAGAAAGCCAGGAAGTAGTGCAAGGCCGTCCTCCTCCCGACTGGCCTGTGTCTCATCTCTGTCCTTTCCTACGTGCTTTTATTGCATTTCCAACCGCCATCCATCACCATCAAGAAGAATGTGAGGGCCAGTGTGAACAGCCAGTCAGCTGACCGTCTGGGAGAGCTAGGAGCAGCAGAGGAAAGCTGCTCTGGTGAAAGGGTATTGGGGTCACTCCCAGAGGTCAGGGAGACAAAGGAGCTGACACTGTTTCAGAGTGCAGTTTCAGTGCAGGCAGGCAGAGAAAGGCAGACACACAAGGGGCTCAGCACCCTCTCTCTCTCTGCCCGGATGACCCCCTGCCCCCATGGAAGCTCTCTCGGGAAGGACCACATCTTTTCTATTTCTTACTCTAGTATCTCCTCTGGTGTGCACTCTGTCCGGTGAAACTAACAAACATCAGCGCCTCCAATCAATGCTGCTTCTGTCCCCATCTCCCTAGGATGTGAAGACGCTTCTGGCTCCCCTCTCCCCAGCTCACACATCAAGTTCTTTGCCATCCGGATTGGGAAATGGGCATTTTGTAGGGAAATGGCTGCCTCTAGACAAAACTGGCCAACTAAGAAGTTGAAAAGGAGCCTGGCTGTTAACACATTTCTCACTGATGTAGTCTTCTTTGTATTTTGTTTCAGCACTGGCAGATCCCACTGGGGCGGAGATTTCGCTCTTTGAAAATGTGGTTTGTTTTCAGAATGTATGGAGTCAAGGGACTGCAGGCTTACATCCGAAAGGTGACTGCCTTCTTTGTTTATCTGAGTAATATTGTAATGGTCTAAGTAGAGTCAGAAATGAATTCAGGTATCTTAGTGAGCAAACACGGTCACACATTGCTTAACAATGGGGATGTTCTGAGAAATACATCATGGGGCACTTCCATAAACATGAGGATATCAGAATTTTTATATACAGCAGAGATAGACAGTTTCCTAGCAGGCACAGATCTTTGGGGGCCGAGGAAAAATATGGTCTGTTGCTGTCTGAAATGACATTTTAAGTATAATTTTGGAACCAGGAGGTAGTTTGGGCCTTTAAGGTTAGGGTATTCACAACCTGGGCCTATGTGTCTTCTAGGACACTTTTGTTAGATTACAGGTTATCAACTCCAGGAAGTTAGTTAAACCATTGTGTAGATTTTATCCCCACCCCCATCTTGCCAACAGCAAATTTGACTGAACAACACTAACAGTGAGAACATAATGTTTTTCTCCCCCTGGCCCTCCCCCAAAATGCCAAACTAAGAGACCCTTTGAGTTGTTTGGGGTAAATAGATACCATTTTGTCCTCATGATTTCCAGGAGGCTTCCTGAGGTTTGTGTAACTTCTGTTTCAACAAGCCATGCAGATCACTGCGATATGCATTAAACTGCTTTGCAGAACCACTGATTGGTTCCAAGTCCTACTACCCTACTTTTTTTTCAACAGCTGGGGAAGCTGAGGCCTGAATAGGAGCCAGGACTTGTCCACCCATTTAGCCAGATGCAGAGGGCCCACTGACTTCAGTTGAGTCCTTTCTAAGCCACAGCATCATCTTGATGAGGCAAGCATGCCTGTGGTTTCCAGCCTGTGGTGGTGACAGCTTTCCCCTTAAGTCCCAGTACCCACTGCATCACCAGATGTGCAGCCAAAGGCAGGAGCTGAATGTCTCCAGGCTCCTCTTCTGTGACAAGGATGTAGAAAAGCAATTGTGTCCAGAGTACCTGTCACATGCTACAAACTGTCATCTGTCCAGATCACAAGACTGTTGTAAGAAAGTGTGTGCAGACATCAAGCATTGTGAGCAGCTACACAGGGGAAAGAACTAGAAACCGAGGGTGTGTGTAGATTTCGAGGATAGTCCCTGATCCAATTGCAAAAGGAGTAAGGAGGGTGAGTCAACTTGGCGTAATAAGAAAAAATCCCAGAGTGGTTTATCAGTCGAAGGTGACGATGACTTTCAGTTCAGGACAACTCACTGAGATTAGGCTGTGCCAGGTTAAAAACACACCACACCTCTTTCTGGAAAGGCCTCAATCCTGCTCTAACAAGAGACTATAAGAATGGTCAAAGCTGGCGTTCCTAGGCCTGAACTAATTGAAGCTTGCTTTAGTCCTGAATCTTTGGTGCCCCCTGGTGGGATGACTAGGGACAATCGCTTCAACGATGTTTCAGTCCAGACAAGCCTTGTGTGCTTCAGCTCCTCTTAAGCATCTACCCTGTGGCAGCTAGTGCTGGGTGCCAGCAGGTTCCAATTAGCTAAGTGTGTACATGGACAGTGATGAGTGTGTTCTCTGCCGATCATATGTGGTTTTAATCAGCTTTTGAGTTCTATAAACATCTAGAGATTAAATAAGCTTATGTGTTCAATTCGAGCACAAAACTTTATTTTATTTTTTATTTTGCAGATAAGGTCTCACTCTGTAGCCTTGGTTGGCCTGAGGCTCAGTATGTAGACCAGGTTGGTCTCAGAATCATAGAAGTCTGCCTACCTCAGTCTCCTAGGTGCTATGATGAAAGGCATGCACCACCATGCCAGAGAACACATGGTTCTTGAATATGGCAGGTGAAGGTGATTCCTACCTATCAGTTGCAGTCAGGCTGAGACCACAGCCCAACCTGCTGCAGAAGTGATGCTCCAGTCTCGGGCAGCGGCTGTGGATCCCATAAGAGCCAAGGCATGACCAGAAGGCCTTGGTTACTTGGTTATGACTCTCTCTCTCTCTCTCTCTCTCTCTCTCTCTCTCTCTGTCTCTTTCTCTGTGTCTCTCTGTGTCTCTGTCTCTCTCTCTGTCTCTCTCTCTCTCTCTCCCTCTCGGAGCTTCAGTTCCTATCTGTAAATTAGTAAAGTAATATCCCTGTATCATATTTTAAGCTGCCCTGAGAAGAGCAAGGCAACTGGATGTAGCCTTTCTTTCTTCTAGAATCTTCAACTGCTTCCATATGCTATTTACTATAAAATTGTAAAAGAAAAAAGGGTTTAAAACATAGACCCCTGAAGAGGAGAAAATGACTGTTTTTCTGAGGAAACTATGGTATACCTTGTGGTACAGGGCGGTTGAGTTTCCTCTCAGCCTGTGTGGGAAATGCTGGTAAGGAAACAGACATCTCTTAGAGCACGCAAATGAATAACAGATGTAATGCACAGTCCTGTAAGGTGCTGGGTGGTCAGGATTAGACTTAAGTTGTGATGAGAAACACAGCAAATTTCCCTTCTCTTTTTCTAGCACGTGGCACTGTCTCATGAGTTTGAGTCTCTGGTACGCCAGGACCCTCGCTTTGAGATCTGCACGGAAGTCATTCTTGGGCTGGTCTGCTTTCGGCTAAAGGTATGCTATGCCAATTTCAGCCATCTTTGTTTTTGTTGAATGAGATAAAGTATTATTCATGACCTCCACAT
Organism: Cricetulus griseus; assembly: GCF_003668045.3. Taxonomy (NCBI): domain Eukaryota; kingdom Metazoa; phylum Chordata; class Mammalia; order Rodentia; family Cricetidae; genus Cricetulus; species Cricetulus griseus. Next base: position 93,748,592 of record NW_023276807.1, read on the forward strand.
GCAAAGTTGTGTCCCAGTTGCCAAGGGCTACAGAACATGACCCGTGGTGCTTAGCAGGCGGTGCTGGCTGGCTGACTGGCCCCGTAGACTTTCTTCCATGGACTTGCTGCCCAGTTTCCTCAGATATGATTGGATGCTTTCCTCTTGATCAAATGCCAAGAGTCCATCCAATACCCCTGGAACTGTACTCCTCTGCTGAGCTGTCTGTGGCCTCAGTAACCAGGTCACCTGTGGACACACAGCATCAGCACATCTGGGAACTGGTTAGATAAACAAACCTCACCATCCCAGTCATCTGTCTATATATACCTCAGCAAGATTCCTGCCCAGAGAGGGCACCTGGGTTGTGTGTTCACTTTGTGAGGGAAGCCTGCCCAGACCAGCATGGGAGTAGGCTATCTTTGCAGAGACTTACACAGCCATGTTACTCAAAAGGCCCCTGCTCATCTCTGTCTTATAAATGAAACCAGATGCTCTGGCCATTGCAGAGCTAGCTTTTAATAGGCCAACAGTTTTATGTTTTGTTTTCTTCCTCCTCTCCTTCTTCTTTTCCTTTTTATAGTATTGGGCTGGAACCCAGAACTTCACACATGCTAGACAAGTCTACACAATGCTATAGCCACAGACCCTGCCTCCTTTTTTGCTCCCCTTTAAAAAAAATAAGAGACAAAGGCCTCATGATGTTACCCAGGCTGACCTGAAACTTGCAATCCTCCCAAGTAGCTGGGGCTGCAGAATGCATGCCACGACACTTGACTGGAAGTTTCTGAATCAGTTCTAGGTCTTGCCAAGAGGCCTCCTTGTCTGAGCCTAGACAGCAATCATGAGAAGGAACAATCTGGGATACATCAATTTCATAATGCTGCACCTCCACGTACTATCTCCTTGGCTCATCTTGATTTTTAGAGTATGAGATGAAATCCAACTCTGGGGAATCCTAGATGCAGCAAGCATTAGTGTTATGATGTGAGCTAGAGAGGGGCCCCATGCTTTCTGAAAGTTTGAAACGGGATGTCTAGGGAGGATGTGTAGGCCATATGTAGCCTGTGTGGGATGCCTCGAGGTATCCATGTCCTTGGAGTTTGTCGTATGAACCATAGAATGTGGTAGGTCTACCAACATTGGAGTTAGCATTTTGTTGACTTCTTTGTCCCCAAGTAGGGGGGACATTGCTGTAGATGTCACTGTAAGATATTTTCAGTTTTGTAGGATGCTTGTATTTTAATTGTTTTGTTGAGATGTAATTCACTTTGGCTTTTAACTTGTCTATCTGAGTGATTTTTGTTATAGCTACAGGACTGTGAGGCTATCACCACAATATAATTAAGAAGATGTTTGTCTTTTCCAAACATTATATACAGTTACTGCTCCTTCTCAAATGCCTGGTAGTGTGTGCAGCCCCCACAAGCAGAAACCTTCATACTCTATGGCTAAGAATACTTTTATTCTGTGAGCTTTTTGCCGTCTCCTTCCCATAATTACACCCTTTCCTTCCCTTCCCTTCCCTTTCCTTTCCTTTTTCCTTTCCTTTCTTTTCCTCTTGTCTCTCTCTCTCCCTCCCCACCCCCCTCTCCTTTTCTTTTGATTTTTCGAGACAGGGTTTCTCTGTGTAGTTCGTCTCTATAGATCAGACTGGCCTCGAACTCAGAGATTCACCTGCCTCTGCCTCTCTAGTGCTGGGATCAAAGACATGTGACACAACTGCCTGGCTTACATCTTTTTTCTCAAGGAAGCACATTAGACAAACACTATTCCTTATTTTTCTGCCTGTAATTTTTTCCCTTGTCCTTATTTTCTCAGGTTTGAGTTTTCAATCTTCTCCATCCTTGATGGCTTCAACAAGTATAAAGTGACTACTTACTTATTGAGACAGTATCTGCTGTACCCTATGCTACCCTCAAACTGAATGTGTAAGCCAAGGACTATCTTGAACTGATTCTCTCATCTTCACCTCTCAAGAGGTGAGGTTACCAGTGCACACAACTCTGCTGGCTAAAAATAGCAACCACTATGCAAAATCTATTTTTGTGTCACTGGGATTTAAACCTGAGTCTTACATGTGCCCGGCAACAAGTGCTCTACCACTAAGCTATACTTCTGGCCCTGTGGCCCTTTAGTGGACATAAAGTATGTGGTATTACAATAGCATAGCTGCTCCTTTCTCCCTGGCCACACTCCTCTAATCTTTTTTTTTTTCTTTTTTCTTTTTCCAAGACAGGATTTCTCTGTAGCTTTGGAGCCTGTCCTGGAACTCACTCTGTAGACCAGGCTGGCCTCGAACTCACAGAGATCCTCCTGCCTCTGCCTCCCAACTGCTGGGATTTAAGGCATGTGCTACAACTACCTGATGAAGACTCCTCTAAGCTTAGTTGGCTTACTTTTGTCTTTTTTCATTATTGCATCTCTAACCATTTTTGTTTGCTTTCTGGTCCTACACATGGAAATCCTGACTAATCCAAACCAACTGAAAATGGCACACAACTTTTTCCTTGTTCTCGTTTTTTTGTGTCATATGAATTTCAAATGTATGTTCTCATGCTGAATCTTTTTACAGAGCTCATCCTCTTAGAATCACATCTCATGTCTCCATCTTCCTTGAATAGGCCCTCATTGTCCAGACATGGCACTTACACCAACAGTCTGAATAGCCTGTAGTTCCTTCACTGTGTACTTAAGATTTTCTTGGATATCACACTCAGACCCACAGCTAGAGGTGTGTGAATCTGTCTAAGGCCAAAAGCAGTTTTCAGTATCCAGCAGCTGTTCAGCTACCATCGTCCAGACAGAGGGGACGCTTTCCTTCTGATGTATCCTCCTACATCTCGACCCTTAAAGTACAGAATAAATGGTCCAGCACTGTCAGGGTCTTATGACTGGAGAATGATGCCTGTGACCATCCCCCTTCTATATTTTGCTATACTGAAAGTTTTAGCAGACAGAGTGGGGGGGCACTTCATGACAATTTATACAGAGGAGTGAAGGAATAGGTAAAGAATAGCTACAAGCCCATCTACTTGGGGCCCAGATGGAAAGTGAAGACTTTCTGTGTGTTGGTTGATAAGGCCTTCTTATCTCTGGTCAGTCGTTGGGAGTGGAGGACTCCGGCCTCTCTGTCCCCAGGTGGTTGACTATTCCCTTTCTAGAGAGGCTGTATAGAGATCATCTACGATCCCCTGTCCCTGCACTTACATATGTCCTTTGCAGATTCTCACAACAGCTTGACTGGTGTTCCAATGTCTCTGTTGTTGAGACTTCCTGTGGGTTCCAAGGTTTCTAAAGCTGCTCTGGTGTTCTGGTTCCAGGGACCCAGTGCCATTGTTTATGCTCACCTGTTTGTTGACAATGCCTCTGGGGACCTTCATCTTTCTTAAACAAGTTGGAGGATGGGAAGGTCAATTTCTGATAACACAGAAATGGTGTCACAGGAAAAGTGATCCCATAAGTT